>NC_069502.1:1150644982-1151844982 GCF_027579735.1 Bombina bombina | reverse complement strand
TCGTCTGACTACCAGCTCTGGTTTTGACTCCTGGCTTGTTATTTGACTTGTGGACTTTTTATTATTTTTTGCTATTAATAAAGGTGTGATTATTTTTGCACTTCTCGTCTCAGTCTGATTCCTGGCATCCTGACAACAGGTAGCTCATGCATACCCAGCAAGGGAATTGTTTTAGAAGGCAGAACCAGTTCACCCACCCGTAACGCTCCGTGAAAAGCCAGCCTAAAAGCTGCTCACAAGAGCTGGGACTTGAAGGGAGAGGAACACGAGAAGTTTAGTTCCAGGCTAGTTGCCCTGCACTATATTAGGTGTAGGCGTCCTGTAGGAGTTAGCAGGGCATTCCAGGGGTAGTATAGGGAAGACATTACGTAGGTGTAGGTGGTTTGTGGGAGTTAGCTGGGCATTTCAGGGGAGTGCAGCTAAGACATGACCTAGGTGTAGGCGGTATTAGGGAGCTAGTTGGGTGTTCCATAGCTAAAGTGTGATGTAGATGTGGGCATTCTGTGAGAGCTAGCCGGGCATTCCTGGGAAATAATCTGCACCTTGATAGGCATACATCGCCAGCAGTGTGATATATTCCAATCTCTGAAGTATAGGTTACGAGTAGGGTGTCAGCTATGTTTGTCTCTCCACCTTTTCAGTCACGAGACTTTACAGTGTGAGGCACTTAGTGTAGGTTTAGTTACAGTTAAATCACACAGGTATCATTTGAAGTGTTCCTACACAGAAACCATGTTTTGTTTCAGTGAGTACACTGTCTGTTCTGTATAGGAACAGCCTACAAGTAGCGATGTCACTGGACTTTTGCAAAAGCTGGGATCCCTATTATTTATTATGTGAGACACATCACCACTTGTCAGCACTTTGCGGGTCCTCCCCCTTTTCTTCAAGATATCAACAGACCAATTCACTGTGAGGCTGACTAGGCCATAAAAGCAGTGGTCTGTTGAAGCTTTGAATATGGGTTCCTAATTAATGCCTAGGATAAGCAAAAGGCTATTCTACTTACTAATTAATGCCTTTGATAAGCATAAGGCTATCCTACCCACTGATTAATGTCTGGGATAAACATAAGGCTATTCTACTTACTAATTAATGTCTGGGATAAAGCATAAGGCTTTCCTATGGACTAGATAAGTTTACACTTTTAGGAAATTTAGGACAGAGTTCTTGGGCCTATGGTACTTACCTGCAGTCAAATAAGCAAGGCAAGGAGTTCCATATGGTAGGTGCAGTTCTAGAAAAGTCTTGCAGATGAGTGTGAGGAAATACTGAGCGATTAGAAGAGAAGTAGGTCTTGGGCAAAGTAGAGGTGGCGGTTAGGGGAGTATTTGCAGAAAAGGGCAGAAATATAGGAGGGTGAAGTGTTGGTGAGGGCTTTGTATGTGAGCGTAAACATTTTAAATTTTATTCTTGAGGCTAAGGGAAGCCAGTAGAGGTGTTGGCAAAGAGTTGCAGCAGATGTGGTGCGATGCCTAAGAAATATTAGCCTGGCAGAGGCATTCATAATGGATTACAGTAGGAACAGGCGGTAGCTTGAGAGACTAGAGAAGACAGAATTGCAGTAGTCAAGGCGGGCAATGATATAAGAGTGGATACGAATCTTAGTTGTGTCTTGTGTGATGAAGTGACAAATGTAATATGTATTTTTAATGTGGAAGTTGCAGTAGTTAGTTAAGGACCTAATGTAAGGAGCAAAAGAAAGTTCTGAGTCAAGTTTGACCCCAAGGCAGTGGGCCTGAGGGGTATAGGTGATGACAGAGTTCTCCACATTAAGTAAGATTTGGGGAATGGGGAGATTGATAGAGGGAGTAAGTAAAAGGAGTTCAGTTTCAGAGAGGTTCTGCTTTAGGTAGTGAGAAGCCATCAAGACTGAGGTATTAGCTAGGCAGCTAGTGACATGTGTTAGCAGGGAAAAGGAAATGTCTGGTGCAGAAAGGTAGATTTCGGTATCATCAGCATAAAGATGATACTGAAGGCCACAGGACTTGATTAAAGAGCCTAGAGATGTGTAGACTGAGAAAAGAAGGGGACCTAGAACTAAGCCTTGAGGAATCCCAACAGAGAGAGATAGAAGGGAGGAGAAGCAGCCAGATAAGTATACACTGAAAGTATGGTTAGAAAGATAATGTCAAAAATACCCAAGAATTTAAGGGTCTGTAGCAGCAATACATGGTCAACAGTATTAAAAGCTACAGAGAGGTCTAAAAAGATTAGCATGGAGTAGTGACCTTTAGAATTGTCAATAATCAGGTTGTTTGTCACCTTGGTGATGGCAATTTCGGTAGAGTGTTGGAGGCAAAAGCCAGATTTCAAAGGGCCAAGAAGATGTTTAGATGAGAGAAAGTGTGATAACTGTTTATCAACAATCTGCTCAAGAAGTTTAGAGGCGAGAAAGAGGAGATTGGGCGATAGTTGCAAGAGGATGTTGGATCGAGTGACCTTTTTTAAGAATAGGTGTAATTAGAGCAGTGTTTTTCAACCAGTGTGCCGTGGCACACTAGTGTGCCGTGAGAGATCCTCAGGTGTGCCGCGGCAGACTGACAACAGTGCGGGGGTGTCCCTCTTTCAAATTTTGAAATATTGAGAGGTATGTGACAGGCTCATCAGGCATCATGTACAACCATGACATTGACATTCATTCACAGACAATCAATATGATTGTTTGTGAATGAATGTCAATATGTAATGTAAAGTTTGTAGGAGGCATGGCAGCACAGTACAGTACAGTGTGTGTGTGTATATATATATATATATATATATATATATATATATATATATATACATACATATATACTGTATATATATCCTGTATTAGGCTACAATGTGTGATTTTGTAAAATTTTGGGATGGTGGTGTGCCACAGGATTTTTTAATGTAAAAAAGTGTGCCATGGCAAAAAAAAGGTTGCAAATCACTGAATTAGAGCATGTTTAAGGGATGATGGAAATGTACAAGATTTAAGGGAGAGGTTGAATATATGTTTGAGGATAGGTGTAAGAGTAGGGGAAAGTGAACGTAGCAGTTGTGAGGAAACAGGATCAAGGGAAGAGCTAGTATGATTAGAAGATGAAAGGAGAGCAGAAATCTCCTCTGTAACAGGAAAGAATGTGCTGAGTTTTTGGGTAGGCTGATTTTGAAAAATTGCAGTAATGTGTGAGGAGCAGATATTGTTATTGTGGTAAAAGTTTATTTCATGTCACATGGAGTCAATTTTAGTTTTGAAATGTATTGTAAAGTCATGTGCTCTGAAATAAATGGTAATGAGAGGAGTGGGAGGGCAGTTCTCATAATATCTAGAAAGAATTTATGACCCTGATAAACAGACAAGCAAATATTTTACACATTTATATAACCTGTTTTACAATCGTGTTTGCTAAGTACAGCAGTTGTAATTATAAGACATGTGCAACGCAAAAAATTTTGTTTAGTTTTGTTTTCATCAGTTAAATAAATAATTCAGTTTCAGCAAATTAGTTTAGTTTAGTTTAAAAAAAAAAATAAAGTTACAATTATTAACTAACTACAAATTTAAAAATAAATACAAACTTTCCTGTGAAATAAAAATAAAACCTTAGCTAGCTACAATATAACTATTTACTAACTACCTAGTTAAAATAAACACAAACTTACCTGTGAGATAAAAATAAAGCCTAAGCTTACACTAATAAAACCTAACATTAATAAAAATAAAAAAACCTAACATTACAAAAAAGAAAAAAACTACCATTACAAAAAATAACAAACAAACGGCTAGATTTAGAGTTTTGCGTTAGAAGGGGTGCATTAGCTACGCGTGCTTTTTCCCCCCGCACCTTTTAAATACCGCTGGTATTTAGAGTTCACAGAATGGCTGCGTTAGGCTCCAAAAAGGGAGCGTAGAGGCATATTTACCGCCACTGCAACTCTCAATACCAGCGGTGCTTACGGACGCAGCCAGCTTCAAAAACGTGCTCGTGCACGATTCCCCCATAGGAAACAATGGGGCCATTTGAGCTGAAAAAAAACCTAACACCTGCAAAAAAGCAGCGTTCAGCTCTTAACGCAGCCCCATTGTTTCCTAGGGGAAACACTTCCTATGTCTGCACCTAACACCCTAACATGTACTCCGAGTCTAAACACCCCTAACCTTACACTTATTAACCGCTAATCTGCCACCCCCGCTATCGCTGACCCCTGCATTACACTTTTAACCCCTAATCTGCCGCTCCGTACACCGCCGCCGCAAACTACGTTATCCCTATGTACCCCTAATCTGCTGTCCCTAACACCGCTGACCCCTATATTATATTTATTAACCCCTAATATGCCGCCCCCAACGTCGCCGCCACCTACCTAAAATTATTAAGCCCTAATCTGCCGACCGGACCTCACCGCTACTATAATAAAGGTATTAACCCCTAATCCGCCTCACTCCCGCCTCAATAACCCTATAATAAATAGTATTAACCCCTAATCTGCCCTCCCTAACATCGCCGACACCTAACTTCAAGTATTAACCCCTAATCTGCTGACCGGACCTCGCCGCTACTCTAATAAATGTATTAACCCCTAAAGCTAAGTCTAACCCTAACCCTAACACCCCCCTAAGTTAAATATAATTTTTATCTAACTAAATAAATTATTTCTTATTAAATAAATTATTCCTATTTAAAGCTAAATACTTACCTGTAAAATAAACCCTAAAATAGCTACAATATAACGAATAATTATATTGTAGCTATTTTAGGATTAATATTTATTTTACAGGCAACTTTGTATTTATTTTAACCAGGTGCAATAGCTATTAAAAAGTTAATAACTATTTAATAGCTACCTAGTTAAAATAATTACAAAATGACCTGTAAAATAAATCCTAACCTAAGTTACAATTAAACCTAACACTACACTATCAATAAATTAATTAAATAAACTACCTACAATTATCTACTATTAAACCTAACACTACACTATCAATAAATAAATTAAATACAAATACCTATAAATAAATACAAATAAATACACTAACTAAAGTACAAAAAATAAAAAAAGAACTAAATTACAAAAAATAAAAAAAGAATGTTACAAAAAATAAAAAAATAATGTACAAACATTATAAAAATATTACAACAATTTTAAGCTAATTACACCTACTCTAAGCCCCCTAATAAAATAACAAAGCCCCCCAAAATAAAAAAATGCCCTACCCTATTCTAAAATAAAAATTGAAAAGCTCTTTTACCTTACCAGCCCTTAAAAGGGCCTTTTGCGGGGCATGCCCCAAAGAATTCTGCTCTTTTGCCTGTAAAAAAAAACATACAATACCCCCCTCCAACATTACAACCCACCACCCACATACCCCTAATCTAACCCAAACCCCCTTAAATAAACCTAACACTAAGCCCCTGAAGATCTCCCTACCTTATCTTCACCACGCCGGGTATCACCGATCCGTCCACAAGAGGCTCCAAAGTCTTCATCCAAGCCCAAGCGGGGGCTGAAGAGGTCCATCATCGGGCTGAAGAGGTCCATCATCCGGCTGAAGTCTTGATCCAAGCGGGGGCTGAAGAGATCCATCATCCGGCTGAAGTCTTGATCCAAGCGGGGGATGAAGAGATCCATCATCCGGCTGAAGTCTTCTATCAAGCGGCATCTTCAATCTTCTTTCTTCCGGCTCCATCTTCATCCCGCCGACGCGGAACATCCATCCTGGCCGACGACTTCCCGACGAATGACGGTTCCTTTAAGGGACGTCATCCAAGATGGCGTCCCTCGAATTCTGATTGACTCATAGGATTCTATCAGCCAATCGGAATTAAGGTAGGAAAATTCTGATTGGCTGATGGAATCAGCCAATCAGATTCAAGTTCAATCCGATTGGCTGATCCAATCAGCCAATCAGATTGAACTTGAATCTGATTGGCTGATTTCATCAGCCAATCAGAATTTTCCTACCTTAATTCCGATTGGCTGATAGAATCCTATGAGCCAATCGGAATTTGAGGGACGCCATCTTGGATGACGTCCCTTAAAGGAACCGTCATTCGTCGGGAAGTCGTCGGCCAGGATGGATGTTCCGCGTCGGCGGGATGAAGATGGAGCCAGAAGAAAGAAGATTGAAGATGCCGCTTGATAGAAGACTTCAGCCGGATGATGGATCTCTTCAGCCCCCGCTTGGATCAAGACTTCAGCCGGATGATGGATCTCTTCAGCCCCCGCTTGGATCAAGACTTCAGCCGGATGATGGACCTCTTCAGCCCGATGATGGACCTCTTCAGCCCCCGCTTGGGCTTGGATGAAGACTTCGGAGCCTCTTGTGGAGGGATCGGTGATACCCGGCGTGGTGAAGATAAGGTAGGGAGATCTTCAGGGGCTTAGTGTTAGGTTTATTTAAGGGGGGTTTGGGTTAGATTAGGGGTAAGTGGGTGGTGGGTTGTAATGTTGGGGGGGGTATTGTATGTTTTTTTTTACAGGCAAAAGAGCAGAATTTTTTGGTGCATGCCCCGCAAAAGGCCCTTTTAAGGGCTGGTAAGGTAAAAGAGCTTTTCAATTTTTATTTTAGAATAGGGTAGGGTATTTTTTTATTTTGGGGGGCTTTGTTATTTTATTAGGGGGCTTAGAGTAGGTGTAATTAGCTTAAAATTGTTGTAATATTTTTATAATGTTTGTAAATTATTTTTTTATTTTTTGTAATTTAGTTTTTTTTTTTTTTTTGTAACTTAATTCTTTATTTATTTTTTGTACTTTAGTTAGTGTATTTATTTGTAGTGATTTGTATTTAATTTATTTATTGATAGTGTAGTGTTAGGTTTAATTGTAACTTAGGTTAGGATTTATTTTACAGGTAATTTTTTATTTATTTTAACTAGGTAGCTATTAATTAGTTATTAACTATTTAATAGCTATTGTACCGGGTTAAAATAAATACAAAGTTGCCTGTAAAATAAATATTAATCCTAAAATAGCTACAATATAATTATTATTTATATTGTAGCTATATTAGGGTTTATTTTACAGGTAAGTATTCAGCTTTAAATAGGAATAATTTATTAAATAAGAAATAATTTATTTTGTTAGATTTAAATTATATTTAACTTAGGGGGGTGTAAGGGTTAGGGTTAGACTTAGCTTTAGGGGTTAATACATTTATTAGAGTAGCGGCGAGGTCCGGTCGGCAGATTAGGGGTTAATACTTGAAGTTAGGTGTCGGCAATGTTAGGGAGGGCAGATTAGGGGTTAATACTATTTATTATAGGATTTTTGAGGCGGGAGTGAGGCGGATTAGGGGTTAATAACTTTATTATAGTAGCGGTGAGGTCCGGTCGGGAGATTAGGGGTTAATAATTGTAGGTAGGTGGCGGCGACGTTGGGGGCGGCAGATTAGGGGTTAAAAAATATAATATATTGGTCGGCGGTGTTAGGGGCAGCAGATTAGGGGTACATAGGGATAACGTAGTTTGCGGCGGTGTGCGGTCGGCAGATTAGGGGTTAAAAAATGTATTAGAGTGGCGGCGATGTGGGGGGGCCTCGGTTTAGGGGTACATAGGTAGTTTATGGGTGTTAGTGTACTTTAGAGCACAGTAGTTAAGAGCTTTATGAACCGGCGTTAGCCCATAAAGCTCTTAACTCCTGGCTTTTCTCTGTGGCTGGAGTTTTGTCGTTAGAGTTCTAACTCTCACTTCAGCCAAGACTCTAAATACCGGCATTAGAAAGATCCCATTGAAAAGATAGGATACGCAAATGGCGTAGGGTGATCTGCGGTATGGAAAAGTCGCGGCTGGAAAGTGAGCGTTAGACCCTTACCTACATGACTCTAAATACCAGTGGTAGCCCAAAACCAGCGTTAGGAGCCCCTAAAGCTGGTTTTGACGGCTAACGCAAAACTCTAAATCTAGGCGAAAATGATCCAAAACAATAAAAAATATTCCTATTCTAATACCCTGTTTAAAAAAAAAAAAAAACACACCCCAAAATATTGCCCTAAAGTTATCAGCTCTTTTGCAAAAATAAAAACAAACACCCCCTAACATTGCAAACCCCCAAAATAAAAATAAACCTAATCTACCCATTGCCCTGAAAATGGCATTCAGCTCTTTTTTTCGGCCCATTAAAAATTAAAAATGCCTAATCTAAAAAAAAACAAAAAAACACCCCAAAAATAAAAAAAATCCCATTACAAAAAATAACAAACGAAAGTACCCTGTCCCTTATCTATAATCAACTACCAATAGCCCTTAAAAGGGCCTTTTGTAGGGCTTTGCCCTAAAGTTAACAGCCCTTTTGCTAAAAAATTACAACAAACACCCCCTAACATTACAACACCCCACCCCCCAAACTCACAAAATAAAAAAAAACCTACCTAAAAATAACCTAATATACCCATTTCCCTGAAAAGGGCATTTGTATGGGCATTGCCCTTAAAAGGGCATTCAGCTCTTTTTCGGCACATTAAAATAAAAATAGCCCTAATCTAAAAAAAAAAACACCCCAAAAAAACAAAAAAAAAATACCTAACACTAACCCCAAAACCAGTACTCCCATTTGCTGAAGTCCGGTGAAAGATCTTCATCCCAGCGGCGAAGCATCTTTATCTAGGCTGCTCCATCTTCATCCATCACGGGACCGGCATCTTTTATCTTCATCCCAGCAGAGGCGGAGTGGTGAGTGGATGCGTGGAGGCGGAGGTCCAGGCGGAGTTCCATCGGTCCGACGTGCAGGTCCTCTTCATGCGATCGACCGCCGCACACTGAAGATTGAATGCAAGGTACCCCTTTTATATTGGGGTACCATTGCATTCCTATTGGCTGAAAATTTTTAATCAGCCAATAGGAATGAGAGCTGCTTAAATTAGATTAGGGCTGAATGCCCTTTTAAGGGCAATGCCCATATAAAGACCCTTTTCAGGGCAATGGGTAGATTAGGTTTTTTTTAGTTAGTTTTTTTTTTTTTTTTTGTGGGTTTGGGGGGGTGAGTTTGTAATGTTAGGGGATGTTTGCTGTAATTTTTTAGCAAAAGAGCTGTTAACATTAGGGCAATGCCCTACAAAAGGCCCTTTTAAGGGCCCTTGGTAGTTTATTATAGATTAGGGTTTTTTTTATTTTGGGGTGTTTTTTTTTTTTTTAAAACGTTTTATTTTTTATTTTTTAGTAATGTTAGGTTTTATTAGTGTAAACTTAGGTTTTATTTTTATTTCACTGGTAAGTTTGTATTTATTTTAACTAGGTATTTATTAAATAGTTATATTGTAGCTAGCTTAGGTTTAATTTTTATTTCACAGGTAAGTTTGTATTTATTTTTAAATAGGTAGTTAGTTATTAATTGTAACATTAATTTAGGTCTATTTTATTATGTTAAAGTTAGGGGGTGTTAGGTTTAGGGGTTAATATAGTTTAATTTAGGTTGTTGCGTTGTGGGGGGCCACAGTTTAGGGGTTAATAGGTTTAGTTAGTGTTGGCGATGTGGGTGTATGGCGGTTTAGGGTTTAATAGGTTTAGTTAGTGTTGGCGATGTCAGGGAACTGCGGTTTAGGGGTTAATAGGTTGAGTTAGTGTCGGCCATGTCAGGGAACTGTGGTTCAGGGGTTAACAGGTTTAGTTAGTGTTAGCAATGTTTGGGAATGGTGGTTTAGGGGTTAATAGGATTATTTAATGTTATAGTTAGTGTCTGCGATGTCGGGGAAATGCGGTTTAGGGGTTAATAGGTTTAATCAGTGTTCGCGATGTCGGGGAACTGTGATTTAGGGGTTAATAGGTTTAGTTAGTGTCAGCGATGTGGGAGAACTGTGGTTTAGGTGTTAATATGTTTAGTAAGTGTCTGCGATGTCGGGGAACGGTGGTTTAGGGGTTAATAGCTTTATTTAGTCATTTAGCTAGTGTCAGCGATGTCGGGGAACTGCAGTTTAGATTATAACAATGAAAAATTCCGAATATGAATAAAGAATGGATCCGAAAATTTGGAAACTGATTTATTTATTTTTGGAATTTTTCGGGATTTCAGTTATGGTGCCGATTCGGAAATTCAAATTCATTTGAATTGCACATGTCTGGTAATTATTGCCTGTGGTTCTCATGCAAGATATCATGTATTGGGGCATAGATGTTAATGGTAAGTACACCCACTAATGAAACAATAGAAAAGATAGGTGCAACAAGCTTCAATTACATTTCAAACATGATCTCTCCATAATAGTCCATGAATCTGGCCCTTAGTGTTACTAATGGATTTCAAAAGCTTTAGATAAGTAAGTTGTTGCAAGTTTTCTAATGGATTGGAATACCTTTCTAAATATATGCCCATGCAAGACACTTCACAAAGGAATTCTGTTAAATTAGAATGGAGGCCCATATTTATCATTAATATCAATAATATCATGCTACCTTCAGAGTCACATCTCATCTTATGTTTAAAGCCCCTATAGAAGTTTTGTGATTGCTCGAGGGCAAGTAAATATCTATTTGACAAGAACGTCAAAGAAATGAAAACTACTTACTGTAACTCAGCAAGTATTTTGCTTCTTGCGTCAATATTAACCCCTTAAGGACCAGGCATTTCAGACTAAAACTTCCCCAAAAGACCAGAGCGTTTTTAGCATTTGTGCCATCACTACATTTAAACAGAAATAGAGCCTTTTTTTATATTTATCTTTCAAAACTATATATTTTTTTTAGTAGACAACCCAAAGTATTGATCTAGGCCCATTTTGGTATATTTCATGCCACCATTTCACCGCCAAATGCGATCAAATAAATAAAATCGTTAACTTTTTCACAAACTTTAGGTTTCTCACTTAAATTATTTACAAACAGCTTGTGCAATCATGGCACAAATGGTTGCAAATGCTTCTCTGGGATCCTCTTTGTTCAGAAATAGCAGACATATATGGCTTTGGCATTGTTTTTTGGTAATTAGATTGCCGCTAATTGCAGCTGCTCACCACACTTGTATTATGCCAAGCAGTGAAGGGGTTAATTAGGTAGCTTGTAGGGTTAATTTTAGCTTTAGTGTATAGATTACCCTCCCACATGACACATCCCATCCCCTGATCCCTCCCTGATCCCGCTCCAACAGCTCTCTTCCCTCCCCCATCCCCCAATGGTTACCCCTATCTTAAGTACTGGCAGAAACTGTCTGCCAGTATGAAAATAAAAGGCTTTTTTATATATATATTTTTGTTACACCCCAACCTCCCTGATCCCCCTAAACAGCTCTCTAACCCTCCCCCTCTACCTATTAGCCTCCATCTTAGGTACTGGCAGCTGTCTGCCAGTACCCAGTTTTCCCAAATTTGCCAACTTTAGCTTATAAAATAAAAAAATTAAAACAAATTCTGTAGTGTAGCTGCCCCCCAACTCAATTACCCCCCTCCCCCTCCCAGATTGATTTCCCACCTTCATATCCCATCCCTCAGTATGGTCCCCCTCCCCTTCCTACCCCCTCCCTACTTCCCCCTCTGGGTGTTTTATTTCTGTAATGTAGTGGTCCCACCCACCTTCCGCCCTCCTCCAGTAATGGGCCACCCACCCGGCTACCTCCTTTAAATGATCGGCACCACCGCTGCCCAATGCAGATAGGGGAAGGGAACCTACCGCTGAATCCCTGGGACCCGACCTTCCTCCTATAATAGGCCCAAGTGGCATAGAACGCCCCCCTACTACAACAGAGGCCTTCTAGCTCACAGTCCCCCTCCACCCCCTCCGGCTCAGCTCCAGCTCCCTCACCCCCCGAGGGAGAAGAGGGAATGGAAACACCATTCTGATCCACTGTGTCATTTCCCCAGAGGGGAAGGTGATATCCAGTCCTCAATCTCCATTTCCTCCAACTCCACAGGTCCCTCATCTTCATCCCTGAGGACGAACAGAAACACTTTTGGCATGATCCATATCGAGAAAAAACTTCCAAGGAATCCACAGCAGCAAAGAGGAAGTGGATTCCCTGCTCAACACATATAAAGGGTGAGTAAATCCCTCCCATATCAAATGCAACATTGTAACAACATACATACTCAGCACTCACTCAACCTGGCCTTAACCCTTAGTTTCATTCCAGGCTAGTTGCCCTGCACTGTCTTAGGTGTAGGCATCCTGTAGGAGTTAGTAGGGCGTTCCAGGGGGAGTATAGTGAAGTCATTACGTAGGTGTAGGTGGTTTGTGGGAGTTAGTTGGAGCGTTCCAGGGGAGTGTAGTTAAGACATGACCTAGGTGTAGGCGGTATTAGGGAGCTAGTTGGGTGATCCTTAGCTAAAGTGTGACGTAGATGTAGGCATTCTGTGAGAGTTAGCCGGGCATTCCTGGGTAATAATCTGCACCTTGATAGGCATACATCACTAGCAGTGTGATATATTCCAATCTCTAAAGTACAGGTTATGAGTAGGGTGTCATCCATGTTTGTCTCTCCACATTTTCAGTGGCGAGACTTTACAGTGTGAGGCACTTAATGTAGGATTAGTTACAGTTAGATCACACAGGCATCATTTGAAGTGTTCCTACACAGAAACCATGTTTTGTTTCAGTGAGCGCACTGTCTGCGCTATGTAGGAACACTTCAAATACGCCCCTCCTGCTAAAAGTGCCTACAAGTGGCAATGTCGGTGGACTTTTGCAAAAGCCGTGATCCCTATTATTTCTTATGTAAGACACATCACAACTTGTCAGCACTTTGCGGTTCCATCCCCTTTTCTTCAAAATATCAACAGACCAATGGACTGCGAGGCCGACTAGGCCATAAAAGCAATTTATCGTTGGTCTGTTGAAACTTTGAATATGTGGCCCTAATTAATGCCTAGGATAAGCATAAGGCTATTCTACTTACTAATTATTGCCTTTGATAAGCATAAGGCTATCCTGCCCACTGATTATTGCCTGGAATAAACATAAGGCTATTCTACTTACTAAATAATGCCTGGGATAAAGCATAAAGCTTTCCTATGGACTAGATAAGTTTACACTTTTAGGAAATTTAGGGCAGAGTTCTTGGGCCTATGGTACTTACCTGCTGTCAAATGAGCGAGGCAAGGAGTTCCATATGGTAAGGGAAGCCAGTAGAGGTGTTGACAAAGAGTTGTAGGTGCAGTTCTGGAAAAGTGTTGCAGATGAGTGTGAGAAAATACTGAGAGATGTAGGTCTTGGGCAGAGCAGAGGTGGCGGTTAGGGGAGAATTTGCAGAAAAGGGCAGAAATATAGGAGGGTGAAGTGTTGGTGAGGGCTTTGTATATTAGGGTAACAATTTAAAATGTTATTCTTGAGACTAAGGGAAGCCAGTAGAGGTGTTGGCAAAGAGTTGTAGCAGATGTGGTGCGATGCTTAAGAAAGATAAGCCTGGCAGAGGCATTCATGATGGATTGCAATAGGAACAGGTGGTATCTTGGGAGACCAGAGAAGACAGAATCACAGTAGTCAAGGCGGTCAATGATAAAGGAGTGGATAAGAATCTTAGTTGTGTTTTGTGTAAGGAAGTGACAAATGTAATATGTATTTTTAAGGTGGAAGTGGCAAGAGTTAGTTAAGGACCTAATGCGAAGAGCAAAAGAAAGTTCTGAGTCAATTTTGACCCCAAGGCAATGGGCCTGAGGGGTATAGGTAATGATAGAGTTGACCACAGTAAGTAAGATTTGAGGAATGGGGAGATTGATATTGGGAGTAAGTAGAAGGAGTTCAGTTTCAAAGAGGTTCTGCTTTAGGTAGTGAGAAGCCATCAAAACTGAGATATTAGCTAGGCAGCTAGTGACATGAGTCAGCAGGAAAAAGGAAATGTTTGGTGCAGAAAGGTAGATACTGAAATCCACAGGACTTGATTAAAGAGCCTAGAGATGTGTAGACTGAGAAAAGAAGGGGACCTAGAACTGAGCTTCGAGGAATCCCAACAGAGAGGGATAGAAGGGATGAGAAGCAGCCAGAGACGGATACACTGAAAGTAAGGATAGAAAGATAATGTCAAAAATACCTAAGGATTTAAGGGTCTGTAGCAACAATACATGGTAAACAGTAATAAAAGCTACAGAGAGGTCTAACAAAATTACCATGGAGTAGTGACCTTTAGAATTGGCAGTAATCAGGTTGTTTGTCACCTTGGTGATGGCAATTTCAGTAGAGTGTTGGAGGCAAAAAACTGATTGCAAAGGGTCAAAAAGATGGTTAGATAAGAGAAAGTGTTTATCAACAATCTGCTCAAGAAGTTTAGAGGTGAGAAAGAGGAGATATTGGGCAAAAGTTGCAAGAGGATGTTGGATCGAGTGACCGTTTTTAAGAATAGGTGTAATTAGAGCATGTTTAAAGGATGATGGAAATGTACAAGATTTAAGGGAAAAGTTGAATATATGTGTGAGGATAGGTGTAAGAGTAGGGGAAAGTGAACGTAGCAGTTGTGGGGGAATAGGATCAAGGGAACAGCTAGCTTGATTGGAAGATGAAAGGAGAGCAGAAATCTCCTCTGTAACAGGAAAGAATGTGCTGAGTTTTTGGGTAGGCTGATTTTGAAAATTTGCAGTAATGTTTGAGGAGCAAATATTGTTATTGTGGTAGGAGGTTATTTCATGTCGCATGGAGTCAATTTTAGTTTTGATATGTATTGCAAAGTCATGTGCTCTGAAATAAATGGTAATGAGAGGAGTGGGAGGGCAGATCTCATAATATCTAGAAAGAATTTATTACCCTGATAAAACAGACAAGCAAATATTTTACACATTTATATAGCCTGTTTTTCAATTGTGTTTGCTAAGTAGAGCAGTTGTAATTATTGCCTGTGGTTCTCATGCAAGATATAATGTATTGGGGCATAGATGTTAATGTTAAGTACACCCACTAATGAAACAATAGAAAAGATAGGTGCAACAAGCTTCAATTACATTTCAAACAGGATCTCTCCATAATAGTCCATGAATCTTAAGATGGGGGTAACCATTTAGGGGGGGCGGTGTCACTAATGGATTTCAAAAGCTTTAGATAAGTAAGTTATTGCAAGTTTTCTAATGGATTGGAATAACTTTCTAAATGTATGCCTATGCAAGATACTTCACACAGGAATTCTGTTAAATTAGAATGGAGACCCAAATTTATCATTAATATCAATAATATCATGCTACCTTCAGAGTTTCCATATAAGGTCACATCTCATCTTATCTTTATAGCCCTTAGAGAAGTTATGTGATGGCTCGAGGGAGAATAAATATCTACATGAGAAGCACGTCAAAGAAATGAAACTATTTACGGCAACTCAGCAAATATTTGGCTTCTTGCGTCATTATTAACCCCTTAAGGACCGGGCATTTCAGACTAAAACTTCCCCAAAAGACCAGAGCATTTTTAGCATTTTTGGCATCACTACATTTAAACAGAAAAAGAACCTTTTTTATATTTACCTTTTCAAAACTATATATTTTTTTTAGTAAACAACCTAAAGTATTGATCTAGGCCCATTTTGGTATATTTCATGCCACCATTTCACCGCCAAATGCGATCAAACAAAAAAAAAGTTAACTTTTTTACAAACTTTAGGTTTCTTATTGAAATTATTTACAAACAGTTTGTACAATCATGGCACAAATGGTTGTAAATACTTAAATAAAAAGAGAGAAGCGCTCAACCTGAGAACGAACAATAGCATAATAGCTTGTTCTATGGCTAGTTACCACCCAAGAAGCAGCCTCTTTTAGCTTTTAGGTTGTAAATGCTTCTCTGAGATCCTCTCTGTTCAGAAATAGCAGACATATATGGCGTTGGCATTGCTTTTTGGTAATTAGATTGCTGCTAATTGCAGCAGCGCAACACACTTGTATTATGCCCAGCAGTGAAGAGGTTAATTAGGTAGCTTGTATGGTTAATTTTAGCTTTAGTGTATAGATTACCCTCCTACATGACACATCCCACCCCCTGATCCCTCTCAAACAGCTCTCCCTCCCCAATGGTTACCCCCATCTTAAAGGGACACTGAACCCAAATTTTTTCTTTCGTGATTCAGATAGAGCATGCAATTTTAAGCAACTTTCTAATTTACTCCTATTATCAAATTTTCTTCATTCTCTTGGTATCTTTATTAAAAATGCAAGAATTTAAGTTTAGATGCCGGCCCATTTTGGTGAACAACCTGGGTTGTTCTTGCTGATTGGTGGATAAATTCACCCACCAGTAAACAAGTGCTGTCCAGGGTCTGAACACATTTTTTTTAGCTTAGATGCCTTATTTTTCAAATAAAGATAGCAATGGAACGAATAAAAATTTATAACAGGAGTAAATTAGAAAGTTGCTTAAAATTGCATGCTCTATCTGAACCACAAAAGAAAAAATTTGGGTTCGGTGTCCTTTTAAGTACTGGCATAAAGACTGCCATCTTGAAAATAAAACAATATTTTTTATATATATATATATTTTCTGCAGTGTGGGATCCCCCCTTACCCCCAACCTCCCTGATCCCCCCCCCAAACAGCTCTCTAACCCTCCCCATCTACCTATTAGCCTCCATCTTAAGTACTGGCAGCTGTCTGCCAGTACCAAGTTTTCCCAAATTTGCCAACTTTAGTTTACAAAATGTAAAAAAAAATGTAAAAAAAAAATTCTGTAGTGTAGCTGCCCCCTATCTCATTTAACCCAGTCCCAGATCGATTTCTCACCCTCATATACCATCCCTCAGTATGATCCCTCTCCCCCTCCTACCCCCTCCCTGCTAGGGTTGCCACCTCAGCCATGTTTTCCTGGACACTTATGAGTTACACATGCTGCAGGGTGTGCAGGGAGAAACATGTATTGTGTTTCTGGACAACACTATTTTTATTCCTCCCTGCACACCCTGCAGCATGTGTAATTTATAAGTGTTCTGTATTTTAAGTGTCGGTGGCAACCCTACTCCCTGCCGCTCTGGGTGTTTTTCTTCCATAGCGTAGTGGTCCCGTCTACCTCCCACCCTCCTCCAGCAATGGGCCGCCCACCCGACTACCTCTTTACACTCCCACCCACCAACGATCGGCACCATCGCTGCCCGATGCAGAGAGGGTACCTCGGCCCGTCTATTTCTGCACTGCCCCACTCGTGGGGCGTGCAGAAATAGTGCGATCTTGCTAGTTTTAGAGAGATTGTGGCAGAGAGAGGCCCAGGTATGGTGCTGGTCGTTAAGGGGTGTCATTATTCACCTAAAAATAGAAACGTAAAGGACCTGTCCACTTTGGAAATAATTATACAGTAACCACTCTCAGGCCTAGATTTGGAGTTTGGCGTTAGCCGTGAAAACCAGCGTTAGAGGCTCCTAACGCTGGTTTTAGGCTACCGCCGGTATTTGGAGTCGTGTAGGTAAGGGTCTAACGCTTCCTTTTCATCGGCCGCAACTTTTCCATACCGCAGATCCCCCTACGCCATTTGCGTATCCTATCTTTTTCAATGGGATCTTTCTAACGCCGGTATTTAGAG
Source organism: Bombina bombina (assembly GCF_027579735.1). Classification (NCBI taxonomy): domain Eukaryota; kingdom Metazoa; phylum Chordata; class Amphibia; order Anura; family Bombinatoridae; genus Bombina; species Bombina bombina. The sequence goes on along the minus strand of NC_069502.1, from coordinate 1,151,827,613 downwards.
TCGTTTCTGAAGTGAGCGTTAGAGCTCTAACGACAAAACTCCAGCCGCCGAAAAAAAGCAGGAGTTAAGAGCTTTCTGGGCTAACGCCGGTTCATAAAGCTCTTAACTACTGTACCCTAAAGTACACTAACACCCATAAACTACCTATGTACCCCTAAACTGAGGTCCCCCCACATCGCCGCAACTCGATAAAATTTTTTTAACCCCTAATCTGCCGACCGCCACCTACGTTATCCTTATGTACCCCTAATCTGCTGCCCCTAACACCGCCGACCCCTGTATTATATTTATTAACCCCTAACCTGCCCCCCTCAACGTCGCCGCCAGCTACTTACAATAATTAACCCCTAATCTGCCGACCGCAAAGCGCCGCCACCTACGTTATCCTTATGTACCCCTAATCTGCTGCCCCTAACACCGCCGACCCCTATATTATATTTATTAACCCCTAATCTGCCCCCCTCAACGTCGCCGACACCTGCCTACACTTATTAACCCCTAATCTGCCGAGCGGACCTGAGCACTACTATAATAAAGTTATTAACCCCTAATCCGCCTCACTAACCCTATCATAAATAGTATTAACCCCTAATCTGCCCTCCCTAACATCGCCGACACCTAACTTCAATTATTAACCCCTAATCTGCCGACCGGAGCTCACCGCTATTCTAATAAATGGATTAACCCCTAAAGCTAAGTCTAACCCTAACACTAACACCCCCCTAAGTTAAATATAATTTAAATCTAACGAAATTAATTAACTCTTATTAAATAAATTATTCCTATTTAAAGCTAAATACTTACCTGTAAAATAAACCCTAATATAGCTACAATATAAATTATAATTACATTGTAGCTATTTTAGGATTAATTTATTTTACAGGCAACTTTGTAATTATTTTAACTAGGTACAATAGCTATTAAATAGTTAAGAACTATTTAATAGTTACCCAGTTAAAATAATAACAAAATTACCTGTAAAATAAGTCCTAACCTAAGTTATAATTAAACCTAACACTACCCTATCAATAAATTAATTAAATAAAATACCTACAATTACCTACAATAAAACCTAACACTACACTATCAATAAATAAATTAAATACAATTTCTACAAATAACTACAATTACATAAACTAACTAAAGTACAAAAAATAAAAAAGAACTAAGTTACAAAAAATAAAAAAATATTTACAAACATAAGAAAAATATTACAACAATTTTAAACTAATTACACCTACTCTAAGCCCCCTAATAAAATAGCAAAGACCCCCAAAATAAAAAAATGCCCTACCCTATTCTAAATTACTAAAGTTCAAAGCTCTTTTACCTTACCAGCCCTGAACAGGGCCCTTTGCGGGGCATGCCCCAAGAAAATCAGCTCTTTTGCCTGTAAAAAAAAACATACAATACCCCCCCCAACATTACAACCCACCACCCACATACCCCTAATCTAACCCAAACCCCCCTTAAATAAACCTAACACTAAGCCCCTGAAGATCTTCCTACCTTGTCTTCACCTCACCGGGTATCACCGATCGGTCCTGGCTCCGATATCTTCATCCAACCCAAGCGGGGGCTAGACATCCACTGAAGAAGTCCAGAAGAGGGTCCAAAGTCTTCCTCCTATCCGGCAAGAAGAGGACATCCGGACCGGCAAACATCTTCATCCAAGCGGCATCTTCGATCTTCTTCCATCCGGTGCGGAGCGGGTCCATGTTGAAGCAGCCGACGCGGATCCATCCTCTTCTTCCGGCGTCTCCCGATGTATGACGGTTCCTTTAAGGGACGTCATCCAAGATGGCGTCCCTCGAATTCCGATTGGCTGATAGGAGCTTGCATTCTATTGGCTGATCGGAACAGCCAATAGAATGCGAGCTCAATCTGATTGGCTGATCAAATCAGCCAATCGGATTGAACTTGATTCTGATTGGCTGATTCCATCAGCCAATCAGAATATTCCTACCTTAATTCCGATTGGCTGATAGAATCCTATCAGCCAATCGGAATTCGAGGGACGCCATCTTGGATGACGTCCCTTAAAGGAACCGTCATTCGTCGGGAGACGCCGGAAGAAGAGGATGGATCCGCGTCGGCTGCTTCAACATGGACCCGCTCCGCACCGGATGGAAGAAGATCGAAGATGCCGCTTGGATAAAGATGTTTGCCGGTCCGGATGTCCTCTTCTTGCCGGATAGGAGGAAGACTTTGGACCCTCTTCTGGACTTCTTCAGTGGATGTCTAGCCCCCGCTTGGGTTGGATGAAGATATCGGAGCCAGGACCGATCGGTGATACCCGGTGAGGTGAAGACAAGGTAGGAAGATCTTCAGGGGCTTAGTGTTAGGTTTATTTAAGGGGGGTTTGGGTTAGATTAGGGGTATGTGGGTGGTGGGTTGTAATGTTGGGGGGGGGGTATTGTATGTTTTTTTTTACAGGCAAAAGAGCTGATTTTCTTGGGGCATGCCCCGCAAAGGGCCCTGTTCAGGGCTGGTAAGGTAAAAGAGCTTTGAACTTTAGTAATTTAGAATAGGGTAGGGCATTTTTTTATTTTGGGGGTCTTTGTTATTTTATTAGGGGGCTTAGAGTAGGTGTAATTAGTTTAAAATTGTTGTAATATTTTTCTTATGTTTGTAAATATTTTTTTATTTTTTGTAACTTAGTTCTTTTTTATTTTTTGTACTTTAGTTAGTTTATGTAATTGTAGTTATTTGTAGAAATTGTATTTAATTTATTTATTGATAGTGTAGTGTTAGGTTTTATTGTAGGTAATTGTAGGTATTTTATTTAATTAATTTATTGATAGGGTAGTGTTAGGTTTAATTATAACTTAGGTTAGGACTTATTTTACAGGTAATTTTGTTATTATTTTAACTAGGTAACTATTAAATAGTTCTTAACTATTTAATAGCTATTGTACCTAGTTAAAATAATTACAAAGTTGCCTGTAAAATAAATATTAATCCTAAAATAGCTATAATATAATTATAATTTATATTGTAGCTATATTAGGGTTTATTTTACAGGTAAGTATTTAGCTTTAAATAGGAATAATTTATTTAATAAGAGTTAATTAATTTCGTTAGATTTAAATTATATTTAACTTAGGGGGGTGTTAGTGTTAGGGTTAGACTTAGCTTTAGGGGTTAATCCATTTATTAGAATAGCGGTGAGCTCCGGTCGGCAGATTAGGGGTTAATAATTGAAGTTAGGTGTCGGCGATGTTAGGGAGGGCAGATTAGGGGTTAATACTATTTATGATAGGGTTAGTGAGGCGGATTAGGGGTTAATAACTTTATTATAGTAGCGCTCAGGTCCGCTCGGCAGATTAGGGGTTAATAAGTGTAGGCAGGTGTCGGCGACGTTGAGGGGGGCAGATTAGGGGTTAATAAATATAATATAGGGGTCGGCGGTGTTAGGGGCAGCAGATTAGGGGTACATAGGGATAATGTAAGTTGCGGCGGTTTACGGAGCGGAAGATTAGGGGTTAATAATATAATGCAGGGGTCAGCGATAGCGTGGGCGGCAGATTAGGGGTTAACAAGTGTAAGGTTAGGGGGTGTTTAGACTCGTGGTACATGTTAGAGTGTTAGGTGCAGACGTAGGAAGTGTTTCCCCATAGGAAACAATGGGGCTGCGTTAGGAGCTGAACGCAGCTTTTTTTGCAGGTGTTAGGTTTTTTTTCAGCTCAAACAGCCCCATTGTTTCCTATGGGAGAATCGTGCACGAGCACGTTTTTGAGGCTGGCCGCGTCCGTAGGCAACTCTGGTATCGAGAGTTGCATTTGCGGTAAAAATGCTCTACGCTCCTTTTTTGGAGCCTAACGCAGCATTTTTTTGAACTCTCGATACCAGAGATAATTTTATGGTGCGGCCAGAAAAAAGCCGGCGTAGCGTTAACAGCCCATCTACCGCCAAACTCCAAATCTAGGCCTCAGTGTTTTCTTTCCAGTGTTTCTTTATTCCTTTTTAACTTAATTACTGTATATTTGTTTAAAAATTAGAAAAAAGTTTCCTAATTTTCATTTAAAGGGACATGAAACCCAATGTATAGATACTGCTATAAAGATGATGAAAAAAAACCTCTCTTTTACTTTTTGGGAAAGGATTTTTAAAATATTTTATGTAATCTCTTCAAATTAAAAATATTTTCTGAAAAGTGAATCAACTGGGGAAGTATACAATTGTGCTTAAAATGCTGTTTAAATACAGTAACTGCAAAAATGAGAAGAAGAAGATGTGAAAAATGGCTCAGTACTGAAAAGGTTAAACTCTGGCTTACCTCTCTGTCCTGCATTTCACCTTCTTAAGCAAAGACTTATTCATTTTTATTTATTGTTTTTTTTAATATGTAATTTACATTCAACACACATCCTGATGGTGCACTAACATTAATTCAACTTCTCTTCTGAATATCTCAATTTATTTTACATTTTCTAAAAATGGGCATTTAAATTAAGTTTTTATTTTTTTCAAAATGATGTCACCTGGCGTGAAAATTAACACTTTTTTGCATTGCTTTGTTTTTTAAACATCATCTTTATTGAAGTTTTGCAGGATTTACAAAATATACAACACAAGGGCACCTCCTTACAACCTAATAGTGAAAATTCATACAGTAAACCTTTTTTTTTTTTTTTTTTAAATAAAAGAGTAAGGTAAACTCATCAGACCCCAGAACCCTTTTTATTTTCAGATGCTGAGTAGCTTTCTCACCCTCCTCCAAATAGATTTGGCCAACAAAACCTTAGTTGTCTCATCTGAAATCTTTGGAGGGGACAGACAAAGCAACAATAACTGAATCTTATTCACATTAGCTCACTCGCCCACCATAGAAGAGTCTAAGCTATACAAGGACTCATAATAGGAAGCAAATTATTTTCCAAAATCTTTGGTGAAAAGTATAGGCTGCGTTAAATTATTTGCAAGTCAATGGTCATTCCTGTTACCCTTATGATAAAATTGTTGTTTCTGTTTGAACAGAGCTCCCTTGATCCTTTGTGTCTGCAAGATTTGAGAAGTTGAGAAATTAGTCCCATGTAGCTTCTTCAACTGAAATATTGCTTTAGTTAGTGAGAAGCCATCCAGACTGATATTTTAGCTAGGCAGTTAGTGACACGAGTTAGCAGGGAAAAGAAAATGTCTGGTGCAGAAAGGTAGATTTCGGTGTCATCAGCATAAAGATGATACTGAAAGCCACAGGACTTGATTAAAGTGCCTAGAGACGATGTGTAGACTAAGAAAATAAGGGGACCTAGAACTGAGCCTTTAGGAACCCCAACAGAGAGGGATAGAAGGGAGGAGAATCAGCCAGAGAAGTATACACTAAAAGTATGGTTAGAAAGATAATGTCAAAAATACCCAAGGATTGAAGGGTCTGTAGTAGCTATACATGGTCAACAGTATTAAAAGCTACAGAGAGGTCTAAAAAGATTAGCCTGGAGTAGTGACCTTTAGACTTGTCAGTAAGCAGGTCGTTTGTCACCTTGGTGATGGCAATTTCGGTAGAGTGTTGGAGGCAAAAGCCAGATTGCAAAAGGGTCAAGAAGATGGTTAAATGAGAGAAAGTGTGATAAGTGTTTATCAACAATTTGCTCAAGAAGTTTAGAGGCGAGAAAGAGGGGATATTGGGCGATAGTTGCAAGAGGATGTTGGATCGAGTGACCTTTTTTAAGAATAGGTGTAATTAGAGCATGTTTAAGGGATGTTGGAAATGTACAAGATTTAAGGGAGAGGTTGAATATATGTGTGAGGATAGGTGTAAGAGTAGGGGAAAGTGAACGTAGCAGTTGTGAGGGAACAGAATCAAGGGAAGAGCTAGTATGATGGGAAGATGAAAGGAGAGCAGAAATCTCCTCTGTAACAGGAGATAATGTTCTGAGTTTTTGGGTAGGCTGCTTTTGCAAATTTGCAGTAATGTTTGAGGAGTAGATATTGTTATTGTGGTAGGAGGTTATTTCATTTCACTTGGAGTCAATTTTAGTTTTGAAATGTATTGCAAAGTCATGTGCTCTGAAATAAATGGTAATGAGAGGAGTGGTAGGGCAGTTCTCATAATATCTAGAAAGAATACATTACCCTAATAAAACAGACAAGCAAATATTTTGCAAATTTATATAACCTGTTTTACAATCGTGTTTGCGAAGTACAGCAGTTGTAATTATTGCCTGTGGGTCTCATGCATTGTGTATTGGGGCATAGATGTTAATGGTGCAACAAATTTCAATTACACTTCAAACATGATCTCTCCATAATAGTCCATGAATCTTGACCATAGTGTCACTAATGGATTTCAAAAGCTTTAGATAAGTAAGTTATTGCAAGTTTTCTAATGTATTGGAATAACTTTCTAAATGTATGCCCATGCAAGACACTTTACACAGGAATTCTGTTGAATTAGAATGGAGTCCCATATCCATTTTTTGATCATTAATATTAATAATATCATGCTACCTTCAGAGTTTACATATAAGGTCACATCTCATCTTATCTTTATAGCCCTTAGAGAAGTTTTGTGATTGCTCGAGGGCGAGTAAATATCTATACAGCAAACACGTCAAAGAAATGAAAACTATTTACTGCAACTCAGCAAGTATTTTGCTTCTTGCGTCAATATTTCTCCCATCTGAAATATGTCATTAATGTAAAGGAATTTCTGAATTTCCTTGGTGACATCGTCCACACTATGATCAGTTTGTAGAAAGTTAGACAATCTCGAAGAGGAGAAAACCTCTGGAATTACTCAGAAGGGCTCTTTTGGCATAAACTGCATCATGAGCAGGAAAGGCCCACATTTGACTTTTCACCCAAATTGATTTAAATCTAATGTCCATAAATCACAAAAATAGGAAAATTGTGTATAGTTATTATGAGGTATAGAAAAGAAAGTATATATTTGGAGAGAAGTAGGTCTTGGGTAAAGCAGAGGTAGCGGTTAGGGGAGTATTTGCAGACAAGGGCAGAAATATAGAAGGGTGAAGTGTTGGTGAGGGCTTTGTATGTTAGGGTAAAAAATTTATATTTTGTTCTTGAGTCTATGGGTTTGATTTATGAAGCAGCGAATGCTGCTTCCGACCCACTCCGCTTCAGTGCCGTCTGAAGCGGAAGTTAAGAAGCAGCTGTCCTAAGAATCAGATTCAAGTTCAATCCGATTGGCTGATCCAATCAGCCAATCAGATTGAACTTGAATCTGATTGGCTGATTCCATCAGCCAATCAGAATTTTCCTACCTTAATTCCGATTGGCTGATAGAATCCTATGAGCCAATCGGAATTCGAGGGACGCCATCTTGGATGACGTCCCTTAATGGAACCGTCATTCTTCGGGAAGTCGTCGGCCAGGATGGATGTTCCGCATCGGCGGGATGAAGATGGAGCCGGAAGAAAGAAGATTGAAGATGCCGCTTGATAGAAGACTTCAGCCGGATGATGGATCTCTTCAGCCCCCGCTTGGATCAAGACTTCAGCCGGATGATGGATCTCTTCAGCCCCCGCTTGGATCAAGACTTCAGCCGGATGATGGACCTCTTCAGCCCGATGATGGACCTCTTCAGCCCCCGCTTGGGCTTGGATGAAGACTTCGGAGCCTCTTGTGGACGGATCGGTGATACCCGGCGTGGTGAAGAAAAGGTAGGGAGATCTTCAGGGGCTTAGTGTTAGGTTTATTTAAGGGGGGTTTGGGTTAGATTAGGGGTAAGTGGGTGGTGGGTTGTAATGTTGGGGGGGTATTGTATGTTTTTTTTTACAGTCAAAAGAGCAGAATTCTTTGGGGCATGCCCCGCAAAAGGCCCTTTTAAGGGCTGGTAAGGTAAAAGAGCTTTTCAATTTTTATTTTAGAATAGGGTAGGGTATTTTTTTATTTTGGGGGGCTTTGTTATTTTATTAGGGGGCTTAGAGTAGGTGTAATTAGCTTAAAATTGTTGTAATATTTTTATAATGTTTGTAAATTATTTTTTTATTTTTTGTAACAGTTCTTTTTTTTATTTTTTGTAACTTAGTTCTTTTTTTATTTTTTGTACTTTAGTTAGTGTATTTATTTGTATTTATTTGTAGTTATTTGTATTTAATTTATTTATTGAGAGTGTAGTGTTAGGTTTAATTGTAGATAATTTTAGGTAGTTTATTTAATTAATTTATTGATAGTGTAGTGTTAGGTTTAATTGTAACTTAGGTTAGGATTTATTTTACAGGTAATTTTTTATTTATTTTAACTAGGTAGCTATTAATTAGTTATTAACTATTTAATAGCTATTGTACCGGGTTAAAATAAATACAAAGTTGCCTGTAAAATAAATATTAATCCTAAAATAGCTACAATATAATTATTATTTATATTGTAGCTATATTAGGGTTTATTTTACAGGTAAATATTCAGCTTTAAATAGGAATAATTTATTTAATAAGAAATAATTTATTTTGTTAGATTTAAATTATATTTAACTTAGGGGGGTGTAAGGGTTAGGGTTAGACTTAGCTTTAGGGGTTAATACATTTATTAGAGTAGCGGCGAGGTCCGGTCAGCAGATTAGGGGTTAATACTTGAAGTTAGGTGTCGGCGATGTTAGGGAAGGCAGATTAGGGGTTAATACTATTTATTATAGGGTTTTTGAGGCGGGAGTGAGGCGGATTAGGGGTTAATAACTTTATTATAGTAGCGGTGAGGTCCGGTCAGGAGATTAGGGGTTAATAATTGTAGGTAGGTGGCGGCGACGTTGGGGGCGGCAGATTAGGGGTTAATAAATATAATATAGGGGTCGGCGGTGTTAGGGGCAGCAGATTAGGGGTACATAGGGATAACGTAGTTTGCGGCAGTGTGCGGTCGGCAGATTAGGGGTTAAAATTTTTTATTAGATTGGCGGCGATGTGGGGGGGCCTCGGTTTAGGGGTACATAGGTAGTTTATGGGTGTTAGTGTACTTTAGAGCACAGTAGTTAAGAGCTTTATGAACCGGCGTTAGCCCATAAAGCTCTTAACTCCTGGCTTTTCTCTGCGGCTGGAGTTTTGTCGTTAGAGTTCTAACTCTCACTTCAGCCAAGACTCTAAATACCGGCATTAGAAAGATCCCATTGAAAAGATAGGATACGCAAATGGCGTAGGGTGATCTGTGGTATGGAAAAGTCGCGGCTGGAAAGTGAGCGTTAGACCCTTACCTACATGACTCTAAATACCAGCGGTAGCCCAAAACCAGCGTTAGGAGCCCCTAACGCTGGTTTTGACGGCTAACGCAAAACTCTAAATCTAGGCGAAAATGATCCAAAACAATAAAAAATATACCTATTCTAATACCCTGTTTAAAAAAAAAAAAAAAACACACCCCAAAATATTGCCCTAAAGTTATCAGCTCTTTTGCAAAAATAAAAACAAACACCCCTTAACATTACAAACCCCCAAACCCACAAAATAAAAATAAACCTAATCTACCCATTGCCCTGAAAAAGGCATTCAACTCTTTTTTTCGGCCCATTAAAAATTAAAAATGCCTAATCTAAAAAAAAACAAAAAAACACCCCAAAAATAAAAAAAATCCCATTACAAAAAATAACAAACGAAAGTACCCTGTCCCTTATCTATAATCAACTACCAATCTACCAATAGCCCTTAAAAGGGCCTTTTGTAGGGCTTTGCCCTAAAGTTAACAGCCCTTTTGCTAAAAAATTACAGCAAACACCCCCTAACATTACAACACCCCACCCCCCAAACCCACAAAATAAAAAAAAACCTACCTAAAAAAAACCTAATATACCCATTTCCCTGAAAAGGGCATTTGTATGGGCATTGCCCTTAAAAGGGCATTCAGCTCTTTTTCGGCACATTAAAATAAAAATAGCCCTAATCTAAAAAAAAAAAACACCCCAAAAAAACAAAAAAAATACCTAACACTAACCCCAAAACCAGTACTCCCATTTGCTGAAGTCCGGCGAAAGATCTTCATCCCAGCGGCGAAGCATCTTTATCTAGGCTGCTCCATCTTCATCCATCGCGGGACCGGCATCTTTTATCTTCATCCCAGCAGAGGCGGAGCGGTGAGTGGATGCGTGGAGGCGGAGGTCCAGGCGGAGTTCCATCGGTCCGACGTGCAGGTCCTCTTCATGCGATCGACCGCCGCACCTTGAAGATTGAATGCATTGGGGTACCATTGCATTCCTATTGGCTGAAATTTTTTAATCAGCCAATAGGAATGAGAGCTGCTTAAATTAGATTAGGGCTGAATGCCCTTTTAAGGGCAATGCCCATACAAAGACCCTTTTCAGGGCAATGGGTAGATTAGGTTTTTTTTAGTTAGTTTTTTTTTTTTTTTGTGGGTTTGGAGGGGTGAGTTTGTAATGTTAGGGGATGTTTGTTGTAATTTTTTTTAGCAAAAGAGCTGTTAACTTTAGGGCAATGCCCTACAAAAGGCCCTTTTAAGGGCCCTTGGTAGTTTATTATAGATTAGGGTTTTTTTTATTTTGGGGTGTTTTTTTTTTTTTTTTAAAACGTTTTTTTTTTTATTTTTTAGTAATGTTAGGTTTTATTAGTGTAAACTTAGGTTTTATTTTTATTTCACAGGTAAGTTTGTATTTATTTTTAAATAGGTAGTTAGTTACGTCTATTTTATTATGTTAAAGTTAGGGGGTGTTAGGTTTAGGGATTAATATAGTTTAATTTAGGTTGTTGCGATGTGGGGGGCCACAGTTTAGGGGTTAATAGGTTTAGTTAGTGTTGGCGATGTGGGTGTATGGCGGTTTAGGGTTTAATAGGTTTAGTTAGTGTCGGCGATGTCAGGGAACTGTGGTTTAGGGGTTAATAGGTTTAGTTAGTGTCGGCCATGTCAGGGAACTGTGGTTCAGGGGTTAACAGGTTTAGTTAGTGTTAGCGATGTTTGGGAATGGTGGTTTAGGGGTTAATAGGATTATTTAGTGTTATAGTTAGTGTCTGCGATGTCGGGGAAATGCGGTTTAGGGGTTAATAGGTTTAATCAGTGTTCGCGATGTCGGGGAACTGTGATTTAGGGGTTAATAGGTTTAGTTAGTGTCAGCGATGTGGGAGAACTGTGGTTTAGGTGTTAATAGGTTTAGTAAGTGTCGGCGATGTCGGGGAACGGTGGTTTAGGGGTTAGTAGCTTTATTTAGTCATTTAGCTAGTGTCAGCGATGTCAGGGAACTGCAGTTTAGATTATAACAATGAAAAATTCCGAATATGAATAAAGAATGGATCCGAAAATTTGGAAACTGATTTATTTAGTTTTGGAATTTTTCGGGATTTCAGTTATGGTGCCGATTCGGAAATTCAAATTCATTTGAATTGCACATGTCTGGTAATTATTGCCTGTGGTTCTCATGCAAGATATCATGTATTGGGGCATAGATGTTAATGGTAAGTACACCCACTAATGAAACAATAGAAAAGATAGGTGCAACAAGCTTCAATTACATTTCAAACATGATCTCTCCATAATAGTCCATGAATCTGGCCCTTAGTGTTACTAATGGATTTCAAAAGCTTTAGATAAGTAAGTTGTTGCAAGTTTTCTAATGGATTGGAATAACTTTCTAAATATATGCCAATGCAAGACACTTCACAAAGGAATTCTGTTAAATTAGAATGGAGGCCCATATTTATCATTAATATCAATAATATCATGCTACCTTCAGAGTCACATCTCAACTTATGTTTAAAGCCCCTATAGAAGTTTTGTGATTGCTCGAGGGCAAGTAAATATCTATTTGACAAGAACGTCAAAGAAATGAAAACTATTTACTGTAACTCAGCAAGTATTTTGCTTCTTGCGTCAATATTAACCCCTTAAGGACCAGGCATTTCAGACTAAAACTTCCCCAAAAGACCAGAGCGTTTTTAGCATTTTTGCCATCACTACATTTAAACAGAAATAGAGCCTTTTTTTATATTTACCTTTCAAAACTATATATTTTTTTTAGTAGACAACCCAAAGTATTCTAGGCCCATTTTGGTATATTTCATGCCACCATTTCACCGCCAAATGCGATCAAATAAATAAAATCGTTAACTTTTTCACAAACTTTAGGTTTCTCACTTAAATTATTTACAAACAGCTTGTGCAATCATGGCACAAATGGTTGCAAATGCTTCTCTGGGATCCTCTTTGTTCAGAAATAGCAGACATATATGGCTTTGGCATTGTTTTTTGGTAATTAGATTGCCGCTAATTGCAGCTGCTCACCACACTTGTATTATGCCAAGCAGTGAAGGGGTTAATTAGGTAGCTTGTAGGGTTAATTTTAGCTTTAGTGTATAGATTACCCTCCCACATGACACATCCCACCCCCTGATCCCTCCCTGATCCCGCTCCAACAGCTCTCTTCCCTCCCCCATCCCCCAATGGTTACCCCTATCTTAAGTACTGGCAGAAAGTCTGCCAGTATGAAAATAAAAGGCTTTTTTATATATATATTTTTGTTACACCCCAACCTCCCTGATCCCCCTAAACAGCTCTCTAACCCTCCCCCTCTACCTATTAGCCTCCATCGTAGGTACTGGCAGCTGTCTGCCAGTACCCAGTTTTCCCAAATTTGCCAACTTTAGCTTATAAAATAAAAAAATTAAAACAAATTCTGTAGTGTAGCTGCCCCCCAACTCAATTACCCCCCTCCCAGATTGATTTCCCACCTTCATATCCCATCCCTCAGTATGGTCCCCCTCCCCTTCCTACCCCCTCCCTACTTCCCCCTCTGGGTGTTTTATTTCTGTAATGTAGTGGTCCCACCCACCTTCCGCCCTCCTCCAGTAATGGGCCACCCACCTGGCTACCTCCTTTAAATGATCGGCACCACCGCTGCCCAATGCAGATAGGGGAAGGGCACCTACCGCTGAATCCCTGGGACCCCGACCTACCTCCTATAATAGGCCCAAGTGGCATAGAACGCCCCCCTACTACAACGGAGGCCTTCTAGCTCACAGTCCCCCTCCACCCCCTCCGGCTCAGCTCCAGCTCCCTCACCCCCCGAGGGAGAAGAGGGAAGCGAAACACAATTCTGATCCACTGTGTCATTTCCCCAGAGGGGAAGGTGATATCCAGTCCTCAATCTCCATTTCCTCCAACTCCACAGGTCCCTCATCTTCATCCCTGAGGACGAACAGAAACACTTTTGGCATGATCCATATCGAGAAAAAACTTCCAAGGAATCCACAGCAGCAAAGAGGAAGTGGATTCCCTGCTCAACACATATAAAGGGTGAGTAAATCCCTCCCATATCAAATGCAACATTGTAACAACATACATACTCAGCACTCACTCAACCTGGCCTTAACCCTTAGTTTCATTCCAGGCTAGTTGCCCTGCACTATCTTAGGTGTAGGCATCCTGTAGGAGTTAGTAGGGCGTTCCAGGGGGAGTATAGTGAAGTCATTACGTAGGTGTAGGTGGTTTGTCGGAGTTAGCTGGGCGTTCCAGGGGAGTGTAGTTAAGACATGACCTAGGTGTAGGCGGTATTAGGGAGCTAGTTGGGTGATCCTTAGCTAAACTGTGACGTAGATGTAGGCATTCTGTGAGAGTTAGCCGGGCATTCCTGGGTAATAATCTGCACCTTGATAGGCATACATCACTAGCAGTGTGATATATTCCAATCTCTAAAGTACAGGTTACGAGTAGGGTGTCAGCCATGTTTGTCTCTCCACATTTTCAGTGGCGAGACTTTACAGTGTGAGGCACTTAATGTAGGATTAGTTACAGTTAGATCACACAGGCATCATTTGAAGTGTTCCTACACAGAAACCATGTTTTGTTTCAGTGAGCACACTGTATGCGCTATGTAGGAACACTTCAAATACGCCCCTCCTGCTAAAAGTGCCTACAAGTGGCAATGTCGGTGGACTTTTGCAAAAGCCGTGATCCCTATTATTTCTTATGTGAGACACATCACAACTTGTCAGCACTTTGCGGTTCCATCCCCTTTTCTTCAAAATATCAACAGACCAATGGACTGCGAGGCCGACTAGGCCATAAAAGCAGTTTATCGTTGGTCTGTTGAAGCTTTGAATATGTGGCCCTAATTAATGCCTAGGATAAGCATAAGGCTATTCTACTTACTAATTATTGCCTTTGATAAGCATAAGGCTATCCTACCCACTGATTATTGCCTGGAATAAACATAAGGCTATTCTACTTACTAAATAATGCCTGGGATAAAGCATAAGGCTTTCCTATGGACTAGATAAGTTTACACTTTTAGGAAATTTAGGGCAGAGTTCTTGGGCCTATGGTACTTACCTGCTGTCAAATGAGCGAGGCAAGGAGTTCCATATGGTAAGGGAAGCCAGTAGAGGTGTTGACAAAGAGTTGTAGGTGCAGTTCTGGAAAAGTCTTGCAGATGAGTGTGAGAAAATACTGAGAGATGTAGGTCTTGGGCAGAGCAGAGGTGACGGTTACGGAAGAATTTGCAGAAAAGGGCAGAAATATAGGAGGGTGAAGTGTTGGTGAGGGCTTTGTATATTAGGGTAACAATTTAAAATGTTATTCTTGAGACTAAGGGAAGCCAGTAGAGGTGTTGGCAAAGAGTTGTAGCAGATGTGGTGCGATGCTTATGAAAGATAAGCCTGGCAGAGGCATTCATGATGGATTGCAATAGGAACAGGTGGTATCTTGGGAGACCAGAGAAGACAGAATCACAGTAGTCAAGGCGGTCAATGATAAAGGAGTGGATAAGAATCTTAGTTGTGTTTTGTGTAAGGAAGTGACAAATGTAATATGTATTTTTAAGGTGGAAGTGGCAAGAGTTAGTTAAGGACCTAATGCGAAGAGCAAAAGAAAGTTCTGAGTCAAGTTTGACCCCAAGGCAATGGGCCTGAGGGGTATAGATAATGATAGAGTTGACCACAGTAAGTAAGATTTGGGGAATGGGGAGATTGATAGAGGGAGTAAGTAGAAGGAGTTCAGTTTCAAAGAGGTTCTGCTTTAGGTAGTGAGAAGCCATCAAAACTGAGATATTAGCTAGGCAGCTAGTGACATGAGTCAGCAGGAAAAAGGAAATGTTTGGTGCAGAAAGGTAGATACTGAAATCCACAGGACTTGATTAAAGAGCCTAGAGATGTGTAGACTGAGAAAAGAAGGGGACCTAGAACTGAGCTTCGAGGAATCCCAACAGAGAGGGATAGAAGGGATGAGAAGCAGCCAGAGACGGATACACTGAAAGTAAGGATAGAAAGATAATGTCAAAAATACCTAAGGATTTAAGGGTCTGTAGCAACAATACATGGTAAACAGTAATAAAAGCTACAGAGAGGTCTAAAAAAATTACCATGGAGTAGTGACCTTTAGAATTGGCAGTAATCAGGTTGTTTGTCACCTTGGTGATGGCAATTTCAGTAGAGTGTTGGAGGCAAAAAACTGATTGCAAAGGGTCAAAAAGATGGTTAGATAAGAGAAAGTGTTTATCAACAATCTGCTCAAGAAGTTTAGAGGTGAGAAAGAGGAGATATTGGGCAAAAGTTGCAAGAGGATGTTGGATCGAGTGACCTTTTTTAAGAATAGGTGTAATTAGAGCATGTTTAAAGGATGATGGAAATGTACAAGATTTAAGGGAAAAGTTGAATATATGTGTGAGGATAGGTGTAAGAGTAGGGGAAAGTGAACGTAGCAGTTGTGGGAGAATAGGATCAAGGGAACAGCTAGCTTGATTGGAAGATGAAAGGAGAGCAGAAATCTCCTCTGTAACAGGAAAGAATGTGCTGAGTTTTTGGGTAGGCTGATTTTGAAAATTTGCAGTAATGTGTGAGGAGCAAATATTGTTATTGTGGTAGGAGGTTATTTCATGTCGCATGGAGTCAATTTTAGTTTTGATATGTATTGCAAAGTCATGTGCTCTGAAATAAATGGTAATGAGAGGAGTGGGAGGGCAGATCTCATAATATCTAGAAAGAATTTATTACCCTGATAAAACAGACAAGCAAATATTTTACACATTTATATAGCCTGTTTTTCAATTGTGTTTGCTAAGTAGAGCAGTTGTAATTATTGCCTGTGGTTCTCATGCAAGATATAATGTATTGGGGCATAGATGTTAATGTTAAGTACACCCACGAATGAAACAATAGAAAAGATAGGTGCAACAAGCTTCAATTACATTTCAAACAGGATCTCTCCATAATAGTCCATGAATCTTAAGATGGGGGTAACCATTTAGGGGGGTGGTGTCATTAATGGATTTCAAAAGCTTTAGATAAGTAAGTTATTGCAAGTTTTCTAATGGATTGGAATAACTTTCTAAATGTATGCCTATGCAAGATACTTCACACAGGAATTCTGTTAAATTAGAATGGAGACCCAAATTTATCATTAATATCAATAATATCATGCTACCTTCAGAGTTTCCATATAAGGTCACATCTCATCTTATCTTTATAGCCCTTAGATAAGTTATGTGATGGCTCGAGGGAGAATAAATATCTACATGAGAAGTACGTCAAAGAAATGAAACTATTTACTGCAACTCAGCAAGTATTTGGCTTCTTGCATCAATATTAACCCCTTAAGGACCGGGCATTTCAGACTAAAACTTCCCCAAAAGACCAGAGCATTTTTAGCATTTTTGCCATCACTACATTTAAACAGAAAAAGAACCTTTTTTATATTTACCTTTTCAAAACTATATATTTTTTTTAGTAGACAACCTAAAGTATTGATCTAGGCCCATTTTGGTATATTTCATGCCACCATTTCACCGCCAAATGCGATCAAACAAAAAAAAAGTTAACTTTTTCACAAATTTTAGGTTTCTTATTGAAATTATTTACAAACAGTTTGTACAATCATGGCACAAATGGTTGTAAATGCTTAAATAAAAAGAGAGAAGCGCTCAACCTGAGAACGAAAAATAGCATAATAGCTTGTTCTATGGCTAGTTACCACCCAAGAAGCAGCCTCTTTTAGCTTTTAGGTTGTAAATGCTTCTCTGAGATCCTCTTTGTTCAGAAATAGCAGACATATATGGTGTTGGCATTGCTTTTTGGTAATTAGATAGCTGCTAATTGCAGCAGCGCAACACACTTGTATTATGCCCAGCAGTGAAGGGGTTAATTAGGTAGTTTGTATGGTTAATTTTAGCTTAAGTGTATAGATTACCCTCCTACATGACACATCCCACCCCCTGATCCCTCTCAAACAGCTCTCCCTCCCCAATGGTTACCCCCATCTTAAAGGGACACTGAACCCAAATTTTTTCTTTCGTGATTCAGATAGAGCATGCAATTTTAAGCAACTTTCTAATTTACTCCTATTTTCAAATTTTCTTCATTCTCTTGGTATCTTTATTAAAAATGCAAGAATTTAAGTTTAGATGCCGGCCCATTTTGGTGAACAACCTGGGTTGTTCTTGCTGATTGGTGGATACATTCACCCACCAGTAAACAAGTGCTGTCCAGGGTCTGAACACATTTTTTTTAGCTTAGATGTCTTATTTTTCAAATAAAGATAGCAATGGAACGAATAAAAATTGATAATAGGAGTAAATTAGAAAGTTGCTTAAAATTGCATGCTCTATCTGAATCACAAAAGAAAAAATTTGGGTTCAGTGTCCTTTTAAGTACTGGCATAAAGTCTGCCAGCATGAAAATAAAACAATTTTTTTATATATATATATATATATATATATATTTTCTGCAGTGTGGGATCCCCCCTTACCCCCAACCTCCCTGATCCCCCCCCCCCCAAACAGCTCTCTAACCCTCCCCCTCTACCTATTAGCCTCCATCTTAAGTACTGGCAGCTGTCTGCCAGTACCAAGTTTTCCCAAATTTGCCAACTTTAGTTTACAAAATGTAAAATAAATGTAAAAAAAAAATTCTGTAGTGTAGCTGCCCCCTATCTCATTTAACCCCCTCCCAGATTGATTTCTCACCCTCATATACCGTCCCTCAGTATGATCCCTCTCCCCCTCCTACCCCCTCCCTGCTAGGGTTGCCACCTCAGCCATGTTTTCCTGGACAATTATGAGTTACACATGCTGCAGGGTGTGCAGGGAGGAACATGTATTGTGTTTCTGGACAACACTATTTTTATTCCTCCCTGCACACCCTGCAGCATGTGTAATTTATAAGTGTTCTGTATTTTAAGGGACGGTGGCAACCCTACTCCCTGCCGCTCTGGGTGTTTTTCTTCCATAGCGTAGTGGTCCCGTCTACCTCCCACCCTCCTCCAGCAATGGGCCGCCCACCCGACTACCTCTTTACACTCCCACCCACCAACGATCGGCACCATCGCTGCCCGATGCAGAGAGGGTACCTCGGCCCGTCTATTTCTGCGCTGCCCCACTCGTGGGGCGTGCAGATATAGTGCGATCTTGCTAGTTTTAGAGAGATTGTGGCAGAGAGAGGCCCAGGTATGGTGCTGGTCGTTAAGGGTTGTCATTATTCACCTTAAAATAGAAACGTAAAGGACCTGTCCACTTTGGAAATAATTATACAGTAACCACTCTCAGTGTTTTCTTTCCAGTGTTTCTTTATTCCTTTTTAACTTAATTACTGTATATTTGTTTAAAAATGAGACAAAAGTTTCCTAATTTTCATTTAAAGGGACATGAAACCCAATGTATAGATACTGCTATAAAGATGATGAAAAAAAACCTCTCTTTTACTTTTTGGGAAAGGATTTTTAAAATATTTTGTGTAATCTCTTCAAATTAAAAATATTTTCTGAAATGTGAATCAACTGGGGAAGTATACAATTGTGCTTAAAATGCTGTTTAAATACAGTAACTGCAAAAATGAGAAGAAGAAAAATGTGAAAAATGGCTCAGTACTGAAAAGGTTAAATTCTGGCTCACCTCTCTGTCCTGCATTTCACCTTCTTAAGCAAAGACTTATTGATTTTTATTTATTGTTTTTTTTTAATATGTAATTTACATTCAACACACATCCTGATGGTGCACTAACACTAACTCAACTTCTCTTCTGAATATCTCAATTTATTTTACATTTTCTAAAAATGGGCATTTAAATTAAGTTTTTATTTTTTTCAAAATGATGTCACCTGGCGTGAAAATTAACAATTTTTTTGCATTGTTTTGTTTTTTAAACATCATCTTTATTGAAGTTTTGCAGGATTTACAAAATATACAACACAAGGGCACCTCCTTACAACCTAATAGTGAAAATTCATTTAAATAAAAGAGTAAGGTAAACTTATCAGACCCCAGAACCCTTTTTATTTTCAGATGCTGAGTAGCTTTCTCACCCTCCTCCAAATAGATTTGGCCAACAAAACCTCAGTTGTCTCATCTGAAATCTTTGGAGGGGACAGACAAAGCAACAATAACTGAATCTTATGACCCCTATATGGGTATCCATTTCGCATTAGATAAATAAAACTCTGGACACATGGATGGGTGTAAAGGCCGCAGCCCGCATTTATTAAATAATTAATAAATCAATTCATAAAACTCAACGATTTTATTAACCATAAACATTTAACCTGATAACATAAGGTGCTAGTTCCCAGGGATGTACCTTCCACTGGCTTACCACCAGGTACATCCCCCCCCAAACTCTCCCGCCTCTTTAGGGAGGTACCAACTTACTTAACATCCAGATCTAAAACACCCCGCCAGATCTAGACTAACCAAGCCCACTGCGACAACCAAATACCAGGGAGGGAGGGCGGGAACTTTCCCCTTGCGACTGAAGAGGCTAAAGAGACAGGACCGCTTCCGCTGCGTGCCTAAATTCCCCAGCCCCAGGCTCCGCCTCACCCTCTCTAGTCTGCTCCATTCCCGCAATAGGGGTCAAATTCCCCTCCGTCCATGCTCTCCTCCAGGGAGCACTGACCCCTATATGGGTATCCATTTCGCATTAGATAAATAAAACTCTGGACACATGGATGGGTGTAAAGGCCGCAGCCCGCATTTATTAAATAATTAATAAATCAATTCATAAAACTCAACGATTTTATTAACCATAAACATTTAACCTGATAACATAAGGTGCTAGTTCCCAGGGATGTACCTTCCACTGGCTTACCACCAGGTACATCCCCCCCAAACTTTCCCGCCTCTTTAGGGAGGTACCAACTTACTTAACATCCAGATCTAAAACACCCCGCCACAGCACGTCATAAACGTGCCTACCCCACCCGGGCTAAGGCCTTCAACACCCCTTCCTTGATGTTAAAATTAAAGAGGTGAAGGCCCACTTCATTTAAGTGTACCCCATCCTTCAAAAAGAAACACCGCCCTGTCTCGCCCTCAAACTCCACGTGGCAAATGCCAACCCCCCCAATTTTAGCCACAAAACTACTAATTGACCTATTTACTTTCTTCCTGGAGGCCTCCAGCTTTCTAAAGTCCCAAGCTGCCCTCCACACCGACCTGGGTTCAATATCCGACCATACAATCACCAGGTCAGGGAACAACTCCCGCAACCTAACCAAATCCCTCTTAATTCTATCCAATAAATCCTTCTGGGATAAAAACCCCAAATCGTTCCCCCCTGCGTGAATAACCAAAATCGCTGGAGGCCGGAATAACCTGGCATAATCCACCACCCTCCTAAGCAACTGGTCCCACCTCAACCCCCGAATCCCAAACCATCTCAACACCACTGTCTCCTCATTGAGCTTTAGTTGAATGCCCTGATCTGTCACTGCCGCTGCCTTCCGGGCCCAATAAATGTAGGAATGCCCCACAATCCAACAATGAACTGGACCTGTCAAAACAAAAGAACAGACTAAACTCTCAACTCTGGTCGGACATAAGACTTAAAACATCCAGACTTCCAGCCACCAATTCTCTTAATCACATTCTCACCTAAACCTAAGTTAGCCGCCTCCGTAGCCGCCCCGATCCGGAAAGAATGTGTACCGAACTCTTCTGCTGCATAACCTAAACCTGCCAAAGCCCTCCTAAAAACTGCCAAAAATTGGAATCGAGATAAGCTCGACCCATCAATGTGAACGAATAACGGCTGACTAAAGTTCGGGCGAACCGCCAAATAGGCTTCAATAACCGCCACAGGGCAACAACTCCCTCCTGTTTCTTTAATCTGCAACCACCTCCCCAACCCATTCTGGTCCGTTTTAGACTTCCTCAACCATACCCACAACACCCGATCCATAATGGACACGTCCTGGGCCCACAAACCCCCAACATCCCTTCTATTTGCCCCAACCAATTCTGATACGCGAAATGCCCCAAAAAATGCTAACGCAAACGCAGCCCGGAAAACTTTGAGGAACACACTGTCCCTAAAGAATCCACTAACTGCTTTAAGGTATTGAACACCACTGGGCGCCTTTTGTCTTTGGACACCTGACCTCTACCAATTCCCCTGACTGCCAATTGAATCACAAACAATTTAGTTAAATCTTCCCAGCCTAATAATTTGAAAAGAAACCCCATTGCTGCTATGGTTTTTCGAACTTTTGATTTTGACCAACCCCACACACCCCAGTCCCCAATCCATACTAGAAATCCATGAATCCACTCCTCCCTAGAGGATCCCAGACCCTCCTCAATCACAAACTGAAACCACTGCCTCCAAGCAGATACATATGCAACCCAAGTACCTTGAGCTACTGCTCCCCTTGCCACTCGGATTAGATCCAGCACTTCAGCTCCCACAGTTCCGGTGGACATCCGACTCCTTCTTTCTCCGCCTCTGGTGCCACTTCCCAGAACCTCTCCCACTGGAAGGCAACCTGGCACATGAACAGCACGAAATAAAACATTAATTTGCATACAGTCCAACACAAACATCCTCAGCAGGCGCACCACCGGCAATGAACTAGATGTGAGCTTGTTAATTGCGAACACCACCCCTAGATTGTCCGTATGGAACACCACCTTCCTATCCCGAAGCCTATCCTTCCACACTCTCAAAGCCACCACCAATGGGAATAATTCAAGGAAAACCAAATTCTTAGTAATCCCCGCCTGTTTCCACTCCACCGGCCACAATCCCACAGACCAACTCCCTTGACAGTATGCCCCGTATCCCACTGACCCCGCTGCATCCGTGAACAAATGAAGTTCCTCGTTCGAAATTGCCTCCCCTTGCACCAGTGCCTTCCCATTGAAATCTTCTAGAAATTTCAACCATACCTTGAGATCCTCTTTAAGGTCCTTCCCTAGCCGGATCCAATGGCGCGGATCACGCACACCAACCGTTGCCAACGACAGCCTTCTACAAAATACTCTCCCCACCGGGATGATTCTGCATGCAAAATTAAGCTTGCCAGCTAACGATTGAATCTCACGAAGCTTCAGCTTCCTCTTCCTCAAGACCCCCACAATGACCGTTTTAAGGTCCTCCACCTTTTCCAACGGGAGCCGACATTCCATTCTTCCGGAATCAATTTCAATGCCCAGAAAACTCAAGACTGTTGTTGGACCCTCCGTCTTTTCATGAGCCACCGGGATGCCAAAGTCATCAGCCACCGCAAAGAAATGCTCCATCAACCGAGCACAATCCGAGTCATCTGACTTACCCACAAACAGGAAATCGTCCAAATAATGGACCATTGACCTCAAACCCGATACCTGTCTCACCACCCATTCCACAAAAGTGCTGAACTTTTCAAAGTACGCACATGATATGGAGCAACCCATAGGCAGGCAAAGATTCACGTAAAAGGCCCCCCCAAAGAAGCAACCAAGTAAGTGATGACACCGTGGGTGCACCGGTAACAGCCGAAAGGCCGCCTCCACGTCCACTTTCCCATCAACGCTCCCACACCCGCTGCGGACACCAGGCTAACAGCCTTATCAAAGGAAACATACCTCACCGCCGCCATCTGAGGATCAATGCCGTCGTTAACCGATGACCCTTTCGGGTAAGACAGGTGATGGATCATACGGAATTGTCCGGCCACCTTCTTGGGGACCACCCCAAGTGGGGACACCCTCAAATTAGCCAATGGGGGGAGAGGAAACGGACCCGCCATTCTCCCCAATGCCACTTCCTTATCCAATTTCCCCTGAACCACCTCTGGGAACTCCCTTGCTGACTTCAGATTCCCCGAAATTTGACACTCCCCACCCTCTTTGAACGGTATCCAAAACCCAGAACTAAAGCCCGTTAACAGAAGCTCCGCGTCCCTCGCCTTCCCCCTAACCTTAGCGAACCGTTCTAACCAGGGCACCATCTTTTTTACCCTCACCGGGGTCCTGGCCCTTAGCAGGGTCCCCTGCTTTTCCATTTCCACCTTTCTTGAAGCATCTGACCCAAGGGTGAGAGCCTTCGCAGCCCGAACATGCATGCTTGTATTTGCATCCACTCCCGAACTTGCACTGGCCTTCATTGTATTGAAAACACAGCCCTTTCCTGATGGCCACTGCTGCGCTTCCCCCTGTAATCCCCCCGACTGTGCTACCACTCGCCGACACTCCCCCCCCCCACTGGAGCCACGAAAGGACCCCCGTAACGGAGTCATCAACTCCAACCAGACGCCCATGTCTCGGTCGTCCCACCGCATCTCAGGTCTAACTGCCATACGCTGACGAAAATGTTCGTCATACCGCCACCATGCTAAACCCCCATAAGTGCGACATGCCCCCGAAATTTCATCATAGTAGCAAAAAAGGGCGGAACACTGATCCGGGGATTTCTCCCCAATCACTGACGCTAGAATACAAAAGGCCCTAGACCAGTTAGAAAGTGTTTTAGGCAACTTACGGTATCTCTTCTTCCTCTCGTCTTCTTCTTTCTTCTCCTTGTCCTTTGCGTCTTCTTTGATCTCCATCAACTGTTCCAGGGGTAACAACGAAAATATCTCCAAATATTCCCTCTTCCATATCTTCTCTTTGACATCCTGCGTCAAGTGTATCCCTAATGGTCCAATAGAACACAGGCACGGCCTCCTTAATGCGCTCTCTGGTACCTTCACAGTCTCCCCTGTCACAGCCCCGTCCTTCTTCTGTCCCTGAAGCTCCCCAGCCACCTGACCAACAACACCCGCCCCTGCAGCCACTCCCGTTGCGGGAGCCCCTCCTTCTTTCCCAGCACTCCAGGCCGTCGCCACGCTTCCTCCCTGTCCCTCTGACTGCTTCTCAAATTGCGCCAATAATCCCTTTAACCCAGTCACCAACGCCTGTTGCGCCAATCCTACACCATGCTCACCACCATCCACACCCACTGCACTCCTGGCACCCTCACCTGTGGTCCTGGGCGCCGTTGCCACTGCTACCGGTCCGGATTCCTTCGCTCGCTCCGCTCCCCTCGTCACTGACTGATGCCTGACTTCGCGCTCCCTGGGCCTGTATGCCCTCCGCCTCGGCGATGGTGACCTGGACCTCCGTCTCCTGCCGCTCCGATCCGCCGCTCTCTCCAGCCTTCCCCATGTTGGGGACCGCCTGTCAGGCCTATGCCGTGCTCTCTCCCTGGGCGACCGAGAGTGATCCCTACGCCGTTCCGCACCTGATCTTCGTGGGCTATAGCGCTCCAGGGTATCCCTACCCTGAGGCCGTATCTGTGGAGAGGAGACAGTGAGAGGCCTATCCTGATCCCCCCCTTATCCCCCCTAACACTCCCCCCCCTGGACCTCACTTCTTGCTCTCTAACCCCTTCCTCCCTTTGCCCCCCTAAACCTGGTGATAGTGCTCTAATCAATTGCTGTAACGTGGCCAGGTCTCCTACCTGCCGTTGGCCCACTGGTCCAGCTGACGTTCCTTCCCCCGGATCATCCATCTCCAAATCGCTGTACGTGTAGTCAAAGCACAGCGCATCCCCCTCCAGGTCCTGTCCTGCTGGTTCAACAGAAATGTCTGTCCCACCTGCCACCTGGGCAATTTCCTCTTGCCCTACACCTGTAGAGGGTAAACAACAAACATTAGGCCCCTCCCTAACCTGCCTTCCTTTACCCCTACCTGCCTGACCCCCTCTTTTCTGCCTCCCTCCCCCTTTTCCTCTCAAGGGCCCTTTACCTTTTAGCTGCGACCCCCTACCTGCTGCATGACCTACTCCCTCCCCCCCCACCCTGCTATCTTTAGCTCGCACCTCTACTAATTGAGTACCCTCTTTAATTAATTGTTTACCCGTTTTACTCCTTGTCCCTGTACCTCTGGTGCCATTTCCCGCCCTAACTGATGCCATCCGGCTCCCACCTTCCACCGCCAACAAATCCCCTGTCTCCCCTCCAGTAGCGACCCTTCCACTTATCCTCCTGTCACTCCCACAGTCCCCTGCCTCTACCCCACTGTGAGCCCTTCTTTGGATACCCCCCCTCCATGTGCCTGTCACTGCTCCATTAGCCTCCTGCTGCTCCCGATCACACCGCAAGGCCCAGGGAGTCCCCTCCCCTGCCGTAAGCTGCTCCCCCGGGGCCGCCATCCTCATGCCCCTTCCATCAGCCAGCCCGCCCTGATCAAGGCCCAGCCCTCCACTTCTGGCACTCTTACCTGCCGTGGACCTGGTCCTGATCCCAGCCTCCTCACCGCACGCGGCCTCCATCGACCTCCTCCGCAGCCGCTCTTGACCCGCACCGCCACTCCTTCGATCGCCCGACAGGCCTCCGGATCCACCCCCCCGCCGGGGGGCTCCGTCACCACTGCTCCCGACATCCGGCGACAACCGCACAGGAGGCCGCGACCTCCTCTGCGGCCGGCCGTCACTGCTCCTGCCATCCGCAGCTCCGGGAAGATTGGCGGCGGCCAGGTAGTCCCTGAGCCACGCCGTTCCACGTGCTGCCGCCATCCGATTTACCTCCTGTAAGACCGCGTCCATACTCTGAGGCCTCTTCACTCGCAAGCTGCACCAACTTTCCCCTTGCGACTGAAGAGGCTAAAGAGACAGGACCGCTTCCGCTGCGCGCCTAAATTCCCCAGCCCCAGGCTCCGCCTCACCCTCTCTAGCCTGCTCCATTCCCGCAATAGGGGTCAAATTCCCCTCCGTCCATGCTCTCCTCCAGGGAGCACTTCACATTAGCTCACTCCCCCAGCATAGAAGAGTCTAAGCTATACAAGGACTGATAATAGGAAGCAAATTATTTTCCAAAATCGTTTGGTGAAAAGTATATGCTGCTTCAAATTATTTGCAAGTCAATGATCATCCCTGTTACCCTTATGATAAAATTGTTGTTTCTGTTTGAACAGAGCTCCCTTGATCCTTTGTGTCTGCAAGATTTGAGGAGTTGAGAAATTAGTCCCATGTAGCTTCTTCAACTGAAATATTGCTTTAGTTAGTGAGAAGCCATCCAGACTGATATTTTAGCTAGGCAGTTAGTGACACGAGTTAGCAGGGAAATGAAAATGTCTGGTGCAGAAAGGTAGATTTTGGTGTCATCAGAATAAAGATGATACTGTAAGCCACAGGACTTGATTAAAGTGCCTAGAGACGATGTGTAGACTAAGAAAATAAGGGGACCTAGAACTGAGCCTTGAGGAACCCCAACAGAGAGGGATAGAAGGGAGGAGAAGCAGCCAGAGAAGTATACACTAAAAGTATGGTTAGAAAGATAATGTCAAAAATACCCAAGGATTGAAGGGTCTGTAGTAGCGATATACATGGTCAACAGTATTAAAAGCTACAGAGAGGTCTAAAAAGATTAGCCTGGAGTAGTGACCTTTAGACTTGTCAGTAAGCAGGTCATTTGTCACCTTGGTGATGGCAATTTTGGTAGAGTGTTGGAGGCAAAAGCCAGATTGCAAAAGGGTCAAGAAGATGGTTAAATGAGAGAAAGTGTGATAAGTGTTTATCAACAATTTGCTCAAGAAGTTTAGAGGCGACAAAGAGGGGATATTGGGCGATAGTTGCAAGAGGATGTTGGATCGAGTGACCTTTTTTAGGAATAGGTGTAATTAGAGCATGTTTAAGGGATGTTGGAAATGTACAAGATTTAAGGGACGGGTTGAATATATGTGTGAGGATAGGTGTAAGAGTAGGGGAAAGTGAAGGTAGCAGTTGTGAGGGAACAGAATCAAGGGAAGAGCTAGTATGATGGGAAGATGAAAGGAGAGCAGAAATCTCCTCTGTAACAGGAGATAATGTGCTGAGTTTTTGGGTAAACTGATTTTGCAAATTTGCAGTAATGTTTGAGGAGTAGATATTGTTATTGTGGTAGGAGGTTATTTCATTTCACTTGGAGTCAATTTTAGTTTTGAAATGTATTGTAAAGTCATGTGCTCTGAAATAAATGGTAATGAGAGGAGTGGTAGGGCAGTTCTCATAATATCTAGAAAGAATACATTACCCTAATAAAACAGACAAGCAAATATTTTGCACATTTATATAATCTGTTTTACAATCGTGTTTGCGAAGTACAGCAGTTGTAATTATTGCCTGTGGGTCTCGTGCATTGTGTATTGGGGCATAGATGTTAATGGTGCAACAAATTTCAGTTATTGCAAGTTTTCTAGTGGATTGGAATAACTTTCTAAATGTATGCCCATGCAAGACACTTTACACAGGAATTCTGTTGAATTAGAATGGAGTCCCATATCCATTTTTTGATCATTAATATTAATAATATCATGCTACCTTCAGAGTTTACATATAAGGTCACATCTCATCTTATCTTTATAGTCCTTAGAGAAGTTTTGTGATTGCTCGAGGGCGAGTAAATATCTATACAGCAAACACGTCAAAGAAATGAAAACTATTTACTGCAACTCAGCAAGTATTTTGCTTCTTGCGTCAATATTTCTCCCATCTGAAATATGTCATTAATGTAAAGGAATTTCTGAATTTCCTTGGTGATATCGTCCACGCTATGATCAGTTTGTAGAAAGTTAGACAATCTCGAAGAGGAGAAAACCTCTGGAATTACTCAGAAGGGCTCTTTTGGCATAAACTGCATCATGAGCAGGAAAGGCCCACATTTGACTTTTCACCCAAATTGATTTAAATCTAATGTCCATAAATCACAAAAATAGGAAAATTGTGTATAGTTATTATGAGGTATAGAAAAGAAAGTATACATTTGGAGAGAAGTAGGTCTGGGGCAGAGCAGAGGTGGGGGTTAGGGGAGTATTTGCAGACAAGGGCAGAAATATAGAAGGGTGAAGTGTTAGTGAGGGCTTTGTATGTTAGGGTCAAAATTTTGAATTTTGTTTTTGAGTCTATGGGTTTGATTTATGAAGGTGGCGGACAGCAATACACCCGATCGAATGCAATCGGGCTGATTGACACCCCCTGCTAGCGACCAATCTGCAGGGGGCAGTATTGCACCAGCAGTTCATAAGAACTGCTGGTGCAATGATAAATGCTGACAGCATATGCTGTCGGAATTTATCGATGTGCAGCGGACATGATACGCTACATTGTATCATGTCCGCTCGCACATTAATAAATTGACCCCTATAAGTTATTTTGAGGTATAGAGAAGAAAGTATAAATTCTACCCAAATTATTGAGGTACATGCACATCCACTTCTCTTCAATAAAGAGTACTCTTACAAATAACCACATCCCCTACAACATTAAAATCCCCCAGGGCAAGGAGACATGACTAATCATTTCCACTTATTCCAATGATGCATGCAACTCATCTGGTATATATATATATATAGACAATGACCAGGCTACATACCAATGTTATGCCTCTGAGTTCTCAGTTCGGATATCTGTTTCAGAAGCACTTAAGGGTTTCTGTACACTTTGTTTTCTTTCCTGGGATTCCCTAACTGGTTCTAATGATTTATCTACTGTCAAATCTATTTTCTCACGTTAATAAATAATTATCTATCTTTAAATAGCTTCCTAAGCCTGCATTCTTTGAATGGACATTGTTGAAGAGCATGTGCCAGTATGTTAACCTGTAGCCTTTATTGACATCTCTGATTTGACCTTTTTTTGTTTGTATTTGACCTTTCCTTTGCCTTGTGTTTCTGCACTTTGATGCTCATCTGGACCTTGGCCTGTTCTACTGACACTGCTTCTGCCTCCTGATTTTGTGCCTATCTGCCTCTTTTTTTGTTGTGGTGATAACGGCTTAGTCTGTATGTAATAATAACAACCATAACATTTGCTATGTTTATTCTAAGTGTGCACATGGACTGTTCTATAATTTTATCTGAAGGTGGTATTATCTTTTTTATATATAATGTCCTGTTCTTTTATGTTGTGCTGGTTTCAGGTATTAAGATGTTTTAAACTGTTGCGGATATCTGGTTGCTTTTTTATGATAATTGTATCATTCTAACACTTGGAGACGTAACCTTTTTACTCATTTATTCTTATGTATGTCTTGTACTTTTATTATATGAAATATAATTTCCTTGGTATCTTTAGCATTTAAGCTCCCTCATTTCATTTTCGTTTGCTGTACTCTTTGAAAATTGACCCTTGCCCTTCTGCAAAGCCTTCCTGTGGTACCAGTCCTAGCCTGCCTTCCTGTGGTACCAGTCATAGCCTACCTTCCTGTGGTACCAGTCATAGCCTGCCTTCCTGTGGTACCAGTCATAGCCTACCTTCCTGTGGTACCAGTCATAGCCTACCTTCCTGTGGTACCAGTCATAGCCTGCCTTCCTGTGGTACCAGTCCTAGCCTGCCTTCCTGTGGTACCAGTCATAGCCTGCCTTCCTGTGGTACCAGTCATAGCCTGCCTTCCTGTGGTACCAGTCATAGCCTGCCTTCCTGTGGTACCAGTCATAGCCTACCTTCCTGTGGTACCAGTCATAGCCTGCCTTCCTGTGGTACCAGTCATAGCCTACCTTCCTGTGGTACCAGTCATAGCCTGCCTTCCTGTGGTACCAGTCATAGCCTGCCTTTCTGTGGTACCAGTCATAGCCTGCCTTTCTGTACCAGTCATAGCCTGCCTTCCTGTGGTACCATTCATAGCCTTCCTTCCTGTGGTACCAGTCATAGCCTGCCTTCCTGTGGTACCAGTCATAGCCTGCCTTCCTGGGGTACCAGTCATAGCCTGTCTGCCTTCCTGTGGTACCAGTCATAGCCTGCCTTAATGTGGTACCAGTCATAGCCTGCCTTCCTGTGGTACCAGTCATAGCCTGCCTTCCTGTGGTACCAGTCATAGTCTGCCTTCCTGTGGTACCAGTGACAGTCTGCCTTCCTGTGGTACCAGTCATAGCCTGCCTTCCTGTGGTACCAGTCATAGCCTACCTTCCTGTGGTACCAGTCATAGCCTGCCTTCCTGTGGTACCAGTCCTAGCCTGCCTTCCTGTGGTACCAGTCATAGCCTGCCTTCCTGTGGTACCAGTCATAGCCTGCCTTCCTGTGGTACCAGTCATAGCCTGCCTTCCTGTGGTACCAGTCATAGCCTGCCTTCCTGTGGTACCAGTCATAGCCTACCTTCCTGTGGTACCAGTCATAGCCTGCCTTCCTGTGGTACCAGTCATAGCCTACCTTCCTGTGGTACCAGTCATAGCCTGCCTTCCTGTGGTACCAGTCATAGCCTGCCTTTCTGTGGTACCAGTCATAGCCTGCCTTAATGTGGTACCAGTCATAGCCTGCCTTCCTGTGGTACCAGTCATAGCCTGCCTTCCTGTGGTACCAGTCATAGTCTGCCTTCCTGTGGTACCAGTGACAGTCTGCCTTCCTGTGGTACCAGTCATAGCCTGCCTTCCTTTTCTTTATTAAAAATGCAAGAATTTAAGTTTAGATGCCGGCCCATTTTTGGTGAACAACCTGGGTTGTTCTTGCTGATTGGTGGATACATTCACCCACCAGTAAACAAGTGCTGTCCAGGGTCTGAACACATTTTTTTTAGCTTAGATGCCTTATTTTTCAAATAAAGATAGCAATGGAACGAAGAAAAATTGATAATAGGAGTAAATTAGAAAGTTGCTTAAAATTGCATGCTCTATCTGAATCACAAAAGAAAAAATTTGGGTTCAGTGTCCTTTTAAGTACTGGCATAAAGTCTGCCAGCGAGAAAATAAAACGATTTTTATATAAATTCCTTTTTAACTTAATTACTGTATATTTGTTTAAAAATGAGACAAAAGTTTCCTAATTTTCATTTAAAGGGACATGAAACCCAATGTATAGATACTGCTATAAAGATGATGTAAAAATCCCTTTCTTTTACTTTTGGGAAAGGATTTTTAAAATATTTTGTGTAATCTCTTCAAATTAAAAATATTTTCTGAAAAGTGAATCAAGGGGTCGATCCGATAAAAATCGTCGCCCGCAAAAGCCGGCGACGCCAATATTTGCGCTGGTTTGGTATCCTATATACGGCGTAACTTAGAAGTTATGCGAGTATATTTCTGCCGTCGCCCGTAGTTTTTTGGGCCATAGGCAGGTATACCAAACCAGCGCAGTTTGGTATCCAATATACAGCGTAAGGACTTACGTGGCGAAAATGGAGAAATCTTACTCCATTTTCACCTCGCCACAAAAAGCAGCCGTAAGAAGCCTTACGCTGACTATTGGAGCCCCATAACTCACTAAACTAGCTAGAAAATAAACCTAACACCTAACGCATGCACAATGTCTATCTAGCTGTCACCCGCGATCTGCTAAATAAAACCTAACACCTAACGCATGCGCAATGTCTATCTACCTGTCAACCGCGATCCCCCACCGCAATCCCTAATAAAGTTATTAACCTCTAAACCGCCGCTCCCGTACCCCGCCGCTATCTACATAAACTAACCACCTACTGTGAGCCCCTAAAACCGCCGCCATCTACCTTATCTATCACCTAATGTGAACCCCTAAAACCGCCGCCATCTACCTTATCTATCCCCTAATCTGACCCCTTACACCGCCGCCACCTATATAAAAATTATTAACCCCTAATCTAATCCCCCTATACCGCCACCAGCTATATTAATATTATTAACCCCTAATCTAATCCCCCTAAAGTAATAAACTCTATTACCAGCCCTTAAAAGGGCCTTTTGCGGGGCTTTGCCCCAAAGTAAACAGCTCTTTTGCCCTATAACCTGCCCTCCCTACACCGCCGCCACCTATATTAATAGTATTAACCCCTAATGTAAGCCCCTTACACCGCCGCCATCTCTATTAAAATTATTAACCCCTAATTTAATCTACCTACCCCGCCGCCAGCTATATTATCTATATTAACCCTAAGTATATTATAGTTAATATAGTTATTACATTATATATATTAACTATATTAACCCTAATTATATTAGGGTTAATATAGTTACTATAGTATTTATATTAACTATATTAACTCTATCTAACCCTAACTAAATTCTTATTAAATAAATCTAATTCATATTATAAACTAAAATATTCCTATTTAAATCTAAATACTTACCTATAAAATAAACCCTAAGATAGCTACAATATAATTAATAATTACATTGTAGCTATGTTAGGGTTTATATTTATTTTACAGGTAAATTGTTAATTATTTTAACTAGGTATAATAGCTATTAAATAGTTATTAACTATTTAATAGCTACCTAGTTAAAATAATTACCCAATTACCTGTAAAATAAATCCTAACCTAAGTTACAAATACACCTACACTATCAATAAATTAAATAAACTACAAATATCTATCTAAAAATACAATTAAATAAACTAAACTAAATTACAAAAAAAAAAAAACACTAAATTACAAAAAATAAAAAAGATTACAGCAATTTTAAGCTAATTACACCTATTCTAAGCCCCCTAATAAAATAATAAAGCCCCCCAAAATTAAAAAAATTCCCTGCCCTATTCTAAATTAAAAAAAGTTCAAAGCTCTTTACCTTACCAGCCCTTAAAAGGGCATTTTGCGGGGCATGCCCCAAAGAATTCAGCTCTTTTGCATTTAAATAAATATACAATACCCCCCCCCCCAACATTACAACCCACCACCCACATACCCCTATTCTAAACCCACCCAAACCCCCCTTAAAAAACCTAACACTACCCCCCTGAAGATCTCCCTACCTTGTCTTCACCACGCCGGGCCGAACTCCTCATCCGATCCGGGCGATGTCTATCCAAGCGGCAAAGAAGAATTCTTCATCCCGGCGATGTCTTTCTCCAAGCGGCAAAGAAGAATTCTTCATCCCGGCGATGTCTTTCTCCAAGCGGCAGCAAAGTCTTCTTCCATCTGGCAGCATCTTCCATCAAGCGGCATCTTCAATCTTCTTTCTTTGCTCCGCCAACGCGGAGCATCCATCCCGGCCGACGACTGAACGACGAATGAGGTACCTTTAAATGACGTCATCCAAGATGGCGTCCGTCGAATTCCGATTGGCTGATAGGATTCTATCAGCCAATCGGAATTAAGGTAGAAAAATCTGATTGGCTGATTGAATCAGCCAATCAGATTCAAGTTCAATCCGATTGGCTGAACCAATCAGCCAATCGGATTGAACTTGAATCTGATTGGCTGATTCAATCAGCCAATCAGATTTTTCTACCTTAATTAAGCGAAGAAAGAAGATTGAAGATGCCGCTTGATGGAAGATGCTGCCGGATGGAAGAAGACTTTGCTGCCGCTTGGAGAAAGACATCGCCGGGATGAAGAATTCTTCTTTGCCGCTTGGAGAAAGACATCGCCGGGATGAAGAATTCTTCTTTGCCGCTTGGATAGACATCGCCCGGATCGGATGAGGAGTTCGGCCCGGCGTGGTGAAGACAAGGTAGGGAGATCTTCAGGGGGGTAGTGTTAGGTTTTTTTAAGGGGGGTTTGGGTGGGTTTAGAATAGGGGTATGTGGGTGGTGGGTTGTAATGTTGGGGGGGGGGTATTGTATATTTATTTAAATGCAAAAGAGCTGAATTCTTTGGGGCATGCCCCGCAAAAGGCCCTTTAAAGGCTGGTAAGGTAAAGAGCTTTGAACTTTTTTTAATTTAGAATAGGGCAGGGAATTTTTTTAATTTTGGGGGGCTTTATTATTTTGTTAGGGGGCTTAGAATAGGTGTAATTAGCTTAAAATTGCTGTAATCTTTTTTATTTTTTGTAATTTAGTGTTTGTTTGTTTTTTTGTAATTTAGTTTAGTTTATTTAATTGTATTTTTAGATAGATATTTGTAGTTTATTTAATTTATTGATAGTGTAGGTGTATTTGTAACTTAGGTTAGGATTTATTTTACAGGTAATTGGGTAATTATTTTAACTAGGTAGCTATTAAATAGTTAATAACTATTTAATAGCTATTATACCTAGTTAAAATAATTAACAATTTACCTGTAAAATAAATATAAACCCTAACATAGCTACAATGTAATTATTAATTATATTGTAGATATCTTAGGGTTTATTTTATAGGTAAGTATTTAGATTTAAATAGGAATATTTTAATTAATAATATTAATATTAGATTTATTTTAATAAGAGTTTAGTTAGGGATGTTAGAGTTAGATAGGGTTATTATACTTAATATATATATATAATATAATAACGATATTAACTATATTAACCCTAATATAATTAGGGTTAATATAGTTAATATATATAATATAATAATTATATTAACTATATTAACCCTAATATAATTAGGGTTAATATAGTTAATATAGCTGGCGGCGGTGTAGGGGGATTAGATTAGGGGTTAATACATTTATTATAGCTGGCGGCGGTGTAGGGGGATTTAGATTAGATGCAAAAGAGCTGTTTACTTTGTGACAAAGCCCCGCCAAAAGCCCTTTTAAGGGCTGGTAAAAGAGCAGTTTTCTTTGGGGCATGCCCCGCAAAAAGCCCTTTTAAGGGCTGGCAAAAGAGCAGTTTACTTTGGGGTAATGCCACGCAAAAAGCCCTTTTCAGGGCTATTTGTAGGGTTAGACTTAGGTTTAGTGGTAGGGATAGTTTAGTATTTTCGGGGTTAAATAATTTAATATAGATGGCGGCGGGGTAGGGGAATGAAATTAGGGGTTAATAATTTTAAAATAGATGGCGGCGGGGTAGGGGCTCACTTTAGGGGGTAGGTAAGGTAGATGGCGGCGGTGTTAGGGGCTCACTTTAGGGGGTTATAGATTTAATATAGCTGTCGGCGGGGTACGGGAGAGGCGGTTTAGGGGTTAATAACTTTATTAGGTTGCGGCGGGGTACGGGAGCGGCGGTTTAGGGGTTAATAACTTTTTTTATTGTTAGGCTAGTAAGGGGGGATAGCGGATAGAGGGTTAGACGTGTCGGGCTATGTTTAGGAGGCGTGTTAGACAGTGCGGGTGATTTCATACTTTAGTCAGGTTTTGTAGGCGCCGGCAGTTTCTAACGTGGCGCAAGTCACTGGCGACTCCAAAAATCTGTACTTACGCAGATTTCTGGACATCGCTACTTTGTCAGACTTACGCCACTTTAGCAACTGACGGCGCCGCATATTGGATAGCTCGAGTTGCGAGCTGAAACTGCGGGCGACGCGGGTTCCCTCGCTTGCGCCGCAAACTACGCCGTATATCGGATCGCGCCCCATCTGGGGAAGTATACAATTGTGCTTAAAATGCTGTTTAAGGCTTGGACTTCCGGGGCGGAGCTCAAAGAGCTATGCAGCACACATGCTGGCTCCCTAACTGAGCGTTCTACACTAACCGCAGCGCCAAGGTCCTAGGCAGTGAAGGGACCATCACTGTGCGGACACCTAAGCCGGGATACCGGTTCTTTGGCACTGGAGTTCCAGAGTGGCGTCGGGCCGACTTGCCACGGCCACAGCTCGAGATATCCCAGATCCCTGGGTCAAGCGGATACAGTCCGAGGAGGGATCTGCATAGCGTCGAAGACAACATACAGACATAATCCCAAAGCGAGCTGCATCATACTCCCAGACCAAAACTTACATCTTACAGGAGTAATGGGAGTATCTATATCAAGATAGAAGAAGCTGCAGGATCCTGAAACCGCAGGAGTTATCCATTGCCGCCGGTTCGGTAACGCAGCTAAAGCATTTTCATCTCACAGGAAAAGTGATAAGAGCCCACCCCGCTGAATCCGTCACCAACGGAAAAAAAATAAAATAAATATAATAAATAAGCTTATCCCGGATATACCCGGTGATGCAAGCTTATATCGCTTGAACTCTCTACATTGCGGGGCATATCAAAGCTTGGGCTCCCTAACCTAATAACCAGGGGAAATTTCCCAAATCGATACAAGAGGAGGCCACAATCCGCTGTTTTCATGCAGAACATTTAACGTCAGGTTTGGATACAGTGGTAGCCACAATTCCCGCTGCTGGATAAAGTCAGAAGAAACTTACCAAGAACCTAATTACACTGGGATAGTTAAGCCAGCAGCCAGACCTTTTTTCTCCTTTTTCTCGTGCACACATTGTGCATGAACTCTCTCTACTCCACGCTCCACAGTTTGGCATAGTCCAGAACCATAGTGTTTTTTCTTTGGACTTTGATTCACCAACGTATTCGAAGACGGCATCTTCTCTATCTCTGGGCACGCAAGTATTTGGGCTAATTTAGCGCATTATTAGCCTTTTCTGCTGGTTATAGCTCTACTCTCAGTCTCGGCAGAATAGACTGCAGGTTCTTTGATATTTAAATTCTCCCTAATGAATATGAAATTATTTTACCTGCATGCATGATGCCAAGATTACAGTGGTGAATTTTCTCGGTCTAAAAGGACTTATTCCTCAGCTTAATATAAAATCTGCTGGGAACATTTACATATTTAAAGCAAATCTTTATTCATAGCTAAGCTACATCTGCTATAGCTGAACTGAATAACCCTCTAGGTCTAAGGTTTTATGTTCCTTATTATTTCTGGAAAATGCATAAGATATTTAAGGAATATACACTCTAAAGTTTAATATCTGTTTTCTAAGGAAAAGTATTCGCTTATCATTTTCAGTCTGCCATTATATCAACAGCTAAAAAATTGGAATTAATATAATTATAAATAATAACACATGCTTAAAATTTCCTTAGGGTAATGCAAAGTGTTATACCTCTATGAGTTTTTCATTATTCATATGGTATAAATTGTTTAATTGAATAGCCTTTATAGCTCAATACCTAATGCTATACACATTTCTACTTAAACTTACAAGACTTACCAATATACCTTGCTTAGGCTAAATAACTATCTGCATTTCTTCCCTTATATATTGTAAATAAAGGTGTAAGGAATATAGGAATCTTGGGCCTAGATTTAGAGTTGGGCGGTAGCCGTGAAAACCAGCGTTAGAGGCTCCTAACGCTGGTTTTTAACGCCCTCTGGTATTTGGAGTCAGTCAGGAAAGGGTCTAATGCTCACTTTCCAGCCGCGACTTTTCCATACCGCAGATCCCCTTACGTCATTTGCGTATCCTATCTTTTCAATGGGATCTTTCTAACGCCGGTATTTAGAGTCGTGGCTAGAGTGAGATTTAGAACTCTAACGACAAAACTCCAGCCACAGAAAAAAGTCAGTAGTTAAGAGCTTTTTGGGCTAACGCCGGTTCATAAAGCTCTTAACTACTGTGCTCTACAGTACACTAACACCCATAAACTACCTATGTACCCCTAAACCGAGGTCCCCCCACATCGCCACAACTCGATTAAATTTTTTTAACCCCTAATCTGCCGACCGCCACCTACGTTATACTTATGTACCCCTAATCTGCTGCCCCTAACACCGCCGACCCCTATATTATATTTATTAACCTCTAATCTGCCCCCCACAACGTCGCCCCCAGCTACCTACAATAATTAACCCCTAATCTGCCGACCGCAAAGCGTCGGCACCTACGTTATCCTTATGTACCCCTAATCTGCTGCCCCTAACACCGCCGACCCCTATATTATATTTATTAACCCCTAATCTGCCCCCCACAACGTCGCCGCCACCTACCTACACTTATTAACCCCTAATCTGCCGAGCGGACAGCGCCGCTACTATAATAAAGTTATTAACCCCTAATCCGCCTCACTCCCGCCTCAATAACCCTATAAGAAATAGTATTAACCCCTAATCTGCCCTCCCTAACATCGCCGACACCTAACTTCAAACATTAACCCCTAATCTGCCGACCGGAGCTCACCGCTATTCTAATAAATTTTTTAACCCCTAAAGCTAAGTCTAATCCTAACACTAACACCCCCCTAAGTTAAATATAATTTAAATCTAACAAAATAAATTAACTCTTATTATATAAATTATTCCTATTTAAAGCTAAATACTTACCTGTAAAATAAACCCTAATATAGCTACAATATAAATAATAATTATATTGTAGCTATTTTAGGATTTATATTTATTTTACAGGTAACTTTGTATTTATTTTAACCAGGTACAATAGCTATTAAATAGTTAAGAACTATTTAATAGCTAAAATAGTTAAAATAATTACAAAATCACCTGTAAAATAAATCCTAACCTAAATTACAATTAAACCTAACACTACACTATCAATAAATTAATTAAATAAAATACCTACAATTATCTACAATTAAACCTAACACTACACTATCAATAAATTAATTAAATACAATATCTACAAATAAATACAATGAAATAAACTAACTAAAGAACAAAAAATTATAAAAGAACTAAGTTACAAAAAATAAAAAAATATTTACAAACATTAGAAAAATATTACAACAATTTTAAACTAATTACACCTACTCTAAGCCCCCTAATAAAATAACAAAGCCCCCCAAAATAAAAAAATGCCCTACTCTATTCTAAATTAAAAAAGTTCAAAGCTCTTTTACCTTACCAGCCCTGAACAGGGCCCTTTGCGGGGCATGCCCCAAAGAATTCAGCTCTTTTGCCTGTAAAAAAAAACATACAATACCCCCGCCAACATTACAACCCACCACCCACATACCCCTAATCTAACCCAAACCCCCCTTAAATAAACCTAACACTAAGCCCCTGAAGATCTTCCTACCTTGTCTTCACCATGCCAGGTTCACCGATCGGTCCAGAGTCTTGATCCAAGCCCAAGCAGGGGGCTGAAGAGTGACGTCCATACTCGGGCTGAAGTCTGGATCCAAGCGGCGGCTGAAGAAATCCATCATCGGGCTGAAGTCGGAAGTCCATCATCGGGATGAAGTCTTCTATCAAGCCGCATCTTCAATCTTCTTTCTTCTGGAGCGGAGCTGAGCCATCTTCTTTCCAACCGACGCGGATCCAACCTCTTCAACCGACGCCTACTCGCCGAATGAAGGTTCCTTTAAGGGACGTCATCCAAGATGGCGTCCCTCGAATTCCGATTAGCTGATAGGAACAGCCAATAGAATGCAAGCTCAATCTGATTGGCTGATTGGATCAGCCAATCGAATTGAACTTGATTCTGATTGGCTGATTCCATCAGCCAATCAGAATTTTCCTACCTTAATTCTGATTGGCTGATAGAATCCTATCAGC
Source organism: Bombina bombina (assembly GCF_027579735.1). Taxonomy (NCBI): domain Eukaryota; kingdom Metazoa; phylum Chordata; class Amphibia; order Anura; family Bombinatoridae; genus Bombina; species Bombina bombina. Next base: position 1,151,788,510 of record NC_069502.1, on the reverse strand, counting down.
CAATCAGAATTCGATTAAAGGAACCTTCATTCGGCGAGTAGGCGTCGGTTGAAGAGGTTGGATCCGCGTCGGTTGGAAAGAAGATGGCTCCGCTCCGCTCCAGAAGAAAGAAGATTGAAGATGCGGCTTGATAGAAGACTTCATCCCGATGATGGACTTCCGACTTCAGCCTGATGATGGATTTCTTCAGCCGCCGCTTGGATCCAGACTTCAGCCCGAGGATGGACGTCACTCTTCAGCCCCCCGCTTGGGCTTGGATCAAGACTCTGGACCGATCGGTGAACCTGGCATGGTGAAGACAAGGTAGGAAGATCTTCAGGGGCTTAGTGTTAGGTTTATTTAAGGGGGGTTTGGGTTAGATTAGGGGTATGTGGGTGGTGGGTTGTAATGTGGGGGGGGTATTGTATGTTTTTTTTTACAGGCAAAAGAGCTGAATTCTTTGGGGCATGCCCCGCAAAGGGCCCTGTTCAGGGCTGGTAAGGTAAAAGAGCTTTGAACTTTTTTAATTTAGAATAGGGTAGGGCATTTTTTTATTTTGGGGGGCTTTGTTATTTTATTAGGGGGCTTAGAGTAGGTGTAATTAGTTTAAAATTGTTGTAATATTTTTCTAATGTTTGTAAATATTTTTTTATTTTTTGTAACTTAGTTCTTTTTTATTTTTTGTACTTTAGTTAGTTTATTTCATTGTATTTATTTGTAGATATTGTATTTAATTCATTTATTGATAGTGTAGTGTTAGGTTTAATTGTAGATAATTGTAGGTATTTTATTTAATTAATTTATTGATAGTGTAGTGTTAGGTTTAATTGTAACTTAGGTTAGGATTTATTTTACAGGTGATTTTGTAATTATTTTAACTATTTTAGCTATTAAATAGTTCTTAACTATTAAATAGCTATTGTACCTGGTTAAAATAAAAACAAAGTTACCTGTAAAATAAATATTAATCCTAAAATAGCTACAATATAATTATTATTTATATTGTAGCTATATTAGGGTTTATTTTACAGGTAAGTATTTAGCTTTAAATAGGAATAATTTATATAATAAGAGTTAATTTATTTCGTTAGATTTAAATTATATTTAACTTAGGGGGGTGTTAGTGTTAGGGTTAGACTTAGCTTTAGGGGTTAAAAAATGTATTAGAGTAGCGGTGAGCTCCGATCGGCAGATTAGGGGTTAATACTTGAAGTTAGTTGCCGGCGATGTTAGGGAGGGCAGATTAGGGGTTAATACTATTTCTTATAGGGTTATTGAGGCGGGAGTGAGGCGGATTAGGGGTTAATAACTTTATTATAGTAGCGCTCAGGTCCGGTCGGCAGATTAGGGGTTAATAAGTGTAGTTAGGTGGAGGCGACGTTGGGGGCGGCAGATTAGGGGTTAATAAATATAATATAGGGGTCGGCGGTGTTAGGGGCAGCAGATTAGGGGTACATAGGGATAATGTAGGTGGCGGCGGTGTACGGAGCGGCAGATTAGGGGTTAAAAATAATATGCAGGGGTCAGCGATAGCGGGGGCAGCAGATTAGGGGTTAATAAGTGTAAGGCTAGGGGTGTTTAGACTCGGGGTACATGTTAGAGTGTTAGGTGCAGACGTAGGAAGTGTTTCCCCGTAGGAAACAATGGGGCTGCGTTAGGAGCTGAACGCGGCTTTTTTGCAGGTGTTTTTTTCAGCACAAACAGCCCCATTGTTTCCTATGGGGGAATCGTGCAAGAGCACGTTTTTGAGGCTGGCCGCGTCCGTAAGCACCGCTGGTATCTAGAGTTGCAGTGGCGTTAAATTATGCTCTACGCTCCCTTTTTGGAGCCTAACGCACTGAAAACCCAGCCATTCTGTAAACTCTAAATACCAGCGGTATTTAAAAGGTGCGGGGGAAAAAAAGCACGCGTAGCTAACGCACCCCTTTGGCCACAAAACTCTAAATCTAGGCGTTGGTTTCTATATATAGTATTAGTTAAAAGCTAGACCCAATATAATTCTAACCAAAAGTGTATTCTTAAACATCACTTCAGGAAAATGTAAAATGGTTTAGAGTTCACTGGTGTTGTTGTACTTATAGATACTATGTTGAATAGTCTTAACAGTTCAAAAACTATTTTAGTTTATACTTGTCCCAATTCATAAGAGTTGATTGTATACGCTGTTTAGGGTAAGCAATTGTTTCAGCCATATATACCATATGCAAAGATGAAACAGGTACAATATTTTCAGGTCTTACAGACTATTTGAGTTTTCTTTTTTTTCCCTTTTTGCTATAATTGTTCTAGAATCTATTTAATTAAACTGGCTTGGCAGCCGAAAAACCTATCTTAGGACATAACTCTATCAAATCTTTTAAGATATAACAGTGTTTACTGATAGGGTCAAGCAAATTTTCATATTTTTGTCACATTTTTCATATTTGATAGTATAAGCAGGCACTAGACACACAAGGGATTTAAAAAAAACAAAAAAACAAAAAAACACACAGACACACGTTTATTTTTTCTTCTTTTTTTTTATATAATACTTGTATTTATGCACGCAGAGTCCTGTTGTTTTTTTTACAGGACCTCTTCTTTTTTCTTGCACAATATTTGCTCGCACAATACTTGGAGTCATTTACGATATATACTTATCTTATCTTTACTACTTTATACACTTTAATGGAAAGATTTGTCACACAGGTGAAACAAAATTCACCCAAAATGCCTGCTAAATCTAAAGACAAAAAGAGCAAAGCAACTGACGTTAGCTCAGATTCTATATCAGAGGCTTTGACCAACCTCCTTGATACTCAAACCTTAATATCACAATTGAGTCAGTTATTCATACCGCAATTTGACACAATTAAAAAGGATCTGTCAAATATTACATCGAGGTTAGAATTTATATCAACAGAAGTCAAACAATTTGCCACCAGAATTTTAGAAGTAGAAACTAGAACCTCTGATCTGGAGGATCTTGTTAATATACAAGAAAATATCTTGCAAAAACAGGATAGCAAAATTATTCATCTACAAAATCGCCTGGAGGACCTAGAAGATCGCTCCAGGCGTAATAATATCAGAGTAGTGGGATTACGGGATACACCTGAATATGAAGACCTATTACACTTCACATCCACTGTATTACCACAAGCCTTAGGCTTTCCACCACAGCAACTCCCTCTACAAATAGAAAAAGCCCACAGAGTAGGCCCTAGGAGGCTTAATCAAGATGGCACAGCTAAAAACAGAATATGTATATTCAAACTCCTTAGATTTCAAGATAAAATCCAAATGCTTAAACTTTTTAAGAAAACTGAATCATTCACTATAGCGAATAAGAAAATCGTATTATTTCAGGATTTTTCTAACGAAACCGCTCTTAAAAGAAAAAGTATGGCCCCTTTCTGCACCCAAATGATTAATAGAGGAGAGAATGCATGCATGCTTTACCCAGCCAGAATCATAATAATGAAAAATGGCAATAGGACAACCCTTAATTCTGTAGATGAAGCGCAAAAGTATATTTCTGACAGCTCTTAATGCTATTTCTTATGTCTGTTTTTCCCCTTTCTTCTTTTCTTCTTTTTTTTTTTCATTTTTGATTTATACTTTGTTCCTAATCTGGTAAGAAAGAAACTAGATGAGTAATTTAAATTGTAAAAGGGAACAGAAAGGGAAAAAGGAAATGTCTTTTTTTAATATAATAGTGCAAAGATATTGCTGTAATAAATGCTTTGTTTTCTTTTATATGATTGTTTTTAAAGTATTTTTTTTTCTCCCGCCCTCCTCCCACCCCTCTTTTTTGTGAAAGTATTCAAATTAGTCTTAAAACTAAAAAACGTACATATAGATAGCTAACCCCACCGGATTTAGTCCAGTTGAAGAATTCAAACTCCTTTCCTGGAATATTGGAGGGATAACTTCACCAATAAAACGTAAATCAGTTATCCAAAGATTAGGTAAATTCAACCCTAGTATTGCCTTCCTCCAAGAAACCCACCTTAAAGATACCGAAATACCCAAATTAAAATCTAAATGGATCGGTGAAATTATAGCTATGCCATGTCTAACCAGAAAAAATGGAGTTGCAATCTTAATCAATAAAAAACTTTCATATAAAATTTTAAATATAGAAAAAGATCCTGATGCAAGGTTTATATTACTTCAAATTCAAATCAATGATACAAAACTATTTTTATGTAATATTTATGCCCCTAATAGGTTTTCACTTAAATTTTGGAGGTTAATTCAGTCTAAACTATTTCCCTACATTAATCAGAATATCATAGTCGGGGGTGATTTTAATATGTCTCTATGCACAGAACTTGATAGATTCGATACAAAAAATAAAAAAGAATACGACCGGCAAGCCAAATATTTTAAATCTTTTTGTTATAAAATGAAACTAGCCGATATTTGGAGAATTAGTAATCCCGACACACGGTCGTTTACATGTGAATCCAAAACATACAAAACTTTTTAAAGAATCGATTATATTTTGGTCGCTGAATCGTTATCTATTGTTAAAATAGATTCTCAGATAAACGATATTGTTATATCAGACCATGCTAGGATTTCAATTTCGTTCCCCTCATTAGCCCAAAATAAGAATAAAAATCAAATCTTATATTTCCCTAGATATCTCTATAATAACTCTAGATTCTCCCTTTGGTTGAGACAAACATGGAGAGATTATTGTACTAATAATATATTATATTTCAACAGAATAGAAATATTCTGGGAAGCCGCAAAGGCAGTCCTAAGAGGGGAGATCAAAGCATATATGTGTGCCAAAAAAAAGAATGCGGCTGCTCAAGAAATTCACCTCGCAAATCAAGTTAAAATTGCATATAAAAGATATTATAACACCCGAAATGACCTTAATTGGAAAAAATATATCCAAGCCAGACAAGAAAGGGATGTCTTAATAAAACAGAAAATTCACGAAGAAGAGGTAAAAAATAATCTTCACTATAAAAGCTTTCATGGCTGTTCTGCTAAATATTTAGCCAAGTTGACCAGAAATAGGAAGAAAAAAAATTATATATTGGCTATAAGAGAAGCTAATAACAGATATATAGATCCTCAAGAAATTAGAAATGATTTCCACTCATATTACCAACAATTATATACTATGACAGAAACTAGTACTATACAGGAAGATTTGTTTTGGTCAAAAATCATTACACCGAAAATGTCGGATATAGACTTGTCTGTATTAAATAGACCAATAACTCAAGATGAAACAAGGAAAGCTATAGAAAACTTAAAAGTAAATAAGGCTGCTGGACCAGACGGCCTACCGGCCAAATTTTTTAAGATCTTATTAGAAGAGATTATAGAGACGTTAGAAAAACTTTTTAATAATTATTTTACTAATGATCAACAAATCTCTAAAAATTTTACAGCAGCAAACATCTAATTAATACTTAAGCAGGATAAAGACCCGGAAGACCCTGCGTCATATAGACCTGTATCTGTTCTTAATACAGATTATAAAATCCTAACTTCAATTATAGCATCTAGACTCTCTACTTCTTTTGATAAGATCACCCATCCCGACCAAACAGGCTTTATGACCTCAAGAAATTCCTCTAAAAATATTCGCAAAGTTCTAACCTGTATAGATTATATATGGAATGTAGATAAAAGTGAACAGACTCAGTCTAATCATGATATAGCTATAGTTAGTCTGGATGCTGAAAAAGCCTTTGATGCGATTGTATGGAGTCATCTATTTAGGTCTCTTAAAGAATTTGGTTTCAAGAACCAATTTACCCGGTTTATTCACAATATCTATAAAAACCCTATTTCATATCTCCTTATTAATGGCAATGTTTCTGCCCCTGTTATTTTAGGCAGAGGCATGAGACAAGGCTGCCCGCTATCACCTTTTCTATTCAATATTGCTCTAGAACCGTTAGCAATCTGCCTTAGAGACACAATTAAAGGAATCAGATTTGGATCCCAAGATTTAAAACTTCTTATCTATGCGGATGATTTGCTGATATTCTTAGAAAACATAGCTCAGGAAATCCATAATGTACTTAAAAGCCTGAATATTTTTAGCGCTTTTTCAGGTTATAAAATTAACCTTAAAAAAAGTGAATTAATGTGGATTAAAGAAAATAGCTGTGCAAAGTCCAATCATCCCTTCCAAATAGCGGAAACACTTAAATATTGGGTATTCATATTCACGCTAACCCAAAATCATGGTATAAATTGAATATACCCCCTCTTATTCAAAAAATCAAAACCGATCTAGAAAATTGGGTCTCACTGCCAATTTCACTGTCTGCCCGTGTGAGTATTATTAAGACAAATATATTTCCGCGTCTACTGTACCCTTTACAAAATTTACCACTATTTATTCTCTCAGCTGACTTGCGTAAATTATATTCTATCTTTTCCAGATTTATCGGTAAGAATTATAAAACCACGTATTGCTCTTAGGAAATTAATGTACCCTCGTGATACAGCTGGACTAGCATTACCCAATATTGTACTATACAATATTGCTTGTTTGGTAAAAATTGCTATAGACTGGTTAGCAGATACTAATGTCTTTTCCTGTTCAAGTATGGAAAGCCATATGATATACCCCTTTCTATGAAAGCTAGTCTACATTGTCCTTACAGGAATTTACCTTCTAATATCAGTGGGCTGATATCCATAAAAAATATTATTAAAGCCTGGCAGAAATTTTGTACTTTATTAGGAGTAGATTATTTTTTCTCCGAATTTCTTCCTATAATCGGCACGGTAGACTTTTCTCCTGGGCATTGTCAGGTAGTATTTAACCTCTTAAGGACATATGACGGAATTTTTCCGTCATTAAACAATTGAGCAAACTGAAAGCTGTGTCCTTAAAGGGTTAAACGGTGGGCTGATAAAGGATTCTCAAATATGCAACAAATTTTTCATAACGATGGGTATATTCTTTCATTTGAGTCTCTTATTAATCAATTCTGTCTCCCCAGGAAGGACATGTTTGCCTATTTTCAGTTAAGGCACTTTATAAGAAGCCATAACTGGGAACCCAATCAGTGCTTAGCATGGTCTGATATAAAACAATGTATTCATAAATTTAGAACAGGATTACCCTCAATTTCTCTCATGTATGATATTATGTTGAATAAACAGAGCTTACTTTTTCTCAACAATATTTGTGCTTCATGGTAACAGGATTGTCCAAATTTGGAAGCCGGAGAAATAAAATCAAGTTGTAGTCTGGTAAATAAATGTTGAATCCCATCAAGCTGGAAAGAATCACATTTCAAAATTATTAATGTTTTATATAACTCCTTTTAAACTCTCAAAAATGTTTGTGCTACAACCAGCTAACTGCCCTCGTTGTTCTTATCCTAAAGCAGATATATTACATATGTTTTATTATTGTCCAAGCGTAATACAACTCTGGAAAAAAATATTTTTCTGGTTAAAAAAGTTTTATGGAGTCGATATATTGATGAAACCAGAAAATATTGTTTTTCTCAATATTCAACTTACTGACTCCCCTTTGAGGCTAAAGACATTGGCCTCAATTATCCTACTAACCAGACATCTTATAGCAAAAAATTGGAAAGCAAAATCTGTTCCTTCCCTTTCAATGGTCATCCAGGAAGTACAAAACCAAATAATTTTTGAATCTTTCCATTTAAAATCAGCGAAAGAAAAAAAAAGAAAAAATTTATATTAGATTGGTTACCTATAATCAAATCTTATCCACTGTACACCCAAAAACGAATTTTATCCCCGTTTTAAGTACGGATACTTTTGCAGAATTAGTATTACATGATGAATTCCCGGCATCATGGATCTCCTGTTACAGGGAATTGAGTGAATAGAAATTAAACCAGGATACGTACATAGGGGCTGGGGGGTAGGGATGGGACGGCGAGGTTTGACTTTTTTTTTTTTTTTTCTCCTTTCTCTCCTTTCCTTTTTCTTTTTTTGTTCTTTTTTTTATGAAAAAAAAGAAAAATTTCAAAAATTAAGCCAACTTGATGTATACACTATAGTAAATTACAGAGGAAAGATGAAAATTTGAAAAGATTGTGTCAGTTTATATGTACTATAAATTATGTCATTTTGCCCTGCGTGGCAGACTTTTATGTGATCTGTATGATTTCTATTTTTGTTGGTTTAACTAATTAAATAAATAAAAAAAATGCTGTTTAAATACAGTAACTGCAAAAATGAAAAGAAGAAAAATGTGAAAAATGGCTCAGTACTGAAAAGGTTAAACTCTGGCTCACCTCTCTGTCCTGCATTTCACCTTCTTAAGCAAAGACTTATTGATTTTTATTTATTGTTTTTTTTAATATGTAATTTACATTCAACACACATCCTGATGGTGCACTAACAGTAATTCAACTTCTCTTCTGAATATCTCAATTTATTTTACATTTTCTAAAAATGGGCATTTAAATTAACACTTTTTTGCATTGTTTTGTTTTTTAAACATCATCTTTATTGAAGTTTTGTAAGATTTACAAAATATACAAAACAAGGGCACCTCCTTACAACCTTATAGTGAAAAGTCATACAGTAAACCTTTTTCTTTTTTTTTTTTTTTAAATATAAAAGTAAGGTAAACTCATCAGACCCCAGGACCCTTTTTATTTTCAGATGCTGAGTAGCTTTCTCTACCTCCTCCAAGGAGATTTGGCCAACAAAACCTCAGTTGTCTCATCTGAAATCTTTGGAGGGGAGAGACAAAGCAACAATAACTGAATCTCATTCACATCAGCTCACTCCCCCACCATAGAAGAGTCTAAGCTATACAAGGACTCATAATAGGAAGCAAATTATTTTCCAAAATCGTTTGGTGAAAAGTATATGCTGCTTCAAATTATTTGCAAGTCAATGGTCATTCCTGTTACCCTTATGATAAAATTGTTGCTTCAGTTTGAACAGAGCTCCCTTGATCCTTTGTGTCTGCAAGATTTGAGAAGTTGAGAAATTAGTCCCATGTAGCTTCTTCAACTGAAATATTGCTTTAGTTAGTGAGAAGCCACCCAGACAGATACTAGCTAGGCAGCTAGTGACACGAGTTAGCAGGGAAAAGAAAATGTCTGGTGCAGAAAGGTAGATTTCGGTGTCATCAGCATATAGATGATACTGAAAGCCACAGGACTTGATTAAAGTGCCTAGAGATGATGTGTAGACTAAGAAAATAAGGGGACCTAGAACTGAGCCTTGAGGAACCCCAACAGAGAGGGATAGAAGGGAGGAGAAGCAGCCAGAGAAGTATACACTAAAGTACGGTTAGAAAGATAATGTCAAAAATACCCAAGGATTGAAGGGTCTGTAGTAGCGATACATGGTCAACAGTATTAAAAGCTACAGAGAGGTCTAAAAAGATTAGCCTGGAGTAGTGACCTTTAGACTTGTCAGTAAGCAGGTTGTTTGTCACCTTGGTGATGGCAATTTCGGTAGAGTGTTGGAGGCAAAAGCCAGATTGCAAAAGGGTCAAGAAGATGGTTAAATGAGAGAAAGTGTGATAAGTGTTTATCAACATTTTGCTCAAGAAGTTTAGAGGCGAGAAAGAGGGGATATTGGGCGATAGTTGCAAGAGGATGTTGGATCGAGTGACCTTTTTTAGGAATAGGTGTAATTAGAGCATGTTTAAGGGATGATGGAAATGTACAAGATTTAAGGGAGAGGTTGAATATATGTTTGAGGATAGGTGTAAGAGTAGGGGAAAGTGAAGGTAGCAGTTGTGAGGGAACAGAATCAAGGGAATTGCTAGTATGATGGGAAGATGAAAGGAGAGCAGAAATCTCCTCTGTAACAGGAGATAATGTGCTGAGTTTTTGGGTAGGCTGATTTTGCAAATTTGCAGTAATGTTTGAGGAGTAGATATTGTTATTGTGGTAGGAGGTTATTTCATTTCACTTGGAGTCAATTTTAGTTTTGAAATGTATTGCAAAGTCATGTGCTCTGAAATAAATGGTAATGAGAGGAGTGGTAGGGCAGTTCTCATAATATCTAGAAAGAATACATTACCCTAATAAAACAGACAAGCAAATATTTTGCACATTTATATAATCTGTTTTACAATCGTGTTTGCGAAGTACAGCAGTTGTAATTATTGCCTGTGGGTCTCGTGCATTGTGTATTGGGGCATAGATGTTAATGGTGCAACAAACTTCAATTACACTTCAAACATGATCTCTCCATAATAGTCCATGAATCTTGGTCATAGTGTCACTAATGGATTTCAAAAGCTTTAGATAAGTAAGTTATTGCAAGTTTTCTAATGGATTGGAATTAAATTCTAAATGTATGCCCATGCAAGACACTTTACACAGGAATTCTGTTGAATTAGAATGGAGTCCCATATTAATTTTTTGATCATTAATATTAATAATATCATGCTACCTTCAGAGTTTACATATAAGGTTACATCTCATCTTATCTTTATAGCCCTTAGAGAAGTTTTGTGATTGCTCGAGGGCGAGTAAATATCTATACAGCAAACACGTCAAAGAAATGAAAACTATTTACTGCAACTCAGCAAGTATTTTGCTTCTTGAGTCAATATTTCTCCCATCTGAAATATGTCATTAATGTAAAGGAATTTCTGAATTTCTTTGGTGATATCGTCCACGCTATGATCAGTTTGTAGAAAGTTAGACAATCTCAAAGAGGAGAAAGCCTCTGGAATAACTCAGAAGGGCTCTTTTGGCATAAACTGCATCATGAGCAGGAAAGGCCCACATTTGACTTTTCACCCAAATTGATTTAAAGGGACAGTCTAGGCCAAAATAAACTTTTATGATTCAGATAGAGCATGTGATTTTAAACAATTTTCCAATTTACTTTTATCACCAATTTTTCTTTGTTCTCTTGGTATTCTTATTTGAAAGCTTAACCTAGGAGGTTCATATGCTAATTTCTTAGACCTTGATGCCCACCTCTTTCAGATTGCATTTTAACAGTTTTTCACCACTAGATTGTGTTAGTTCACGTATTTCATATAGATAACACTGTGCTCATGCACGAGAAGTTATCTGGGAACAGGCACTGATTGGCTAGACTGAAAGTCTGACAAAAGAACTGAAAAAAGGGGCAGTTTGCAGAGGCTTAGATACAAGATAATCACAGAGGTTAAAAGTATATTATTATAACTGTGTTGGTTATGCAAAACTGGGAAATGGGTAATAAAGGGATTATCTATCTTTTAAAACAATAAAAATTCTGGTGTAGACTGTCCCTTTAAATCTAATGTCCATAAATCACAAAAATAGGAAAATTGTGTATAGTTATTATGAGGTATAGAAAAGAAAGTATATATTTGGAGAGAAGTAGGTCTTGGGTAAAGCAGAGGTAGCGGTAAGGGGAGTATTTGCAGACAAGGGCAGAAATATAGAAGGGTGAAGTGTTGGTGAGGGCTTTGTATGTTAGGGTAAAAATTTTGAATTTTGTTCTTGAGTCTATGGGTTTGATTTATGAAGCAGCGAATGCTGCTTCCGACCCACTCCGCTTCAGTTCCGCCTGAAGCGGAAGTTAAGAAGCAGCGGTCTAAAGACCGCTGCTCCTTAACTTGTCCGCCACCTCTAAGGTGGCGGACAGCAATACGCCCGATCGAATGCAATCGGGCTGATTGACATCCCCTGCTAGCGGCCAATTTGCAGGGGGCAGTATTGCACCAGCAGTTCATAAGAACTGCTGGTGCAATGATAAATGCTGACAGCGTATGCTGTCGGAATTTATCGATGTGCAGCGGACATGATACGCTACATTGTATCATGTCCGCTCGCACATTAATAAATTGACCCCTATAAGTTATTTTGAGGTATAGAGAAGAAAGTATAAATTCTACCCAAATTATTGTGGTACATGCACATCCACTTCTCTTCAATAAAGAGTACTCTTACAAATAACCACATCCCCTACAACATTAAAATCCCCCAGGGCAAGGAAACATGACTAATCGTTTCCACTTATTCCAATGATGCATGCAACTCATCTGGTATATATATATATAGACAATGACCAGGCTACATACCAATGTTATGCCTCTGAGTTCTCAGTTCGGATATCTGTTTCAGAAGCACTTAAGGGTTTCTGTACACTTTGTTTTCTTTCCTGGGATTCCCTAACTGGTTCTAATGATTTATCTACTGTCAAATCTATTTTCTCACGTTAATAAATAATTATCTATCTTTAAATAGCTTCCTAAGCCTGCATTCTTTGCCTGGGCATTGTTGAAGAGCATGTGCCAGTATGTTAACCTGTAGCCTTTATTGACATCTCTGATTTGACCTTTTTTTGTTTGTATTTGACCTTTCCTTTGCCTTGTGTTTCTGCACTTTGATGCTCATCTGGACCTTGGCCTGTTCTACTGACACTGCTTCTGCCTCCTGATTTTGTGCCTATCTGCCTCTTTTTTTGTTGTGGTGATAACGGCTTAGTCTGTATGTAATAATAACAACCATAACATTTGCTATGTTTATTCTAAGGCCTCTAGTTATCAACGTGTCTACTTACCTGCCATCGCCGGCCCCAATACGCCCGCCTAAGCTCGCCTCACATCGCCGCCGCGGACCTGAATACGCTCACCAAAGTTATCAATAAAGCTGTCAAAAAGCTGCGCACCAAGTATGGGACGATGAGCAGCGGACTGTGATAGTTATCACTCATCCGATCTCGCTGCTCTTCGGCTTTTTCCCAGCTTTATTGATACCTCTGTCACTAAGCACTCACACTATACTATACTGTTCTACCCCCTATACCAGCGCCCCCGGAGCCCCCCGCAACTAAATAATGTTATTAACCCCTAAACCGCCGCTCCTAGACCCCGCCGCAACTATAATAAATGTATTAACCCCTAAACCGCCGCTCCCGAGCCCACCGCCACTCTAATATACTGATTAACCCCTAAACCGCCGCTCCCGGACCCTGCCGCCACCTACATAATACCTATTAACCCCTATCCTGCGCCCCCTATACCGCTGCCACCTATAATAATTAACCCCTATCCTGCCGATCCCGTACCCCGCCGCAACTAAATAAATTGTTTAACCCCTAAACCACCGCTCCCGGACCCCGCCGCAACCTATATTAAACTTATTAACCCCTAATCTGCCCCCCCCTACACCGTCGCCACCTATAATAAATTTATTGACCCCTATCCTGCCCCTCCTATACCGCCGCAACCTATAATAAAATTATTAACCCCTAAACCTAACCCTAACACCCCCCTAACTTAAATATTATGTTAATAAATCAAAATAAAATTACTTTTATTAACTAAATTAATCCTATTTAAAACTAAATACTTACCTATAAAATAAACCCTAATATAGCTACAATATTACTAATAATTATATTGTAGCTATTTTAGGATTTATTTTTATTTTACAGGGAAATTTCATTTTATTTTAACTAGGCACAATAGCTATTAAATAGTTATTAACTATTTAATAGCTACCTAGTTAAAATAAAGACAAATTTACCTGTAAAATAAAAACTAACGTAAGTTACAATTACACCTAACACTACACTATCATTAAATAAATTATTCCTATTTAAAACTAAATACTTACCTGTAAAATAAACCCTAAGATAGCTACAATGTAATTAATAATTACATTGTAGCTATTTTAGGATTTATATTTATTTTACAGGTAACTTTGTATTTATTTTATCTAGGTAGAATAGTTATTAAATAGTTATTAACTATATAATAATTACCTAGCTAAAAAAAATACAAAATTACCTGTAAAATAAATCCTAACCTAAGTTACAATTAAACCTAACACTACACTATCATTAAATAAATTAAATTAAATTTATTATCTACAAATACCTACAATTAAATACAATTAAATAAACTGACTAAAGTACAAAAAATAAAAAAAACTAAGTTACAAAAAATAAAAAAATATTACAAGATTTTTAAGATAATTACACCTAATCTAAGCCCCCTAATAAAATAACAAAGCCCCCCAAAATAAAAAAATGCCCTACCCTATTCTAAATTACGAAAGTTAACAGCTCTATTACCTTACCAGCCCTTAAAAGGGCCTTTTGCGGGGCATACCCCAAAGAAATCAGCTATGTTGCCTGTAAAAAATAAACCTAACACTACCCCTGAAGATCATCCTACCTTTAGCCGTCTTCAGCCAGCTGACCACCGATGGAACAGAAGAGGACATCCGCAGCGGTCGAAGTCTTCATCCAAGGGGTGCTGAAGAGGTCTTCCATCCGATAGAAGTCTTCATCCAGGCGGTGTCTTCAATCTTCATCCATCCGGAGCGGAGCGGAGCCATCTTCAAAGCAGCCGACGCGGAGCCTTCATCCACCGACATCTACTCGCCGAATGAATATTTCTTTAAGTGACATCATCCAAGATGGCGTCCCTCGAATTCCGATTGGCTGATAGGATTCTATCAGCCAATCGGAATTAAGGTAGGAAAAATCTGATTGGCTGATCCAATCAGATTCAAGTTCAATCCGATTGGCTGATCCAATCAGCCAATCAGATTGAGCTTGCATTCTATTGGCTGTTCCGATCAGCGAATAGAATGCGAGCTCAAACTGATTGGTTGATTGGATCAGCCAATCAGATTTCTCCTACCTTAATTCCGATTGGCTGATAGAATCCTATCAGCCAATCGGAATTCGAGGGACGCCATCTTGGATGACGTCACTTAAAGGAATATTCATTCGGCGAGTAGGCATCGGTGGAAGAAGATGGCTCCGCGTCGGCTGCTTTGAAGATAGCTCCGCTCCGCTCCGGATGGATGAAGATTGAAGACGCCGCCTGGATGAAGACTTCTATCGGATGGAAGACCTCTTCAGCGCCCCTTGGATGAAGACTTGGACCACTGCGAATGTCCTCTTCTGTTCCATCGGTGGTCGGCTGGCTGAAGACGGCTAAAGGTAGGATGATCTTCAGGGGGGTAGTGTTAGGTTTATTTAATGGGGGTTTGGGTTAGAGTAGGGGTATGTGGGTGGTGGGTTGTAATGTTGGGGGGTGGTATTGTGTTTTTTTTTACAGGCAAAAGAGCTGATTTCTTTGGGGCATGCCCCGCAAAAGGCCCTTTTAAGGGCTGGTAAGGTAATAGAAACATAGAAACATAGATATTGACGGCAGATAAGAGCCATAGGCCCAGCAAGTCTGCCCGACCTTACCTAACAGTATAAACTTATCTAGTTCGTAGGATAGCCCTATGCTTGTCCCATGCATTTTTAAAGTCCCCCACAGTGTTTGTTGCTACTACCTCTTGAGGAAGTTTATTCCATAAATCAATCACTCTTTCTGTAAAGAAGTGCTTCCTCAAATTACTCCTGAATCTACTACCCTTTAGCTTGAGCTCATGACCCCTTGTTCTTGAATTTTCCATTTTATGTAAAATACCCACAGCCTCAGTTTTACTAAACCCTTTAATGTACTTGAAAGTTGCTATCATATCACCTCTTTCCCTTCTCTCCTCTAAGCTATACATATTTAGGTCATTGAGCCTATCCTGGTAAGTTTTATTTTTTAGACCATGTACCATTTTGGTAGCCCTCCTTTGCACAGATTCAAGTTTGTTAATATCCTTCTGAAGATATGGCCTCCAGAACTGCACACAATACTCAAGATGAGGCCTAACTAATGATCTATAAAGTGGCATAAGAACCTTACTATTTCTGCTGCAAATACCTCTACCAATACATCCAAGCATTCTGCTAGCCTTACTCGCTGCATTACTACATTGTTTACTAAGTTTTAAATCATCTGAAATAATAATTCCCAATAGAGCTGTTAACTTTCGTAATTTAGAATAGGGTAGGGCATTTTTTTATTTTGGGGGGCTTTGTTATTTTATTAGGGGGCTTAGATTAGGTGTAATTAGTTTAAAAATTTTGTAATATTTTTTTACTTTTTGTAACTTAGTTTTTGTATTTTTTGTACTTTAATTAGTTTATTTAATTGTATTTAATTGTAGGTATTTGTGGATAATTAATTTAATTTATTTAATGATAGTGTAGTCTTAGGTTTAATTGTAACTTAGGTTAGGATTTATTTTACAGGTAATTTTGTATTTCTTTTAGCTAGGTAGTTATTAAATAGTTAATAACTATTTAATAACTATTCTACCTAGTTAAAATAAATACAAAGTTACCTGTAAAATAAATATAAATCCTAAAATAGCTACAATGTAATTATTAATTACATTGTAGCTATCTTAGGGTTTATTTTACAGGTAAGTATTTAGTTTTAAATAGGAATAATTTATTTAATGATAGTGTAGTGTTAGGTGTAATTGTAACTTAGGTTAGTTTTTATTTTACAGGTAAATTTGTCTTTATTTTAACTAGGTAGCTATTAAATAGTTAATAACTACTAGCTAATTTCCCTGTAAAATAAAAATAAATCCTAAAATAGCTACAATATAATTATTAGTAATATTGTAGCTATATTAGGGTTTATTTTATAGGTAAGTATTTAGTTTTAAATAGGATTAATTTAGTTAATAAGAGTAATTTTATTTAGATTTATTAAAATAATATTTAAGTTAGGGGGGTGTTAGGGTTAGGGTTAGACTTAGGTTTAAGGGTTAATTAGTTTAATATAGATGGGGGCGGTATAGGGGGGGCAGGATAGGGGTTAATAAATTTATTATAGGTGGCAACGGTGTAGGGGGGGCAGATTAGGGGTTAATAAGTTTAATATAGGTTGCCGCGGGGTCCGGGAGCGGCGGTTTAGGGGTTAAACAATTTATTTAGTTGCGGCGGGGTACGGGATCGGCAGGATAGGGGTTAATAAATGTATTATAGGTGGCGGCGGTATAGGGGGGGCAGGATAGGGGTTAATAGGTTTTATGTAGGTGGCGGCGGGGTCCGGGAGCGGCGTTTTAAGGGTTAATAAGTTTATTAGAGTGGCGGTGGGCTCCGGGAGTGGCGGTTTAGGGGTTAATAAGTTTATTAGAGTGGCGGTTGGCTCCGAGAGCGGCGGTTTAGGGGGTAATACATTTATTTAGTTGCGGCGGTGTAGGGGGGCATATTAGGGGTGTTTAGACTCGGGGTACATGTTAGGGTGTTAGGTGCAGACGTTTTCCATAGGAATCAATGGGATGTCGGGCAGCAGCGAACATGAGCTTTCGCTATGGTCAGACTCCCATTGATTCCTATGGGATCCGCCGCCTCCAGGGCGGCGGATTGAAAACCAGGTACGCTGGGCCAGAAAAGTGCAGAGCGTACCTGCTAGTCATTTGATAACTACCAAAAGTAGTCAGATTGTGCCGAACTTGCGTTCGGAACATCTGGAGTGACGTAAGAATCGATCTGTGTCGGACTGAGTCCAGCGGATCGAAGCTTACGTCACAAAATTCTACTTTTGCCGGGCAGCAGGGCTTGATAACTTAGGCGAATCAGCCTCGCCACAAATACGCTGTGGAATTCCAGCGTATTTGAGGTTGACGGCTTGATAACTAGAGGCCTAAGTGTGCACACAGACTGTTCTATAATTTTATCCGAAGGTGGTATTATCTTTTTCATATATAATGTCCTGTTCTTTTATGTTGTGCTGGTTTCAGGTATTAAGATGTTTTAAACTGTTGTGGATATCTGGTTGCTTTTTTATGATAATTGTATCATTCTAACACTTGGAGACGTAACCTTTTTACTCATTTGTTCTTTCTTTTTTTTTTTTTTTTTAATAGTTTTTATTGAGGTTCAGTTCAAGGCTTACAAATATTAAACGTCAGCACATATTACACAGTACAGTAATACATGGTTACAAGATTTCCATCTGATACATGTCCGGATATATATATGTATATAAAACATGAATTTATGACTTTTACATTCTCTGTATAAGAAAATATTTGCCATACAATCTGTATACCAACTCCATGTTATATAAGGTCTCTCTTGGACCCCCAAACTATATACATAGTGTGTCGTTATAGTTGGTAAACTGAGACAGAAGGAGACCACTCATGGGTCTCAAATGATGAACCTTATTTTTATATTTATAGAATAGATAACAATATATAACAATAATTACATCACATGAGATTATATATAAGACCAGCAATATATATAACAACATTATATGCAATAAAGGATAGAATTGTTGTCCTATGCTCACGATGTGAGCTCAATGGAGTATATGGGAGGGGGGGAAGGGAGGGAAGAGAATGATCAATTATAAAAAATGCTCAGTAAGAATATTGGTAGTGTCCTATGTTCACGACGTGAGTCCAATGGAGTATATGGGGGGGGGGGGGGAGTAAGGGAGGAGACTGATCAGAGATACATGCTCATTAGAAATATTGGTAAAGTCCGAGGGAAGGAATAAGAGGGTATGGGGGGGGGGAAGGGGGGCGGATCTGACAATAAGATTGTAAGACTGTATTGGTACAAAGTAGGCACAGTATTCTGACGGTAACTGAGGACTATGTATTAGTTTGTCACTCTATACTAAACCATTGTAACTAAGGGATGTGGGTTGTATCTCCCCTCAGGGATTATTGTCTCCACTGGACACAGACGGAAAAAGGGATATTGGGTATGACCCACCCTGATACTCAGAGTGGGAAAGGGTGAGGGGGAGATACTTTCCTTATCTTTTTTCTTTCAGTAAGGTTTTCAGTCGTACATAGTTTAAAAAAAGGGATATTGTATGCAAGATATCAGAAAGTAGTGGTATAAATATGGGCAGGCTGATAAGAAAGCATAGATTAAAACAATCTGAGACATAGCACAAAATATTGCATGGAATTCCATACGGTGGGATAATATATTCACGCCCATATCGGAGAATACTAACCACAGAGAATCTCAAAGCGGGGGGGGGGGGGGGCTAGAGGGAAAATTACAAGTATGGTCATGTTGTAGCAAGAGTAATATAACAAATATGATGGGAATCTAGGTCCCATTTGAACCACATGTAATAAGGCATTATCTAGATGAGAGCTAATCCATATGCACAGTAGGTTTGTAAATGGAAAATATATAGACACATGTCTCACCAGATTATAGTAACTATCTGGCATGTCTGTCTGAATATGAAATTGTGAGTATTTGTTTATAATAATTTACCCCATCCTGGTGTCATATATATACTGCAGAGTGAAAATCCATGTTCGCCAAAATATTTCAAGTGTGGGGGGTGAAGCTATAATAACTTTATTGTCATATGAGAGGTGGGAGTAGGAAGAAGACAGTACCTGGGATGCCATGATATATGAGCAAGTAGAAAGGATAAGTGTATAGGTGTTGTTGAAGGATGGGTATTTGGTGGACTCCCTTAATATAAGTTTAGCACAACTTAACGGTAATTATACTGTTTCTAGTCTCACATGTATATTAGCTACAAAACTGAGCTCTATGATATATTCAGGGGAAATGTAAGATTGCCACATGGGCATGGGCCCTATGCCCTGCGGCTAAGAGCTTACACTTCTATCTGCTAACCCTTCCCTAGAAAAAAGGGAGGAACAGGTTTAGAGGTTCAGTATCACCCAATACACATGGCCCTAGAACAGAGGGTCTCCATATATGAAATCTCGTATTATATCTGTAAAACAATGTACCCTTATATTATCTAGGTAAAGGAAACATATATGAGAAATAGCTTATATCAAGATAACATGCCCCCAGATATATTAAATAGTGTAATATAAGAACATTACATATATTATAAGAAACTCTCAATGAACTTAGGGCATGAACGAGCATTTTCCTAAGGTGAAAACATAAAAGACTGTGGTTGAGATTGTGGAGGTTATTAGTATATATATAAAACTACAGATGGCAATTTAATCAGTATGCAAGAGAATACAAGCAACATAGAATGCAACAGTAAAGAGATTTCTAAGCAGCAAGAGTCCATTCTATGTCAACCTATGGAGTATAATGCTGCACAGTATCATAAGACATAGGAAGTTAATAGAAACAGAATAGAAACCCATGCACACTTTCGTATGTCACAGCAAAAACAATACTGGATCCACCATAACACAAACACATACTGTATACTTGTAGAGATTATCTCCTCATTCGCCATCATATAATCCTGCATTTGCTGTATAGTTAAGAATAAACAAATATTAGCGTTATAGCACTCCTAGTCAGAATTACAAAGGGGTAAGAGTTGGCGTTAGGCTAGTTAGCTCAGTATAAGGTTACTTCCCAGATTTATCCGACGCCCAGGCGTTTCTGCTGGGGGTTGTAAAATATGGCTTGTCAACTAAAATAAGTCTGAAACCTATGGACAGAGATGATAATGCAAGTTTGGTCCCCACAACATATCTGGCTCTCTGAGGGTAAAGTTTAGCTTAACAGGGGCATTAGTATATAGGAAGAGAAAGGAAAAACCAAAGGTGCAGAGGTGACTAAAGTTTAATAAAATAATAATATACCTGTCTTAAAAATGACAGGGTGGGCCGTGGACTCGTCATATTGTAAAATAAATAAATTTATCAGGTAAGCATAAATTTTCTTTTCTTTTGCAAAGATATGACGAGTCCACGGGTTTCATCCTTACTTGTGGGATACCAATACCAAAGCTATAAGACACGGATGAAAGGGAGGGACAAGACAGGAACCTAAACGGAAGGCACCACTGCTTGAAGAACCTTTCTACCAAAACCAGCCTCAGAAGAAGCAAAAGTATCAAATTTGGAAAAAGTATGAAAAGACGACCAAGTTGCAGCCTTGCAAATCTGTTCAACAGAAGCATCATTTTTAAATGCCCATGAGGAAGCCACAGCCCTAGTAGAATGAGCCGTAATTCTTTCAGGAGGCTGCTGTCCAGCAGTCTCATATGCCAGACGGATGATACTCTTCAGCCAAAAGGAAAGAGAGGTAGCCGTAGCTTTCTGACCCCTACGTTTTCCAGAAAAAACAACAATTAAAGAAGAAGATTGACGAAATTCTTTAGTCGCCTGCAAGTAAAACTTCAGAGCACGAACCACGTCCAAGTTATGCAACAGCCGTTCCTTCTTAGAAGAAGGATTAGGACATAGAGAAGGAACCACAATTTCCTGATTACTATTCTTATTTGAAACAACCTTAGGAAGAAATCCAGGTTTGGTTCCTCATTCCCTTTTTGGAAGGAACTGACTGCTGAATTCTCCCTGAGAAAAATAGTACTCACTGGCACCATTTTAAAATAAAAAATTCTTGATTGAAGAAAATAAAACTAACACCTCACTTTACCTCTTCCTAGTACTAACATAGGCAAAGAGAATGACTGGATTGGGAGGGAGGAGCTATATATACAGCTCTGCTGTGGTGCTCTTTGCCACTTCCTGTCAGCAGGAGGATAAATCCCACAAGTAAGGATGAAACCCGTGGACTCGTCAT
The DNA here is from genome assembly GCF_027579735.1 of Bombina bombina. NCBI lineage: Eukaryota > Metazoa > Chordata > Amphibia > Anura > Bombinatoridae > Bombina > Bombina bombina. The sequence continues at coordinate 1,151,767,225 of NC_069502.1, read as the reverse complement.
ATCTTTGTAAAAGAAAATAAGTATTTGGTCACCTACAAACAAGCAAGATTTCTGGCTCTCACAGACCTGTATCTTCTTCTTTAAGAGGCTCCTCTGTCCTCCACTCATTACCTGTATTAATGGCACCTGTTTGAACTTGTTATCAGTATAAAAGACACCTGTCCACAACCTCAAACAGTCACACTCCAAACTCCACTATGGTGAAGACCAAAGAGCTGTCGAAGGACACGAGAAAACAAAATTGTAGACCTGCACCAGGCTGGTAAGACTGAATCTGCAATAGGCAAGCTGCTTGGTGTGAAGAAATCAACTGTGGGAGCAATAATTAGAAAATGGAAGACATACAAGACCACTGATAATCTCCCTCGATCTGGTGCTCCAAGCAAGATCTCACCCTGTGGGGTCAAAATGATCACAAGAACAGTGAGCAAACATCCCAGAACCACACGGAGGACCTAGTGAATGACCTGCAGAGAGCTGGGACCAACGTAACAAAGGCTACCATCAGTAACACACTATGCCGCCAGGGACTCAGATCCTGCAGTGCCAGACGTGTACCCCTGCTTAAGCCAGTACATGTCAGGGCCCGTCTGAAGTATGCTAGAGAGCATTTGGATGATCCAGAAGCGGATTGGGAGAATGTCATATGGTCAGATAAAACAAAAGTAGAACTGTTTGGTAGAAACACAACTCATCGTGTTTGGAGGAGAGAGAATGCTGAGTTGCAACCAAAGAACACCATACCTATTGTGAAGCATGGGGGTGGCAACATCATGCTTTGGGGCTGTTTCTCTGCAAAGGGAACAGGACGACTGATCCGTGTACATGAAAGAATGAATGGGGCCATGTATCGTGAGATTTTGAGTGCAAACCTCCTTCCATCAGCAAGGGCATTGAAGATGAAATGTGGCTGGGTCTTTCAGCATGACAATGATCCCAAACACACCGCCCGGGCAATGAAGGAGTGGCTTTGTAAGAAGCATTTCAAGGTCCTGGAGTGGCCTAGCCAGTCTCCAGATCTCAACCCCATAGAAAGCCTATGGAGGGAGTTGAAAGTCTGTGTTGCCCAGCGACAGCCCGAAAACATCACTGCTCTAGAGGAGATCTGCATGCAGGAATGGGCCAACATACCAGCAACAGTGTGTGACAACCTTGTGAAGACTTATAGAAAACGTTTGCCAACAAAGGATATATAACAAAGTATTGAGATGAACTTTTGATATTGAGCAAATACTTATTTTCCACCATAATTTGCAAATAAATTCTTTTCAAATCAGACAATGTGATTGTCTGGATTTGTTTCCACATTTTGTCTCCCATAGTTGAGGTATACCTATGATGAAACTTATAGGCCTCTCTCATCTTCTTAAGCGGGAGAACTTGCACAATTGGTGGCTGACTAAATACTTTTTTGCCCCACTGTATGTAGTATTTATAAATAACGTATATAATAAACAATAAGTTTGTCTCGTGTGTTTGTTGAGGGGTGTATGCTATGATGGCTGAGTAGACTGGAGTGAGAACACAACTACTACTGTGCTGCTATATAAAACCTCAGCATCTGGACTGGAATATTGGTTCAAGTTATTACTCGATACGCCCATCATATGATATCATACCATCTGATTAACCTAAAGCAGGCATTTGCTTCTAACATAAAACACATAGTTTAATAATTTAGGGAAGAGGGACATAGGATATATTTTCCTTTGTTTATCGAGTAAACAATATCGTTGGGAGGGGGACTCGCAGGAAACACGGGGCATCAAGCTCCATACGGAGCTTGATAAATTGACCCCTATATCTTTAGTGGCTATTTCCAGTATTCTAGTATGGGGGGGGATTCGGCTGCCCAGGCCTACATGACTATAGGAAACAACCTAAATATGTCCTATTATAAATATATATATAAATAATATTATAAAAATATACCTCTAAGCCCACTTGTTACCATCGCAATAAGACTGTTTTTCAGATACGCCCATCAGTCCATAAGATTGGATTATAATTTTGCGGTTACTTCACTTACCAAGTCTGAGCAGATCCCACTGTAGATATTCATTTCTAGGATTAATACATTGTATATCAGTGTGAATATTAGTATCAACTTCTATAATTTTATTCTGTTTAATTTTTTAGATACTTAGCATTAGATGTGCATAGGTAAGACACCGGTGTCTGTTTTATTGTTTCAGTCTGTTTTATTGTTTCAGTCTGTTCTATATTTTAATCTGTTTTTATTTCAATTGATTTTATTATAAATTCACAATGGGTATTTACCCAAGTGTATAGTAATAAATATTTGTTTGAGATAAACATATACATACATCTTGTGTTTTATGTTTTTAAGTAACATACTTATATCTTTCATAAATTTTAGAATGGACAAAATGCAATGATAATTGAATATCGTAGGCATTATGGGGCCTATTTATCAAGCTCTGTATGGAGCCAGATGCCCCGTGTTTCTGGCGAGCTGTCCGCATTGAGCGATGTCTGTCGGATATGATCCGCTGATCGGATCATGGCGGACAGACATTTGATAAAAAGGCCCCCATATCTGAACAACGTTAATAACTTTGGATTACGTATATATATATATATATATATATATATATATATATTTATAATAGGACATATTTAGGAATAGCAATTCATTTGAGCCACCTATTATTTTATACATTATTTTTTAACTTTTTGAGGGATAATCGTTATAAGGTGTGCTAGTTTCCTACTCTGATTTTGACAGATATATACTCCTTTATTCTTTAGGAAACAACCACATGGCCTTGCCGAAGAGCGTATGCAGGAAATGTTCACATCAAAAGTTCCAGACTCCATCCAGGCAATATTTAACAATGTTGCTCAGTAACGTCATATAGAAATGCCTCCAGTGGCTTTTGAAAATAAGTATTAATCTCAAAAAAGCTAAATAAAATCAGGAGCTCCCGAAATGTACGTCTTGCCGCTTCGGCAGTCAGTTTCGCCCCCAGGATGGGGAACATTGTATTGCTTTAGCAATGACAGCTGATACAAATCATTTATTAGTCTCCTATTTTGAATAAACACAGCTTGCTTTTTGTCTTGTTTATTACCCTCTGGCAGGAAATTGCTTAGCTAAAACATAAATAAATTCCTGAGTAATCATTACTCTTGTGTACTACATTTTTAAAAGAAGGAATGGGCATTTTGTTTTTTTACAATCTCTTTTATACATTTTTTTTCACTTTATTGTTCTCTTGAAAGAAATAGTTATCTTAGAAAAACAAAACAAAATGTTATACAAAACGGATTATTCTGGAAAGTGCAGCAACAGAAAACTTCAGTGATTTAACTTCTTGGGAATTCAGAGAAATGTCACTGTCATGCTCTGTCTATTGCAGGACTTACTAAGACAATTTGTAGGCATGTGAGTGCACGTTACCCAAAGATTCATGCGTCCATAAAGGGGAAAAGTTGCTAGTTTACGGACGCACGTTAAATAACCGGCTATTACAGGTGGCTGGTTAATGCTATTGCAAGCTCGGGGTAGAACTTTGTGCTAAGCAAAATTAACCAGAGGTCGGACCTCTGATTAATTTTTAACTGTGCCCGGATTGCCCCCTAAATAAAGTGGACATTTCCTTTATGAAATAAAAAAATATCAGCATCCTTATTTTTTTTTTAAATAACTGCACAAAGCAGTTATAAGGGGTTAAAGTAAGGGGCTGTGGGTTGTTAGAAAGAAAATGGCACTGTAAAGTGAGCCTTTATATAGCGGTCTATGGGGACTGTGCTTAAACTGTAAATATATATGTATATGCTTATAGATATATATTTATGTGTTAATATGTGTATTTACACATAATATGTCTATTTACACATATAAACACATAAATAAATATGTATATGCTTATAGATATATATTTATGTGTTAATATAAACATATAAATATATATGTATATATACATATATATTTTAAATATGCTGCCCAACGTTGCGCATCTATCGGCATCAGAACGAGGCTCCCATTGAATACTATGGAAGCGTGTTATCTTGTAATACCAGCACACAATTGCGTGCACCGGTATTACTGAGCGCAAATATCTCGCTTACGAAAGCACAATTTTGCACTCCACTTGTAATCTAGCCAACAATTGGTTCATAATATCTTTCAATCATCATCAATGATTGAGTGGCGTTTCAATATGCTAAGACACCCCAGGACTGAATGGGTTAACCATCTTTTGTAGCACTTGTTGCTCATTGGGTTGGATTAAAGGCACAGTGCATTGTAAAATTGCTTTTACCTTAAAGGGACATGAAACCCCAAATTTTTCTTTCATGGTTCAGAAAAAGCATGCAATTTTTTAAAAAACTTAGCAATTTACTTCTATTATATAGTTGTTTTTTCACTTCCTTGGTGTCCTTTGTTGAAGAAGCAGCAATGCTTTACTGGGAGCTAGTTAACACATTGGGTGAGTCAATAACATGAGACATATATGTGCAGCCACCAATCAGCAGCTCTTGAGCCTACCTAGGTATCCTTTTCAACAACAAGATACCAATAGAAAATAATAAGTTTGATAGGAGAAAAATTGGAAAGTTATTTAAAATAACATGATCTATCTAAATCATGAAAGAAAAAAACTTGTGTTTCCAATGACCTGTATAAAATAAATTGTTCCTTTGTTTATTTTTGCATTTCAAATAGCAGTTTTTATTCTTTGAAACCACAACCCATCAAAATGGGTTGGGCTCTCAGGGAAATCAGATCTCCCTAATTTATCACTTTCTGCACACACACATTCTTCTTTATATTATCTTTGTCTGTAAACCAAAAGCCGAATACGATGAAAAACTCGCCAGTGTAGAGAAAAATGCACAAAATCTTTGGGAACTTTTGCACTTTACTTTGTAAAGCATGTGTCTCTTTTTTGCATCCAAGACCTGCATAGAGAGACAAACAGTTCTCAAACTAAAAATTGTCTTCCTAAAATGATTTGAGGGACCTCACAATACTATTGAGACGCCTTGGATAATCTCACCAGAATGGAGAGTTTTAGATCATCGGACCCATAAAGTGCTGTGCTGTGGCTATATATTCAAAAGGGTTCTGACGTGATGTCTAGAATGCTGGCGAGATATTCAAATATTACTGTTTTAAGGCAGCTTTGATGAGAGGCGTTTTACTATACCTTGCAATGGGTGTCGATGCTGGTGAAATATTCCAAGCCCCTACACTACTTAACCCCTATTCCGTCACAACCCCCATTCACAAAACCCCCCTAACCTATTAACCCCTAAACCTCCACAACACCCAACATAAACACCCCCTAGCCTAATAACTCCTAAACCACCACAACCCCCCCAGCAAAAACACCCCTAACGCATTACTGTTTAAAGGCAGCATTGCTGAGAGGCGTTTTACTATACATCGTCATGGGTGTCGATGCTGGCAAAATATTACAAGCGCCTACACTACTTGACCCCTGTTCTGCCACAACCCTCCATCCACAAACACCCCCTAACCTATTAACACCTAAACCTCCACAACCCCCCAACGCAAACACCCCCTAGCCTATTAACTCCTAAATGCCACAACCCTAACCCATTATCTCTAAACCTCCACAACCCCCCCAACGCAAACTAGCTAAAAGCTAACCCCCCAAGACCCTAACCTAACACCCCCTAAGTTACACACAATAACAAATGTTAAAATTACACAAAACAAAAAAAAACACATTACCAAAAATAAAAAAAACTACTACCAAAGATAAAATAAACGTTATGCCTTTCCTAAAACTAAAGTCCCCTTTAAAAAAAAGCCCAACCCAAAATAAAAAAAAAACTATACTAACACTAATCTAACAAAAGGGCATTTTACTTGGCACAAATATTAATATTTTAAAACCAAAGCAATCCCCCACCACCCAAATAAAGAGCCTACCTTAAAAAAAAAAAAAAAAACTACTCTAACAATTGTCTGGATAAGGGCATTTGGTAGGGCATTTGATGGTTTAGTCTTAGATTATTTTGGGGTATTTTTTTTGTTTTTATAGGGGTATAAGATAAGGTTTAAATTGTATTATTTTGTATAATTTCATTTTTTATGTAATCTTAGATTTTTTTACTTTTTGTGATTTTAGATTATTTTTATTTTATGTAATCTTAGATTTTCTATTTAAATTAAATCTTAGTTTTTATTTTGTATATAATGTTAGGATTTTTTATTTAAATTTTAGATTAGGAATTTTAATTTTGGTAGTTTAATTATTTTAGTAGTTTAATAGTATTTTTTATTTTAAGTAATAGGGGTTAAGTTAGGTGGTATTAGGTGAGGGGGCTTAATGATTAGATTAATACTTTGCATAGTGGTGGGATGGTGGTTTAGGAGTTAATAGGTTAAATATGCAGATTGCCTTGTGGGGGGATGACAGTTTAGTCCTTCCTGGTTCCTGATCCCTGGCTTGTTCCTGACTCTGCTGTTTTCCTTGTTCCTGATTTCGGCTCGTCTGACTACTCGCTTTGGCTCCTGACTCGGCTCGTCTGACTACCAGCTCTGGTTTTGACTCCTGGCTTATTATTTGACTTGTGGACTTTTTATTATTTTTTGCTATTAATAAAGGTGTGATTATTTTTGCACTTCTTGTCTCAGTCTGATTCCTGGCACCCTGACATTACGCAAAGGCCATGAATCCTGATGGTGCTAATAATCCACCTTTACCTGCCATCATTTCCAGGATGGATGAACAGGATCACCGCTTGGATCAATTTGAACTAGCCCTGCAAACCCTGCTGACTCGCACTGCACATTTGGACCAAAGTGCCCCGCAAGTTATGGCTGCTCCTGTTTCCGCTGCTGCACCTAGTCCTACCAGGAGCATGTCCGGTTCTGCACCTCTACATTAGCAATATGGAGGCGATCTTATTCAGTGCAGAGGGTTTTTGAACCAGCTGGGCATTTACTTTGAGATGTTACCTAAGGCGTTTCCCTCTGACAGAGCTAAGGTGGGATTTCTTATTTCGTTACTCTCTGACACAGCTCTTGCCTGGGCTAATCCCTTGTGGGAGACTAATAAACCTGTGAATTCAAATTACCCTGAATTTGTGGCCTCCTTTCGAAGGGTATTTGATGTTCCGGCTCGCTCCTCTGCTGCTAAACGACTCATGTCCATTCAGCAAAGTACAAGATCTGTTGCTCAGTATGCTATTGAGTTCCGTACGCTTGCTGCAGAGGTAGGTTGGAACAATGAAGCCCTTGTTGTTGCCTTCTTTCATGGGCTCTCTGATTATATTAAAGACGAAGTTGCTGCCAGAGATTTACCAGAGGATCTCAAGGCATTGGTGTCTTTTTTGATCCTAATTGACATCAGACTCAGAGAGAGGCCCTCTTTCAAGGAGCACTTGCAGAAGCCTCCTGTTCCTCCTGTTCCGTTGTCTCCTATGTGTTCATTCCCACCCATGCCTCCCTATCCTCCCATGCCTCCTGGTCCCGAGTCACCAGGTACTGCTGAGCCAATGCAGTTGGGATTCACGCGTCTCTCCGCGGCGGAGAGGGCCTTTAGGAGGAGGGAGGGGCTCTGCCTCTATTGTGGGTTACAGGGCCATCTTTTGAAGTCTTGTCCTACATGGCCGGGAAACGCTCACACCTAAGGTCCTGTCGGGGGCAGACCTTGGGTGGTTTATCCTTGTCCCCGGAACCACTTAAGGAGAAACCTTTGGTCATGGTTGTCCTTTCCTGGGTGGACTCCTCCATAGTCACCCAGGCTCTTGTTGACTCCGGTGCTGCAGGCTATTTCATTGACAGTGCTTTTGTATCTAAGCACTCCATTCCTGTTTTGCCTCGGTCTGGTCTGCTTGCTATTGAGGCCATTGATGGCAGGCCCCTTCAGCCCGCACTCGTTACTCACGAAATCGATCCGTTGTCCATGGCTGTTGGGGCTCTCCATTTTGAAACCCTCCAGTTCCAGGTGATAAACTCTCCGCATTTTCCGGTTGTTCTGGGTTAACCCTGGCTCCAAAAGCACAATCCCAGTCTCGACTGGAGCAGGTCCGAAATTTTGTTGTGGTCCCCGCAATGTATTTCCACTTGTCTTCGGAAACAAGTTAAAATCTTGTGCACTTTTTCGGTATCTCAATTGCCAGAGGAGTACCGAGAGTTCCTAGACATTTTTGACAAGGTGCGTGCCGGTACGTTGCCTCCTCACCGGTCTTACGATTGTGCCATAGACCTGCAACCCGGTGCCATTCCTCCTCGGGGCCGGGTTTACCCTCTGTCTGTTGCAGAGAATTGTGCTATGGAGGAGTATGTTGCCGATGCTCTGTCGCGGGGGATCATCCGCAAATCCTGCTCTCCTGCAGGGGCTGGCTTCTTCTTTGTGAAGAAAAAGGGTGGCGAGTTAAGACCATGCATCGATTATAAGGGTCTTAATCGTCTTACCATTAAGAATGCTTACCCTATTCCGCTCATTACGGAACTCTTTGACCGCCTCAAGGGAGCTAGGGTTTTTAGTAAACTTGATTTGAGAGGAGCATACAATCTCGTTAGGATCAAGGAGGGCCACGAATGGAAAACAGCATTTAACACCAGGCATTATGAGTATCTTGTAATGCCCTTTGGCCTATGTAATGCTCCTGCTGTTTTCCAGGAATTTATTAATGATGTCCTACGAGATATGTTGCAACAGTGTGTTGTGGTGTACTTAGACGACATCCTTATACACTCACCCACACTTGAGGCTCATCGTTCTAATGTTACACAGGTTCTTCAGAGACTACATGAGAACGGCCTGTTTTGTAAACTCGAGAAATGTGAGTTCCATCAGACTCAAGTAACCTTCCTAGGTTATGTTATCTCCATTGCAGGGTTCTCCATGGATCCTGACAAGTTATCTGCAGTTCTGCAGTGGCCTCGCCCAGTTGGTCTTCGGTCTATTCAACGTTTTTGGGGGTTCGCCAATTACTATAGAAAGTTTATTAAAAACTTTTCTTCCTTGGTCAAACCTATCACAGACATGACCCGTAAAGAGAATGATCCACTCCATTGTTCACCTACTGCCTTTAAGGCCTTTGATAGTCTTAAGACTGCCTTTGCTGCCGCTCCAGTTCTGGCTCATCCTAACCCTGTCCTGCCTTTCGTTCTTGAGGTCGATGCATCTGAGACTGGAGTAGGTGCCCTCTTGTCTCAACGTCCTACGCCTGATGGTTCCTTGCATCTGTGTGGTTTCTTTAAGAAAGTGTCTCCAGCGGAGTGCAATTATGAAATTGGCGACAGGGAATTACTGGCCATAATTTTGGCACTTAAGGAATGGAGGCATCTTCTCGAGGGTACTAGCGTGCCAGTGCTCATTCTTACTGACCACAAGAATTTAACTTATCTATCTTTAGCAAAACGTTTGTTGCCCCGACAGGCCAGATGGGCGCTATTTTTGTCTCGGTTTAATTATGTGGTCTCCTACCTGCCTGGTAGTAAGAATGTTAGGGCTGATGCCCTCTCTCGACAATTTTCGCCTCTGTCCAAGGAGGAGTCTGTACCTACTCCTGTTATACCTCCTGACCATATTTTGGCTACCATACGTACTAATTTGACTTCTCCCTTGGGGGAGGAGATCCTGGCTGCACAAACCAATGCACCTCCTGAGAAACCTAGTGGTAAGTGTTTTGTTCCTGAGAATCTTCGAACTAAACTTTTGCACACTTACCACTATCCTAAAGCCGCAGGTCACCCAGGCAAGAACCAAATTATTTGATCTGTCACTCAACAATTCTGGTGGCCAGGTCTTCATTCTGATGTTGCTGCATATGTTGCCTCCTGCTCAGTTTGTGCACAGAATAAGACTCCTCGACATCTTCCTGTGGGTCTTCTTCAACCTATTGCTAATGGTGAGCGTCCTTGGACACATCTTTCCATGAACTTCATTGTCGAGCTCCCTGTTTCCAATGGCAATACTGTTATCCTTATGGTGGTTGACCGTTTTTCTAAAATGTCACATTGCATTCCCTTGATGAAGTTGCCTACCGCTCAGGAGCTTGCTTCAATTTTTGCCCGGGAGGTCTTCCATTTATATGGGTTACCCAAGGAGATAGTGTCGGACCGGGGTAGCCAGTTCATCTCCAGATTTTGGCGTTCCTTTTGTGCTCAAATGGGGATCCAGCTTTCCTTCTCCTCGGCATATCACCCTCAATCCAATGGGGCTGCGGAACAGTCTAATCAAGCTCTGGAACAGTTCCTCCATTGCTATGTCTCAGATCACAACAATAATTGGTCTGAACTGTTACCTTGGGCAGAGTTTGCTCGTAATAGTGCTATTAATGCTTCCTCCAAGTTATCCCCGTTCATGGCGAATTATGGGTTTCAACCATCCTTTTTGCCCGATTCATTCATGTCTCAGGGTATTCTGGCTTTGGAGGAGCATCGCCAGCAACTCCGTTCCACATGGGTGCAGATTCAGGATTGAACCTTCATGTGCCTTCCAATAAACTGGCTCACCGTTATGTTGGTCCTTTTCGAATACTCCGACAGGTTAATCCTGTGGCCTATGCTCTTGACCTTCCTCCTGCAATGCGCATATTCAATGTTTTTCATGTCTCCCTCTTGAAACCTCGTCCCCGTCCTATCTTTGTTGACAACCATGAGGAGTATGAGGTCAGCTACGGTCCAGAGGAGCGTTCTTGTGTTCCCTCCTCTGATGTTCATGCTCCCGCCCTCCTCCGTGCCTTCCATGCCCGTTTCCCCAATAAGCCTTTTGTCCTCCCGCGGGGGAGGGGTCATTGAGGAGAGGGTCCTGTCAGGGTTTTCCCCCTGTTTTGTTTGTCATGTGCTGCTGGCAGCCATTCTACTCACCTCTCTTGCTGAACTCTGGTGCATTGTGGGGGATGCTGCTAATTTTCTGCACTTCCTTTTATGGCCCGACTGGTGTACATCATCCATGTGAGACAGGATGCAGTCTCAGAATTGTGATGTCATCACTTATTATTTAAAGGGCTTCTGTTCAGTATGCTTTGCCTTTACGTTGTCTCAGACCTGTTTATGAGAGCTCCTGTGTATTACCTGGCTGTCTGACGTCCTTCCTGGTTCCTGATCCCTGGCTTGTTCCTGACTCTGCTGTTTTCCTTGTTCCTGATTCCGGCTCGTCTGACTACTCGCTTTGGCTCCTGACTCAGCTCGTCTGACTACCAGCTCTGGTTTTGACTCCTGGCTTGTTATTTGACTTGTGGACTTTTTATTATTTTTTGCTATTAATAAAGGTGTGATTATTTTTGCACTTCTTGTCTCAGTCTGATTCCTGGCACCCTGACAGTATCTCTCTGTTTATGTAACCTTGCTATAGTTTCCCCTGCTGGTTTATTATGTGCTAGACACTAAATATATTGGCTCTTGATGTTATTGATATGCTGCTGTATATCCTCTGCTAAGTGATGGGGTGCTATTGACAATTGACAAACTATATTCTAAGATAAGAATATTTCTCTCTTTGTATTTTTCTGTTTATTGCCAATAGATCACTCTCTTGGAAGGAGGATAACAATTATGGATCTCATTTCTATATATGACTACTGTTCTCGGTACTTTGCCAACTATATATCCTGGTAAAAGTAGGATGTTATTCCCCAAGTACTCAGTTAGGTTTGAAGTCTAATAGGTTCAGATCCATACTGTACCCTCAATATAAGGTGGTAATTTTGGCCAGCTCATGGCGTCTTCTTTTTACATAATTCAGGCCTACGTCACTAGTTACTATTTTCACATATTCTCTGGTTAATTTCACTTATCTTTTGCTTAATAGTTTTCATTGGTACTATTTTGTTTTCTATCTAACTAACTATATATGCACTTCACTTACTGGAAAAATTTGTCACTCAGGTGAAAGTTCACCCAGAATGCATGTTAAATCTAAAGATAAAAAATCTAAGATGCCTGACGCCAGTTTAGACACCACATCTGATACTACCCCTATTGTATTTGACACACAAATATTGATAGTTCTATTAACTGATCTGTTTGCTCCCCAATTTGATTTGATTAAAAAAGAACTTGGTTCAATATCTACAGAAATAATCTCACTCTCCTCCGAGGTTAGACAATTCTCAACCAGAATGTTAGAGGCAGAGAACCGGATATCGGAGCTAGAGGATCAGGTAAATAGCCAAGAGAATATAATTGCTAAACAAGATTCTAAAATTAACAACATGCAGTTGCGTCTTGAGGATCTGGAGGATCGCCCAAGGCGCAACAATATTAGAATAGTTGGTTTGCCCAAAGTTACCGAATTTAATGATCTCATAAAATTTACTTCTGTAGTGTCAGGGTACAGGTGAATGACATAAATATATATATATATATATAATAAGACAAAAGAAGTTGTTTATGTATGCTTGAAATTAAGGCTAAAAATCTTGCCATTGATGATAGCAGGTGGAATGAAAAAAGTGACATTTTCCAAGAATTATCAATGATTAATCAATGAAAGGTTTTCAAAAAGCGAGACGAACTAATACTAAAATCTTGGCCCCTTGTGATATGCATTATTGATGAAATGTCGCTATATCTCATAGAGAAAGAATTGCAAATACAGAAGCTAGAAAGTAGTATTCGCTCCTCACGCAGATGCGAAGAGAATTTAAAAATAGCCAAAAATAAAATTGATGAGTTTGCCAAAAACTTAACCACCTTAGATAAGCATAACTAAGATTTACTAGCAAAGATACAAGAGTTAAATAAACAGCTCGCGCAAAGCCAGAGAGAATTAAGTGATTTAAAAAGGTCATATCGCCATAATGAAAACCCCTATAATAACAGTGAGAATAATGCAGATAATTCTAACTTCCTTAGAGAATGCGTCAGGGACGAAATGCATAAATATATGGAAGAGTGTAGACAAAGGACCCCCTATTGGGTCAGAAATAGATTTCCCAAATAGACAATCACCTCATGATGTAAATTCAGGGAACTGCTGTAACTCAGCTGATGAGGGTGAGGGAAACTCTAATAGGGAGTCCCAAAGTATGTCTAATAAGGTATATGACTCCCATAAAATAATTACTTTCCTAAGGGGTGCAGTACCTATATTCTCCAACAAGGGAACAAACTCTGTAATTGATCACTTAGAGGCCTTTGAAAATGCATTATCTATAATGAATGTTATGTTAAAAATGAAATTTCTGCCCTGGTATTTGAAGGTAAACATCACAAATTCTTTGCTTCACTAAAGGAAATGAATATTCATTCCTGGAGTGAAACGAAATGACAGTGCAGAAAAGAATTCGGGGCAACATCGCACTAAAACTGCAGCGAAAATAGCTGTATATGGTTTAAAATGTAGTGCAAATCAAAGCCCCATAGAATTCCTTTCTATACTGAAAAATGCATACAGTATGGCTGAAGATAATCCCATATTTGAATGCTCAGAATTTGTGAATCAATTTTTTGAAGCATTGCCTGCACCCATCAAAATTAATTTAGCTAGAGATTTTGATGAGGACTGCTCATTGGAATGGCTGATCAAAGAGAGTACAAAGTTATACTCTATTCAGCAATCTGGTGAACAGGGGGTTAAAAAGGAATCAAAACCCAAAATTGTGGCAGAAACTAGGGTGTCACCTAGCCCCCTCAATTTGGAGTCTAAAAAGAAAACCTACACGGAGGTGGCCAGACAAAGCAGGCCATCTCCACAGAGGTTTAACTCTACCCCTCCCCCAACACAGGCTGAGGCGCAGAGAGACTATATCCAAAATGGGGGACATACTCAGGTAAACAATTACTCCAAAAGAAAATACCCCCAAAATAATTGGTATCCCCGCAAGGGTAGATACAATAAGTGGCGAAGATATTCTCAGGGTAACCAAACACCCCAAGTGAATAATGCTCCCCAAAATACTAATGCTGAACAAGCCAGAATAGAAATAGCAACCCTGATTCTAAAGGAACCAATCGGTCCAGGAATCACTACTATGGGGCATCAAGAGATAGGCCCAGGAGTAGAGGTAACTTGTACAATCAAATAGATCAGCTTTATACCCAGTTAAATCGGTTGAGCGAACAATTCGCTAATATGAGTCAACCTTTTACGGCTCAGCCACCGAACAATCCTTTTTTAGGGGTACAATCTCTTCCTTTGCAGCGTTCTCTTAACCTTATTTCCACAGATGCAGTACACAAGAACCCAGTCGACCCTATTATAGGAGGGACCGGTGGGAATTAAGTTTCTTCTGCATCAGGTAACGCGGCGGATTCAGGTAACACGTGGAGAAGCCCACAAGTGTGCAATCACGCCAACTTTATGTGTGAAATGGTAGAAACTGCAGGGAGATATTATGTATTAGCTGAGCTGCAGGATTCAGTCTCCAACCCTATCATGGGATTAATTGATACTGGGTCTCAGGCAACTATTTTATCCCACAGGTACTACACACAGCTAAATGAGCTAACTCCCCACAAACCTAAAATAAAAGAATTTGATGGTTCTCTAAAAAGGAGTTGGGGGTGACTCTCTAAAAGTCTACGGTACGACCTGGTTAAAATTTAAACTGGGGAACAGGGTCATAAGAAACCCTGTCATTATAGTGGAAATGCCAACTGATCGTTTAATTATTGGTAGTGATCTCCTGAAACGATTAAGCACCATAATTGATTATATAAATAATGTAATTTGTTCACAAGTAAAACGGCCAATAAATTATGAGCAATCCGGTATATCTCTCACCCGACATAACTGTCATGTGGTGGAAGAGAAACCAGATGCTGTGGAGATTCATTTCAGGAATAACTCTGTACCTGAAATCACTATTTTACAAATAGATGATCAGACTCCTTTAAGTGGCTCTGATGGTAATACTTTTAAAATGTCGCCTGGGAAGATAGCGAATATTTCCTTAGACGGCGATGTATTAACCATATCTCTCCACAAGGGGGATCATAAAATCCCTAAGGGAGGGGGCCCCGCTCAATACCTCACAGGAATTGAGAGAGTTAAAGAAGATCTATGTATCCCTATACAAGTGCATGGCCTTGGTAAAACCAAGTATGCTAAATTGAGCTTAAAACAGGAAGCTAGCTATATAAGCAAAGGTTTATTAGCGCAGATAGCTGAACCTGAAGTGATTAAATATCTTTCTCCCCAAGACCACTGTGTCAACAGCCTGGATGACAGGTTTGAAAGCTATAACATCACAGCTAAGTGCTTATTATCTGTCTCTATAGGTAATAAGTCAGTGAAGCACCTGTTTTTAGTTTTAAATACTCCCCATAATCAAATATACATTGGCAATGATATCTTACATAGATATGCCATACAAATAGATTTGATTAACTCTTGCCTCTGGAGCAGGTTAAAGGGGGCCCTGAAGTATTTCAGGATGAAAATGCAGCCCTGAAATCAAACCAGCAATTGCCATATGCTGTAAATATGCAGGTGTCTAACAATGTTATAATTCCTGCTGGGGCTGATAAATTTCTTTTACCCTTACAGGTAAAAAGAGGTCAGAAACTAAAAACTTCTGAAACACTAATTTGCCTCTCCCATAGAATACAAAATCTGGGTGTCACAATGGCCCACACTCCTTTGGTAAATATTGGAACTATTCCAATACATGTTATTGTACATAACATGACCCCACAGGATATAACCTTATCCAAGGGAACTACCATAGGATATGCGCTGGAATCAAGTTATTACACTTTTGGATTCCAGAATAATATAATTGGGCTAGTACCTGAAGGATACTTAACTGAAGAACAATTAATAGAACAATCCTTTGCATCTATGCCAGAGGGTCTATTTACTATTCAGTCTATTTATCCCTTCAGCTCAGAGGAAGGCATCTGTAAAATTGAAGAAGCCTCCTTGGTGTTTGATCAGCCGATCAAACAGCAAGATTACCCCAATACCCAGAGTCATGGGAGCAATGTAAATTATAATCAAGGGGATCTCACCTCTAGATTGGAAGAAGCCTATGAAATAGGACAGCCTGAAATCTTTCCAGGATTTCAGCAAATAGTCGAAGAGCAAATATCTTTAGCTAATGGTTGTTCCAGCGATGATGAACGCCAACTGCTGCGAGAACTCCTGATGGAGTACAAGGATATTTTTGCTAGGGATTCTTATGACTGTGGGACTACAGACTTGCACATTGCAAGAATCAAAACAGATCCCAATGCACCACCTGTCTTTGTTAAACAATACACACTTCCTTTAGCCTCATATGATTCTCTTGCAGAAATCATAAGGAACCTGGAAGAAAGGGGTATTGTACGACAGGTGCACAGCTCTTATAACAATCCTATTATGGGTGTTCTTAAGCCCAATGGACAATGGCGTTTGTATGCTGATTTAAGACAGCTAAACAAACGAGTGTACATGTCTGGCTGGCCTGTGCCATATATTGACCAGTGCCTAGCACAAATGCAGGGATCCAAAATATTCACTGCCATTGATTGTGCACAAGGATATTGGACCATAAAGGTACATGAAGAGGACCAGTATAAGCTGGCATTCTCATTCCAAAAGGTCCAGTATGCATTTCAGAGACTTCCTTTTGGATACATAAATTCTGGACATGAATTTGCTGTATTCATGTATAAGGCTATGCCTGATGCACTGGAAAGGGGGACCTTATCTTATGTTGATGATGTTTTAATCAAAAGCACAGACTTTGAAAAACACATCCTCAGCCAACTTAAAAGGGCAGGTGTCAAATTATCCCTACAAAAAGCTTAATGGTGCCGCACTCGTGTAAACTTCTTGGGACATGAAGTTACTTCTGAAAGGCTAAATCCTCAGAAGAAAAAGGTGGAAGCTATAGTAAATTTTAAAAACCCAACTAACTTAAAGGAATTGAGATCATTCCTGGGTATGACGAATTATTCTCACAAATTCATTGATAATTATGCAGAATTAGCTAAACCACTACTACTTCTTCTAAAGAAGGATGTGAAATGGCACTGGAGTGAGACTCAAGAGACAGCCATCAAGGAGCTGAAGAGAAAACTCACTCAAGCACCTTGCTTAGCGTACCCTGAAGGTGGTAAACCTTTCTTCTTAGAGACAGGTTACACAGATGTAAGCATGAGTGCTGTTTTATACCAAAAACATGATATTTTAAGCAAAGCTATTGCTTATGCGAGCAAAACTCTATCCCCAGTAGAAATAAAATTTAGCGATTGCGAAAAAAGCCCTCTTATCTACTGTATGGGCTCTACAAAATTTCCGCAGCTACAGGGCAAGAAAATTATTGTAAAAATGGCCCACCAGACTTTGCTATATTTGCAAAGTGAGAGAATAAGAGATGGGAATTTGTCTAATAGCCGCATAACAGCGTGGACTCTTTCCTTACAAGGCTGGCCCTTAGAAATTCGCTACAAGCAGAATAAAAAGAATCCAGTCGCACAGGGGCTTGCCGAGCTCCACGACTGTACTTCTAAGGACCCTGGGGAGGAATTATCAGAAGATGATTTCCTGGAGGAACAATTGCTTTCCCCATATAAAATGTACAATGAGGACCATTGTCAAACATTACCTTGGGTATATGTTGATGGTTGTTCTTACCATGCCACTATTGATAATGAGCGCAGATTAGTCACTGGCATTGGTATAACTTGGGCAAATGGATTTCCAAATATTTCTGTAGGTTTCAACATTGGACCAAGATCCAGTCAGGTTGCAGAACTAACTGCTGTTCTAAAAAACATTGAAATGGCTATTGAACATGGTATTCATGAATTTGTGATCATAACTGACTCAAATTATGTGCGTGACAGTTTTGTTGAATACCTGCCAACTTGGAAAAGAAATGGCATGCAGAAAAGCAATAATAAACCAGTCAAGCATGGCAAGTTGTTCTGCGAGATTGATAATCTGGTGGTATCCAATGATTTAACCATACACTGGAAGAAGACCAAGGGTCATTCCAGAGTTCTAGGTCCTGATAAGGAAGGCAATGATCTTGCGGATTCATTAGCCAAACAAGGAGCCCTAACTGGAGAACTCCTTAATATTGACCACTTAATGGGTGCAATGCAGGTAGAAGCCATTACCAGAAACCAGGCAAAACAACAGAGTGAGTCTAACCTGGTGCAATGGAGTCAGGATTCTCCTAGTGAGGACCTGATCACTAGTCAAAAAGATGACCCCATTGTAGGCATCTTCTATAAACACATAGAAGATCCTGAAAGCAACCCCATCTCAAAAGATGATTGTATTGACAAAGAAGATCTTAGAATCTTAATGAAGTCCAGATCACAATTCAAGTTACAGGATGGTTTGTTAATTAGAACCTCCAAAACTGGCATCCAGCAATGGGTAGTACCCACTAAGTTCAGAGGTCTAATGCTTCAACATGCCCATGATGCTCCCACATCTGGTCATCGTGGTGCCAAACTCATGTATGAAATATTGCATGATTATGCCTTTTGGCCACACATGTTGAAAGATGTTCAAACCTACTGTCAAGGGTGTTTAATCTGTCCACAGTTCCAACCCACTGTGCCAACGCATAGAGTGCCATTTCAGAAAAGGGGGATGGTAATGCCATGGTCAGATATACAAATTGATTTTATTGGTCCAGTAACAAGGTCATCAAGAGGTAACAAATACATGTTAACAGTGACATGCCTGTTCACTAAATGGGTAGAGTGCATCAGTGCACCTAACAATAGTGCTGAAACATGCGCAGCTTTGCTCATCAACCACGTGTTTTCCAGATTTGGTTTTGCCCCAAAGAATCGAATCAGATCAGGGAACCCACTTCACTAGCGAAGTGATGACCAAAATATGGAAAATACTAGGGGTTAAAAGAAAGCTCCATATTGCATATAGAGCTGCCTCAAGTGGTGGTGTAGAGCATTACAACCAGTCCATTGTTAGAATCCTCAAAAAGTTTGTGAGTGAAACGGGTAAAGACTGGGATGTAAAACTACCTCTAGTCCTAATGGCATTAAGAGCAACTCTAAGCAGTGCTACCAAAATTTCACCTTTTGAACTGATGACTGGTAGAAAAATGGTTCTACCTCAGCATCTGCTTTACCGTACATCAGACCAAAATTTGATAAACGCTGCCAATACACATCAATATGTGGAGAACCTAAGAAAGCACCTGCAATATGCCTTTGCATTTACTCAAAGGAATTTAGAGAAAGCTGCAACTGCCACTAAAACCTATTATGATCTCAAAATGTCCAAAAAGGAATATGAAATAAATGATAAAGTTTATCTTTATAACTTTGGAAGAGATCAGGTTAGGGAGAAGAAATTTCTTCCATCATGGAAAGGTCCTTTTGTCATTACTGACAAAATATCTCTAGTGGCCTATAAAATACGGATCCCCAAAAATGAAAGTTTCATAGATAAATCGGTCCATATCAGTCAGCTGCGAGTGTGTCATCCTAGCTCCCAACTATAAGTCATAGAGGGAGAATGAAGTCATATCTCCAAAAGCACAAAAGACATACTGTAGTTTAAATATGCCTAGCTGATGAGCATGAAGGCTCAAAAATGATGGACTCGCTCCATAGAAGACTGTCTATGGTGTGTATGGTCAACATCCTCACCAAGTACAGCTGACTTTAAGCCAATTCAAATACATGTGTCCTACATCTATTTGAATTGGAAGGGGAAATTATGTCAGGGTACAGGGGAATGACATACATATATAAATATAATAAGACAAAATAAGTTGTTTATGTATGAAGCCATATTTGTATCAGATATTATTGGAAAAGGGTTGCAGTTCTGATGTCAGGAATTGACTCAAAACCCCCATGATTTGAATACACATTTCAAAACTCAAATGAAGACAGGTTGTCTCAAATATAATCATCTCTATATTCTATGTATTCAACATCTGAAAACAAAGGACTGTTTCCAAAAGATGTCCCACTGAAGTGTGAATTTAAAATCCCTATCAAATGATCGCTGACCCCTATTTCTACTCTAAAACCCATATTCAGTCTTCCCACATTCAGTAGGCAAAGTTAAAAGGCATCCAAGTTAGAACAATAAAACATTTGGTTTACTTAACTTTAACAGCCATTTCAAGAGACCATATGGTTACTACCTGGAAATGTGTGATAAAATTCCTACTCCTCACAGATTAGCCTACAAGTCTTGTTTAAGTGACATATTTTGTGGGAATGTAACCACTTACATTTAAATGCAAATTAGTCCCTGCTGTGTCAAGTATACAAACACTGAACCAGGGACTTAAAGATAAAAACATTTTTTTTTTATTCTCTCTGTTTTCCAGAAATCTAATGAAAATTATAGGAACAACTGATTTAATGAGATATCTGGATGAATAACTATATAACAATGTATAATCTGCTGGATTTTTGTATAATTTTTTAAACACTGCATAGAAATGAATGTGTGTATGTATATATATATATATATTTTGGAAGCATAGAATGTTTTAGGATTTTATAATGAGCATTCTAACAATTATCTCTTTCATTCCAGGCATCTAAGAAGTACATATCTAATTGATATTTTAAATGATATCCTATGTATTTTATTTTCTCAAAGAGAGATATACAGATATAAAATATTAATCTGTATAGAATAATAACCTGTATGGAATAATAACCTCTGTATTTCTATATTTTTCAGACATATAATAACAAGATGTCCTATGAATATGGACCATAGACAAGATTCATGCATTCAGGATTTATTAGAAATATGAAATATATTATATTCATGTTGGAATACAGTGCAGTACTGAATATGAAATAGGCTGTATTTGTATATAAATGCCAGGATACTGGTAACATCTTAAATTGATTTAAAGCTAATAGTTAGCAGAATAAATTCTTTTGATATAAAATAATATTAAAAACATAAGGTATTTAGTATTGGAATAATCAGAAAATCCACATGATGCTATCCTTCCTGGAATTCGGATTGTAAGTAATTAATGCAAGAAATTATGGCATTTATTACATATTTTAAATAAATATTTTTTTTACTGTCTAGAAATGGTTAAATGAATCTGTTTGTTTGTCATGCTGTCCCAATGGCAAAAATCCAGTATTACAGCCAAAAGACTTGGCTATTAACAGATATTTCCCAAATTAACCAATCCATGTTCAGTTTCAAAGGGCCAATCCGAGACAAGCTTCCGTTGGGCATTTCCAATCTCACCAATGATGGTTACTAAACAAAAAAGGGGTGGGGTGATATCAGATGATTTAACCCAAAGCATTGAGAGAGAAAGAGGCTGAAAAAGGCTGCTGGAGGCTGCTGGCTAACTCTTGCTAATCACTATATACAGATAAGTCCTGAGACAGCGCTCATTTAGCCAGACACAAATGTAAAATGTCAAAAGCCTACAATGGGGGTATCACAGTATAAACATCCTGAATGCTGATGTAACACAGTACCTTGGGGGCTCCAGTCACCAACCGCAACTTCTCTCTGTACCCTCCTGGTCTCAATCAGTTCCCAAGTGAGTGTGACAATCTCCTCCCCTTGGCTTCTTCGTCACTACCAAAGTGACCAATGTAAAGGCTCCAAACACAGCAACCACAGAGGTGCTCCCCGCAAACCGCCTGCAGTCCTCTGCAAGTCTGCAAAATCACCAGCAGCCACAAGAGAAAAAAAGGTGAGTCGGGGCCACAGGTAAAAAAGATAATACTTAGCTTTTATTGCCATACAAAATATAAAAACACTCTCAGTGCATGTCACCTCAGAATACCAAAATTGGGGTATTGTCGCATATGGCGAAATAAAAGTAGCTGTTTGCTTATAATAACTGTAGCAGTTATTCCTTCAGGGTTAGCATATATACCCCAATTTTGGTATTCTGAGGTGATATTGAACCTGTTGAGAGATATTGGATATCGATTGGTGTTCATCTTGGTAATGTATTCAAATATTGTTGTAGTAAATAAATTTAAAGAGCATATTTGTATTTTAACTAATATTTCATAGCCTGTATATTGTTAAACAAATCCTTGATGCTAGGTAGTTTATCTGTGCAAAGTATAGAATATATATATATATATAAATTCTGGTGTTTCAATTAGAGTATATATATTGTCCTATTGTTTAACTAAGCACTGTTAAAATTGTATTGCTGAATGTTAGTAGCTGCTATCTTAAGTCTCATTGTGATATTTTAAATGCAACTCTGATTTGGAAGGCTATTGTGAATAAGGCTAGTTTTAAAGGTAAACTTTTATGAGCTTTGTAAAGAGTATAGCATATTTTAATAGTTTTTAATCATGTATAGTATTGACTCATACTCTGGTTCCTACAAATATATTTCAATGTGTTCATAGATATTAACTAATAATAAAGAATTCAGGAATTTATATTAATTTTATGGTCTTAGTATATGCATATTTTGGCGTTGTGTTTAAAGGATAATTATTAAATATATTGTATTAGAACCCTGCCATATACTGACAGTAGCATTACCCCAGGCCCTAGGTATCCATCTCAATATTTACCATTAGCTATAGAAAAGAAAATCCCATACAGATGGGTCCTTTAGAAGTAGAATGTGCATTTTTAAAGTATTACATTTCCAAGATAAAATAGAATTGCTAAAGCTATTCAAAAAAGGTAATCTTCTGATGTTCAGTAACAAGATATTACTGTTTCAGGATTTTTCCAGTGAAACTTCTATGAAAAGGAAACTGATGGCCCCCTATTGTACTTAATTAATTAATAAAGGGTTAAATGCTTGTATGATCTACCCTGCTAAAATTATAGTAGAGGATAATGGGTCTAGGCTGGTCTTCAACGATGCTGTAGAAGTTAAAGAGTATATTGCCTCTAAATAATAGGTTATTTTCAATATGTATATATCTCGCGCTAATTAATGTGTATAGAATGGTTTCTATTTTTCTATGTAATCAAATTAATTTCGATAAGCCTGCTAGTTTCTAGGTTGCGGTCCGAAATATAAACCGTGGATGCAATATCTGTTTATCTGGGGTCAGTCCCATGTTGTGTTTTTTTTTTTAATTTATAAATTTTATTATTTTTTCCCTCCCTCCGCATGGTTCCGCTGGTAGAAGGAATCATTTTATTTCAGTTAAATAGCTGACTTTAAAATATTGTCTTGGAATGTAGGAGGGATTTCCTCTCCCATGAAACGTAAATTTATTATTAAAAGTTTGGCCAAATTTAACCCTGATATGGTCCTTCTTCAGGAGATGCATCTTAATGCTCAAGAAGCTGCTAAACTTAAGATAAAATGGGTGGGAGAGCTGATCACTACCTTATCTACAAATAGGAAATGTAGTGTTGCCATCTTAATCAATAAGGAGCTTGATTATAACATTATACATGTTGATTAAGATCCTGTTTCCAGATTTATTATACTACAAATCCTTATAAATAATATTAAATATACTCTTTGTAATATATATGGGGCAAATACATTTTCAATGGATTTTTGCGAGAAGATTAAAATTAAAATATACCCCTTTATTAACGAGAATTTGGTATTGGGAGGTGATTTATATATGACCTTATTCCCAGAATTAGATAGACTTTCTAATAAAAATATATCAGAATATAAGAAAAGCTCTAAAATACTCTAATATACTCTAAATAAGTTTTGCCATAAATTGAAGCTGATATTTGGCAAATTATAAATCCCATGTCCAGCTTTTCTCCTGTGAATCAAAAGCTTATAGAACATTTTCACAGATTGATTTATTTTTAATCTCTGAGCCCCTGTCTATTCTTAGAGTTGATATCTTGAGATCTTGGTATTGGACCACGCGATTATCTCCTTATCATTTCTCCTCTCTGGCAAAACTCAATCTAAAACTGCAAGATTATTTTATCCTCGCCATCTTTATAATGATCCGAGGTTTGTATCATGGTTAAAACAGAAATGGAAGGATTATTGTACTCATGATATCTCATATTTTAACAAAATAGAAATCTTTTGGGAGGCCTCTAAAGCTGTTTTGCAGGGCAAAATTAAGGCATATTTAAATATGTGGAATAAAAAGAACAGGGCTTATGAAGTGCAACTAGCAAACCAAGTTACAAGTGCCTATAAAAAATATTATATGGAACGGTCTATTATAAATTGGAATAAATATTTAGATATGAGAAAAGAGAGAGATTTATTTTTAATGCAAAAAGCACACGAAGAAGAATCCAAAACGAATCTCCACTTTAGGAGTTTCCATGGTTGTTCAGCAAATAACTTAGTCAGACTCATTAAAAAAACAGAAAGAAGAAAAATGATATATCTGCTATTAAAGATGTGATAATCGATTTACCGACACAAATAAATTAGTAATCTCTTTCTTAAAGGGACAGTCAAGTCCAAAAAAAACTTTCATGATTTTAATAGGGAATGCAATTTCTACAACTTCCCAATTTACTTTTATCACCAATTGTGCTTTGTTCTCTTGGTATTCTTATTTGAAAGCTAAACTTAGGAGTTTCATATGCTAATTTCTTAGACTTTGAAGACTGCCTCTAATCTGAATGCATTTTGACCACTAGAGCGCATTAGTTCATGTGTTTCATATTGATAATATTGAGCTCATGTACGTGAAGTGACCTAGGAGTGAGCACTGATAGGCTAAAATGGAAGTCTGTCAAAAGAACTGAAATAAGGGGGCAGTCAGCAGAAGCTTAGATACAAGGTAATCACAGAGGTAAAATGTGTATTATTATAACTGTGTTCGTTATGCAAAACTGGGGAATGGGTAATAAAGGGATTATCTTCATTTTTATCAACAGAAGTTCTTGTGTTGACTGTCCCTTTAAATACTATCAACAACTCTATGAGGTAGTAGACACAAACACTCATAACCAAGAAACTTTTTGGTCTAAGACTTTATTATCCAAGGTACAGAAGGAAGATCTGGGCACTCTTAATGCTCCTATTACCAAGGAGGAGATCAGAAAAGTGATCAGCAAATCTAAATTAAATAAAACTGCTGGTCCTGACTGTCTCCCAGTAGAATATTATGAGAGTCTAGCTGAAGATCTGATTCCATTGTTAGATAAACTTTTTAATAGTTACTTTCTTTAAGATAACCATATATTGGTCCTTTTCTCCGCAGCAAATATTTTGCTGATTCTGAAGAAAGGTAAAAACTCAGAATATCCTGCAACTTATAGACTCATCTCTGTGCTAAATACAGATTACAACATTTTAGCTTCTATTATTTCCATTAGATTGGCTTCTTGTCTCAAAAAACGTATTCATCTTGACCAGTCTGGTTTCCTGTCATCCAGAAATCCTGCAAAAAATCTACGCAAGTTAATTACTTTTGTCAACTATTCATGGAATCTACACCAATTTAAGAATAAGAGTCCTTATAAAGATCTAGCTATTATTACTCTAGACGCTGTTAAAGCATTTGATTGTATCTCTTGGGGACATCTTTTCAAAACTCTGGCAAATTTTGGTTTTAAGAACAATTTTGTTCAATTTATACACAAGCTATATCAAATTCCAATATTTTTTTTGCTTATAAATGATACACTAATAACACTGTGGAGCAGCACTAGACAGGGTTGCCCGCTTTCACCCCTTCTTTTTAACATTACCCTAGAGGCTTTAGCGGCAGGGTTAAGATATGTATTAACAGGGATTTCTCTTGGTACCCAAAGCTTGAAAACCTTACTCTATGCGGACGATTTATTAATATTTCTGGAAGACACGCAACAATCAATCCCATCCACATTCCAGTGTCTAGAGGAGTTCAGCTCCCTTACAGGATACAAAATCAATTTCGAGAAAAGTGAACTTATGTGGGTTGGAAAACATACCACTGAGCCTTCAAAACTCCATTTCAGAGTGTTCAATGCCATTAAATATCTTGGACTAGGAATACATAAAAACTCTAAACATTGGTATAAAGCAAACTTTACATTGCTTTTTCAAAAGATTAAAGAAGATCTTGAGTTATGGGCAGCCTTTCCATTATCTATTATGGCTCGCGTTAATTTAATTAAAACAACTATTTTTCCCTGTATTCTCTACCCTCTCAAAAATCTCCCTCTCGTCATATTAAGTAAAGATTTACATAAGCTATACTCATTGTTCTCCAAATGTATCTGGAATGGCAAGAAACCCCACATCTCTCTTAATAGACTCTCACAAAAATATTTATCAGCCAGTTTAGCCCTCCCCAATCTTAGATTCTACAATTGGGCTGCTATGCTTAGAAATGCTATAGACTGGATTGCCAAGACTAATATAGTTTCCTCTACTGATATGGAATCATATCTTATTGCTCCCTTGTTCTTAAAGGCTATATTACATTGTCCATAGCGGAATCTACCTTCAAATGTTGTGTCTCTCATTTCAATTAAAAATATAATTTTGGCCTGGCATAAATTCTGCTCTTTCCTAAATATTGATTATTAGAAAAGGTTGACCTCAGCGCCTAACAACAACCTATATGCCCGGGGGAGGGGGTATTCCTAGCTGGTACCCAATGTAAGAGAAGAAAATAAAGGTGTAACCCCAGGCGCCTACCCTAAGGAGGCTAGGTGAATAAAACTGTGAAAATAGAATTTAAACTTCAGTGTTGTCTAAAAAATGTGTTTTAATACATAAATTTAAAATGAATGGTTTGCAGATAAAAACAAGTAAACATACAATGCTTCATGGATCCATGATAAATAACACAATGGGATAAAAGTAGAATAAAACAGTGAAATATAAAAGCAATACAATAATACTTAAGCAATGCTGTACAATACAATAGTATACGAATAGCAGCGATGAACAATCAATTTTGAGGAGAAAAAAGTGGAAAGTCTATGAAAAAATGTGAAAAAAACTCCTCTATGATAAAATCCAAATAATATGTGTATGTGAAAAAAACTCCTCAGGATAAAATCCAAAAAATTATATAATATAATATAGTCCAAAAAATATATATACAGTCCAAAAAATATATATATACAGTCCAAAAAATATATATATATATATATCGTGAAAGAAATGTGGTATCCAAACTGTTCCAAAATCAATACAAATAATGCAAACTTGGGTGTGGAGAATGTCTTAATAAAAGTGGTGTGTGGAAAAATGTGAGTGCTCCAATATTCTTCAAAATCCTTATCCTCAAACAAAAAATCTTCAAATCAAATTGGAATAAGTGAAAAAATGGAAAAAACAAAAAAGCAATAACCTGTGGAGAGAGAAGAGAAAAAATATAGTGTAGATTGTCCTAAATGTTCAGCAAATAATGAAATAAGGCTTACCAGTGCTGGTCAACGCGTTTCGGCCCGTGCTAGGCCTTTCTCAAGACTGGTTTTAGTTCACAAGTGGTAGCCTTATATAGGTTATTTGACCGGAAGTAATTTGATGTTTACTTCCGGTTTGACGAATTAAATTTCTTTTTTGGGGCTAAGTGTTTCTTAATATAATTAAGTATAGTTGTCTTGCTTTAGTATAAAGCAATAGTGGATTATTTCTTAAGCTCAATCTTTGTTGTTAAAAACGGGTTTTTGTTATTATTAGTCCCTTCCTAATACCTCCGTGGGTTACGTGACGTCACTTCCGGTCTAGGTAATTTTTACGATCAGTTTGTCTAGATCGTATACTCGAATTGGGTGATATATTTCAATTGAAGTGGGGGTGTATATGGTTTGTTTATTTCCTTACCATTTTTGGGTTTCTTTAGGCTGCTAAAAATAGGTCCGTGATCGGACCAACCTGATTGGTCGTGACGTCACGGCCTCGGGTTGGCGCCTTTGATTGGTCCTGAAAAGTGGGTTTGCCTAATCCTGCCTTGCTATTGGTGTGTTCATGGGCTATGTCAATGGCCCTGATTGTTGGAGTGTGGATGTTTCATCGTACTATTTGAATGTAAGGATTGTATTAATCCTAATGTGATGGTGTTATCTAATATTGTTCTTTCTAGGGGATTTCTTATACATACAGACTCTTTCAGACACACGGAACTTAAACCTAAATCTACTTTTTATCCAGTTGCGAGCAAAGGAGTAGCTATAGAAACCTTTGAGAATCTAGTATGTCGAGAAATTAGAAATATCCAACAGAGGAAACTCAAAATAAGGAAACACAATCTCACCACTCAACAGCTGAAAACAATTAAGGAACTTGAAAACAACTATGACCTAAGCATTAAACCGGCCGATAAGGGAGGAGGTATCGTCATCATGAATAGAAGTGACTATGAATCAGAAAATGAAAGAATATTGAGCGACCGAAACACCTACTGCAAATTACGCTCAAATCCGCTGGGAACATACAAGAAAGAATTACTGAGCATACTGGATAAGGCAAAAGAAAAAGGGATCCTTACCGAGAAAGAATACAAATACATCAATATAAATCATCCTATAACTCCTGTGATATATCACCTACCCAAAATTCATAAATCACTGCAAAACCCCCCCGGAAGACCGATTATTTCAGGTATCGGATCACTCAGTAGTAATCTATCTGAATACGTCGACCTGAATTTACAGAGATATGTTCAGAAACTTCCCTCTTACTTGAAAGACTCTACCCAGGTTTTAAATCTACTGGAAGATATAACATGGGAAGAAGGCTATATTTTAGCCAGTTGTGATGTCACCTCATTATACACCTGTATCCCTCACCAAGAAGGACTCGAAGGGGTGGAATATTTCCTAAAAAAGGATAATGAAGTCGTAGATGAACAAAGGAGATTCATTCTGGACAGTATTAAGTATATACTACAACACAACTACTTCTGTAACAACGGACAATATTACCAACAAATTTGTGGAACAGCAATGGGGACCAGGTTCGCGCCTAGCTATGCTAACCTATATATGGGTAAATGGGAGCATATCTTTTGGGAATCTTGCCCAGCTAGCGCGGACCTGGTCCTCTACCGTCGTTACATTGACGATATACTAATAGTCTGGAAGGGGACACAATCGGATCTTGACTTCACCTTTGAAATCATGAATAAAAACAAGAACAACCTACATTTTACATATACCAGCAGCCAGACCGATATAATTTTCCTCGACTTGAAAATCGAAGTAAAGAATGGGAAGCTAGAGACCTCAACCCACTTTAAACAAGTAGATAGCAATAACTATATACACATGACCAGTTGCCATCACTATAATTGGAAAAATAACATACCAAAGAGTCAACTGTTAAGAATGAGGAAAAACTGTTCCACTGCAGACAAATGGGAAGAACAGGCAACAACGATAAAATGTAAATTTCTTGAGAGAGGGTATAACGAGACAGAGTTGGACCAAAAAATTCAAGAAGTCAGGAGGATCGATAGATCGACTCTTACAAAATATAAAAAACCCAAAACAACAACAAATGGAGAGTCATTCGACATAGCGATGATCACAGAGTACAGTGATAACAAAAATATCATTGAAAAAATATTCAAAAAACATTGGGGCATACTAAAAGACGATGATCTGATAGGTGAAAAACTCCCTACTCAACCTAGGTTTATTTATAGAAAAACCAAGAACCTAAAGAATAAACTAGCCCCGAGCATACCTAAGAAAAAGACCGCCAGAGTTACAGACGTGTTTGGAAAAGAAATTAAAGGATTCTTTCCGTGCATATCATGCAAGTCTTGCAAACACGGCATAAAAGCATCATCCTTCATTTGTCATAACACCAAGGAAACATATAAGATCAAGGATCAAGGATCTAATCAGATGCCAAGACAAGGGCATTATATACATGCTTCAATGCTCATGTGGCCTACAATATGTAGGCCAAACTTCTAGAACCCTGAAGGATAGGATGCGAGAACATCTGCTACTGATCGAAAAACTAAATGTAGACACAGCTCTATACAAACACTTTGCAGATAAACATAAAGGTAATACTAAAGAACTTACCTTTCTAGGGATACAAAAGATCAAAAAGGATTGGAGAGGAGGGAATTATGAAAATAGACTCCTCACAGTAGAATCCAGGTGGATCTTTAACCTAGATTGTCTATACCCAAGAGGTCTTAATAACAAAGAAGATTTGTCGCACCTTTTTAATATGGCCTAACTACACCAAACATTCTGAATTATAAATAGATTCACTACAAAAGGAATCTTCCTGGACCAATCAACCCCTCTCAAAATGTCCTCACCAAACCAGAAATTCTGAATCGAAAACAGATACCTCAGAAAATTAATCTCTTTTTACCAAAAAATCTCTCTCTCAAATTATATGATAAGAAACATCAGAAATAACATATAAATAGGGTAATGACTAAAAGTAAACATAGTTACACTCCTGTGAAACCCATACTCCGCTCTAAGTCCCCATAAGTCCCCTAAGTTCTATAGGGATCATATATCCCCTCCATCTCCTTATAGTAATGAATCATCTATTTTAACGAAACATGTAGAAAACTGTTCATCTAGGTTAGTACACATTTCCATCTCCTTTATTATGTTCTACCAATTAAGTAGGTAGTATGTGAACATTCCAATTTTACATCACCAAAAAGTTGTAACGAAATTAGGAAAAGTTATCCTATAAAGAAGAATTTTCTTTAAGAAAATTCCAAATCACCAAACTTCTGAAAGCACAAATAGCTTTTGAAAATATCCCTCATTATTTGAAAGAAAATATAGGGTACAACTCCTCTTTCCTTAATACGCCAAAATCCACCTCCCATGTCATTTATTCATATAGAAATGACTCAAGTTTCTTTCCAAAAGATTTCCTTCTCTAGGAATGAATAA
This sequence comes from Bombina bombina, assembly GCF_027579735.1. NCBI lineage: Eukaryota > Metazoa > Chordata > Amphibia > Anura > Bombinatoridae > Bombina > Bombina bombina. The sequence continues at coordinate 1,151,736,587 of NC_069502.1, read as the reverse complement.
AGTGACATACGATTCCTCCATATATCTTCGTAAAAAATATATTATTAATACGTTAAAAATCTATGTTTATCGACAGTCTCAAAATTCCAGTTGGGAATAAACATATTTATTGTGAGCAAATAGATACGATAGCTATATCCGGCATCCTGATACTAAGACCTTCATTTTGAAGACCATCTAAATAAAAGAAATCCCCTAGAAGAACAATATTAAATAACACCATCACATTAGGATTAAGATTGTGAGCAAATAGATACGATAGTTATATCCGGCATCCTGGAACTAAGACCTTTATTTTGAAGTCCATCCAAATAAAAGAAATCCCCTAGAAAGAACAATATTAGATAACACCATCACATTAGGATTAATACAATCCTTACATTCAAATAGTACGATGAAACATCCACACTCCAACAATCAGGGCCATTGACATAGCCCATGAACACACCAATAGCAAGGCAGGATTAGGCAAACCCACTTTTCAGGACCAATCAAAGGCGCCAACCCGAGGCCGTGACGTCACGACCAATCAGGTTGGTCCGATCACGGACCTATTTTTAGCAGCCTAAAGAAACCCAAAAATGGTAAGGAAATAAACAAACCATATACACCCCCACTTCAATTGAAATATATCACCCAATTCGAGTATACGATCTAGACAAACTGATCGTAAAAATTACCTAGACCGGAAGTGACGTCACGTAACCCACGGAGGTATTAGGAAGGGACTAATAATAACAAAAACCCGTTTTTAACAACAAAGATTAAGCTTAAGAAATAATCCACTATTGCTTTATACTAAAGCAAGACAACTATACTTAATTATATTAAGAAACACTTAGCCCCAAAAAAGAAATTTAATTCGTCAAACCGGAAGTAAACATCAAATTACTTCCGGTCAAATAACCTATATAAGGCTACCACTTGTGAACTAAAACCAGTCTTGAGAAAGGCCTAGCACGGGCCGAAACGCGTTGACCAGCACTGGTAAGCCTTATTTCATTATTTGCTGAACATTTAGGACAATCTACACTATATTTTTTCTCTTCTCTCTCCACAGGTTATTGCTTTTTTGTTTTTTCCATTTTTTCACTTATTCCAATTTGATTTGAAGATTTTTTGTTTGAGGATAAGGATTTTGAAGAATATTGGAGCACTCACATTTTTCCACACACCACTTTTATTAAGACATTCTCCACACCCAAGTTTGCATTATTTGTATTGATTTTGGAACAGTTTGGATACCACATTTCTTTCACGATATATATATATATATATATTTTTTGGACTGTATATATATATTTTTTGGACTGTATATATATTTTTTGGACTATATTATATTATATAATTTTTTGGATTTTATCCTGAGGAGTTTTTTTCACATACACATATTATTTGGATTTTATCATAGAGGAGTTTTTTTCACATTTTTTCATAGACTTTCCACTTTTTTCTCCTCAAAATTGATTGTTCATCGCTGCTATTCGTATACTATTGTATTGTACAGCATTGCTTAAGTATTATTGTATTGCTTTTATATTTCACTGTTTTATTCTACTTTTATCCCATTGTGTTATTTATCATGGATCCATGAAGCATTGTATGTTTACTTGTTTTTATCTGCAAACCATTCATTTTAAATTTATGTATTAAAACACATTTTTTAGACAACACTGAAGTTTAAATTCTATTTTCACAGTTTTATTCACCTAGCCTCCTTAGGGTAGGCGCCTGGGGTTACACCTTTATTTTCTTCTCCTAAATATTGATTATTCCTTCTCTGAATTTTTGCCCATAATTGGTAACCCGCAATTTACCCCAGGTATGAATCAAAAGGTATTTAAATTTTGGCTAGAAAAAGGTATCAAAGATATTCGACAATTGATGAGAACCAACAAATACTTTCTCAAGAGGTAATCTTCCAACATTATGACCTTCCTCAATCCAGTACGTTTGCTTATTTTAAAATACGACATTATATTTTAGTGGCATCTCTCTCCCGTGGTGGCGTGGTCCAATATCAAGATGTGTATCCAGAAATTTATATCCGGCAATGCTTCAATCTCTTTAATGTATGACATTATGCTCACTAAAGAAAGCTTACTATTTATGGATAAATTGTGCAGCTTTTGGTTGCCCATTATCCCTACAATAGATTCCGATAAAATTAATCTAAGCTTTGCTACTATTGCCAAATGTCAAATCTCTGTGAGCTGGAAAGAATCACATATGAAACGCATTAATGATTTTTATTTATCTCCTCTTAAAATATCTAAATTCTATCCAACAAAACCTTCCCTCTGTCCTCGTTGCTCTAACTCTAAAGCTGACTTGCTACATATGCTCTGGTATTGTCCCAAAATCAATCAACTATGGCAAAAAGTTGAATAATGGTTTAATAAGTTGTACAACACGTCCATCTCCCTGTCACTGGAAGACAGATAGTTAGATATCATACAGTTAAAAATTGGAAAGCTAGTCATCCACCAAGCCTGGCTCAAATATTCAAGGGAATACAAGCGCAAATTGTTTATGAATCCTTTTATCTTCACTCAGCTGTGGAAAAAAGCATCAAAACATTTTTGGTGAGATGGTCTCCCATCATTAAGTCTTACTCCAAATCTCTACAAAAACAGTTTTGATTCCCTTTCTTATCCTCTATCAGTTTTGCAGAACTGGTTATACTTAATCTTTACCCAAATACATGGATTACGAACTATAGAGAAATACATTAGGTAGCTCCCCGGTAGCCCAGGTATCAGCGGACGGACCACTGAGGGGTGTTCTTTTTTTTCTTCCCAGTTCACGATAATTATTATTAATTAAGTGTTATTGTATTAAGAACCCAATATGGCCTAACTTGTAAATTGTACTTTCTTGATTACCTCTTTCCTTTTTTTTTTTTTTTATTGTTTTGTTCATTGTCGTCTTTCATTGTTTTGTTATTTTTTTCCTTCATGTATTGAAATTTTTATTTATTTTTCTCCAAAAAACAGCAATAAAAATTATAATCATAAAAAAAAGAATAACAAGTGAACAAAGCAAATTTGATGATAAAAGTAAATTAGAAAGTTGTTGAAAATTACATGCCCTATCTGAATCATGAAAGTTTAATTTGGACTTTACTATCCCTTTAATATAGGAAAGGAATATACAGTGTATATTGAGCCTTTACATTTGTATGATTCATTTTATTACTGGAAAAAAAATGTGTTTTGCGTTTCTTCATTCTTAAAAAACAAGCAGGTCCTTTTCCAGCTGTAAACGGAAAATACAAACAGGAGCTGAACTAGTGCTTCTTGTGCTACTAAAAATCTAAACAAATACGCTACAGTCACTTACTGGTAATACCAGAGTAATCTTGGCCCTAAAGGTAAGGCTCCTCTCCAATCTGTAAAAGCTCAGCTTAGCTCACTTCCTGTTGTGCTGCTGATACTAGCTTGATAGTAGTTCACTGGTCTTCAGTCAGGACTCACTGTCTTACTGCTTCCCGCGACTGACTGAGACTGATGGCTGCATTCTGAGCAACAAATCACCTCTTCCTCTCAGAGTCATGTGATCATGATGATATGTGTCTGTGGCTGACAACCAACTCTGGTCACATTTATTGGCTCCCCCCCAAGAGGCAGCTATGAGAGCTGCCTCAATCAGGCCCTTATTAGCTGCACTGTGCTTTCAACCACCAATGGGTGGCGCTGGTAGCTCCCGACCGGTATCAAATCAGTATCTATGTTGTGTAAGGGAGAAAGGCAGATCTGCTCACTGCCTCTCACCATAGCTCTAACAACATCGGCAAAACAATATATATATTTTTTTCTAATTTATTTAAATTTACTGTGATTAAAATGTGTCCCATATGAAAGGTTAGGCACTGCCTCTTCTGACTGCACGTCCCTGATTACATCACACAGTACTTTGCCCAGAACCTACGTCCAACACTGTGACGCATGCTGTGGTCCCCACTATCAGCTTAGACAGCGGACACTACAGGTGGGGGCAGAAGACAATATAGTAAGGGAGTGCTGAGCTTACTCCCTTACAATGAAACCAGATCGCCAATACAGTGTCTATGTCTTATTGGGTGAGGAGGTGCCGTGGGAGGTATGGGAGGGAAGAAGACAGGTGGGTAAGTAGTCCATCTCCAGAGGGGGGGGAGGGTTCCCTACACTAAAGAAATATGTTTGGATGGGGAGAAGGAGGGATGGGTGCCTACCCTTTCAGAAAAGGGGAATTGGAGGTGTGGGGGGCCCCTACAGGTATTTGCTTGAAGGTGGAGGTGGGGAGGGTGAGTGGGATCACTACACTACAGAAAACAAAAAGTTAATAAATAAATAAATAAAACACAATCCCCCCTCATAGTGGACACAGTGGCATATTGACAGTAACAAATATGGAGGTACAATAAGGGATGAGGGAAGACAGCTATTTCTGAGGGATCAGGGAGGTCAGAGGGCAAGGAGCGATTCCTATACAGTACTAAAGAAAATAAATACATAAATAATTAAAAAACAAAACCTAACTGCATACTGGCAGGCTGGCTGCCAGTACCAAAGATGATGGAAGATGATGGTGACCAGTGGAAAGGGGAAGGGAAGTGAGCTTTTTGGGATGGATCAGGGAGGTGGTAGGTGTCAGATGGGAGAATAATTACAGCACTACAATAAATTTTACCCTTAACAGTTAACCGATTAACCCCTTCACTGCCAGGAATTTCAGAGGTGTGGTGAGCAGCTACTTACAAAAAAATAAATGGCAAAGCATATATGTCTTCCATTTCTGAGCAAAGGGGATGCTAGAGAAATGTTTACAACTGTTTGTCCTATGACTGCAGTAGTTATGTAAATAATTTTAGTTTGAAACCCATTGTTTGTGAAAAGTTAACTTTTTTTTCCTATGATGGCATTTGGGGGTCAAATGGTGGCATACAATATACCAAAATGGACCTAGATCAATATTTCGGGTTGTCTAGTTTAAAAATGTTAGTTTTGGGGGGTCAATTTTGAGAATTTGGGCAGTTTTGCTAAACCAAATGAGAGTTATCCCATTGCATCATTTTACACATAGCTGCAGATTAAGATCTTAAAATAATGAAAAATATATACGTTTGGTCTTAGCTGAATCAGAGGATGCCAATCAACAATGTGTTTTTTTTTGCAGATCGAAAACTACAGGTTTTTGGGGAATGTGATAATCCTTTTTATTTATTTTTTTTCTTTGTATTTTAATTTTTTGTGTGGTAATTTTACAATAATTTCTTAATTCTGAGAAAAACTTAAATTATGCTTACCTGGTATTTTTCTTTTCTTCTGAATAGGGAGAGTCCACAGCTGCATTCAAAGGAGGAGGCAAAGACACCCCAGCCAAAGTCTTAAATACCTCCTCAACTTCCCTCATCCCCCAGTCATTCTGCCAAGGTAACAAGGAACAGTAGGATAAATATCAGGGTGAAAAAAGGTGCCAGAAGAACGAAGAAAAATAATTTAAGGCCGTCCACAGAAAAAAAACGGGCGGGAGCTGTGGACTTTTCCCATTCAGAAGAAAAGAAAATTATCAGGTAAGCATAATTTAAGTTTTTCTTCTTAAAACGTGGAGAGTGAAAACGTGAAAGAGGACAAGGTAACTGCCTATGAATTAGAACCATGAGGATCCCAGTTAGAGATCACTCAAAATTCTGGACTGTACTGAGCAGAAAAGCCTCCCTAGAAGCATACAAATAAAAACCTCTCCATGAACAATGGTAAGGGAAACAACAAACCAACTCCCACACCACATTCTCCCTAACTGAAAGAAGGGAAGAATCAGACAATAAGGTCCAAAAAACCTCCATAAACAATTCCCAAATATTCAAGGACAAAACAGAGAGAGAAGCCCCTAGCATAACTCGATAAAAAAAAGAGCGGCTACTAGGGTGCAAGAGGACAAAGTCCTGTAGAAAATACTCTACAGATGGAGGAGAGCAAAGCAAGGAATAATTCCAGATCACTTCCTACACGGATCCAAAAAGAAACAATGTAAAGCCTTAACCAGAACCAAAGTCACAGAAGGACAAAAGGACAAAGGGTAGAACAAGACTACCTTACCATATCAGCTAACTAGCGCAGAGAAAACTGAACACCCATAGGTCAGAAAAAAAACTGGGAACAGAACAGGAACGGAATAGGAACATCTGTTTACGCCACAAACAATAGTCACAGGCTTCTTTCGGATAGGCAGTCAGACTAAACGTCAAACCATAGGAACTAGCCAACCGAGTAGCTAGCAACAGGGCCGGATTGGCCTACCAGGATACCAGGAGATTACCCAGTGGGCTGCAGCAGCTGGGGCTGGAAAGTTACAATTTAAAGGGGTGATTAATGGATACAAATGGGTTGTAGGGCTGCTATATAACATCAATCTGATATTTGTATTTAATACAAAGTAATATAATTCGGAAACAATATTGGGGAAGGAGTGTCCCAGTAATCCCCTTTGAGAAAAATGGGGCATGTGCATTCTACTGACTCAACGGAAAATAGGGCTGGTCTTCATATTTTTCCAGGGCTGCTTTTTATTCCCAGTCCAGCCCTGGCTAGCAAACTTGCACCAGGACATTCCTGGAAGGAACAAGAGAAAAAAACTAAGAAATCAGGCAGACTAACTCCCCCCTGCAAGAAAACTGGATAAGGGAGGACAACACCCTGACCATAAAGAAGAACCGACTACCCGCTAAGAGAAGGTTTCCAAACCCACTGCAAGGCCTCCCAACCCAAGTAAGGATCCCTCGGTAGACAAAATACGTGGTCGATGCCCAAACAGAGCAGTCAGAAATCCTGACCCCTACTCCGAACGAACAGGCGACTGTCAATATCCCAAAAGACAAAGAGATTATCAGGAATCCCTGCATCGACAAGGCCCAGAGATCAGACAATGAATCTCCAACCATATGTATCTCAAGAAAAGAAACAGGAAGGAGACACCGACAGCCAGAGAGAATAACTCCGGATCCAGGATACCTATCCTCATTACTCCTCAGAAACCTGAAGGGAGGGTATACTGCAGACAAGAGGAACCTTCGACCCACTGAACTCCTAGAGTTAGACAAGGAAAACTACCTCAGGAGGAGCCAACTGGAGAAACGCAATAGACCAGATCCTTCCAAATAGAAGGAAAAATTAAGAAAAACAGAAATATTCCAGTTAAGAAATTCCCAGGAAAAACTCCTCCATCTCTCCTGAGAGAGAAAAAGAACTGCCCCAGTAGGAACAAGGAGATTTCCCCAGGACCGGGAAACAATCCTGCTACTGAACGCTAGACAGTTCCAAGACTATAAAATCCTGAAAATAGAGTAACCAAAATGCCAAGTCAAAGACAAGGACTAGGTTAAAAAATTAGACCCCCAAAACCAGGTGCCGGATCAAGACCAAAAACCCTGTGGAACAACCACAAAGTTACCTGGAAATGAAATTTGCAGCAAAGTTTATACATGCCATACCCCCATGGGGTCTTGAGCTCTGATCTCACATGATGTATCCCAGTGGTAGTCCGCTCAGCCCCAAAAAGACCTTCAAAATAACACCCACAAAGCCTGAAGACAAAGGAAAAGACCCAAAAGAGATCAGAACTCCAAGATTGAGAGATATGACAGTCTTGAAAGATCCCGTCTGGATCAACCCTCAGAAAACCTGCAGCTCAAGGAATTAACGGTGAACTCCTGTTGGTAGACGGCAAGAGAGACTGCAGAACAATCCCCCAGATCCCCTTCAAAAGGGGATACAGCAAGGACAAAAAATGGTCCCTAAGAACCTAGTCTCCTGCAAGCAAAAGACCGAAGTCCTACCCCAAAAGGCAAGAGGAAACAAAAAGCATAGCCATCCTCAAAAAAAGAGGCGAGAACAATGGTGAAACAGATCTTAAAATTAGACAATCCAATTCACAGGGAGTACCCCTAGGGGGGAATAATCGCCCCCTACACCAGGTACTGGAGATCTCCATGCAGTCATCTGATCCTCCCCTCTCGGAAGGGAGGACACTACTACTACTACCCCAGGAAACCACGCAACTAATGCAGGTACTGGTCAACATCGGACACCCCACCAAGATGATATAAAGTAGGACCAGCCTGATATCAAGGATAGAAGGGCCGCCAATAACTTGTAGTAAACAAGAAAAAAAACAACCTGGGAACTAGAGGGAATCAAACTTAGTACCCAAACAGGGCCAGCCTGTTGTCAAGGATACAAAATGTCTGATAGAACCTCACCGAACAGAGTGAACCAGTACCCAACCAGGACCAGCCTGCTGACTAGGGTACAAACAAACTGTTCAAGGGTTAATCGAAAGTTCTAAACCTTATCAGGTCTCAACTAAACAAACAGACAAACAGCATAAAATAAAACATTTTTATTTAATTATTGTTTTCTTTTTGTGACTTCCGCCGGAAGCAACAACCATCGCGACCATATATTGCTAGTATCAAAATCCCAGAAAAGAAAAAGTTTCCGTAAAGGAAAGGTACAACAGTCTAGAGCTCTGGAAATAAAAGAAACACATCCTAACCGATTAAAAGAAGTAAGGCCGCACCCGCAGGTGAATGCCAAGAAAAGGAATAGAAACACTAACAGGGCCACCCTGTCAGAGACCTGATTCCTCAAGAGCTCATAACTAGGAATAGATACACAACAAAGAAAATTAGGAGTATGATCCACATTCCTCCACTCGTCTAGCGCTGTTTAGCATCAGAATATTGAGGATCCGGTGGCAAATAAAGACTGAAGTCCTCCAAAGCCTCCAAGACCTGCCTCAGCAGTACACGCAGGCACGTCAGACTGACTCTATAGGAAAAACTCATCCTCGGCAGGGCATCTGAAGGCCCTGATCCTGATGATCGTACCCCTGAAGCCCCAGAGGGAACCGCTCCCCCAGAGGAAAGGCCTGTCTCACCTGGCACCCCCAGTAAAAGAGGACACGGATAAGCTCTACGCTGGCCCTCAAGAAGCTGTAAATGCGACAACATCACTAATATGGCTATGAGCACCCAAGCAGCAACCTCTGGTGGAAAGAAACCTCCTTCCGGAGAACGGGTAACATCATTTGGGACAACTGCCTGTGTAGGCACAGAAAAAAACAGGGAACGCACCTCACGGAACACAGAATCCTCAGAGGTGGACGGCTCAGTGGTCTCTAATCTCGCCCCAGAGGTAGTGATGTTGCGAACCTTAAAATTGACTTCAATATAGGCAGGCGAACTTGAAAACCCACAAGGACTCTTTCTGGCCACAATAGTGATGGAAAAGTTGTTTCAAGGGGACTAACACCTGGACTGTGGCATGCTGGAGGGGGATCCATGGCAAAACTCCCACGGAAAATTACATAGTTGATGCAGAGTCTGGTTTTAACCCATAAAGGGCCTTAATCACCTAACATTCCTACATTTTTTTTGAATAACGTGCTTTAAAACATCAGGTATGATGTTGTATCGATCAGGTAGTGTAAGGGTTACGCCCGCTTCACAGTGACAGACCAAACTCCCCGTGTAACGCACTGCAAACAACCGCAAACAGTCCATTTGCACAACCACGAGATAGATAGAATTAATAGATAGATACATAGATTACATAGATCAATAGATGCAATATACATATGATAGATACAAATTACATAGATTAATAGATGCAATATACATTTGATAGATACGAATTACATAGATCAATAGATGCAATATACATTTGATAGATACAAATTGCATAGTTTAAAAGATGCAATATACATTTGATAGATACGAATTACATAGATCAATAGATGCAACATATATTTGATAGATACGATTGATAGTTAGATAGATTCGATAGATAAATAGATAGATTTGATAGATATATAATTTCCCTGACAGAGTATAACAATAAGACATGCGGTCTGGGACCTGTGGTGTATTAAGTAGTACTATTCTTAGCAGTTTACTACCTGTTACTCCCCCTATCGGGGGAGGTCTATATGGCCTGCATTTTTGGAACAGGGAGATGGAAGAAAATGATTGGTCTGTCCTCCTACTTCAAATTTGGCCTAAACACAAGTGGCTGTCTCAAATCAGTCCGGCCACGAGATAGATAGATTTGATAGATAGATATACATAGATTGATAGTTAGATAGAATCGATAGAAGATAAATAGATAGATTTGATAGATATATAAATACCCTGACAAAGTATAACAATAAAACATGCGGTCTAGGACCCATGGTAACTAGGTTGTGTTAGGATTTTTGGCCACACAGGCGAGGATACATTTCCCCCCCCCCCTCCTATTATGAATTTTCTTTGTTATTTTGGTTACTGTATTTGAAAAGCAGGAATGTAAGCTTAGGAGCCGGACCATTTTTGTTTCAGTTTCTGGGTAGCACTTGCTGATTGGTGGCTAAATTAAAATCAAAACAGTAGCAGTGTTGCATAGCAAATCAAACAGTGGTAGTGCTGCATAGCACATCACTAACACACAGTCAAAGACACTAACACATACACACACACACAAACATACACTAACAGACACTAATACACATATACACATATACACACACACTGACACAGTCAGACACTAATACACATATACACACACACTAACACACAGTCACAGACACTAATACACATATACACACACTAACACAGTCACAGACACTAATACACATAAACACACACACTAACAGTCACATACACTAAAACAGTCACAGACACTAATACACATAAACACACACACTAACACAGTCACAGACACTAACACAGTCAAAAACACTAATACACATAAACACACACACACTAACACAGTCACAGACACTAATACACATAAACACACACACACTAACACAGTCACAGACACTAATACACACACTAACACAGTCACAGACACTAATACACATAAACACACACACTAATACACATAAACACACACACTAACAGTCACAGACACTAATACACACACTAACACAGTCACAGACACTAATACACATATACACAGTCAAAGAAAGATACACATATATACACACTAACACACTAACACAGTCACAGACACTAATACACACTAATACAAATATGTACACACATATACACTAATACACATATACAGACACACAATACACACACACAGTCAGATACACTAACACACAGTCACTAATACATATATACACACTAACACAAAAAAGTGATGATGCACTGCAAATATTTAAATGGATACATAAAGAGTATGTAGTAAGATAGCAAACAGAGCCAGGCCAGCCCACAATACATTGCAAATGTCCCTAAATATTTAATGCATTTGGGCAATACCCTCTAAACATACAAGGAGTAGGAACTCTTTTAAAAGTTGCCTAGAGTACATAGGGCTCAGCAAAAGCAATTTTTTAAACCCCCCACTCAAAGATAAGACGAGAAGTATTATAGGGGGAAGGTTAAAGAAGGGAGCAATTCTGTGATATCTGAAAGTCAGTAAACGTCTGAAAAAAAAGCTGTAAAATAACAATTTCCCTTCAGCTGCCATATAGTAATACCTGAAAGTAAAATTATTATGTAGCTTGCATATAAAGAAAATCTTTGTTTTGGCATGGTGGGACAGTGAGCCCATTCCTATTTCCTAACACACACACACAAGCACTCCTGGGCACTATTTCTTCCTGTTAGGAGACCTGGAGATACTATTACATCTGGAAACTAATATCCTGCTTGTACAACAGTACAGTTCAGCACTAACCTTCGTGGCTCCTGTGACCTGTCTACCTGCCCTGTCACATCTCAGTGAGTTCTTCCCGCGCTGCAGTTCAACTTCAAGCTGTCTGGGGTGAGATGCCCCTCCACCCTCCACAGGCTCATGTGTAAAATACACTGCCTTTACAGCGTCAGCCTGCCTTTCCACCTCTGCTCAGCTGCTAGCTAAGCATAAGATCGGACGTGAATGTGTTTCTAAATACACAGCATTTACCGGTATATATTCAGCAGTTAGCAAATACCTCAGCAGCCCAAACAGACAGAGTAACCCCCATTGCTTGCACTTGTTCATCAGATAATGAATTACAGTTCACTAACTTCACTAGCTTCTTTAACCATTTATACTGGAGGTACCGGGTGAGTTATGGCATCCAGTGGTGACCTAAGCCCCAAGCTTGTCTGCTCCTAGCCCATTATCCAGCCTCCTGTCAAGCCTCCTGAACAGAGTGTGTGTTGTCAGTGGGAGGCAAAGGAGAAATCCATGATCCTCCATCCAACACTGTATGAGTTTAGAGTCCTCCTCATAAGTGCACTTTCAAACCGCTACATGCCTCTACTCTGAAGTTAAATGCTCCACACATTACAATTATACGGACCGCCATTATGTTTAAAAAAAAAACAATTATAGTGTTAACTTACTGCTGCAGGTTGTGCGACCCCATACTAGCTGCAAGCACCGGCCCTGGATAAATATATATGTGCAGCCTCTTGAAACCCTGCTGCGGTGCCAGGAACCAACCTGGAGGTTAACACTGCTGGAGCCTGCCCTGGAGGCCTGTGGCTGCATTTGTGGGGGTGGGTGTACTGGAGGGGGCAGTGTTGGTTGGTCGAGAAGGGACAGTGGGGGTGTGCCATATGATGCGCTGCGCTGTGTGCACGCCGGGCTTAGCCAAAAGTGAAATTAACAGGATTCAGGGTCAGGGACATAAAGTTAAGGGTACACCAAGGAACACAAAGTAAAAAAAAAAAAATCAGGCTGCTCTAAATTGCGCCCTCCTGCTGAGGCGCACTAAGGCGGTTGCCTAAGTCACCTTATACATTCCGCCGGCCCTGGTTACTCCCCCTATCGGGGGAGGTCTATATGCCCTGCATGATTACCCTGACAAAGTATAACAACAAGATATGCGGTCTGGGACCCATGGTAACTAGGTTGTGTTAAGTAGTACTGTTCTTAGCAGTTTAATCCCTGTTACTCCCCATATCGGGGGAGGTCTATATGGCCTGCATCATTACCCTGACAAAGTATAACAACAAAACATGTGGTCTGGGACCCATGGTAACTAGGTTGTGTTAAGTAGTACTGTTCTTAGCAGTTTAATCCCTGTTACTCCCCATATCGGGGGAGGTCTATATGGCCTGCATGATTACCCTGACAAAGTATAACAACAAAACATGTGGTCTGGGACCCATGGTAACTAGGTTGTGTTAAGTAGTACTGTTCTTAGCAGTTTAATACCTGTTACTCTCCCTATCGGGGGAGGTCTATATGGCCTACATGATTACCTTGACAAAGTATAACAACAAAACATGTGGTCTGGGTCCTGGGACCCATGGTAACTAGGTTGTGTTAAGTAGTACTGTTCTTAGCAGTTTAATACCTGTTACTCCCCCTATCTGGGGAGGTCTATATGGCCTGCATGATTACCCTGACAAAGTATAACAACAAAACATGCGGTCTGGGACCCATGGTAACTAGGTTGTGTTAAGTAGTACTATTCTTAGCAGTTTAATCCCTGTAACTCCCCCTATCGGGGGAGGTCTATATGGCCTGCATGATTACCCTGACAAAGTATAACAACAAAACATGCGGTCTGGGACCCATGGTAACTAGGTTGTGTTAAGTAGTACTATTCTTAGCAGTTTAACACCTGTTATTCCACATATCGGGGGAGGTCTATATGGCCTGCATGATTACCCTGACAAAGTATAACAACAAAACATGTGGTCTAGGACCCATGGTAGTCGTAACTAGGTTGTGTTAAGTAGTACTATTCTTAGCACTTTAATCCCTGTAACTCCCCCTATCGAGGGAGGTCTATATGGCCTGCTTGATTACCCTGACAAAGTATAACAACAAAACATGCGGTCTGGGACCCATGGTAACTAGGTTGTGTTAAGTAGTACTATTCTTAGCAGTTTAATACCTGTTATTCCACATATCGGGGGAGGTCTATATGGCCTGCATGATTACCCTGACAAAGTATAACAACAAAACATGTGGTCTGGGACCCATGATAACTAGGTTGTGTTAAGTAGTACTGTTCTTAGCAGTTTAATACCTGTTACTCCCCCTATCGAGGGAGGTCTATATGGCCTGCTTGATTACCCTGACAAAGTATAACAACAAAACATGCGGTCTGGGACCCATGGTAACTAGGTTGTGTTAAGTAGTACTATTCTTAGCAGTTTAATACCTGTTATTCCACATATCGGGGGAGGTCTATATGGCCTGCATGATTACCCTGACAAAGTATAACAACAAGATATGCGGTCTGGGACCCATGGTAACTAGGTTGTGTTAAGTAGTACTGTTCTTAGCAGTTTAATCCCTGTTACTCCCCATATCGGGGGAGGTCTATATGGCCTGCATCATTACCCTGACAAAGTATAACAACAAAACATGTGGTCTGGGACCCATGGTAACTAGGTTGTGTTAAGTAGTACTGTTCTTAGCAGTTTAATCCCTGTTACTCCCCATATCGGGGGAGGTCTATATGGCCTGCATGATTACCCTGACAAAGTATAACAACAAAACATGTGGTCTGGGACCCATGGTAACTAGGTTGTGTTAAGTAGTACTGTTCTTAGCAGTTTAATACCTGTTACTCTCCCTATCGGGGGAGGTCTATATGGCCTACATGATTACCTTGACAAAGTATAACAACAAAACATGTGGTCTGGGTCCTGGGACCCATGGTAACTAGGTTGTGTTAAGTAGTACTGTTCTTAGCAGTTTAATACCTGTTACTCCCCCTATCTGGGGAGGTCTATATGGCCTGCATGATTACCCTGACAAAGTATAACAACAAAACATGCGGTCTGGGACCCATGGTAACTAGGTTGTGTTAAGTAGTACTATTCTTAGCAGTTTAATCCCTGTAACTCCCCCTATCGGGGGAGGTCTATATGGCCTGCATGATTACCCTGACAAAGTATAACAACAAAACATGCGGTCTGGGACCCATGGTAACTAGGTTGTGTTAAGTAGTACTATTCTTAGCAGTTTAACACCTGTTATTCCACATATCGGGGGAGGTCTATATGGCCTGCATGATTACCCTGACAAAGTATAACAACAAAACATGTGGTCTAGGACCCATGGTAGTCGTAACTAGGTTGTGTTAAGTAGTACTATTCTTAGCACTTTAATCCCTGTAACTCCCCCTATCGAGGGAGGTCTATATGGCCTGCTTGATTACCCTGACAAAGTATAACAACAAAACATGCGGTCTGGGACCCATGGTAACTAGGTTGTGTTAAGTAGTACTATTCTTAGCAGTTTAATACCTGTTATTCCACATATCGGGGGAGGTCTATATGGCCTGCATGATTACCCTGACAAAGTATAACAACAAAACATGTGGTCTGGGACCCATGATAACTAGGTTGTGTTAAGTAGTACTGTTCTTAGCAGTTTAATACCTGTTACTCCCCCTATCGGGGGAGGTCTATATGGCCTGCATGATTACCTTGACAAAGTATAACAACAAGACATGCGGTCTGGGACCCATTGTAACTAGGTTGTGTTAAGTAGTACTGTTCTTAGCAGTTTAATCCCTGTTACTCCCCATAACGAGGGAGGTCTATATGGCCTGCATGATTACCCTGACAAAGTATAACAATAAAACATGTGGGCTGGGACCCATGGTAACTAGGTTGTGTTAAGTAGTACTGTTCTTAGCAGTTTAATCCCTGTTACTCCCCATATCGGGGGAGGTCTATATGGCCTGCATGATTACCCTGACAAAGTATAACAACAAAACATGTGGTCTGGGACCCATGGTAACTAGGTTGTGTTAAGTAGTACTGTTCTTAGCAGTTTAATACCTGTTACTCCCCCTATTGGGGGAGGTCTATATGGCCTGCATGATTACCCTGACAAAGTATAACAACAAAACATGCGGTCTGGGACCCATGGTAACTAGGTTGTGTTAAGTAGTACTATTCTTAGCACTTTAATCCCTGTAACTCCCCCTATCGGGGGAGGTCTATATGGCCTGCATGATTACCCTGACAAAGTATAACAACAAAACATGCGGTCTGGGACCCATGGTAACTAGGTTGTGTTAAGTAGTACTGTTCTTAGCAGTTTAATACCTGTTATTCCACATATCGGGGGAGGTCTATATGGCCTGCATGATTACCCTGACAAAGTATAACAACAAAACATGCGGTCTGGGACCCATGGTAACTAGGTTGTGTTAAGTAATACTATTCTTAGCACTTTAATCCCTGTAACTCCCCCTATCGGGGGAGGTCTATATGGCCTGCATGATTACCCTGACAAAGTATAACAACAAAACATGCGGTCTGGGACCCATGGTAACTAGGTTGTGTTAAGTAGTACTATTCTTAGCAGTTTAATACCTGTTATTCCACATATCGGGGGAGGTCTATATGGCCTGCATGATTACCCTGACAAAGTATAACAACAAAACATGTGGTCTAGGACCCATGGTAGTCGTAACTAGGTTGTGTTAAGTAGTACTATTCTTAGCACTTTAATCCCTGTAACTCCCCCTATCGAGGGAGGTCTATATGGCCTGCTTGATTACCCTGACAAAGTATAACAACAAAACATGCGGTCTGGGACCCATGGTAACTAGGTTGTGTTAAGTAGTACTATTCTTAGCAGTTTAATACCTGTTATTCCACATATCGGGGGAGGTCTATATGGCCTGCATGATTACCCTGACAAAGTCTAACAACAAAACATGTGGTCTGGGACCCATGGTAACTAGGTTGTGTTAAGTAGTACTGTTCTTAGCAGTTTAATACCTGTTACTCCCCATATCGGGGGAGGTCTATATGGCCTGCATGATTACCCTGACAAAGTATAACAACAAAACATGTGGTCTGGGACCCATGGTAACTAGGTTGTGTTAAGTAGTACTGTTCTTAGCAGTTTAATACCTGTTACTCCCCCTATCGGGGGAGGTCTATATGGCCTGCATGATTACCCTGACAAAGTATAACAACAAAACATGCGGTCTGGGACCCATGGTAACTATGTTGTGTTAAGTAGTACTATTCTTAGCACTTTAATCCCTGTAACTCCCCCTATTGGGGGAGGTCTATATGGCCTGCATGATTACCCTGACAAAGTATAACAACAAAACATGTGGTCTGGGTCCTGGGACCCATGGTAACTAGGTTGTGTTAAGTAGTACTATTTTTAGCACTTTAATCCCTGTAACTACCCCTATTGTGGGAGGTCTATATGGCCTGCATGATTACCCTGACAAAGTATAACAACAAAACATGCGGTCTGGGACCCATGGTAACTAGGTTGTGTTAAGTAGTACTGTTCTTAGCAGTTTAATACCTGTTACTCCCCCTATCTGGGGAGGTCTATATGGCCTGCATGATTACCCTGACAAAGTATAGCAACAAAACATGTGGTCTGGGACCCATGGTAACTAGGTTGTGTTAAGTAGTACTATTCTTAGCAGTTTAATCCCTGTTACTCCCCCTATCGGGGGAGGTCTATATGGCCTGCCTGATTACCCTGACAAAGTATAACAATAAAACATGCGGTCTGAGACCCATGGTAAGGTTACTTCCTTTTGCACAATAGAGTACAGGTATGGCATCGATTTTAGGAACCCAGAGATCATTTTTAGGAAGGAACCGGGAGATGGAAAAAGACGCTTTGACACCCAGTACAGGTCGTTCTCCTTCAGCCTTTTTATACGATGGTCCACGACCCTCAACAGGCACAACAGCATGAAACACCACATATGCCATCCTTTTGCACAATAGAGTACAGGTATGGCATCGATTTTAGGAACCCGGAGATAATTTTTAGGAACCGGGAGATGGAAAAAGATGCTTTGACACCCAGTACAGGTCGTTCTCCTTCAGCCTTTTTATACGAGGGTCAACGACCCTCAACAGGCACAACAGCATGAAACACCACATATGCCATCCTTTTTCACAATAGAGTACAGGTATGGCATCGATTTTAGGAACCCAGAGATAAT
Organism: Bombina bombina; assembly: GCF_027579735.1. Taxonomy (NCBI): domain Eukaryota; kingdom Metazoa; phylum Chordata; class Amphibia; order Anura; family Bombinatoridae; genus Bombina; species Bombina bombina. The sequence goes on along the minus strand of NC_069502.1, from coordinate 1,151,718,659 downwards.
TTTTAGGAACCGAGAGATGGAAAAAGATGCTTGGACACCCAGTACAGGTCGTTCTCCTTGAGCCTTTTTATACTTGGGTCCCCGACCCTCAACAGAAACAACAGCATGAAACACCACATATGCCATCCTTTTGCACAATCGAGTACAGGTATGGCATCAATTTTAGGAACCCGGAGATAATTTTTAGGAACCAGGAGATGGAAAAAGATGCTTGGACACCCAGTACAGGTCGTTCTCCTTCAGCCTTTTTATACTTGGGTCCCCGACCCTCAACAGAAACAACAGCATGAAACACCACATATGCCATCCTTTTGCCCAATAGAGTACAGGTATGGCATCGATTTTAGGAACCCGGAGATAATTTTTAGGAACCGGGAGATGGAAAAAGATGCTTGGACACCCAGTACAGGTTGTTCTCCTTCAGCCTTTTTATACGAGGGTCCCCGATCCTCAACAGGCACAACAGCATGAAACACCACATATGCCATCCTTTTGCACAATAGAGTACAGGTATGGCATCGATTTTAGGAACCCGGAGATAATTTTTAGGAACCGGGAGATGGAAAAAGATGCTTGGACACCCAGTACAGGTCATTCTCCTTCAGCCTTTTTATACGATGGTCCACGACCCTCAACAGGCACAACAGCATGAAACACCACATATGCCATCCTTTTGCACAATAGAGTACAGGTATGGCATCGATTTTAGGAACCGGGAGATGGAAAAAGATGCTTGGACACCCAGTACAGGTTGTTCTCCTTCAGCCTTTTTATACGATGGTCCACGACCCTCAAAAGGCACAACAGCATGAAACACCACATATGCCATCCTTTTGCACAATAGAGTACAGGTATGGCATCGATTTTAGGAACCCAGAGAGAATTTTTAGGAACCGGGAGATGGAAAAAGATGCTTGGACACCCAGTCCAGGTCGTTCTCCTTCAGCCTTTTTATACGATGGTCCACGACCCTCAGGCACAAAAGCATGAAACACCACATATGCCATCCTTTTGCACAATAGAGTACAGGTATGGCATCGATTTTAGGAACCCAAAGATAATTTTTAGGAACCGGGAAATTGAACAAAAAACAGGCTTGGACACCCAGTACAGGTCGTTCTCCTTCAGCCTTTTTATACGATGGTCCACGACCCTCAACAGGCAGAACAGCATGAAAGACCACATATGCCATCCTTTTGCACAATCGAGTACAGGTATGGCATCAATTTTAGGAACCCGGAGATAATTTTTAGGAACCGGGAAATTGAACAAAAAACATGCTTGGACACCCAGTACAGGTCATTCTCCTTCAGCCTTTTTATACGGGTGTCCCCGACCCTCAACAGGCACAACAGCATGAAACACCACATATGCCATCCTTTTGCACAATAGAGTACAGGTATGGCATTGATTTTAGGAACCCGGAGATAATTTTTAGGAACCGGGAGATGGAAAAAGATGCTTGGACACCCAGTACAGGTCGTTCTGCTTCAGCCTTTTTATACGAGGGTCCACGACCCTCAACAGGCACAACAGCATGAAACACCACATATGACATCCTTTTGTACAATAGAGTACAGGTATGGCATCGATTTTAGGAACCCGGAGATAATTTTTAGGAACCGGGAAATTGAACAAAAAACATGCTTGGACACCCAGTACAGGTCGTTCTCCTTCAGCCTTTTTATATGATGGTCCACGACCCTCAACAGGCACAACAGCATGAAACACCACATATGCCATCCTTTTGCACAATAGAGTACAGGTATGGCATCGATTTTAGGAACCCAGAGATAATTTTTAGGAACCGGGAAATTGAACAAAAAACATGCTTGGACACCCAGTACAGGTCGTTCTCCTTCAGCCTTTTTATACGGGTGTCCCCGACCCTCAACAGGCACAACAGCATGAAACACCACATATGCCATCCTTTTGCACAATAGAGTACAGGTATGGCATCGATTTTAGGAACCCGGAGATAATTTTTAGGAACCGGGAAATTGAACAAAAAACATGCTTGGACACTCAATACAGGTCGTTCTCCTTCAGCCTTTTTATACGGGTGTCCCCGACCCTCAACAGGCACAACAGCATGAAACACCACATATGCCATCCTTTTGCACAATAGAGTACAGGTATGGCATCGATTTTAGGAACCTGGAGATAATTTTTAGGAACCGGGAGATGGAAAAAGATGCTTGGACACCCAGTACAGGTCGTTCTGCCTCAGGCTTTTAATACGAGGGTCCACGACCCTCAACAGGCACAACAGCATGAAACACCACATATGCCATCCTTTTGCACAATAGAGTACAGGTATGGCATCAATTTTAGGAACCCGGAGATAATTTTTAGGAACCGGGAAATTGAACAAAAAACAGGCTTGGACACCCAGTACAGGTCGTTCTCCTTCAGCCTTTTTATACGATGGTCCACGACCCTCAACAGGCACAACAGCATGAAACACCACATATGCCATCCTTTTGCACAATAGAGTACAGGTATGGCATCGATTTTAGGAACCCGGAGATAATTTTTTGGAACCGGGAAATTGAACAAAAAACATGCTTGGACACCCAGTACAGGTCGTTCTCCTTCAGCCTTTTTATACGGGTGTCCCTGACCCTCAACAGGCACAACAGCATGAAACACCACATATGCCATCCTTTTGCACAATAGAGTACAGGTATGGCATCGATTTTAGGAACCCGGAGATAATTTTTAATAACCGGGAGATGGAAAAAGATGCTTGGTCGGTCCTCCTACTTCAAATTTGGGGCACTGCGCGTGCAATCTACTGTGCCACCAGATATGAGTGGTGTGTTAAGTAGTACTATTTTTAACAGTTTAATCACTGTTATGTGCCTTTTTTTTGGTTTTGGTTTTGTAGCCACAGTGCAGCACCAGAGGTCAGAAAAATTAGGCATGTGCAAATGCCTGAAAAATTAGGTATTGTTGCAGCCGCTGCTGTAGAAAAATTTATGTTTTTTTGACAGTTAGAAAGTGCCCTAAAACATTGCGGCTTGAACTCATATGTATCGCACAATGTCAGTCCCTTCGGGATCCATCCCTCATTCATTTTAATAAAGGTGAGATAATCAAGACTTTTTTGTCCTAGGCGACTTCTCTTCTCAGTGACAATACCTCCTGCTGCACTGAAGGTCCTTTCTGACAGGACACTTGAAGCGGGGCAGGCCAGAAGTTTGATTGCAAATTGGGATAGCTCAGGCCACAGGTCAAGCCTGCGCACCCAGTAGTCAAGGGGTCCATCGCTCCTCAGAGTGTCGAGATCCGCAGTTAATGCGAGGTAGTCTGCTACCTGTCAGTTGAGTCTTTCTCTGAGGCTGGATCCCGAAGTGCTGTGGCTTTGCATAGGAGTTAAAAAGGTCCGCATGTTCTCCATCAACAACACGTCTGGAAAGCGTCCTGTCCTTGCCGGCGTGGTCGTGGGAGGAGGAGGAGGATTACTTTCATCTCTTCCCCTGTTAGATTCCCGTTGTGCTGTTACATCACTCTTATACGCTGTGTAAAGCATACTTTTTAATTTATTTTTGAACTGCTCCATCCTTTCCGACTTGCGGGAATTCGGTAACATTTCAGTAACTTTATGCTTATACCGGGGGTCTAGTAGCGTGGACACCCAGTACAGGTTGTTCTCCTTCTCCTTTTTTATACGAGGGTCCCTCAACAGGCACGACAGCATGAAAGACTCCATTTGCACAAGGTTGGATGCCGAGCTAATCATGTCCCGTTCCTCGTCCTCACTGATCTCACTGAAGTTATCTTCTTCCCCCCAGCCACGTACAACACCACGGGAACCAGATAGGTGACAACAACGAGCACCCTGGGATGCCTGTTGTGCTTGGTCTTCCTCCTCCTCCTCCTCCTCCTCCTCAAAGCCACATTCCTCCTCTGACTCCTCTTCCTCACAATCCTCTTCCTGCGTTACCGCTGGTCTAGCAAGCGATGCTGATAAGGCTGTTTCTGGTGGTGATGGACACCACAACTCTTCCTCTTCCTCTTCACGCTCATCTATGGCCTGATCCAGCACTCTTCGCAGGGCACGCTCCAGGAAGAAAACAAATGGTATGATGTCGCTGATGGTGCCTTCGGTGCGACTGACTAGGTTTGTCACCTCCTCAAAAGGACGCATGAGCCTACAGGCATTGCGCATGAGCATCCAGTAACGTGGCAAAAAAATCCCCAGCTCCCCAGAGGCTGTCCTAGCACCCCGGTCATACAAATACTCGTTAACATCTTTTTCTTGTTGGAGCAGGCGGTCGAACATTAGGAGTGTTGAATTCCACCGTGTCAGGCTGTTGCAAATCAAGCGCCTCACTGGCAGGTTGTTTCGCCGCTGGATATCTGACAAGTGCGCCATGGCCGTGTAGGAACGCCTGAAATGGCCACACACCTTCCTGGCCTGCTTCAGGACGTCCTGTAAGCCTGGGTACTTATGAACAAATCGTTGTACAATCAAATTACACACATGTGCCATGCACGGCACATGTGTCCACTTGCCCAATTTCAATGCTGCCACCAAATTACTTCCGTTGTCAGAAACAACTTTGCCAATCTCCAGTTGGTGCGGAGTCAGCCACTGATCCACCTGGGCGTTCAGGGCGGACAGGAGTGCTGGTACGGTGTGACTCTCGGCTTTCAGGCAAGTCAACCCCAAGACGGCGTGACACTGCCATATCCGAGATGTTGAATAGTACTTGGGGAGCTGGGGGGGTGCCGTTGATGTGGAGCAAGATGCAGCAGCAGAAGAGGACTCAGCCGAGGAAGAGGTTATGGAAGAGGATGGAGTAGGAGGAGTAGAGGAGGTAGCAGCAGGCCTGCCTGCAAGTCGTGGCGGTGTCACCAACTCCTCTGCAGAGCCATGCATTCCATGCTTGTCAGCCGTCAACAGGTTTACCCAATGCGCAGTGTAGGTGATATACCTGCCCTGACCATGCTTTGCAGACCAGCTATCAGTGGTCAGATGGACCCTTGCCCCAACGCTGTTTGCCAGACATGCCATTACTTCCTTTCGCACAATCGAGTACAGGTTGGGGATTGCCTTTTGTGAAAAGAAATTTCGGCCGGGTACCTTCCACTGCGGTGTCCCAATAGCAACAAATTTTTTGAACGCCTCAGACTCCACCAGCTTGTATGGTAAAAAGTGCTAGTGTATAATTAGTGCGCCAACGGTCTGAAAATCTACTGTCTGTATGACAGTGAGACACAATCACAGTGTTAAAAATCTAAATATATAACTATACGATACAAATCGTTATATAAAAAATACCCCAATCAAATTATATTAGGATACAAATGAGTTATTAAGAAACAAATAAATTCTTTTTGGATAGTAATAGTGATAACGTAATATAATGGTATTTTTGCAGCAAACACCCCAAAATATTAAGGTGATAAAACTGCAAGGCACTATAAATAATAAACACAGCAATGTGGTAGAATTATAAAATAATATAGTGAAAAAGTCCCAATGATCAGAGTTCAAAGTGTTACATATATGATGGGCGTAATGTCCAAATCATAGTAGGCAGGCTCTTCTCCAAAAGATCCCTGTTGGTGACCCAGGGGTGGATACTATATAGAAAAAAAGATAAAAGAAGGCGCCAACATAGTGCAGTTACCAATGGGATGGGACACGCTTAGTAAATAATACCAGATACTCACAGGATGAAAGACACTTGAGAAGTGTCACAGGTGCCTCCTGGACTCTCAGAGTTGTCCAGCTAACTCCCACTCCACTGTGGTGGTAAGGTTCCGCTTGTCTCTATCGATTAGGATGGCTCCGCTGGTGGTTGTGGCTCCCAGCCAGTATTCCAAAAGGACTCTCTTGCGGTTTCCCCAAATCCAGCTATCCAGTTAAAATCCGTGCTCTCCGTTGAGAGGTAAAACAATTTTTGATATATAATATATCGTTACTATTTTTATGAATTTTGATATATAATATATCGTTACTATTTTTATGAATGTCCCGTTATGCACCTCCTAACCAGTATAATTAGTTTTAGTCTAGGTACCCTATAGAAACATCATGATTAATGTCTACTAATGAGCTAACACAGTTATTACAAGTCCTTACAATTAGATAGTCAGGTTGGATTTGGTTCTAAATCCTTTTCATTCACCCTAGATAAGTTTTTTCATTAATCACTCTGTCTATGGTTAAGAAATTTTCTCTCTGATCACGTTGACTAATATGGATTTATCTAATACTGTCATTTTTACCAAATTATGGAATCAATCGTATATTTGGGGAGAGACGCTTTATACTCCCAATATATATTTTTTACATATAGGATACAATATTCATAGTTTGCATTTTACATGTAAGATCTCTCTTATATATATGGAATTAACCATCTGTATGTGAACTAATTTTATGAAGAGTTAATGACTTCATAAACGTTAGTAATAGTATGTTTGTATACATAGCGAGTGGGTGTGCCCGATCTGGTAGTTTGTATACTTACACATTTTATTGATAAGTTTTTATATATATTTTTATATACATGTATATATTTTTTTATATAATATTTTATTTTGTACTGTATCTAATCATTAGATTTATTGATTATCATAGCCCGTTGCGGCTTTTAAACTGTGTGGGCTATTTGTTAAAACCACACTGAGTAATTCCCCATTACACTCGTAATTATGGAGGTGTGTGATTACAAGCACCTCATTGGTTAGTTAATGCCAATGGAACTCCCAGTATGGGGACACACCCACGTACATGCGCAGTATGCATTTGGAGACGCTGTACTACTGATATAAGTTCGTGGTTTTTATGTGTTTTATTATACACTTATGCACCTGAGGAAACGGTCACGTACAGACCGAGAAACGTTGTGTAAATAAAGTCTTTTTTTTATTTTATTACTGCAGCCACGAACTTTCTTTTTCTGATATCTTTATTGGCAATATTGTAGTTTGTTACTACCATCACAAACCACACTTTTTTCCTTGCTGTTTTACCTCTCAACGGAGAGCACGGATTTTAACTGGATAGCTGGATTTGGGGAAACCGCAAGAGAGTCCTTTTGGAATACTGGCTGGGAGCCACAACCACCAGCGGAGCCATCCTAATCGATAGAGACAAGCGGAACCTTACCACCACAGTGGAGTGGGAGTTAGCTGGACAACTCTGAGAGTCCAGGAGGCACCTGTGACACTTCTCAAGTGTCTTTCATCCTGTGAGTATCTGGTATTATTTACTAAGCGTGTCCCATCCCATTGGTAACTGCACTATGTTGGCGCCTTCTTTTATCTTTTTTTCTATATTGTATGGTAAAAGCTGGTGGGCTAAGAGTTCAGACAAGCCAATTGTCAGACGCCGGGCAAGGGGGTGACTTTGGGAAATTGGCTTCTTACACTCAAACATGTCCTTGACAGACACCTGACTGTGGGCAGATGACCAGGAACTGCTACGTAAGAGAGACTGAGTGGAGGATGGTTGAGAGGGGGCAAGGAGGACAGCAGTGGTTGACGTGGCTGAAGATGCTGGACCAGGAGGAGGATGGCGGCTTTGAGTTTGTGTGCTGCTTTTACTCATGTGTTCTTCCCATCGGCGTTTGTGATGTGAGACCATGTGCCTTCGCAAAGCAGTTGCACCTAGGTGGGTGTTGGACTTCCCATGACTCAGTTTCTTTTGGCACAGGTTGCAAATGGCATCGCTGTTGTCAGAGGCAGACACACAAAAAAAATGCCACACTGCTGAGCTCTGCAATGACGGCATTCTGGTGGTGGCAACAGCATGCGTTGATTGGCGTGCTGTCTGGCTGACCCCGGGTGCCGATGCATGCTGTCTTACTGTGCCACTATCTCCTTGCGGCGACCTCCCCCTGCTTCCAACTCGTCTCCTCCTCCTCCTCTCTGTCTCCCCATCTGAACTTTCCCCCTCTTCTTCTTCTCTTCTATCGGGCACCCACGTGACATCCACGGACACATCATCATCAACCGCTTCACTTGTATCTGACAAATCAACAAAGGAAGCAGCAGCGGGTACAACATCATCATTATCATGATCACACCGTACGTCCATGTCTGTAATGCTGCCTGACTGAGACATATCACTGTTATCTACATCCTCTGTAAATGATGGTTGCGCATCACTCATTTCTTCCAACTGATGTGTCAATAACTCCTCTGACAGATCAAGTGAAGCGGATGTGGTGCTAGTGTTGGTGGTGGCGGCAGGTGGGCGAGTGGCACTGGTCATTTGAGAGCCGGTGCCCGAAGCTAAGCTGGAGGTGGATGGTGCGTCAAGGTTAGGAGCGGAAGCTGTAGAAGATTGAGTGTCCTGTGTTAGCCATTCAACTAGGTCCTCCTCAGAACTTTTCGCGTCCATGGCACGTGGCCTTTGAACACTGTTCATAGTTGTAGGGTCTAAGGGAATCACAGCAAAAGTTTTTGTTCAAAATATTTACACTACTGTTACAACAAATATGAGTGGTGCCACTAACTTGGCAAATGGAGCTTGGCACACACGCTGGCAGGCAGGCAACTTCAATTAGATTACACTAGCAGACTGATGATTCACAGTCAAAAAAAGTTTTTTAAAAAAATATTTACACTACTGTTAGAACAAATATGATTGTTGGCACTAGTTGACAAGTGGGCCTGGCACACACGCTGGGAGGCAGGCAACTGCAATTAGATTACACTAGCTGACTGATGTTTCACAGTCAAAAAAGTTTTTTTTTTTAAATATTTACAATACTGTTATAACAAATATGATTGGTGGCACTAGTTGGCAAGTGGGCCTGGCACACACGCTAGCAGGCAGGCAACTGCAATTCAATTGCACTAGCAGACTGATGATTCACAGTCAAAAAAGTTTTTTTTTAAATATTTACAATACTGTTATAACAAATATGATTGGTGGCACTAGTTGGCAAGTGGGCCTGGCACACACGCTGGCAGGCAGGCAACTGCAATTCAATTGCACTAGGAGACTGATGTTTCACAGTCAAAAATGTTTTTATTTTAAATATTTACAATACTGTTATAACAAATATGATTGGTGGCACTAGTTGGCAAGTGGGCCTGGCACACACGCTGGCAGGCAGGCAACTGCAATTCAATTGCACTAGCAGACTGATGATTCACAGTCAAAAAGTTTTTATTTTAAATATTTACAATACTGTTATAACAAATATGATTGGTGGCACTAGTTGGCAAGTGGGCCTGGCACACACGCTGGCAGGCAGGCAACTTCAATTAGATTACACTAGCAGACTGATGTTTCACAGTCAAAAAAGTTATTTTTTTAAATATTTACACTACTGTTATAACAAATATGATTGGTGGCACTAGTTGGCAAGTGGGCCTGGCACACACGCTGGCAGGCAGGCAACTGCAATTCAATTGCACTAGCAGACTGATGATTCACAGTCAAAAAAGTTTTTATTTTAAATATTTACAATACTGTTATAATAAATATGATTGGTGGCACTAGTTGGCAAGTGGGCCTGGCACACACGCTGGCAGGCAGGCAACTTCAATTAGATTACACTAGCAGACTGATGATTCACAGTCAAAAAAGGTTTTTTTTTTTAAATATTTACACTACTGTTATAACAAATATGATTGGTGGCACTAGTTGGCAAGTGGGCCTGGCACACACGCTGGGAGGCAGGCAACTGCAATTAGATTACACTAGCTGACTGATGTTTCACAGTCAAAAAAGTTTTTTTTTAAAATATTTACAATACTGTTATAACAAATGATTGGTGGCACTAGTTGGCAAGTGGGCCTGGTACACACGCTGGCAGGCAGGCAACTGCAATTCAATTGCACTAGCAGACTGATGATTCACAGTCAAAAAAGTTTTTATTTTAAATATTTACACTACTGTTATAACAAATATGATTCGTGGCACTAGTTGGAAAGTGGGACTGGCACACACGCTGGCAGACAGGCAACTGCAATTAAATAACACTAGCAGACTGATGTAAAAGTTTTTTTTTAAAAAAGTTACACTAATGTTACAACAGATAGGAGTGGTGGCACTGAGGATGGAAGTAGGCACAGAATATGCTGGCAGCCTGACACACAGGCTGGCACTAGTGGCAGGCTGGCCTGGCAACTAAAATTAAATAACATTAGAAGACTGATGTAAAAGTTTTTTTTTACAAAATTTAAACTAATGTTACACCAGATAGGAGTGGTGGCACTGAGGATGGAAGTAGGCACAGTATATGCTGGCAGCCTGACACACAGGCTGGCACTAGTGGCAGGCTGCCCTGGCAACTAAAATTAAATAACACTAGAAGACTGATGTAAAAGTTTTATTTTAAAAAATTTACACTAATGTTACACCAGATATAAGTGGTGGAAAACAGAGCTATTAATCACAGTATATGATGTGGGCCTGACACACAGGCCTGATGGAAAATGAAATTAGATTACACTAGCAAAATTATGTAAAAGTTTTTTTTTAAATTTACACTAATGTTAACCAGATATCAGTGGTGGCACAGAATAATTAATCACAGTATATGATGTGGGCCTGACATACAGGCCTGATAGAAAATGAAATTAGATTACACTAGCAAAATGATGTAAAAGTTTTTTTTTTTAAATTTACACTAATGTTAAGCAGATATCAGTGGTGGCACTAATCACAGTATATGCTGTGAGCCTCACACACAGGCTGACAGGCAGGCAAATGCAAATAAAAAAAAAAAAAAAAAAAGTTGAAGTTCTAGCCATAAAAAGTGCTTTTTGGGGTGCTGTCCTTACAGCAGAGATTAGATGAGTCCTTCAGGACTGTAGTGGACACTAAATACACTAGCCTAGCTATCTATTTCCCTATAAAATCATCAGCAGCAGCAGCACTAAAACTCCTCTCACTAAGAAAGCAGGATCGTAATGAATCTAAAATGGCTGCTGCCCAGGAGCTGGGAGGGTCTGTGAGGGAGTGTCTGCTGCTGATTGGCTGAAATGTGTCTGCAGACTGTGAGATACAGGGTCAAAGTTTCCTCAATGATGTCGAATAGGGGGCGGATCGAACATCACATATGTTCGCCCGCCGCGGCGAACGCGAACAAGCTAAGATCGACGGGAACTGTTCTCCGGCGAACAGTTCGCGACATCACTACCCAGAGGGAGAGAACAGCACTCTATTACGGCATACGGAACATAAATGATTGGGCTGGATTACCCGGCCTCCGTGCAATCTAAGCAGGTAACAGAATCTGAATCCGAGAAATCCTCCTGAGAAAAATCAGAATCCTCCATAACCTGACCGGGCAAATTTGTACAAAAACAACTGGCACCTCACACCCCCAATGGCTGGGGCACTCACCACCTCCTATGTCCCAGACAAGTAGAGAACAAACCCTCTCCACCGACACGGAAAATACGGAAATGGAAAACAAAAACGTGACCACTCCCGGTCACGAGGTGCAATGCACAGGCCAAGGAAAAGTGCACAAGTCCCATCAAGAACTGCATAGCTCTAGAAACCTATATGTTCCATAAAAGGCCATGAGCCCCATCTTCACTACACATAAGCAGACAGAATCAAATAACAAACATGATTAAAGTCCCCCACTGTTGAATAACCCCCCTCAGGAGATATTATCCCTAGATTCCATAAAGATAAAGTAGTCCCACTTAGACCCTGTGTTCTATCATTACATTATATTCCCACAGAGAAAGGAAAATTAAACGATCTTACCGGAATCTATGCCGTGGAACAGTAACACAATCCTTCAAGTTTGACAGATAGTAGCATCGCTTCTGACATGGACTTGAGTGAAGAAAGCAGGCAGCGAAACTCGTCAACGCTGATTGCTTATGGAGCTGTTAATATGAGTTGGGATGGTTTCACAGAAAGACTCTCCCTGCATCTCTGGACTCTAACTTTCCTGCATGCTCTCACTGAGAGGCTGACAGGACTACTTAAAACTCCCATCCCATCTCAAAGAGTACTACCCTCCATAAGAGACTACTCCGTAATCTTCCGACACTTCTCTGCCAACCTCCTGTGACAAAAGGCAAAGAATGACTGGGGGATGAGGGAAGAAGGGGAGGTATTTAAGCCTTTGGCTGGGGTGTCTTTGCCGCCTCCTGGTGGCTAGGTTCTGTATTTCCCAAAAGTAATGAATGCAGCTGTGGACTGTCCCCGTTTTAAGAAGAAAATAGCTAGTAGAAACTGTGTCATCCACAAGATCTTTTTACCCCCCCCCCCAAAAAAAAAATACCTTTAGGGGCTGAATCATTCCTGCTTCTCTATTTTACGTACACCTGAGCTTGGGTAGGGGACTTTAACCAATGGACAATTGCCAGTCTTCCTTTATTTATTACCAATGCTAAACCAAACTTTATAGATTTTTATGTGAAAAAAGAAAAACTGAAATTTTTTTTTTTTTTTTGAAAGGCAAAAATGATAAAGTCTGAGACTCTAGTCATATGCTCTAATGCCACAGGGGGCACTGGGAGTGCAGCATTATGGGGTTAAAATGAAACCATGAGACTGGCCATAAAACACTGCCTCGGGCATTCTCATTGTAACTCACACATTCTTACAACCTTTATGTTCCCTCCCATCTGAGGTGTCTTCAGAGCTGTCTATTTATACCTCTTACTGCTGCTGTGCATCAGATCACTCACAGAGCAGATACATCATGTCAGGTCCAGCAGATAGAACCAGATCCTCCATGCCTGCGTTCATGTGCTCCAATAAAAATCCTGTGAAGTATTTAGGGCAGGATTATGAGACCCTGAAAGCCCAGTGCCTGGCAGCCAACACTCTGTTTGAGGATGAGACCTTCCCTGCTAGTTCTTCATCTCTAGGTGTGAATAAGTTTGGACCTGACTCTGCAAAAGCGAAAGATGTTACCTGGCTGAGACCCTCGGTAAGGAAAATAAAATGTCAGTAAATTTCAGTTCTAATTAGAGGTATTTCTGTAATAAAGCATTTGATCACATGCACCTGCACTGACAGCTTATATCTGTTCAGACAGCTGAGGGTGATGCGTTTTGTGTGCATGATGGCGCATTTCATACAGACGCATGTTCCATATGTCACATGCAGGGTATAAACTATTACTGAAACATCAATAACTTTTACTAGAAGTATTTTTCTTTATATATGAATACTGCATAATGCTTCTAATAAAAACTGAAATGGATTAATATGTATTTTATATTTTACTATAATATAAGGTAAACAATTATACATATTTCACAGTTTTAGTTTTTTCCTTTATAACAGTAGCTGAAAAAGTTATGTCACCATAGGATTTAGCCAGAATATTGTTAATTCAAAATGAAACTCATGTTACAGATAGAGCATGCGATTTTAAACAACTTTCCAATTTACTCGTGCACACTGCTGAGCCCTTATGTACCTTCAACAAAGGATATCAAGAGAACAAAGCAAATGTAATACTAGCAATATATATATAAATTGTTTAAAATTACATGCTGTATTTCAGTTATGAAATTTTAATTTTGACTTTACTTCCCTTTAAATAGTGAACAAAAAAGCGTAAAATGTTATTCTCCACAAAGTAATGTGTGCCATCATAATGAAAGCTAGGTTTAAAGTGACAGTTTAGGATTGTAATGTAAAATGATTAATCTTGTGTAGATAACACTTTGCAATATTCATTATTTATTTTGTTGCCTATTCTAGTAATTCTTACTCTGACAATTGTTGGTTTTCTCAATCCCTCTAAGATTTTATAAAGTAAAGAAGGGTGCTGCCATGTTGAAAGCTAAGTTTTACCTTTATCTATCTAACATGAAACTGTTATCAGATAGTTACATTAACAGTCCACACGGCCTTGTTTGCACACTCTCTTTTATTGCCTGTTTTATACCTGTCCCTGAGATAGATAAGGGAAAATCCTACAAACCAACATGGAGGTTATCAGTACTTTAAGGAAAATAAAGTAGACTATAGAAGTTAGACATTTTATATGTATATTCTCAATATTTTCACAACTAATACAATTAAATAAAATAAATCTACATAATATTCTTAGGCAAATCTTTGCTTGGAATATATCATAATTGTCTAGCATTTATTTGCTGTTTAATATCCCTTTGAAAGCTAGTTATCTTAAAGGGATATGAAACCCAATTTTTTTCTTGCATGATTCAGATAGAGCATACAATTTTAACCAACTGTCCCATTTGCTTCAATTAGCAAATGTGCTCTTTTTCCTTGGTATTATTTGTTGAAGGATCAGCATTGCATTTCAGGAAGCTAGCTAAACACTATGGGGTACATTTATTAAAGTGCAGACGGACATGATACGATTTAGCGTATCATGTCCGCCACACATCGATAAATGCCGACAACATACGCTGTTGGCATTTATCATTGCAGTAGCAGTTCTTGTGAACTGCTGGTGCAATGCCGCCCCCTGCAGACTCGCAGCCAATCGGCCGCTAGCAGGGGGTGTCAATCAACCCAATCGTATTCGATCTGGTTAATTTCTGTCCGCCGCCTCAGAGCAGGCGGACAAGTTATGGAGCAGCGGTCTGCTTCATAACTTCTGTTTCCGGCGAGCCTGAAGACTCCATACGGAGCTTGATAAATTGACCCCATTGGGTTAACCAATGACATGAGGTATATACGTGCAGCCACCATATAGTTCCTAGTAGTGCATTGCTGCTAAGTATTATTTTCAACAAAAAATACCAAGAGAACAAAGTAAATTAGATAACAGAAGTAAATTGGAAAGTTCTTTAAAACTGTATGTTCTATCTGATTCACTAAAGAACATTTTTGGGTTTCATGTCCCTTTAACTGCTCTGCTGAGGCTGGGTAAGGACAGTTAGAAATGAGTTACAAAAGTAACAATCTTACATTATATAATGTCTCTTTAAAGGGACAGTAAACACTGAGATTTTTGTATAAAATGTTATGTGTAATAAAACAACTTTGCAATATATTTTCATTATTTATTCCCCCCCCCCTTTTAATGTAATTTAGCGCTGAAAAGTCAGTAATTTCTAATTTTCAGAACTGGAAATGCACCTGCTGACTTCCCAAGGCTATAACCCTGCCACATATCTGTTCCTAATTGGCTTTATCAGAGAACAACTGCAAGACAATGCAATTTATACTAAGTTTATTACAGTGGCTCTTCTTGTAGTCTGTGGACTAAAGCCCATATTGGCTCCTCCAAATAAGGCAAACGATGGGTGGAGTTTGACTATTGAAAAATAACTGCAGTAAAAAAGGATGTTAATTTGTTTAAAAAACGTTTAGATTTGGCTATGTTCTATAACAACACAACAGCAATGTATTGTAATTACAGGGTGTTTGCTGTCCCTTTATAGACATTATAGTGCAAAAATTACACGTTTTAATTAATTAGAATAGGGATGGCCAACTCCCTAACACATGGGGGCCACAGGCCAATATGTTAGAAGCCTTAAAGGCCACATATAAAGTTATCATTATGAAACACAAATAATAATATACGTCCTAAAAATATTCAGTGGCAAAGGGTATTTAGGTACGATTGCAGGGAGCCCTCTATTTGCTGCTTTCCCTTTTAGAAGGTTTTTTTGAGGTTTTGGCCACCCAATTATAATTTTTTTCCTGGGGCCACAAAAACTGTAGCACAGATTAATTGTTCTGATTTTTCCCTGAGGTCACAAAGACTAGGGCAGAGGGCCGTATGTGGCCCTTGGCCACGAGTTGGCCATCCATGAGTTAGAGCATGTAAGTTCAGTGCTAGCAACCCTGCAAGTCTGTGTTTAAAGGGGTTAAACACATAGTTAAAATACCACCGAGGAGCTGCACAACTCAGGTGTTCCTAAGCAGTTACAGCCAGTAAGCCAATCAGCAGCCTCAGTCACACAACCCACCTATGTAATTGCAGATGCTAAATGTGCTTGTGCTTTGTGGGGGTTAAACACAATGGGCTAGATTACGCGCCAAATAATTTTTTAAACTTTTAACGTGGGCTGGTTAGCACGTGTATTACAAGCTGAAAAACCCAATGGGCGCTAATTTTGTTTGCGCTTGAGCAAATGCATTTACTTTCAACTTATTGGTTATCGCAACTCGCGCTAACAATAGCGAGCTACTTGAAATCTAGCCCATACACTTATAGAGTCAATAGTGCTAAAGTTAGATGCTCCAACGAATTAGACAATGTCCTTTTTATTCTATGCTGTTCCTTTAATGAGCAAGCAAGGTGTATATGTATAGAGATTCATGTAGAATAACTGGATATGCACACTTGTTGGTGTTGGGATTTTTTACAAGAAGCAATCCTGCTACGAACATATCTGAAGGACACAAGGCGCTGCTGTTAAAATTGTTAACTTTTTCACAAACTTTGGGTTTCTCACGGAAGTTGTTTACATACCGCTTGTGCATAGGGTTGTCATCTGTCTGGGAATGACCCGGACAGTCCGGGTTTCTATTTGTGTGTCAGGGTTTGAAGCTGAGTCAGGCCTGGTCATACGAATGTCAGGGTTTTGTGGGAAAAAGCAACAGTCAAAAAGGTGACGTGCATTTGCAACATACTGCACATGCCTACAGTTATTTATTTCTTGCATGTGTGTGTCTTTGTGTGGGAGTGTGCAGAAGTGTGTGTAAGTGCCTTTGTGTGTGTCTTTGTGCTTGTTAGTGTCTCTGAATGTGTGTGACAGAGAATGTGTGTTAATGTGTGAGAAAGTGTGTGCGAGCTTTAGTGTTGTGAGTGTGTGAGAGTGTGTGTTAGAATGTGTGTGACAGAGAATGTGTGTTAATGTGTGAGAAATTGTGTGTGTGTGAGCTTTAGTGTTGTGAGTGTGTGAGTGTGTGTTAGAATGTGTGTGACAGAGAATGTGTGTTAATGTGTGAGAAAGTGTGTGTGCGAGCTTTAGTGTCGTGAGTGTGTGAGAGTGTGTGTTAGAATGTGTGTGACAATGTGAGTTTGTTAGTGTGTATGAGTGTGAGGGAGAATGTGTGTGTGAGATAGAGAGTGTGAATATCTAAGTGTGAGGTTATGTTTATGTGCTATTATACATAGTGTGTACTTTGCAAAAAAACGAATTACTGTGCTGTGCACAGCGCAAGAGTGTTCTGGTTTGGCCTGAATTAAAGGTGGCAACCCTACTTGTGCAGTCATTACACAAACAATTGTTAAAGCTTCTCTTGGATCTCTGTTGTTTAGAAATAGCAAACATGCATGGTTTTGCCTTTGCTTTTGGTAATTAGAAGGCTGCCAATTGCAACTGCGCACCACACTTCTAATATTCCCAGCAGTTAAGGGGTTAATCAGGTAGCTTGTAAGGTTAACTTTAACTCTAGTGTTGAGATTACCCTCCCACCACCTGATCTCTACCTGATCCCCCCAAAATAGCTCTCTTCCTTCCTCCCCTCCCTCCCTGGTTACCACCATCTTAGGTATTGGCAGACAGTCTGCTAGTATTAAGTCTCAGTGCTTTTTTTTATTATTATTTTTTTTCTGCATTGTAGGAAACCCCCTTAACCAACCACCTCCCTGATCCATCCTAAACAGCACTCTAATCCCCCCCCTCTAACTAGTGCCACCATCTTAGGTACTGGCAGTATGTTTTTTTTTCTGTAGTGTAGTGGTCCCCACCACATCCCCCTCCCCCATGATCACTAGTTTATGACTCCCAACACACTCACCCCACTATTTTTTGCAGTGTGGGGACCTCCCACTCCCTTCTCCCTCATCCCTCCGCTGCTGGACTGCCCACCTGCTTCCCAGATTCCCTCCAACACTTCCCGCTGGCACCAGCAGATTTATTTATTTATAAAATATTTTACCAGGAAGGATACATTGAGATTTCTCTCATTTTCAAGTATGTCCTATGATCGTTACACACAGTGACACACACAGTGTTATCGTCTGTAACGAAATGGCATCTGCCTTTATGGAACCAGAGCATAGATCACACATATGCCTGGAGCTCAGAAACTCCAGCTCTCAGCTGTAACTTAACATACCAGACTGCTGGAGCTTCCAGAAGCTCAGATTCACCCCAACTGTCCTGATTTTTGCAGGACAGTCCCGATTTTAGGGGTCTGTCCCTTTTTTCCCGAGCAGAGTGCTATCTATCCTGCCTTGCCCCTGGCCCCCCGAGCCGCTACATTATTGATTTTAAAAAAAAATCCTATTGGGTCAACCTCTCCTCATGACAAAATTATACCCAATAGTGTAGTACATCACATGACGTGTGAGTCAGTGTGTGTCATGTGGCTCCAGTCAATTTTTTGGTGCACCGCTGCTCATGTGAGGTGGTGGCAGCTTCACAGTGCGTCTCTGAACTTCAGAATTTCTGTCAGAGTAAGAGTGTGAGGACGTGAGATGCTGGTCATCATGAGGAAACCTTGATTCGTCTCTCAGTGGAGCTCAGTAAGTCACAGTGACATATGTGATCGAGGCAGATAATATGTGTAATAATGTATGGGGTGGGTGGCGGCCACCGCAGCAGCCAGCCAGATACAGACAGACTGCGCCGACTGGGGGACTTTTTTGTAAGAGAAGGCAGCAAGCAGGGATGTGCAGGGTGGAGGCTCAGGCTGCCGGTCTGAGAGTCCCTGGGTCCTGGTGGTCGACTCATGCACTGACAGCTGAGCTGACTGTGTCACAGTAGAACTTAGAAGTTCTGTTCATCATTAGATCCTGCCGCTGCTGGCATTCAGGAAGCACAGTGAGAGAGTGTCAGTAGTGCAATTGCTTTGCCAGCTGAGTTGTAAGTTCACTCACTTACTGGCCGCCGGCATCCTCCTTGACTGTCGGCATTGTACAAGAGCTGTTCCTGTGTTGCTGAGGCTGAGCTGGGGAAATGTATGTGAGAGTCGTAAGTTCTGTTGCTTGCCCTCCTGGCAGAGAGTAGAACGGTGAGCCAGTGAAGAACTAGTACTGCAGCCAGTTTTGTTTATATTATTCACTGTCTGTTTGGTAATTAGCATGAGGTGCCGCATTAGTTCAGTTTGCTTTGACAGATTTACAGAAGCACCACGCTACCCTCTCCCCCCCCCCCCCCCCGCTCCTTGTATTCTTTTATTGGCTGCTTGAATGACCACGTAGGGAAGGAAGCACATTGTCTGTAGAAGTTGTGTTTTCCCTGAAACTCAGCACTTACAGTTCAATGACACTGGGCTGACATACCTATGCCTGAAACATAAAAAACAGCCCCATCTAAATTAAAGCTGTGGGATGGTACTTATTTGTCCCTAGTTGTAGTAGAATGTTCATGTTTTGTGTGTCTGCATATAAGTGAATGCTGTGTAGTGTGCATATGTTGTGTATGTGATGTGTGTATGTGATGTGTCTGCAACTCTGCATGTATGTGGTGTGTGCCTGCTGTGTGTCTGAATCTATGTGTATGGGGTGTGTTTATGTTTTGTGTCTGCATGTTGTGTGTCTGAATCTATGTGTATGGGGTGTGTTTATGTTTTGTGTCTGCATGTTGTGTGTCTGAATCTATGTGTATGGGGTGTGTTTATGTTGTGTGTCTGCATGTTGTGTGTCTGAATCTATGTGTATGGGATGTGTGTATGTTTTGTGTCTGCATGTTGTGTGTCTGAATCTATGTGTATGGGGTGTGTTTATGTTGTGTGTCTGAATCTATGTGTATGGGGTGTGTATGTTGTGTCTGCTGTGTGTCTGCATGTATGTGGTGTGTGTGCATGTTTATTTGTATGCTCTGCAGTGTGTGTGTTGCTGTGTATTTAAGTCTGTGTACATGTGTGTATACGCCGTATAGTGTGTTTGTATGCTGTGTAATGTGTTGCTGTGTGTGCATGTTTATTTGTATGCTCTGTAGTGTGTCAGGTTTTGGGGACAGACATCAGGCTTTCACTCTCAGTGAGTGTTTAATTGCTGAGAGTACTAAAAAATGTATTTATGACACAAACTTTACAGTATTTTTTTTTTATATGTAGGTGTTTTTTTTTTAATATTAAGAATTTAAATTTATATTACATCAGTCTCATGAATTTCTTTAAGCAATTTCACATCCCTGCTCCTGTCCCACATATCGTACTTTTGTCCTAGGGGGTGTCCCTTTTTTCAATTTGGAAATGTTGGCAGGTATGTGTATATATAAGTTGTTCGGTACGATAGCCAAAGTATCGCACTATTTATAAATATGTCCATGTTAGTGAAGGGGTAGGCTACGTAACAAAAGGGGATTCCTCAGGTCTGTTACACCCCTGTGCAACCAAGGCAATTAAAGCAATGTGTGGCTCTATCCAGAGCAATGCACCATGCACTATGCTCACTTGCTATCACCACAAATCGCAGAAGTAGCACTCCCCTGGTGCCAATACCGAAATATAGAATTTGAAGTCTCAATAGTAAGTGTTAAAACAAACTTACAATTGGCGGTCCGGAGCCGTGCTCCTCTAATCCAGCTTTTTGTGAAGTTCTCGATCACTCCAAGCCCTCCAGGGAACTAACCTCCGTTCTCTCTGGCGGGATGCTTCCGAACGCTCACTTCAGCCGCTAATGACCGACCGCTGCTTTCGATTTGTGCCCGACCAATCCCCTGCAGGCATTCTCCTGAACACGCGCTCTCTTGCGGCCAATAGATGCAATAGGAAACACTGTGTGGAGATAAAATCAGCTTTTATTTAAACATTAAAAAAGTAGGGGTATCAACATATTCCCCGGGGTAAAACTGAAGATAAATTAGCAGATAATAAAGCAAAAACAGGCTGACGCATTTTGGCTTGCGCCGTACTCCTAGCCTCCTGATAAAATATTTTGCACTGAGCAAACTTAAGAAGCACTATCTGCACGCCCATTGGATATATGGTACACATCTGAAAATTAACCAATGCAGCAATCACAATTTGTACCCTCCAGCCTTCCAATTTCCACAATGATCCAACTAGTATTTTGCAAAAACCTGGGGTTATATGTGGATAACTATAAGTGCAACCTAACATGGCAAAATGTAATATTAACGTATACACACAAGGACTTCCCTCTTGTTAGTAGTACGGCCCTGTTGCCCTGACCAGAGATGACTAGACCACACTTCAGACCCCCCATCTTTCTATTCCCTTGGACTATTAAAATCTTAAATCCTAATGTACAGTGACCATTGTACTTCTATATTATATAGATAAGTAATTTAATTATATACTATATGACGTTTACAAGTAAGGGTCCCTATCTTACGGCTGGTTATGAGATAGTTAACATGTTCCACTGACTAAAACCCTTATTTCTTTATATGAGAAGAGAGTGCCTGGTATCTACTAGACAGACCCTGGGATAGTTAACATTTTCTGGGATAGTTATCATTTTACACTGACTCAAAACTTTATTATTTTTAGTTAGAAAAAAGTACCTAGTATTTTACTACTAGTCCTGGCCTATCCACACACCTTAACAGTAATTGATGAGGGGCTGATCACCAAAAGTTGATTAAATCAAACTCAGAGTTCAGGCCTCCTGGAATCCTGGTTTTCAACCTGAATATCCAGAAGGCCTCCCTCTCACCCAGTTTTATGGTTCTATCCCCTCCCCTCTTTAGGGGGAAAGTATTGCACTATGTATATATATGTCCATGTGAGTTAAGGGGTAGACTGTCCCTTTAACTTCTAATATCAAATTTACATTATTCTTTTGGTATCCTTATTTGAAGAGCAATGCACTACAGGGAACTCACTAGTGATAGTGGCAACAACACACATATGCCTCTTGTCATTGGCTGATCAGATGGGATCACCTAGCTCCCAGTAGTGTATTGCTGCTGCAGCATTTTACTTTTACACCTATGTGTCATGTATTTTTTAACTTTTGATCCCATGACTAATCTAATGTAGTAGTGGGGAGAAAAGGATATGTGTCCTATTGGTGAGCCAATGACAAGAGGCATATATGTATAACCACAAATAATCAGCTAGATCCCAGCAGTGCATTGCTCCTCCTGAACCTATCTAGGTATGCTCTTCAACAAAGGATTCCAAGAGAACCAAGCATATTTGCTAATACATGTAAATTAGAAAGTTGGTTAAAATGGTATTCTCTATCTGAATGTTTAATTTTACTCTCCCCAAATAGTTATAAACAAGCAATAGTGCAAGCATAACATACTTTAATACATTATAGCATTTACTCTTTCATGCCCCTTTAATGTTAGAGCATTTGCTCTTTTCTGCCCCTTTAATGCTAGAGGAAGAGGGCCCTGCTCATAAGAGCTTACAATCTACAGGTAAAGAACTCAATCTCTGTTCCTACTGTTATTGTGTATTAACGTGTTAGTTACACGTCTATCATCTATATTCTCTTTTCATAAGCTACCCCTGGTTGTATATGATTCCCCTATGTTAACAGCGAATATCTCATCAAGACTTCCATCCCCCTCACAATTACTGTAATAGTTGTTTTAATATACACACACACACACACACACATATACATACACACACACACATATACACATATACATACACACACACACACACACACACATATACATACACACACACACACACACACACACACACATACACACACACACACATATACATACACACACATATATACATACACACACACACACACACATATACATACACACACACACATATACATACACACACACACACATATACACACACACACTTACATACACACACACACATATACATACACATACACACACATACATACACATATAAACACATACACTCACACACACACATACATACACTCACACACACTTACATACACACACACATATACATACACACACACACACACACACACACACACACACACTTACATACACACACACACATATACATACACACACACAGACACATACATACACACATATACATACACACACACATATACACACACACACTTACATACACACACACACACATATACACACACACACACACATACATACACATATACATACACACACACACATACACTCACACACACACATACATACACTCACACACACACACATATACATACACACACACACACTTACATACACACACACTATATTTATATGTATATACTCTATACACTTTTGGTTAATGAAAGCAAATTAAATCTAGTAAAGGGTTACATGGTTGCCTGGGAATCCTCCTCTGTCACAGATTCTCACACACTTAAGGTGTAATAGTCCTATTTCTGCTGAGGGGATCAAAATAACCTCAAAACAAACCATACAGAAATGTAAGCACCATGTGTTGCACACATTGGGGGGTGATCACACAGCAGGACCACTGACTGGCTTGCATTTAGTGTATTGTTGGAAGTGTTACTGCCCATTACTATAGAATCTCACTATCCCTCTAACAAGACTGTGCTCTATCTCCTCCCAGCAGCAGCAGTGTTTACTGAGGCATTTCTGTTCTCTGTCCAGAGGGAACTTAGTTCCTCCTCCTCCAAAGTCGAGCGTTCCCGCTCAACTTGACCCCTGGATTTACCAATGTCTGGCATACGCTGTCAGCATTTAACATTGCTTGTGCAATACTGCCCCCTGTAGATTCAGGGGATGTCAATCAACCCGATCATATAGGATTGGGCGGATTGATGTCCACAGCCTCAGAGGCAGCGGACCAGTTAATGAGCAGCGGAAACAGGGGCATCAGGGGTCATTCGGCCCTTGATAAATTGACCCCATAGGCCTCTAGTTATCAAGCCATCAACCGCAAATACACTGGAATTCCACAGCGTATTTGTGGTGAGGCTGATTCGCCTTAGTTATCAACCCCTACTGCCTGGCAAAAGTAGAATATAGTGACGTAAGCTTTGATCCGCCAGACTCAGTCCGACACAGATCGATGCTTATGTCACTACAGATGTTCCGAACGCAAGTTCGGCACAATCTGACTACTTTTGGTAGTTATTTAACTACTACCAGGTACGCTCGCCACTGTTCCGGGCCAGCGTACCTGGATTTCAATCCGCCGCCCTGGAGGCGGCGGATCCCATAGGAATCAATGGGAGTCTGACCATAGCGAAAGCTCATGTTCGCTGCTGCCCGATATCCCATTGATTCCTATGGGAAACGTCTGCACCTAACACCCTAACATGTACCCCGAGTCTAAACACCCCTAATCTGCCCCCCCTACACCGCCGCAACTAAATAAATTTATTAACCCCCTAAACCGCCGCTCCCGGACCCCGCCGCAACTATATTAAACATGTTAACCTGTAAACCGCCGCTCCCTGACCCCGCCGCCACCTACATTATACATATTAACCCCTAATCTGCGGCCCCCTATACCGCCGCAACCTACATAAACTTATTAACCCCTATCCTGCGGATCCCGGACCCAACCAAAACTAAATAAATTGTTTAACCCCTAAACCGCCGCTCCCGGACCCCGCCGCCACCTATATTAAAGTTATTAACAGAAGAAAGTAGTTCCGCAACCAAGGCGTTCAGCTGACAACACCGGAAGCCCTGAAGCTGGGCTAATGAACCTTTTACCTTCCCCTGGAGTACCGTAGCCAAAAACGGTGGATCAGTCCGTAGGAATACAGAAACAAGAAGCGGTTAGGCAGGTACTACTCCAAACGTATAATGCTTAAAAAATACAAGATTTATTGAAAAATTTAAAAGAATGAACAGACATGGCAGCAATAGAGCAGGAAGTCTGACATGTTTCGCACCTCACTGGTGCTTACTCATAGACTGAGTTCTGTGTCTCTATCCCACATGTCTATAGGCTGGAGTGGTAATTGGATTAACCACTTCAGAACCACAAGCACTGAAAATAAGATAAAAACAATCTATTGCATTACATCAGAAAAAAGTTAATTTACCAAAAGGTTAGTTACATATTAAACATATTCAAACATGAATTTTTCTAATCACATTATCTTTAAAGATTTTAGAATGTGGACATGATAAAGAAGTAATAACATAATAATGTGATGATATAGTGATATACTGATATAATGATATAGACATTCTGGCATAGGAGAAACATTACACAGATATATACATATTAAATCCTAAGTGTAACAGGGAATTACATTTAGATACATAGATATTATACTTAACCATCTATGAAATAGTTTATATCACATTCCCTATTCATACCAAAGGGAAAACGTGTATTTAGTTTTAATATCCAGTAAAGTTCTTTTTTTTCCAAAATGTTGTCCCTGTTGCCTCCTCTTAAAGGAACATTTGCTAGATCAATAACCTGAAATGAAAGATGTGCAATGTTTGTAAGATGTTTGTTATTAAAATGTTCAGCAACTGAAGAGACTGAGCTATAATTTTTTACATCCCGGACGTGTTCATTAAAACGTGTCTTAATGGTACGTGTGGTTTTTCCCAAGTACTGAAAAAAACAAAGATTACAAGTTAATAGATAGATAGCATATTTAAAGCCACAATTGGCATAGAACTCTATCGGATATATTTTATCATTAAATTGGCACACAAAGTGATCCTCCTGTAAGACACTTGAGCATGCCAAACACATGCGTGCTCCACACTTAAAAGTGCCTTTTTTATTTAACCAGGATGTAGCATATTTTTGTGTAGAAGTTTGTTTTTTAACTAAACTCGGTGTCAGTGTTTGCGCTAATGTCCTAGATTTTCTAGGTACAAATTTACAATGTTTTATTAGTGGCTGTAAAGTTTCATCCGATTGCAACAAATTAAGATGGTTTTTTAAAATTTTGACTATTTCCTCATATTGTTGGCTATATGGTGTGGAAAAAACAATAGCATCATTAGAATCAGAATCATGAATAGATTCTTTTGGATGAGTCTATGAGTAAGCACCAGTGAGGTGCGAAACATGTCAGACTTCCTGCTCTATTGCTGCCATGTCTGTTCATTCTTTTAAATTTTTCAATAAATCTTGTATTTTTTAAGCATTATACGCTTGGAGTAGTACCTGCCTAACCGCTTCTTGTTTCTGTATTAAAGTTATTAACCCCTATCCTGCCCCCCCTATACCGCCGCCACCTATAATAAAATTATTAACCCCTATACCGCTGCCACCTATAATAAAATTATTAACCCCTATCCTGCCCCCCCTATACCGCTGCCACCTATATTAAAATTATTAACCCATAAACCTAAGTCTAACACTAACCCTAACCCCCCCTAACAAATATTATTTTAATAAATCTAAATAAAAATTACTATTATTAACTAAATTATTCCTATTAAAAACTAAATACTTACCTTTAAAATAAACCCTAAGATAGCTACAATATAATTAATAATTACATTGTAGCTATTTTAGGATTTATTTTTATTTTACAGGTAAAATAAAAATATCAGATTGAACTTCAATCTGATTGGCTGATTAAATCAGCCAATCAGATTTTTCCTACCTTAATTCCCATTGGCTGATAGAATCCTATCAGCCAATCGGAATTCGAGGGACGGCATCTTGGATGACGTCATTTAAAGGACCAGCCATTCGTCGGGTAGTCGTCGTGCAGGAAGGATGTTACGCGCCGGAGGTCTTGAAGATGGAGCCGCTCCTCCTCGGATGGATTAAGATAGAAGATGCCGCTTGGATGAAGAAGATGTCTGCCGGTCCGGATGTCCTCTTCTGCCCGGATTGGATGAAGACTTCTGCCGGTCTGGATGTCCTCTTCTGCTCCATCGGATGAAGACTTCGGCCCGGCTGGGTGAAGACAACTCAAGGTAGGGAGATCTTCAGGGGGGTAGTGTTAGGTTTATTTAAGGAGGGTTTTGGTGGGTTAGAGTAGGGGTATGTTGGTGGTGGGTTTTAATGTTGGGGGGGTTGTATTTTTTTTCACCGGTAAAAGAGCTGATTACTTTGGGGCAATGCCCCGCAAAAAGCCCTTTTAAGGGCTGGTAAAAGAGCTGATTTCTTTGTAATGTAGAATAGGGTAGGGACTTTTATTATTTTTTATTTTTTTTATTTTATTAGGGGGCTTAGATTAGGTGTAATTAGTTTAAAATTCTTGTAATATTTTTTTATTTTCTGTAATTTAGTGTTTGTTTGTTTTTGTAATTTAGTTTAGTTTATTTAATTGTATTTAATTGTAGGTTTTTGTAGCTAATTTATTTAATTAATTTAATGATAGTGTAGTGTTAGGTTTAATTGTAACTTAGGTTAGGATTTATTTTACAGGTAATTTTGTATTTCTTTTAGCTAGGTAGTTATTAAATAGTTAATAACTATTTAATAACTATTGTACCTAGTTAAAATAAATACAAAGTTGCCTGTAAAATAAATATAAATCCTAAGATAGCTACAATGTAATTATTAATTACATTGTAGCTATCTTAGAGTTTATTTTACAGGTAAGTATTTAGTTTTAAATTGGAATAATTTATTTAAAGGGTCAGTAAACTCAGACGATGTTAAAGCTAACTATAAACTCCTATATATACTTACAATTTAACAGCATAGTGCAATTATCGATAAAATAAATTCTAACATGTTTTATTCCATTTATATTTTTGCAGCCTAACCGTTTATCTTTGCCCGTTCTCCAACCCCTCCACGGCGTCTCCAATGTGGGCGGTATAGACTTACTCTGTACTTCCCACATGTAAATGATGTGACGTACCTTTATCCTCCCACAAAAGCTCAATCACGCTCCTGTGTATGTCATCTCTAATTTCCGATAATGCTACTGCGCATGAGTGTAGGTCGCATCATTACATCGTAATTAGTATAAATACATTTATGTATATATTCTGCCCTTAGCGAAGGTAAATCACTAGCAGTTTTACATATATGTATTTTCGGTGCATTTGCTTTAAGACATAATCAATTATATATTATTTACTTTTATTATTTATTGTAATTAGTTATTTAAACCAATAAATGTATTATATCTAAATTGAATATGAATATTGCCGCGCCAATAATAGAATTCCCAAAGAAGATGTGTACTTCATTTCTAAAACAATTTCATACTATATATATTCTCTCTATATATAAATTATATATACATGCCCCTATATCTTTTTTCACTATCCATATTCAACTGGACCTGTACATATGCCCATACCTTTCATAGATTTATTCCCTATATACATGTCACTATATCGCTAACCCTTTATTCCTTTCTAAATAACCACATATCAAGTTATCCCTATCCTTTGGTCCCTATACCTTTGTCACTGCCCTTATTACTCTATCCTTCAACCCTATATATCTATCCATATCCCTCTGTCCCTAAACCTCAGTCTCCCTATCCCTGTGTCCCTAACCCTCGTTCTCTATGTTTTTAACTGACCCTCTATCCCTGTCCCTATATCTTGTTAAGTGTCACTCTCCATCTTTAAATTTGCCTCTGTCCCTGGCGTATTTAGTTTTTTTGCTGCCCTTCGAAAATCATAATTATTATGACTCCATCCACCCCCTCCACCCCCCACCATTTTAGTTTTATTGTGCTTTTCAGAATTTTTATTTAGTCCATGGTGTAACAGGACAATTTTTATTATTCATGTCAATAAAAAAATAAATTTTGACCACCTTTTAAAAAACACTATCATATACTCAAGTGTGTTGCGTTAAGTCTGCATGCTCCTCATTACATTAATTCTCAAACTCTTACACTCTCAAACACTAACAAACACTATTGTACCCTATTTCTCCTACACTCTCTCAAAGGTACAACCATTTCCCCACATACATTCACACACACATACACACTCTCACAGAAATTTACACACTCTCAATCACATTCAAAAACACTTACACATTATCACACACACCACTGGAATAGAATAATTTTGATGATGATTTAAACTTTATTTTGCATTAAAGAATAAAAACAAAAATTATGGTCTGCAAGGCTTTTTATGATAATATATCAAATGACATGCATAAAACATTGCCTCAAATGGCTCTTGCAACAAGGCTTGTCCATAAAGTTTAGCATTAAAAATTTTTTATAGCATAATATTAATAAATAACAACTGTAAGCCACTGTTGGATCATACAAATTACATATCACAAACCACTTGTACATCTGCAATCATACCTCACAAACATTTAAAAAGAGGTGCACCATTTGTAAAATGTGTGGACACACAGATATTATATATATATATATATATATATATATATATATATATATTATATATTATATTATATATATATATTTTATATATTGAATATACATATATACAGTTGTGCTCATAAGTTTAGACACAATGGTATAATGTACGATTTCTTTGTCATTTTCTCATAGGATAGGAATGATAACATCAAACCTTTTCTTTCATTCATGTTTATTGTTTGGATGAAGCCATTTATTATCAATACACTGTGTTTACTTTTTTTTAAATAATGATGACAACATAAACTACCCAAATGAACAATATCAATATTTTATATACCCGGTTTATTTTGTCCTGATAACATTCACACAATTTTACACAAAGGGGTTTGAATGGCTATTAAAGGTAACCACCCTCACCTGTGATCATTTTGCTTGTAATTAGTCTTAGTTTATAAAATGACAATGTTTTCCTGGGCTCTTGATAGACCCTTGCATCTTTCATCCACTACTCCACTGACATTTCAGTTTCTTGAGTCATGGGGAAATCAAAAGAATTCTCAAAGGCTCTGTGTGAAAAAGTTAGTTGAATTGTATAAAACCTGAAAGGGATATAAAAAGATATTCAAGGAATTTAGAATTAAAATCAGCAGTTTTAAAACTGTAATCAAGAAGTTGAAAAAAAGTTTTTATTTTGAAACAAAACCACTGTCAGGTAGACCAACTAAAATATAATACACAACTATCATGAAAAATGTTCAGGATGCTAAGACAAAGCCAGTAATAACTTTAGTTGAAATACAGGACATGTGGTCTGGCTGTTTCAAGATGCACAATAAGAAGAAATATGGGCTGCATGGTCGAGTCAACAGAAGAAAGCAATTACTACACAAATGCCACAAAGTATTCAGCTTTAAAAAAAAGAAAAATAACAGAGACAAGCCAAAAAACCTTCATGCACAAATTCATTAGCAATAAAGAGAGCCAAATTTTGCTATTTAGCCACAACCGTAAACGCTGCATTTAGAGTCAACAAGGCCTAAGATGAAACGTAACCTATTCCGACTGTGAAACACAGAGGTATATTGCTGTTTTTTTCTATCTTTGTGAGCTACAAAGTTACATGAAATTTGTTAATAATTGAGGGGAAGATAAATGCAGTATGATATCAAACATAACACCTTATTTTCAACTTCTTGATCATATTTGGAACAATGCTGATTTGCATTATCAATTACTTGGATATCTTTTGGTATTCCTTTTCTGTTTGATACAGTTCCACTAGCTTTTTTTAAAAAGATCATTTGACAATTCTTTGTCTTTCCACATGACTCATAATCAAGAAAATTCATAACAGCACTGGATGAAACACGCAAGGGTCATTCAGGTGTCCTGAAACTCATTGATCTTTTATACAAACACACACTAATTAGAATAAAACATATCACAGGTGAGGATGGTTAACTTT
The DNA here is from genome assembly GCF_027579735.1 of Bombina bombina. Classification (NCBI taxonomy): domain Eukaryota; kingdom Metazoa; phylum Chordata; class Amphibia; order Anura; family Bombinatoridae; genus Bombina; species Bombina bombina. Next base: position 1,151,688,230 of record NC_069502.1, on the reverse strand, counting down.
AATAGCCATTACAATCACTTTGTGTCAAGTTGTGTGCATGTTATCAGGGTAAAATCAACAGTGTATGTCAAATTCTGATCATGGTCATTTTGGTAGTTTTTGTTGTGTATATATATAAATATATATATATACATACATACATACAATCACACACACATATATATTTATTTTTATATATATATATATATATATATATCTCCTCCTCATCACATTCCAATATTTTTATATATGTATATAAAAATATGTTTTTAATTTAATAAAATAATATATAATTATATATATATATATAATTATAAATATATATATATATATAAATCTATATATATATTTAAATATAAATATATATTGACATATTTTATCTAATTATCTCTCCATTTTTTTATTTTAATAACAGACTGAGACAGCATGTCTGATTGTATTGTTCAAAACTGTTCCAGCTCTACCAGAAAGGGTCGATATAATCCTCTCGTATCCTTACATAAGTTACATGTCTTTCCAAGAAGTAGAGAGAGAATTAGCAAATGGTTGGAAAACACCGGTCAATTTAAAAATAATTTACAAGAAATGATACAACGTGTAGTCGACACCAATCATTATCAGAAGTATCGTTTATGTTCGCTACATTTTAAACATGAAGATTACTTTCAACACAGTGTCCGTAAATACCTCAAAAGCGATGCTGTACCATCCATTTTTTCTTCTTTATATTCTGAACCAAATTTAAATTTTAAACACACCTCGTTACAAGTTGATTCTACATCAACAACATATGACCCATCATTAGTGAATAAACCAAAACCATCAAATCAAGCTCAAGAACCAGCAAATAAAAAAAATATTATTATATCACTCGAGGATGGAAAGCCTGTACATAGAGTTGTGGAATTACATACATACAGCCAAGTTGATTTATCATCAACATTACAGCAGCATTTATGTTGTCTTTGCAATTGTCATAAAAAAAAATGGTTGATAATACCACCAATACCGAAAACATCACAATGAAAGATCAAAGTACGGAATTTGACCATTTCCATGGTACATTAAGTGCTAATATACAAACTACAAAAATGCTTAGATTAATAAAAGAAAATCCACTATAACTCAAAATATTGTGAAGACAAAAGAACAGTACACATGGACTATGGGCGATGTAAATACATCAGAATATAGTCAATTAATTGAAAACAAAGGTGTAACTGAAATAAAAGATAATAAATCCGATGCCGAACAACAAACAGAATTAACAATTTATTCTCCAGATGTTGTCTTAACCATACAAAATAATTCAAGCCATTTTTCAAAAAAAAATTCAGTAGGATCCATAATTTCATCATATGGTTCAAAAGCAATAGAAAATGAAACTCCATGTCAAGATGAAATGTTTATGGATGATAGTACAATTATCTCATCCAAATGCGATTTGGAATCCATATCAAAAGATCCTGATTTTATACACGATGTAAATGAACCAAGTTTTGAAAAACTTTCATTTATAAGTAATCCGTCCAATATTGATTTTCAGAAAGAGCGTAAATATATAATATTTGAAAGTTGTTTAAATGAACTTTTATTCCTCCTTCCTTGCAATCACTCAAGCAGTTGTAAATCCCCAATTATTTCAATTCATAAGAAGAAAGTTGTAAGCATGCTTATTGTTTATGGTGATTGGGCGCCATGTACTAAGAGGCGGGCGGACAGCTTCTTAACTCGCGAAGCTGTCCGCCCGCCTCCGCTACACATGGGCATCGGATCTATTGATTTGCTTGCCCGTATGTACCATTACACACTCATCGGAGTGTGTAATGCCCGCCCCTTCAATCGCGCAACCAATCACGAGACTGAAGGGGCTGTCAATCACAGAGAGCGTGCGTGCTCTCGGTGATTTTGCTTCGCCATCTAAGAGGTGGCGTAGGGTGTAAGAAGCAGCGGTCTAATGACCGCTGCTTCTTACATTGCGGGAAGCAGGCTCGCATATGCGAACCTGCCCCGCAAAGGCTCTGGAGCAGCTTTCGCTGCTTCGTACATGGAGCCCATTGTCTTGATGGGCATCAAAGTAAATTGTGGAAATCGCAACCAACAATTGGCCAAATGCCTCTTGGGAACATATTGGCTTGTGCATCCCTTCTATTCTCGGGCAATAATTTTGACAAAATTGAGGAATTTTTTACTTTTTTTAAAGTAAATTTTATTACAAAAAAAACTTATTATAAATATAAAAAAAAAATATCTTTTCCCTACAATCGATCTCCATTGGCAAAAAGAAAGAAGTAATACAATCGAATCAATAAAGAACAAACCTCTCACATTGTCAGTAGTGATGTCGCGAACTTAAAAATTTCGGAAAGATATAAAACAGAATTGGAAGCTCTACTAATAGAAGCCAAAACACAGGGGATACTGAATGATAAAGAATTTAACTACATCAAAGTATCACATCCGATTACTCCGGTTTTTTACCAACTACCCAAAATTCACAAGTCCCTAGAAAACCCGCCAGGAAGACCTATCATTTCTGGTATAGGGTCCTTGTCTAGCAATCTCTCGGAGTATGTTGATAAGAACCTGCAAAAATATGTCACAAGGCTTCCATCATACCTGAGGGATTCCACTCAAGTACTATCCATATTGGATAAGATAGTATGGGATGAGAATTATATATTAGCGACATGCGATGTCACATCGCTCTATACGAGCATTCCACATGAGGCAGGCCTAGAAGCCGTAAACTCTTTTCTATTAAAAGATCCTGAAGTACTCGATGGACAACGTCTCTTCATACTGAAAGCATAAAATATAATTTGAGTCACAATTATTTTTGTAATAATAACAAATTCTTTAGACAAATTTGTGGAACAGCAATGGGGACCAGGTTCGTGCCTAGCTACGCTAATTTATACATGGGCCATTGGGAACAAATATTCTGGGACTCATGCCCAGCAGGCGCGGACCTGGTCCTATACTCAAGATAAATAGACGATATCCTTATCGCCTGGAAGGGGTCAATCGAAGATCTAATATATACCATTGACGTGATGAATCAAAATCTGAGAAATCTCAAGTTCACGTTCGAATACAGTTACAACAAAATATATTTTCTTGATCTTACAATAGAGGTAAAAAACGGTAAAATTGAAACATCTACTTATTTTAAAAAAGTAGACTGTAACAATTACATTCACAGTATGAGCTGCCACCAGCCTACCTGGAAGGCTAATATCCCAAAAGGACAATTTTTAAGGGTAAGAAAAAATTGTTCTAATCCCAGTAAATGGGCCGAACAAGCAGACATACTAAAAGAAAGATTCCTAGAGAGAGGGTACAAGGAAGCAAATTTGGTGGAAAAGATAGAGGAAGTTGGCAAAACCGACAGAAATAGCCTGTTGAAGTACAAGACAAGAACGATGATAGGAGAAGAAGACAGCAGAATAAACGTACTGATGATAACAGAATATAGCTCTAATAGGCATATACTGGAAAGAATCATCAGAAAACACTGGGCCATCCTAAAAGAAGATGATGTGATCGGTGAAAAATTAATACCTCAACCAAGATTCATCTATAGAAAGACCGATAACCTAAAAGGTATATTGGCCCCAACTGTCCTGAAGAACAGAAAAAGGGCCACCACAAACTATCAGGGAAAAACGATTAAAGGCTTCTTCCCGTGCCCGAATTGCAAGGCCTGTAAAAGTGGAGTCAAAACGAACAAGTTCTCTGGACATGACAAGAGGGATGAATACAAGATACAAGACCTCATCAGGTGTCAAGATAAGGGAGTCATTTATGTAATATTCTGCCCATGTGGCCTACAATATGTAGGACAAACTTCAAGAACATTAAAGGACAGAATAAGAGAACATATATTATGCATTGAAAAATTGGATAAAGACACGCCACTGTACAGACACTTCTCCAAAACCCATAGAGGTAATATAAAAGATTTTAAGTTCTTCGGGATCCAAAAGATAGAGAAGAAATGGCGAGGAGGAGACCACGAGAAAAAATTGTTATTCAATGAATCCAGATGGATCTTCACATTGGACTGCCTCTTCCCCAAGGGACTAAATCACAAAGAGGATCTGTCACATTTGCTGTCTTTACAAAAAGACTAGACAGTAAATATTACCTCTCATAGATGGTGTATAAAACAAATATACCACTAAATAGCCTTATCAAACAAAAGCATACCAATGAAAGCATGTGTTTTCACACTAGCTGGATTGCACGCTCTAGATTGATAGACTAGAAGACAGAATCCTCCATATACACCAGTAGGTCCCTAGATATACTCACTAATAGACTGGACAAACCGAGAAACCAAGAGAACAAAAAGAAATAGAAATCTCTTTTATTGAGGAGAATATATAATTAACTAAACTCTCATGTTAAGCTCCTGGAGTATAAGATATACTGGAGAGGTTCTCTCCCTCGAGTACACCAGTAAAATTCACTGCCACCCCCCAATACGGCTATTTTTAATCAAGATGTTCCAACTAATTTTAAAAACAGCGGTTTTAACTACCAGCACTTACATATGCCAACCTATCTAAAAACCTTAATGATTTTCTTATAGGTTTAACAACCTCTTTAAGTTAATGTAAGATCTTTACTTCTATACGCCTCTTAAAAGCCTCATCTTTTACACCTACAGAATTTTCAAGTAAGTTCTGAATTTTAAGTAAACTCTAAGTTTTTATTGTAATATGTGACTCATTTAGATTTCTGAAATGTCCACATACAATATTTTTGAATACTTTTAAAGATATTTTAAATGCTTAAGTATTTATATAATTTGCATCGCTTATATCACATACATAATTTGATGTTTATACGAATACGCTAGGGTTGTCTTCCACATGCGCTAAACACTGGCCCATATATACAAAATTGGGATAATGATGGACCCCTAACCTACCACATAGTCATGCAGGCTATATAGAAATATCTTTCAGGTAGAACTGAAGCCCCTAATTATACCAACTTCCGGCAATAGCACAACCGGATGAGAGAAAATTCAGACTTCCGGGAATAGCGAAACCGGAAGTAGTACGAACGAAACCGGATGTTAGACTATTGATAAAGGAACTGGAAGAGATAGTAATTTAAACAGCCCGGAAGTGGGGCAGATACGGACAAGAAACATTGTCTGTAATTAGAGTAATAAGAGACGCCATAAAATAGAAATGTACACGAAAAGAATTAGACACAAACTATCTTAAAAGAATACAAAAGTTACAGACAATAAAAATATTAAACAAAAAAGAAAAGCCTTATTTCCCATGTAACATTGGGCCAAACAGGAAAGGGCAGACCCCGAGTTTTGGCGCCAAATTAGAGCCAATCACCTATGTTATTAGGATATAAAGCTCCCAGAGACATACAGACCAGTATTGTCTTGAGAAAGGCCTAGGAGGGCCGAAACGTGTTGACATTCTGGTGAGCACATTTCTGATTACATTATACCGCATCTAGACGTTATTGCACTATTGTACTTTATTTCACCCACAGGTTTAGGAGGAAGATTTTGGACCTATTCGCCACAATATCGTATTTTTCTCTTCTTTGTTTGTATTTCACGTTTACCACAACCATTGGAGTTATTTTTGGAAGTTTTTTGGAAGTTTTTTCAAATTGGATTTAATCACCTAGGATTTATTATACACACTAACTCACTAATTTGTGGAACACTGTGATTCTTTAAGAGACATTTTCTAAGAGACTTTGTTTTAAGAGACATTTTTCACTATTTATTTACTAGCCACACCGGATCCAATCCGGTCACCGTATTTGTATTTATATTTTCATTCTCCTTATACCTATTTTCATTTTCACATTGTATCATTTTTGGACACTATACCTCAGATTATCTGTTTAAAATTGTATTTTTTTGTGCTCAAATTGTACCTTATTGATCATATATTATTATGATCCTATACTGCTGTTGGAGCTAATTATCACACTTATCCCAACACCAGTAGGGAATTTTTAGTTACCAGATATAGGTAACACACAGCATCTTTTCATTTTTATCTCATGGATCCATGGAGATTTTAGGAAGATTTTAAGAAGTTTTTTAATCTGTGCATATTATATTGTAGTTTTATTGTATTGTATTAAATATACCTCATTTTTAACACACCCATACTCTCAAAGTCCTTTTAAGCTTCCCAGCGCTCACTCTATCACAAACTTGTAGTTATTTCCCAAGTCCACTAGGGGACTTTTGCCAGTGAGCTTAAGGCTGTAGAATACTAGCGCTCGGTCTACTACACACACGTTTAAGAGGTGGCGTAGGGTGTAAGAAGCAGTGGTCTAATGACCACTGCTTCTTACATTGCGGGAAGCAGGCTCGCATATGCGAACCTGCCCCGCAAAGGCTCCGGAGCAGCTTTCGCTGCTTCGTACATGGAGCCCATTGTCTTGATGGGCATCAAAGTAAATTGTGGAAATCGCAACCAACAATTGGCCAAATGCCTCTTGGGAACATATTGGCTTGTGCATCCCTTCTATTCTCGGGCAATAATTTTGACAAAATTGAGGAATTTTTAACTTTTTTTAAAGTAAATTTTATTACAAAAAAAACTTATTATAAATATAAAAAAAATTATATTTTCCCTACAATCGATCTCCATTGGCAAAAAAAAAGAAGTAATACAATCGAATCAATAAAGAACAAACCTCTCACATTGTCAGTAGTGATGTCGCGAACTTAAAAATTTCGGTTTGCGAACGGCGGACTCGAACTTCCGCCATTGAATTCAATAGGCAGGCGAACTTTAAAACCTACAAAGACTCTTTCTGGCCACAATAGTGATGGAAAAGTTGTTTCAAGGGGACTAACACCGGGACTGTGGCATGCTGGAGGGGGATCCCTGGCAAAACTCCCATTGAAAATTACATAGTTTATGCAGAGTCTGCTTTTAACCCATAAAGGGCCTAAATCACCTAACATTCCCAAATTGTTTGCAATAACGTGCTTTAAAACATCAGTTATGATGATGTCGTATCTATCAGGTAGTGTAAGGGTTACGGCCGATTCACAGTGACAGAGCAAACTCCAAGTGTAACGCACCGCAATCAACCGCAAACAGTCCACTTGCACAACCACGAGATAGATAGATTTGATAGATAGATAGATACATAGATTACATAGCTCAATCGATGCAATATACATATGATCGATACACTGTACATAGATCAATAGATGCAATATACATTTGATAGATACGAATTACATCGATCAATAGATGCAATATACATTTGATAGATACGAATGTTATCGAATCAAAGATGCAATATACATTTTATAGATACGAATGACATCAACCAAAATATGTAATATACATTTTATAGATACGAATTACATTGATCAATAGATGCAATCTACATTTGATAGATACGTTTGATAGTTCGATCTATTTGACAGATAAATAAATCGATTTGAAATATATTTAATTTCCCTGACAGAGTATAACAATAAGACATGCGGTCTGTGACCCGTGGTGTGTTAAGTAGTACTATTCTTAACAGTTTACTACAACCTGTTACTCCCCCTTTTGGTGGGAGGTCTATATGGCCTTCATTTTTGGAACCGGGAGATGGAAGAAGATGATTGGTCTGTCCTCCTACTTCAAATTTGTCAAAAACACAAGTGGCTGTCTCAAAACAGTCCGGACAGAAGATAGATCGATAGATAGATAGGATAGATAGATATACATAGATTGATAGTTAGATAGAATCGATAGAAGAGAAATAGATATATTTGTTAGATATATAATTACCCTGATAAAGTATAATAATTAAACATGCGGTCTTGGACCCATGGTAACTAGGTTGTGTTAATTAGTACTATTCTTAGCACTTTCAGCCCTGTAACTCCCCCTATTGGTGGAGGTCTATATGGTGGTTATGATTACCCTAACAAAGTATAACAACAAGACACGCGGTCTGGGACCCATGGTAATTTTGTTGTGTTAAGTAAAACTTTTCTTATCACTTGAATCCCTCTTACCCCCCCCCCCCCCCTTTGTTGGAGTTCTATATGGCCTGCATGATTAGCCTGACAAATTTTTAATTTAAATTATTAACAATACTGTGACAACAAATATGATTGGTGTAACTAGTTGGCAAATCGACCTGGAACACAGGCTGGCAGGCAGGAGGAAAATGCAATTCAAGGGCACTAGGAGACTGCAGATTCAAAGCCAAAACAGTGATGATTTACAATTTTTTAAAGACTGTTAAAAGAAATATGATTGCTAGCACTACTTAGCTAGTTGGGCCTGGCACACTGGCTGCCAGGCAGGAGGAAAGTGCGATTCAATGGCACAAGAAAACTGAGGATTCAGAATAACAATCAAATATTTTTTTATTTTAAATTATAACAATACTGTGATAACAAATATGATTGGTGTGACTAGTTGGCAAGTCGGCCTGGCACACAGGCTGGCAGGCAGGAGGGAACTGCAATTCAATGGCACTACTAGACTACAGATTCACAGATTTACAATTTTTTCAATACTGTTTAAACAACTATAATTGGTGGCACTAATTGGATAGTTGGGACTGGCACACAGGCTGCCAGGCAGGAGGAAACTGCAATTCAATGGCACTAGGAGACTGAAGATTTGCAGACAAAAAAAATTATGATTTAAATTTTTTTATATACTGTTACAAGAAATATGATTGGTGGCACTAATTGGGTAGTTGGGCCTGGCACACAGGCTGCCAGGCAGGAGGAAAGTGCAATTCAATGCAACAAGCCAAATGATGAATCACAATCGAACAATGTTTAATTTTAAATATTAACTATACTGTTACAACAACTATGATTGGTGGCACTAATTGGCTAGTTTGGGCCTGGCACACAGGCTGGCAGGCAGGAGGAAACTGCAATTCATTGGCACTAGGAGACTGAAGATTTGCAGACAAAAAAAATTATGATTTAAATTTTTTTATATACTGTTACAAGAAATATGATTGGTGGCACTAATTGGGTAGTTGGGCCTGGCACACAGGCTGCCAGGCAGGAGGAAAGTGCAATTCAATGCAACAAGCCAAATGATGAATCACAATCGAACAATGTTTAATTTTAAATATTAACTATACTGTTACAACAACTATGATTGGTGGCACTAATTGGCTAGTTTGGGCCTGGCACACAGGCTGCCAGGCAGGAGGAAAGTGCAATTCAATGCAACAAGCCAAATGATGAATCACAATCGAACAATGTTTAATTTTAAATATTAACTATACTGTTACAAGAATTATGATTGGTGGCACTAATTGGCTAGTTGGGCCTGGAAAACACGCTGGCAGGCAGGAGGAAAGTGCAATTCAATGGCATGAGCAAACTGATGAATCACAAGCGAAAAATTTGTAATTTTAAAGATTAACAATACTGTTACAACAACTATGATTGGTGGCACTAATTGGCTAGTTGGGCCTGGCACAGAGGCTGGCAGGCAGGAGGGAACTGCAATTCAATGGCACTACTAGACTGCAGATTCACAGTCAAAAAAGTGATGATTCACAATGTTTTCAATACTGTTACAACAACTATGATTGGTGGCACTAATTGGCTAGTTGGGCCTGGCACACAGGCTGGTAGATATGAGTTGTGGATGGTAGGTAGGGCAGAAATTTAACACAGTATGCTGTGTAAGTGAGAAAAACACAGGCCTGATAGAAAATTAAGTTAGATTACACTAGCAAAATAATTTAAAATTTTATCTTTTAATATTAAAATAATGTTAAGAAGTGCACTGCACATATGAGTGGTCGCACTGGCTGGCTGCTACGTAGGGCAGCAATTAACAACAGTATGCTGTGTAAGTCAGATAGACAGTTAGACAGGCCTGATAGAAAATAAAATTACATTACACTAGCATAATGATTTAAAGATTTTTTGGGGGAATTTAAAGAAAAAGGTTAAGCACATATGAGTCGTGGCTGATAGCCTTGGAAGGGCAGCTATTGAAAACAGTAGGCTCTGTAAGTCAGATACACACACGCCTGATAGAAAATACTATTAGATTACACTAGAAAAATGATTTAAATATTTTTTTGGGAAATTAAAAAAAGGTTAAACACATATGAGTCGTGGCTCATAGACTAGGGAGGGCAGCAAGTAAACACAGTATGCTCTGTATGTCAGCAAAACACACAGGCCTGATAGAAAATGATATTAGATTACACTAGCAAAAAAATTTAAACTTTTTTTTTTTTACATTTAAAATAAGGTGAAGAAGATATGAGTGGTGGCTGCCTGGCAAAGAGCAATTAACCAAAAGACTGAAAAAAAATGAAGTATATCAATGCTGTGTGAGCCTGACAGACACAGGCCTGATAGAAAATGTAATTAGATTACACTAGCAAAATGATTTAATTTTTTTTTAAATTTAAAATAATGTTATAAACGGATATTAACACTGGTGGCTGGCACAGAGCAATGAACCAGAGTATATGCTGTGTGACACAGGCCTGATAGAAAATGAAAAAAAATTACACTAGCAAAATAATTTCAAATTTTTGTTGGTTAAATTTAAACTAATGTTGTTAGGCAGATATCAGTGGTGGCAGTAATCACAGCATATGCTGTGAGCCTCACATACAGGCTGAAAGCCAGGCAAATGCTAATAAAAATACGAAAAAAAAACAAAAAAAAAACGGCTCGAATTATAGCCCTAAAAAGGGCTTTTTGGGGTGCTGTCCTTGCAGCAGAGATGAGATGAGTCCTTCTGGACTGTAGTGGACACTAAATACACTAGCCTAGCTATCTATTTCCCTACAATGTCAGCAGCACAAAAACAACACTTCCTTTCACTAAGAAAGCAAGGTCGTTATGAGTCTAAAATGGCGGCTTCCAAGGAGCTGGGAGGGTCTGTGTGGGAATGTCTGATGCTGATTGGCTCTAATGTGTCAGAAGGCTGTGACATACAGGGTCAAAGTTTCCTCAATGATGACACATAGGGGCGGATCGAACATCGCATGTGTTCACCCACAGCCGTGAACGCGAACATACTATGTTCGCCGTGAACCGTTCGCGGGCGAACCGTTCGGGACATCACTAATTGTCAGGTGATGGACAATGTGATAGTCCCGGTCACTCTGCAAAATTTTGCACATATACTCTTCTTGAAGAAACAACTAAGAAAATCGTTGAATTTAAAATTGTGCAGGTTTCAGAAACTTCGTCTTCAGTTGCAATGGAAGCTAAGGCTTTTCGAATTTGCTTGAATACTGTCATTAATGAAAGTCTATTGGTAGTTGTGATAGCAACGGATAGACATGTTTCTATTCGTAAAATATTGAGAACAGATTATCCTAATATATGCCACCATTTTGACCTTTGGCATTATGCCAAAAGCCTGAGAAAAAAATCAATGGCGATCAGCAAAAGGAAAACATGTTCTGAAATTTCAGATTGGATACCAGCCATAGTGAATCACATGTGGACAGCTAGCATGATGTCAAAGGGAAACTATGAATTAATAAAGGAAATTTGGCAATCTGTTCTGATGCACACTGTGAACATTCATCAATGGGAACATGGTCATCTAGTAAAATTGTGCCTGCATAACCATCTTGAAGATAGTGAAGAGAGAAAAAGGAAGTGGCTGAAGAAGGATTCAAACAGTGTGAGAGAACTTCAGAAAATTGTCTGCAACAAACAAATTGACAACGACATCAATCATCTTACGCGTTTTTGTCATACCGGATATCTAGAGGTTTTTCACAGTTTAGTGCTTAAGTATAGACCTAAACGTATCCATTTTCAAATGGATGCTATGGAAGCTCGTACTAAGTTTGCAATACTTGATCACAATTTCAATGTTGATCGTGTTCAAGAGACTAATGTATTTAAGGAGAAATTTGGAACCTTTATAGTGAAAGGCTGAAATATGTCTGCCTAAGTGTTTTGTCACTATTAGTTAGTTTTAATAATTTAAATAATTATATCTAAGATTGATAAATAAACACTTAAGGAGCAGTGCGTAAGCATGAAGGGTATTCAATTTACAAAGTTGGACTATACTTGCGGGTAAGCAAGTCAGTTCAAAAAGAAGAATGCTTATATACACTGATACACACTTGTGTTAATACGTTCTGTTGATTACCGAAACCTTGGAGTACAAAAAAATTAGTGAAAATTAAAATATAACCTTTATTGTTGAAATTAAAAAAGACGGCATTAAATATGTGTGTATGCTGACCTGGAAAAATTAAAAACACTCTCCCTGTTTGTTATTCCGTATTCAGCTTTGTGATTACTTTGTATTTAGAACACTTAGTAAAAAGTCCTAAGACACAGATTAGATTATAAGCATATGTATATTAATAGTCTGCAGTGGATCTATGTAGCCTTATATATGGCCTGTCACATAGATTACCACTTAGAAATATTAGTGTTTGTGTTGTAAGTGCATTAGTGTATAGCACTAGGTATAAATACTATATTTTAGTATAGCGTATGTTAAGTGTAGTTATAGACATTCAACTGTTTTTAATTTTTCCAGGTCAGCATACACACATATTTAATGCTGTCTTTTTTAATTTCAACAATAAAGGTTATATTTTAATTTTCACTAATTTTTTTGTACTCCAAGGTTTCGGTAATCAACAGAACGTATTAAAACAAGTGTGTATCAGTGTATATAAGCATTCTTCTTTTTGAACTGACTTGCTTACCCGCAAGAATAGTCCAACATTGTAAAGTGTTCAAGAGACTGTTCAGTATCCAAAAATCAACTCTGCAAGTTTTGGTGAACCGAAATTTAAGACTTTTTTTCCTAAATCCCCCAAAAAATGGCAGGTACGGCCAATATAACACCCCATGAAAAAGGATCACATCAATGCTATGATGATTGATGTTATAAGGATGGTTGAGGGAGACCTCGAACATAGTTGGTTATCTAGAAATGATTTCTTACCACCCAATATTGCGTCTACTCCAAAGCTAGATAAGAAAAAACTTATAGAGGAATTGACAACACGTTTTTCTAAAAAGGGACCGTTAATTACAATTTGAATATATAGTCTGACTACATAATGCTTTTTCTTATAATAAGTTGATATATTAAAATATCAATGTTCATTTTGTATTACATTATATGTGTTCATTCAAATAAAAAAAAAGTTTATTTAACTTTAAAATTCTTATCTATTTTTATTTTGAGAGTATAATTGTATATTTTTTCGAAAAAAAATTCAAAAACTTAAACAATGAATATCAAAATATGAAAACGCTATGGATCATTATTAATTCATAAATCCTTAAAAAAAAAATAATTCAAAATTATAATAGCATCTCCATAACAAATATCTATAAGACGAAATAAAATCCCAAATTAGATAAAAAAAATTATAATATCTTAGTCTTCAATAGTATAAATTCATATATGCACTTGTTACCTCGATCAACCCAAAAATGGCTCTACTTTCAAATTGCCCATAGAAAAAATTAAATATTTATAAGCCCTCTATTCCATCTCCTATTCTTTAAAATTTTTACTATGTACCTATTTCACATTTCAAGAATTTATAAAATCGTGTAAGGTACACAAAAAGTCATTCTGAAATTTACCCCTATTAAAAAAAATTAAAAAAAAAATTAGAAAACACACATTCATACACTTCAAAAATGTATATACCTATCCTATCATATATGTCAGCATCCTTTGATATTGTTGAACAGTGAACACCCTATTTTACTCATCAACCGACAATCCTTACACATGTGAAAGACATCTCTCTCTCCATTCTGTTCTAATAAATTAAAAACTATATTTAGTTTTATTTCATAACTTATTATTGTTCTTTTTTAACTGTTGTAAAAATACAAGAAGCCAATAATAACTAACATAATTTAAATAAGCATAATAAATACTGGTTGTTTCAATATTATAAAGTTTTATTATTTTCACAACAAAGATGAATTTTGAATCCAAAAATCCAACCAACACAGACATTATTTCAATAATGTTAACATACTTATTAAAATCAAACATTCTGAAATGAACAGAAAAATAAAAATAAAAACATACCCTTTAATGATTCTGCTCATTTTTGGGTTGTAAAATATTAGAATAACTTTTTTTATTACACTTTTCTTTATTATAAAACAAAATATAGATTCAAAAATAGAATCTTAATCTTCTTTTTTTTTTACAAAAATAAAATATTGCAATGTTATAAATCCCATTGCCTTTGCCTGTAAGTTGAAAATTGACATTTTGCTAAAAAAAAAAAAGTTACAACATAATGCTCAAGATGTGTTTGTTATTGACAAACAAGAAAGAACAAAAACATTTATTTATTCATACATTATAACATCGTTTGCTGCACCCTCCAAATCAACATTCAAGAATCCCATGTAATGACCGTCATGTGATGGAAAACGTTCTCTTATCATAGATACTACACAAGCTGGTATCACTTTTCGGTTCATTGGTCCAAGGTAGCCATGCACCTTCACGGTAAAATCACGGTATGCGATTTTTCGGTATTCACTATAAAAACCAAAAAAATTAATGAATAAATTTACAATTAAACTAAAATAAATTGAAGTACATTATGAATTAAGTGGGTCGGTGTTGTTTATATATTGTTTACCACTTTGTTTAGTTTACAATTATATTGTGTATGTTGCATGCCATTGTTTATTAATGTTTAACAATGGTGTCTGTGACGTATGACAGTGAGTATTGGATGAGATTTTGTGTCTCTTATGATATATTTATTTTTTAAATAGTTTATCAATAGTGTGTTTATAGTGTGTGAGAATGTGTTAATGTTGTTTAGTGTGTTTTTTTTTATTTTTTTATAAAGTGTGTGTTGTTTGATAGTGTGTGTGAGTATTATGAATTTTTTTGTGTCGAATGATAATATTAATGAATTTTTTAAAAAGGTTTGTGTGTGTTTTATTCCCAGTGTTTGTTTTGTATGAGAGATTGCGTGTTTAATGTGAGTATGAGTGAGTCTTGAATAGTGGTGTGTGTGTTTTTATAGTAGTATAGTTGTTTTATAATGGTTTGTAGGTTTTATTTGAGTGTGTAAGTGGTGAATGTGTTGTAAGAGAGTGTGTGTGCAATGCAATTTATATGCTAACATTTCATGTATATGTGTGTGTTATAGTATTGGATTGGAGTATCTTTTTCTTGAGTTTCATTCTATTTCATTTTGTCAACACTTACAAATAAAGAAAATATACATTTAAAGATTATTTATTTACCTTTCCATGAATTCTCTGTGCCGGGGAAGGTGCATTTTTCGGAAACTGGCAGCAAACTTATACATATGGGTTAGATGTGTGGTGTCTCTCAGATTTCCACTCACATAAGGATCGTCACAAACACATGATGAGCCAACAGGAATGTATTGAGCAATATTCTCTATTTCACGACAACAAATGCATTCTTGAACGGTTGGCATGGAAACACAATTTCCACATATGCACCAGTCTTTGTTGTTGATTCTTGAATAATTTACAGTAGTTGGTGTATCTGTACAATCCTGATGTTCTGTATCAATTCCTTCATCAACATCATTATGGTTACTGATAATTGGATCCCAAGAGTGACTTTGGGTGGCATCAAATAGCATTGGTCTTGAATTACGTTCTGTGTCCAATTGCTCCCTCTGTTAAATAAAATTTTAAATAATAAATATAAATATAGATAAAAGAATATATATTTTTGATTTTAAAAAAATGGTCTCTAATTATATATGAATTTTTTAAATATATTTAATATAGCATATAGGTACATGGGGGATGGTTTTGATAGTGTTTTAATCGGGCGATAGCGTATTTTCTGACATTTTTTATACCATGGATTAAACAAATTGCAGTTGAAAAAAATAAAAAATTAAAAATATAGCATGCATTTTTAAGCAACTTTCTAATTTACTCCTATTATCAAATTTTCTTAATTCTCTTGGTATGTTTATTTGAAAAGCAAGAATGTAAGTTTAGATGCCGGCCCATTTTTGATGAACAACCTGGGTTGTCCTTGCTGATTGGTCAGCACCAATAAACAAGTGCTGTCCATGGTACTGAAGCAAACATTTGCTGGCTCCTTAACTGATATGCCTTCGTTTTCAAATAAAGATAGCAAGAGAACAAATTAAAATTGATAATAGAAGTAAATTAGAAAGTTGCTTAAAATTGCATGCTCTATCTGAATCATGAAAGAAAAAATTTGGGTTCAGTGTCCCTTTAATAAAGGAGTCATTGAGATTTGTGTAATGTGGGATGGGAATAATACATTTGAGATGGGACAAAGAGGGAAAAGAGGATGGTAAGTGTCAGATACTAGCCTAATGTATACACCATTCTTCATAAATGAATGAGAATAATAAAATAACACACTTTTAGCTAGCGTGCATAATACTAGTGCGTATTTCAGCAAACTTTTGCACAGTTGAATTGCGTAACCAACAATAAAAATAAAAAAAATAAAAAAATAAAAAAATAAAAATAAAAATAATACTCACCAATCGCCTAACTTCGTCCTCGCTAAAATCCATTATATTACGGGACACTCCGTCATGTTCAGAAGCCATTTCTGTAAAATTTTATATTAGATTGATTTAATATTTGATTATGCTTTGATCTAAGAAAAAGATACATCATCATATAAACTGTCAAAATTATAATATTACAATATTACATTATTTTTAAAAGGAAATATAATGTATATATATATATATATATATATATATATATATAATGTATATATTTCTCTCTCTCTCTCTCTCTCTCTATATATATATATATATATATATATATATTGTGTGTTTATATATATATATATATAAATATATATATATATATATATATATAAATTACGTTAATAGATATATACCGGTATATATATATATAAATATATATATATATACTGAAATATTTATTTATATATCTATTTATATACCTATTTATATATATATGCATGAATGGAGGACACTCACAGGATTTGAAAGTAGTGGATATTGTTTATTGTACATACATATCACGTTAGTGCATAAGAAATCATAGTGTATGACTTGTTAGGCATTAACGTGCTCTTTATGTTCTTTATAAAATATTGACTAATTGTAAATCCTGTAATTGACCTCCTTTACTGCATAGTTATATGTCTGAATCATTGAGGATTGCACAAAGGTCACTTGTGTACAAAGGTTATAGTGTTTAACCAATGTATAATTGACATATATATATATTTTTTTATATATATATATATATATATATATATATATATATATATATATATATATATATATATATAAATATATATATATATAATATATTATATATTATATTATATGTATATATATATATATGAGAGACTTTCAACAGCTCAGATCACTAGTGTCAGCTGTCTAGGTGCCAAAATATCAGTAAATATATATGCATCAAAAAATGCAATATCACTACTTTCAGAGATATAATAAAAGCAATTATTTTAATTGTAACGTCTTGGGGTATGATGATAAAGGGTAGTGCATACACTAAAGCGTTACAATAAAATTAACCTCTGTTATTCTATCTATGAAAGTACAGATAGTGCATTTGTTAGTGCAAACACACACACATATATATATATATATATATATATATATATCCATTCCAGCTCTCCTTTTAAGTAGAAGAAATGCTGCACTCACCGGTCTTGTTGTGAAAAGTTTCTTTTATTGTAAACAAATGACAAAATCGATCACATGAAAACCCCAGACGTTTTGGTGCGCCTCTGGCACCTTTCTCAATGGGCTTGCTTTCCAATCCTCAGGCAAAACAATCTAACTACCCGCCACCCTTATCCCTCTATTTAAACCCCCTACGTGTGCTCTATACTTCCGGTATCGCCGTGCCGGAGCGGATGCGTTACGTCACTACCGCCGATGAAGTGAAGCTGGAGGGCAGCCACATGGCTAATTAGCATATCCCCTCCTCCTCTTAGGATAGACAGGCGTAACAACAAACAGCGTATAGTAGTAGTGACGCAACATTGCAACCGGCCGGTGATCGGAAAAAATAGTGACAATCCATAAAGTGAAACAGTTTAAAACCGGCTAGACCAGCACTAACTTAGCTTTATTACTGGGGGAATATATGCACCAATTCTAATTAATAGATTCATCCTAATACCTCCTTAGTTAAAAATAGGGAAATTATCCAAAAATAAATAAACGAAATCCCCAAATGTTATTTAGCACTACATTAGACAATGAAAGGTCTAGTATTTAAAGTAAGCTTATTCAATGTAGACCAGCTATCTAAATTAGCCCTTGTTAGGAGTCAAAAAACCACGAATCCCTCTTCAAGTCTCTCAGACTATGGTGAAACTTATTTTGATTTGATGACACACTCACATAGGAGACCGTGGTCAATAAGAAACCATTGTCCTTACAGAGATGAAAAAATATATGTATCTGTAAGACAACAATAATATCGATATAGTTATGGATAATAATGATGATAAACGTCCAGACGTAGACCTAGACTGATGAATCATAGCCCAGTCCAGTTAAATAAACACATTATAATCCAATTGGGCGTTGAGTCCTCTCGGAGTGACAGTATCTAGGCGATATATCCAGGCAGCCTCAACCTGTAATAACTAAGGCCTAGATTTGGAGTTCGGCGGTAGCCGTCAAAACCAGCGTTTTGGAGTCGCTGGTATTTGGAGTCAGTGATTAAAGGGTCTAACGCTCACTTTTCAGCCGCGACTTTTCCATACCGCAGATCCCCCTACGCCATTTGCGTATCCTATATTTTCAATGGGATCTTTCTAACGCCGGTCGTTTCTGAAGTGAGCGTTAGAGCTCTAACGACAAAATTCCAGCTGCCTGAAAATAGCAGGAGTTAAGAGCTTTCTGGCTAACGCCGGTTCATAAAGCTCTTAACTACTGTACCCTAAAGTACACTAACACCCATAAACTACCTATGTACCCCTAAACCGAGCTCCCCCCACATCGCCGCCACTCGATTAAAATTTTTAACCCCTAATCTTCCGACCGCAAAGCGCCGCCACCTACGTTATCCCTATGTACCCCTAATCTGCTACCCCTAAAACCGCCGACCCCTATATTATATTTATTAACCCCTAATCTGCCCCCCTCAACGTCGCTGACACCTGCCTACACTTATTAACCCCTAATCTGCCGAGCGGACCTGAGCGCTACTATAATAAAGTTATTAACCCCTAACCCGCCTCACTAACCCTATAATAAATAGTATTAACCCCTAATCTGCCCTCCCTAACATCGCCGACACCTAACTTCAATTATTAACCCCTAATCTGACGACCGGAGCTCACCGCTATTCTAATAAATGTATTAACCCCTAAAGCTAAGTCTAACCCTAACACTAACACCCCCATAACTTAAATATAATTTACATCTAACGAAATAAATTAACTCTTATTAAATAACTTATTCCTATTTAAAGCTAAATACTTACCTGTAAAATAAATCCTAATATAGCTACAATATAAATTATAATTATATTATAGCTATTTTAGGATTAATATTTATTTTACAGGCAACTTTGTAATTATTTTAACCAGGTACAATAGCTATTAAATAGTTAAGAACTATTTAATAGTTACCTAGTTAAAATAATAACAAATTTACCTGTAAAATAAATCCTAACCTAAGATATAATTAAACCTAACACTACCCTATCAATAAAATAATTAAATAAACTACCTACAGTAGGTGTAATTAGTTTAAAATTGTTGTAATATTTTTCTTATGTTTGTAAATATTTTTTTATTTTTTGTAACTTAGTTCTTTTTTATTTTTTGTACTTTAGCTAGTTTATTTAATTGTATTTATTTGTAGCAATTGTGTTTAATTAATTTATTGATAGTGTAGTGTTAGGTTAATTGTAGGTAATTGTAGGTAGTTTATTTAATTATTTTATTGATAGGGTAGTGTTAGGTTTAATTATATCTTAGGTTAGGATTTATTTTACAGGTAAATTTGTTATTATTTTAACTAGGTAACTATTAAATAGTTCTTAACTATTTAATAGCTATTGTACCTGGTTAAAATAATTACAAAGTTGCCTGTAAAATAAATATTAATCCTAAAATAGCTACAATGTAATTATAATTTATATTGTAGCTATGTTAGGATTTATTTTACAGGTAAGTATTTCGCTTTAAATAGGAATCATTTATTTAATAAGAGTTAATTAATTTCGTTAGATGTAAATTATATTTAAGTTATGGGGGTGTTAGGGTTAGGGTTAGACTTAGCGTTAGGGGTTAATACATTTATTAGAATAGCGGTGAGCTCCGCTCGGAAGATTAGGGGTTAATAATTGAAGGTAGGTGTCGGCGATGTTAGGGAGGGCAGATTAGGGGTTAATACTATTTATGATAGGGTTAGTGAGGCGGATTAGGGGTTAATAACTTTATTATAGTAGCGCTCAGGTCCGCTCGGCAGATTAGGAGTTAATAAGTGTAGGCAGGTGTCGGCGACGTTGAGGGGGGCAGATTAGGGGTTAATAAATATAATATAGGGGTCGGCGATGTTAGGGCAGCAGATTAGGGGTACATAGGGATAACGTAGGTTGCGGCGGTTTACGGAGCGGCAGATTAGGGGTTAAAAAAAAATATGCAGGGGTCAGCGATAGCGGGGGCGGCAGATTAGGGGTTAATAAGTGTAAGGCTAGGGGTGTTTAGACTCAGGGTACATGTTAGAGTGTTAGGTGCAGACGTAGGAAGTGTTTCCCCATAGGAAACAATGGGGCTGCGTTAGGAGCTGAACGCTGCTTTTTTGCAGGTGTTAGGTTTTTTTTCAGCTCAAACAGCCCCATTGTTTCCTATGGGAGAATCGTGCACGAGCACGTTTTTGAGGCCGGCCGCGTCCGTAAGCAACTCTGGTATCGAGAGTTGCATTTGCGGTAAAAATGCTCTACGCTCCTTTTTTGGAGCCTAACGCAGCATTTGTTTGAACTCTCGATACCAGAGTTAAATTTATGGTGCGGCCAGAAAAAAGCCCGCGGAGCGTTAACAGCCCTTTTACCGCCAAACTCCAAATCTAGGCCTTAGTGTGCCTATCGCCACCCCTCTTCATGGGCGGTACATGGTCTATGACCATTGTTCTTAGGCTTGCGGCAGTGTGACCTGCCTGCATGAAATGCCTCGCGACAGGTTGATCTGATTCCTTCTTCTCAATCGCAGATCTTATTGCGTGACGATGATTCGCCATCCTCTCTCGAAATGTTGTAGAGGTCTTTCCAACATACACTAAAGAACATGGGCATGTCAAGATATATATCACAAAACTGCTAGTGCAGGTCAATCTGTGATAAATTTTACATTTCTTTCCTGTGCGAGGATGGTGAAATGTAGATCCCGTAAGCATGCTATTGCATGTGGTGCAATCGCCACATTTAAAACAGCCAGGTTTCCTAATAGTGTTCATCCAAGTGCCTTTTTTATAGCACTGTACAGGGTCATTGTGGAACAAAATGTCCTTCAAAGTAGACGATTTTTTATAGACCAGCCGTGGTGGTTTAGTTGATGTGAAGGGGAGAGACTTGTCTGTCCTCACTATCTCCCAATTTTCCCGCACTGATTTCTCCAGTGCTCAATGTAACGGGGTGTATGTAGTGATCAGATTGATCTCTTTGTCATTTGTTTTCTTCACCTTTGTTTCATGGAGGAGTGCACCCTGGTCAAGTTGGGCCAATCTTTGTGATGAATTTTCTATATCCCTTGTTCTATATCCTCTCTCCTTCAACTTCTTTTTCATGGCTTTCTCTTGGATGACCCTGGTCTCCGTGAGGTTGTTATTGCGGGCTACTCGCATGAGTTGAGATTTAATTACACCTTTCTTTTGATGTGTTGGGTGGAAGCTTGTAGATGACAGTAAGGAATTTCTATCGGTTGATTTTGTGTATAATGATGTACTGAATTTAATTAATCCATCTCCTCTGTATTTAGAAATTTTCAAATCCAGGAAAGAGATAGCTTCACTGCTGACCTCATATTTAAATCGGATTGGGGAATCTAGCCTATTCAGCCTCCCTACCCATTCATTTAATGATTCCACTGTACCCCTCCATACCAGGAGCACGTAGTCTATATAGCGACCATACAGCTTAATCTCAGGGATTGATCTGGTCTCCATTACGAACATCTCATACCACAACATGTACAAGTTGGCATATGCAAGAGCCATGCTGGAACCCATCGCCGTTCCAGCTATTTGCAAAAAATATTCATTCTCAAATCTAAAAAAGTTTTTTTCTAAGCAAAAGGTTAGCAATTCTAGCAGGAACTCAATGGGTGGTCCCGCATATGCCAACGAGAGACTTAACATGGTTTTGACAGCCTGTACACCCCCAACATGGGGTATGACGGTGTACAGACTGTCAACATCCATCGTCACAAGGAGATCATCACCCTCCAACCAGTCTATGCCAAGAAGTTTCTTAATAAGTGATGGTGAATCTACTATACAGGAAAAAGATTCCTTCACAACTGGTTGCAGGTGATGATCGATGTATTCCGCCACTTTCGAACACAACGAATCCCTGGCAGACACAATAGGTCTGCCAGGAGGATTCGTCAAAGTCTTATGGATCTTGGGGAGCAGGTATAACACCGGTACTATTGGAAACGGAATACTCATGAAGTCATATTCATTCTCGGTTATTATACCTGCCTCAAAACCACATTTTAATATAAGATCGAGTGATTTTTTGAAAGCAGTTGTGGGGTTACCCCTTAATTTAAGGTAGGTGTTGGTATCAGATAGTTGTCTATATGCCTCTTGATGGTAATCAGAGTAATTTTGGATTACTATCGATCCACCCTTATCTGCCGCATGTATAATAATATTATTGTCTGACTTTAGATTTTTTAAGGCTAATTTCTCATCTTTAGTGAGATTGGATACATAGCCATTTGGTTCTGACTGTTCAATAGTATTGGTCACCATTCTTGTGAAACTTTTAATAGAGGGATTATGGTTTGCTGGATCAAATTTGCTTGGAGCTTTAAACTTACTGATAATAGTCTGTTCTTTGTCCTTAAAAAAATCCCTAATACGTAATTGCCTCTGCAATTTATACATGTCAATATTCAATTGAAACTTATCAATTTTGGGCATAGGGGCAAAGGACAGACCCTTATTCAGTAAGCTCCTTTCACTGTCACTTAAAGGGCGATCACTTAGATTGTAAACAATGTCTATTTCTTTTTCTGTGGTTTTTTCTTTATACCCACCCCTTCTAACTGTTCTCCTGCCTCGTTTCTTTTTGGCAGGGGTAAAGGTGGTTTGTTGGTTGACCTTGTGGAAACAAATATATACCAAGAGGGTTTAGGATCAAAAACATACCCACTATAGGAAGGTCTAACCCAGAGTTTTGTAAAAAATGGTGTTCTATTCTAAACAAGTGCTCATATGACCTCAATTGAATATTGGAGTTATAGAAAATGGTTGAGAGGAGCGCTAGACTCGACCCACTTAGCCAACCTCTGGTCCTACCTCCTTCCTAGGTAGTTAAAAAATAGGAGAATCTAAATGTGTGTAGTGTAGGTGGCGCTAGAATATATACTTAGTATACCTAGCAGTGGGTTAATAAACCAACGATACTATGTTGTCCTGGGACAGTTTTTTAACATCCTCATATAAAAATTCTTGAGTCAATAATTGGAGGTAACTCGTGTCTGGATTAGAATTATGTACAACTTTTTAATGATAAAAAAGGTAAAAACACAATAAATCAAAAACACAGTAAAAATAATCCAAGCTATCTCTCATGCAATTGGCCCAAACACTCTTCAATCACAACCGCTTCTAAATAAAATTGCTAATACAAATTACTCTATGTGAATGGTTAAGGAGATATACGTCTAAGGAAAAAATATGCAGAAAGAGACAGGTATATGTTTGACTATCTGGCTTGGGTTCTATTCCCGATACAAGTCTCTGTGTATATGGGGGACTTTCTTCTATTGCCGTAACAGACAGACGTGTAACTGCCTGTTTCCACTCGGCCCGTAGTATCAAATAGTCCTTGTATTTTGCCTTGTCACAATGGTACACCTGCTTGAAATCTCATGAGAAGGGGGAGTTCCCCGGATGAAATATGCAATCTTATTCAAATAGGGGCAAATCCCCACTCGGAACAACAGTCTTATGATGTATTCAAAATAGTAACACCGGAGTCTGTATTCAATGAACAGTTTCCACAGACAATCTTAGTCCGGTTAGGTGGTATGGATCACACTTTTGCGGGGAGTTACTGACATATAGATACTCTCACCTGCTGGTCTTTGTCCGGGTGCATAAGCTCTTATAGCGATATTGGAAGTCTGGTTAAGTAGTGGACCTTCTTGTCCCTGTGGGTAACTATCTTCACTTGCGCAAGCCTTATCTGAGTTACCTTTTCACCGCAGCCTCTCCGTGACACTCTGCTCTTCAAGTACTTCGTACGCAGAGCCGGTTACTCAGCAGTAACCGGCTCTGCGTACGAAGTACTTGAAGAGCAGAGTGTCACGGAGGCTTGCGCAAGTGAAGATAGTTACCCACAGGGACAAGAAGGTCCACTACTTAACCAGACTTCCAATATCGCTATAAGAGCTTATGCACCCGGACAAAGACCAGCAGGTGAGAGTATCTATATGTCAGTAACTCCCCGCAAAAGTGTGATCCATACCACCTAACCGGACTAAGATTGTCTGTGGAAACTGTTCATTGAATACAGACTCCGGTGTTACTATTTTGAATACATCATAAGACTGTTGTTCCGAGTGGGGATTTGCCCCTATTTGAATAAGATTGCATATTTCATCCGGGGAACTCCCCCTTCTCATGAGATTTCAAGCAGGTGTACCATTGTGACAAGGCAAAATACAAGGACTATTTGATACTACGGGCCGAGTGGAAACAGGCAGTTACACGTCTGTCTGTTACGGCAATAGAAGAAAGTCCCCCATATACACAGAGACTTGTATCGGGAATAGAACCCAAGCCAGATAGTCAAACATATACCTGTCTCTTTCTGCATATTTTTTCCTTAGACGTATATCTCCTTAACCATTCACATAGAGTAATTTGTATTAGCAATTTTATTTAGAAGCGGTTGTGATTGAAGAGTGTTTGGGCCAATTGCATGAGAGATAGCTTGGATTATTTTTACTGTGTTTTTGATTTATTGTGTTTTTACCTTTTTTATCATTAAAAAGTTGTACATAATTCTAATCCAGGCATGAGTTACCTCCAATTATTGACTCAAGAATTTTTATATGAGGATGTTAAAAAACTGTCCCAGGACAACATAGTATCGTTGGTTTATTAACCCACTGCTAGGTATACTAAGTATATATTCTAGCGCCACCTACACTACACACATTTAGATTCTTCAATTGAATATTGACATGTATAAATTGCAGAGGCAATTACGTATTAGGGATTTTTTTAAGGACAAAGAACAGACTATTATCAGTAAGTTTAAAGCTCCAAGCAAATTTGATCCAGCAAACCATAATCCCTCTATTAAAAGTTTCACAAGAATGGTGACCAATACTATTGAACAGTCAGAACCAAATGGCTATGTATCCAATCTCACTAAAGATGAGAAATTAGCCTTAAAAAATCTAAAGTCAGACAATAATATTATTATACATGCGGCAGATAAGGGTGGATCGATAGTAATCCAAAATTACTCTGATTACCATCAAGAGGCATATAGACAACTATCTGATACCAACACCTACCTTAAATTAAGGGGTAACCCCACAACTGCTTTCAAAAAATCACTCGATCTTATATTAAAATGTGGTTTTGAGGCAGGTATAATAACCGAGAATGAATATGACTTCATGAGTATTCCGTTTCCAATAGTACCAGTGTTATACCTGCTCCCCAAGATCCATAAGACTTTGACGAATCCTCCTGGCAGACCTATTGTGTCTGCCAGGGATTCGTTGTGTTCGAAAGTGGCGGAATACATCGATCATCACCTGCAACCAGTTGTGAAGGAATCTTTTTCCTGTATAGTAGATTCACCATCACTTATTAAGAAACTTCTTGGCATAGACTGGTTGGAGGGTGATGATCTCCTTGTGACGATGGATGTTGACAGTCTGTACACCGTCATACCCCATGTTGGGGGTGTACAGGCTGTCAAAACCATTTTAAGTCCGTTGGCATATGCGGGACCACCCATTGAGTTCCTGCTAGAATTGCTAACCTGTTGCTTAGAAAAAAACTTTTTTAGATTTGAGAATGAATATTTTTTGCAAATAGCTGGAACGGCGATGGGTTCCAGCATGTCAGGATTTGACTTCCTAACTTTGCCTTTAAGTCAAATCTCCTCCCCATTCCTACACCCTATTTAAGATCATTACTTCCAGTGTTCATTGCTTGATTATTGGATCACTGAGGGAAGTACTGCTGCTCCCTTTATTTGCTGATATCCATTTAAAGCCTTAAGTTTTCATTACTATTTTCAGTACTAATACTTCAATCCTTTTACCATCTCTTTAGTGTGACATCTGAACAGAGTTTGGGAACTAAGTTCTTATATTAATAAATTCAACCTGTAACTTGATTTACCATTGGATCTACAACAGCGCTGCAACTATCTCCGTGAACTAAGTCGGAACTTGGTGACGTCACCCGCTCTTCACTGATCAGCTGGATGTGCTACGCAGCTCCCGTTCTGCTCAGATCAGCTGTAGACTGCGTGCCTAAAGACCGAAGCTTCCGTGTTTGCAAACACAAAGTACTACTCGATCCCCCTTTACTCCAAAAGGCACAGTAAGATAAAATTTCAACTTTAAGGTATGACTTTATTCTCAATGACCTTAGACACAGTATATTGTTATGAAATTAATGCGTAATATTATTCATACGAAAATCACTACTACATTGATTGAACCATATTTATCCTGCTTGATCAAACTTTCTAAAACGCTAACTTTATGTATGAACAATATCTTGCTACAAGTGCATATCCACATCTTGATAGCCAGTTATAAATTTCTTCCAAGAATTACTAATTCAATATCTGTTATTATCAAAAGATAACATGTGTTTGTTAAGACTTACAACTTGTGTTATTTCCACCATTTAAATCCATTCAGATAAATTGCTACCATAATAAATCCTAACATCTAAGATATGATAATTGGGAGTTTATGGCAGCATACACTCAGTGAAAAAGTAACATATATTTTAACTTTGTTAAAAGAGAATAACAGATTGTTACACAGCATGGCTCCCGCATATGCCAACTTGTACATGTTGTGGTATGAGACGTTCGTAATGGAGACCAGATCAATCCCTG
Organism: Bombina bombina; assembly: GCF_027579735.1. Taxonomy (NCBI): domain Eukaryota; kingdom Metazoa; phylum Chordata; class Amphibia; order Anura; family Bombinatoridae; genus Bombina; species Bombina bombina. Next base: position 1,151,660,914 of record NC_069502.1, on the reverse strand, counting down.
AGATTAAGCTGTATGGTCGCTATATAGACGACGTGCTCCTGGTATGGAGGGGTACAGTGGAATCATTAAATGAATGGGTAGGGAGGCTGAATAGGCTAGATTCCCCAATCCGATTTAAATATGAGGTCAGCAGTGAAGCTATCTCTTTCCTGGATTTGAAAATTTCTAAATACAGAGGAGATGGATTAATTAAATTCAGTACATCATTATACACAAAATCAACCGATAGAAATTCCTTACTGTCATCTACAAGGTTCCACCCAACACATCAAAAGAAAGGTGTAATTAAATCTCAACTCATGCGAGTAGCCCGCAATAACACACTCACGGAGACCAGGGTCATCCAAGAGAAAGCCATGAAAAAGAAGTTGAAGGAGAGAGGATATAGAACAAGGGATATAGAAAATTCATCACAAAGATTGGCCCAACTTGACCAGGGTGCACTCCTCCATGAAACAAAGGTGAAGAAAACAAATGACAAAGAGATCAATCTGATCACTACATACACCCCGTTACATCGAGCACTGGAGAAATCAGTGCGGGAAAATTGGGAGATAGTGAGGACGGACAAGTCTCTCCCCTTCACATCAACTAAACCACCACGGCTGGTCTATAAAAAATCGTCTACTTTGAAGGACATTTTGGTCCACAATGACCCTGTACAGTGCTATAAAAAAGGCACTTGGATGAACACTATTAGGAAACCTGGCTGTTTTAAATGTGGCGATTGCACCACATGCAATAGCATGCTTACGGGATCTACATTTCACCATCCTCGCACAGGAAAGAAATTTAAAATTTATCACAGATTGACCTGCACTAGCAGTTTTGTGATATATATCTTGACATGCCCATGTTCTTTAGTGTATGTTGGAAAGACCTCTACAACATTTCGGGAGAGAATGGCGAATCATCGTCACGCAATAAGATCTGCGATTGAGAAGAAGGAATCAGATCAACCTGTCGCGAGGCATTTCATGCAGGCAGGTCACACTGCCGCAAGCCTAAGAACAATGGTCATAGACCATGTACCGCCCATGAAGAGGGGTGGCGATAGGCACACTAAGTTATTACAGGTTGAGGCTGCCTGGATATATCGCCTAGATACTGTCACTCCGAGAGGACTCAACGCCCAATTGGATTATAATGTGTTTATTTAACTGGACTGGGCTATGATTCATCAGTCTAGGTCTACGTCTGGACGTTTATCATCATTATTATCCATAACTATATCGATATTATTGTTGTCTTACAGATACATATATTTTTTCATCTCTGTAAGGACAATGGTTTCTTATTGACCACGGTCTCCTATGTGAGTGTGTCATCAAATCAAAATAAGTTTCACCATAGTCTGAGAGACTTGAAGAGGGATTCGTGTTTTTTTGACTCCTAACAAGGGCTAATTTAGATAGCTGGTCTACATTGAATAAGCTTACTTTAAATACTAGACCTTTCATTGTCTAATGTAGTGCTAAATAACATTTGGGGATTTCGTTTATTTATTTTTGGATAATTTCCCTATTTTTAACTAAGGAGGTATTAGGATGAATCTATTAATTAGAATTGGTGCATATATTCCCCCAGTAATAAAGCTAAGTTAGTGCTGGTCTAGCCGGTTTTAAACTGTTTCACTTTATGGATTGTCACTATTTTTTCCGATCACCGGCCGGTTGCAATGTTGCTTCACTACTACTATACGCTGTTTGTTGTTACGCCTGTCTATCCTAAGAGGAGGAGGGGATATGCTAATTAGCCATGTGGCTGCCCTCCAGCTTCACTTCATCGGCGGTAGTGACGTAACGCATCCGCTCCGGCACGGCGATACCGGAAGTATAGAGCACATGTAGGGGGTTTAAATAGAGGGATAAGGGTGGCGGGTAGTTAGATTGTTTTGCCTGAGGATTGGAAAGCAAGCCCATTGAGAAAGGTGGCAGAGGCGCACTGAAACGTCTGGGGTTTTCATGTGATCGATTTTGTCATTTGTTTACAATAAAAGAAACTTTTCACAACAAGACCGGTGAGTGCAGCATTTCTTCTACTTATAAGGAGAGCTGGAATGGATATGTATTGTTTATGCAGCACCACGGCAATTGGACTGGGTTCTATGGAGTGCACCTTATTTTGAATGGACTTTCATAGATAGAATAACAGAGGTTAATTTCATTGTTTTAGGGTATGCACTACCCTTTATCATCATACCCCAAGACGTTAGAAATAAAATAATTGCTTTTATTATATCTCTGAAAGTAGTGATATTGCATTTTTTTGTGCATATATATTTACTGATATTTTGGCACCTAGACAGCTGACACTAGTGATCTGAGCTGTTGAAAGTCTCTCATATCTATCTATCTATCTATCTATCTATCTATCTATCTATCTATCTATATATTTATATATATATATATATATATATATATTGATATATATATATAAAGATATATATAGATATATATAGATATATAGATATATATAGTAAACTAAGATGAAAGCAACAACAATTCATGACATTTGATTATTAATTACAAATTAGGTCAATAAATAAAGATGGTTTAGGTATTCATGTCAGTTTGAATACAGAATACACTTTGATTAATTATTCTTGCTGCAATCTTCCATTTTGGATTGTCTTCAATGTATGAGAGGGGTAAAGGATACTATGATGTATGTGTAACAAATAGTAAAGATTAGTGTATGTCTTCCAATGTGTGCTGTATCCTTTATTGTTTATTATATAAATATATAATAGAGGTGGTACATGAGATTATACAATTTGGGCAAATGCTTTTACTAAGTCTTAAATTTTTGTTTTTAAACCTAGCATAGAGCTTGTGCTATATATATATATATACATACGGTATGTAATATACAATAAAAAAAAGATGTCAGCAACCAAAATTGCTCAAATATTCATATGTATTGTGTGTGAATATTTATAAATAGATATATATATAAATATATATATATATATATATATATATATATATATATGTATATAAAAGTGTATATATATATATATATATATATATATATATATATATATATATATATGTATATATTTATAAATATTCACACACAATACACAATAAAGGATACAGCACAAGTTGAATGATATTCAATAATCAAAAAAAAAAAGAAGATGACATCAACAACAATTCATCAAAGTGATTTCTTTTAGAAAATATATCCATGAGGACATAAACCACCTTTCTGTATTCATGTCACTTTGAATAAATAAGAATATTTGAGCTATTTTGTTTGCTAACAACTTAATTTTTTTATTTTATGTTACATATATATATATATATATAAATGTATTGCTCTATTTTGCAATAACGATATAAATCGATCATCAATAACAATGTATTAGGATATTGAATATAGATGTTACAGACGATAATTGTAGATAATAAATGTAGATTCGCATTTGAACAATAAAAGATTGTAAAGACTAATGATTAATTATTTTTGGACATATAGGGATGAAAAAAACTTTGAATACATGATAGTATGTGTTAACGATTGAAATTCAATGAATGGATTCAATTGGCTAATTAATTATCAATAAATAGTTAAGTAATGAAATTATTATACCTGTTTATGTTCAGGATGGAGAGCGGATAGATTAGAATTATAGAGAGATGCGTCTTCAGTAGAATCCACTGCGCAATGAGCGTGATCTATTAGATGCAATATTGTAAGCATCGAACGCTTGGCGTGGACGTATGATTGGGGGCATGCGCAGAATGCGGAATATTGGAAAGCAGGAGAAGATGACGTCATTGTGCGCGCACTGGCAAACAAGGTAAATAGCTCGACCGATATTAACGTTATTGGCTAAATGCAAATTCTTCAAATATATGAAAAAAAGCGGCGGTAAAGAAGGCAGACTGTGAATACACAAGCGGTAAAACTTTGAATATAAATTAGATAACTAAAAAAAAGTAATTTAATAATTTGATGAATGAAAGTCTACTTAAATACATGTTGCACATTTAAAAATGGCGATTGAAATTTGGAGTATACTGTCCCTTTAATGATAGTGTAGTGTTAGGTGTAATTGTAACTTAGGTTAGTTTTTATTTTACAGGTAAATTTGTCTTTATTTTAACTAGGTAGCTATTAAATAGTTAATAACTATTTAATAGCTATTGTACCTAGTTAAAATAAATACAAACTTGCCTGTAAAATAAAAATAAATCCTAAAATAGTTACAATGTAACTATTAGTTATATTGTAGCTATATTAGGGTTTATTTTATAGGTAAGTATTTAGTTTTAAATGGGATTAATTTAGTTAATAAGAGTAATATTAATTAGATTTATTTAATTAATATTTAAGTTAGGGGGTGTTAGGGTTAGTGTTAGACTTAGGTTTAGGGGTTAATAATTTTATTATAGTGGCGGCGGTGTAGGGGGGCAGGATAGGGGTTAATAATTTTATTATAGGTGGCGGCGGTATAGGGGGGGCAGGATAGGGGTTAATAAATTTATTATAGGTGGCAGCAGTATGGGGGGGCAGGATAGGGGTTAATAGGTATTATGTAGGTGACGTCGGGATCTGGGAGCAGCGGTTTAGGGGTTAACATATTTATTATAGTTGCCGCGGGGTCTAGGAGCGGCGGTTTAGGGGTTAATAACTTTATTTAGTTGCGGGGGGCTCCGGGTCGCCGGTATAGGGAGTAGAACAGTATAGTATAGTGTGAGTGCTTAGTGACAGGGGTATCAATAAAGTTGTAAAAAAGCCGAAGTGCAGCGAGATTGATGATTGATAACTATCACAGTCCGCTGCTCATCGCCCCGTACATGGTGCGCGGCTTTTTGACAGCTTTATTGATAACTTTGGCGAGCGTTTTCAGGTCCGCGGCGGCGATGGTAGGTCGAGCTTAGGTGAGCGTATTGGGCCGGCGAATGCAGGTAAGTAAACGGCTTCATAACTAGAGGCCATTGTCTCCTTATATTAATTTAAATAGAAACAGTGGTGAGGTAAGAATACTACAAATAACAATAGGGAGGAGACTTGGTTGCTGAACTTGTCTCTTAAATGTTGACACCGCAGTCATTGTTCTTTTTAATTCTGAAAATGAGAACTGTATTAGTTAGTGAAATCCTAATTTAAAGTACAGGTAGAAAACCCTTTATTCAAACTGCTTGGGACCGCAAGTTTGGAATTTGGAATATTTTGAATTTTGGAATATTTGCATCTGGAAAATGTGATGGTTTGGAGTTAGCATGGGACCAAGTATAAACAACAATAGCGTATGTTATTTAGGCAATATTCACATGTCATAATGCAGCTTATACATGCAACCTAAAGGTAGTTTTATATCAGTTTTATACTTTTATATGCACAGTACCATCAGAAAGATAGTAAAGCACCGTAATCAGAAAGGTAATATTTGTTGTTTTATAGAAATATAGACTATTATTTACATTTTGGAGCACAAAAAAACAGCAAAAAAAAACGATAGGCAGAGAAGATTGTGACTTATAAACAGAGAAATAGTCATTTTTGATCATTTTATTTGTTTTAAAATATTAATTCATAAGTTTAGATTTTAGAATTCCGTATTTGTATAACCATAAAGCGAGCAATTATTCCTACTAAACAGACAATTACCACTGCAACAGTAGGATTAATTTTGGCTAGATTACAAGTGGAGCGCTAAGTATTGCTTGTGCGCAAGCGATATTTGCACTCCACTGAGTAATACCAGCGCACGCTAATGTGTGCTGTTATTACAAGTTAAGTGCAATGCGAAGACGAACTCGCGTTCGCATTGCTAAAATGCATTGCGCTCATGAGAGCCAACTTCCATATGCTCCAATGGGAGCCTCGTTCTGATGCCATAAGTAAGTAGTGCAGAGATGGCAGCAAATATAAATATATATTTACTGGGAACACACAGTTTCCATACACCGCAATGTAAAGGCACTTTTCAGTGCCATTTTTTTTTCTAACACCCAACACCCGCCAACTTTAAAGCCCCAAAACTGCCTAGTGCAGCTTTTTATTTTAAAAATGCTACTTTTTTTTTTTTAATAAAAAACTATAATGCCCTCTATTTTGAGGGCATTTGGGGCACTTTTAGAAAATTAACCAGAGATGGAGGGGCCGATTTATCAAACGGTCAATCGGTCCCAATGCAGCTGTTTCTGCACGAGCCTTCAGGCTCGCCAGAAACAGCAGTTAAGAAGCAGCAGTCTTAAGACCGCTGCTCCTTAACTGGTCCACTGCCTCTGAGGCGGCGAACAGCAATCAGACCGATGGAATACAATCGGGTTGATTGACACCCCCTGCTAGCGGCTGATTGGCTGCAAATCTGCAGGGGGCGGAATTGCACAAGGAGTTTACCAGAACTGCTTGTGCACTGTTAAATGTTGACAGCGTATGTCCGCCCGACATATGATAAATCGGCTCCCTAATCTCTGGTTAATTTTCTGAGTGCTAATTGCTAACGGGAGCTCACAGTAGCAATAACCAGCCACTTGTAATGGCTGGTTATTTATCACGCGCCTGCAAACGGGCAAATTTGCCCGTTTGCAGGTGAGCAATAATTTAGTGCTCCACTTGTAATCTAGCCCTTTATGAATAATGGTTTGAATGCTTTTACTATAGTAAGCCATTATTATATGATGCGCCTCCAATTGAGAACATTCCCAATATTTGTAGTAGTGGGCACTAGATATTTGTGTTCATGCACTTCAGGTGCTAACGAATAAGGAAGAAAACGGCCGGAACATGCATTCAGTTCTTTTCCAAGCCGGATTTATTCTTGTGAAAGTACAACACACTCTGGATTTGCACAGATCTGTGTGCTGCACAAGAATAATTCTGCCTACAAAAAGAACCGAATACAACTTGCAGCTGCCACCATCTTCCTCATTCGTTAGCACTCAGAGTGCACATCTAGAGGACACACACGCTGATTCATTTATACAAACCCAGTTCATCTAATGCATCTAATGCTCTGGTTCATTTAAAGGGACAGCAACAATAAACTGATGAGTTATGTGTAGTAAAATAACTTTGCAATACACGTATTATTGGCCCCTTTTTCCAGTAATGTAAGTTAGAAATTTAATGCCTAGATTTAGAGTTCTGCGTTAGCCGTCAAAACCAGCGTTAGGGGTCCTAACGCTGTTTTTTACCGCCCGCTGGCATTTAGAGTCAGTCAGGAAAGGGTCTAACGCTCACTTTCCAGCCACGACTTTTCCATACCGCAGATCCCCCTACGCCAATTGCGTATCCTATCTTTTCAATGGGATCTTTCTAACGCCGGTATTTAGAGTCTTGGCTGAAGTGAGCCAGGAGTTAAGAGCTTTCTGGGCTAACGCCGGTTCATAAAGCTCTTAACTACTGTGCTCTAAAGTACACTAACACCCATAAACTACCTATGTACCCCTAAACCGAGGCCCCCCCACATCGCCGCCACTCTATTAAATTTTTTTAACCCCTAATCTGCCGACCGCACACCGCCGCAACCTACATTATCCCTATGTACCCCTAATCTGCTGCCCCTAACACCGCCGACACCTACATAATATTTATTAACCCCTAATCTGCCCCCCCCAACGTCGCCGCTACCTTACCTACAATTATTAACCCCTAATCTGCCGACCGGACCTCACCACTACTCTAATAAATGCATTAACCCCTAAAGCTAAGTCTAACCCTGACCCTAACACCCCCCTAAGTTATATATAATTTTTATCTAATGAAATAAAATAAATCTCATTAAATAAATTATTCCTATTTAAAGCTAAATACTTACCTGTAAAATAAACCCTAATATAGCTACAATATAAATAATAATTATATTGTAGCTATTTTAGGATTAATATTTATTTTACAGGCAACTTTGTATTTATTTTAACCAGGTACAATAGCTATTAAATAGTTAATAACTATTTAATAGCTACCTAGTTAAAATAATTACAAAATTACCGGTAAAATAAATCCTAACCTAAGTTACAATTAAACCTAACACTACACTATCATTAAATACATTAAATACAAATACCTACAAATAAATACAAATAAATACACTAACTAAAGTACAAAAAATAAAAAAAGAACTAAGTTACAAAAAATAAGAAAAATAATTTACAAACATTATAAAAATATTACAACAATTTTAAGCTAATTACACCTACTCTAAGCCCCCTAATAAAATAACAAAGCCCCCCAAAATAAAAAAATGCCCTATCCTATTCTAAAATAAAAATTGAAAAGCTCTTTTACCTTACCAGCCCTTAAAAGGAAACAATCTGTAGTATCCCAGAAGGGGATACAAAAAGGCGCGCTGTTAGTTTTGAAAAATCGGGGCGGGGGAAGAAAGTGGGAGTGACATGTAACTCTGTACCCAAATAGAAAAACAAAAGATGCAACGAGAATGAAAACAAGATGTCTTCTAAAGCGAAGTAATAGTTATCATGAATATAATACCAAGTCCCAACGTGTTAATAAACAATGTCTTAGTCCATATAAACAGATTGCCGCCGGACGTTTTTCTGGCGGGGCAGCTCCTCTTGGTCCCAGAGAGCGGGGGGGGGGATAGTACTGTAGTAGAAAAAAAGAGAAGAAAAGAGGGCGCCAATAGTGTGATATTGTTTGTTTCACAGCAGAAATTAAACACAAAAATTGCGCTTACCAAAAAGAGTTGCACTGAACTCTTACCAGTGCGATATCGCCTGCTGGCACTTTACTCAGCGGCCAGTACACTGTGTATGGGCATATATCCTCCAGATGACCTTTGTAATTCTGTGTATTCGACTCAAGGATATGTGAACCTTAGAAAATAGAGAGGGGACTCCACATAGTGTAATATGTCTTTTCAGAAGGATGGAGGAAACATGTATTATGCTTACCAAAGGAATAGGCACTGTTCTGTGACCAGTGCAGTCTCGCCTGCTAGCACCTTATACAGCGGCTAGTATTCTGTGTGTTGGTGTGTCCTCTCTGTTTCTTGGAGTGTACGACTCTCTGTGAAAAGTCTTCAGTTGTAGCCGTGCGCGTTACTTTGTGATGGAATGTCTGTTGAATTGTTACAACCGAGTATAGAATGGTTGTAACTGTTTAGGTAGTTTGTAACTTAGCGGCACTAAATAAAAATTGGAAAAAGTTGGACAACTTCCAGATAGAATTTAAAATTTAAAAGGCTTTAATGACGCGTTTCTCGACCAGCTACGGGTCGTTTCATCAGATATAAAGCAGATAAAATACACTTCAAATTGTAACATTATGTACACATTTGACTAATTAAAACCGGAAGTTGTCACTAAAAAATAACCAATGGGTACATCTTAAAGACTCCAGCTGAGGTATCAACAATGTGTCCTCAGCTGTTACATTCTAGCATTATTTAAAAGTTATTAAACAATCAAGGGATTTAACAGAAAAACACTGTTACAATAATGTGTTCATGTCAATGTCAAAGAATTGAGGGTATATATACACAAATTTCTAAGTGTATTTTATTGTTGTTATTATTTCGACCTTTTAGGATTGTGTTAAACTGAATGGTCACATTTGGTGTAATGTTTTGGAATTCTTAATAAACAATAAAATTTGTAGTATCTTTTTGATTGTGTGTGTGCACTTGTATATTCATATTAGACTATGTGTTTTTGTTTGTGAAGTGTAAATGAATTTTTGTATATCCCTATTAGCAAAGGATGTTAGAAAATATGTATATCGTATGTCTCTTAAGTATTTATATTTCTAAAGTTAGACATATCTATTAACGTTCTTCTTATGTGTCTTTTCAAAATCTTGGAATATATCGACATATTCACTCCGTTTTCAGGGAATAAAGAAATAATAAATCCTAATTCATAATGAATGTATTAAGTGGACAAAACATTTTTTGAAAGAAGAAACTTATTTAATTTTGTTTGTAGCTGCAATCATAAATATCTTTGCAACCAAAAAATTCTTTGTGTGCAAATGATGTTGCGTGTCTGAGTCTAAAATCTACGTGTGTGAACCGAAATATGTTTAGGAAAAATGTGTTGTTAGCTGTCTGTGATCTGAACATATTTTTATTTTTATATATGTGTGTATTATTCAAGATGAGTATCTTGCTCTAGTTTTTTCGTGCTGTGATTGTGGATGTGTTTGATTTGATCTGAAACATATTTTTTATTTTTTATGTATGTATTGCTCATATATAGTGTCTTGCTGCAAATTTTTTCGTGCTGTGATTCGATTGGATATATCTGTGTTGAATTTTCGCCTTGTTCTGCTGGCAATGTATATGTGAAATTTAATCGGTGTGTGGGTTTGTAAATGTGTTGAAACGAAAAATGATGTGTATGTGAATGTGTGTCAATGTTCCCTAGTCAGTGTGTGTATCCTCCAATAATCATTATAATAGTCAGTGTGTTTTAGAATGAAAGAAAATATGTGTATGTGTGTGTAGTCTATGTTCACTAATCAGCTTGTATATACTCAAAAATACTTGTAATGGTATTAATGAAAATTAATAGTACATGTTAGTGTTTCAGGTGCTAGCTCCCCCTATAGGAATCTCTAGGGTTCCTTAAGTGAAATTTGAGTTAGATGAATATGGAATTTGGTCCACATTCATTAACACCATTTTTGGTATCCATATCTAATACTTGAAAGTGCCTAAAAGAAGTGTAATGTGGATCAACTAGTTGAAGGCTGCTAAATCCAAATTGGCGTTGAGCCCAAATGGGTGTAGAGTCTTCAACCGGTAGATCCAAAAAGTTTCGCGTTGTCTGAGTCTGATTAGTCTATTGTAGTCCGTATTTTTGGGAACATAATCTATCGGAATGTATTTGAAAATATATGGGTTCCCATTGTGTTTCAATAAACAATGGTTGGGTATACTATGTTTTATGTTCTTTTTTCTGGAATTCTTACAATTCCGGTGGTGTTCTCCCCATCTAGTTCTCAATTTTCTAGAGGTGCGGCCTACATATTGTAGGCCGCACACACATTCCATAAGGTATACCGTATAGGATGATTCGCAGTTAAAGAATATGGGAATTTGAAAGATTTCTCCTGTAACCGTTGATTTAAAAGTTTTTGTGCCAGATTTAATTATTTTGCATGTGCCACATCCTGCTTTCCCACATTTGTACATTCCACATAAGCCAAAAATCCCCCTATTTTGTATTGGAGTCTGATTGGTCTTTTTTGTGTGTATGTGTTTAACTTTTTTACTTAGAGCTAGTTTGCTTCTGAGGGTAGGGGCTCTTCTATACACAAATTTTGGTTTGTCATTTACTAGACTTTTCAAAATTGGATCCCTCTGAATAATATGCCAGTGTTTGGACAATATATGCTGTATCTTATTGAAATCAGAGTTGTATTGAGTGATGAAGCATATGTCTTTTAGTTCTAAAGAATCTGGTTGCCTTTTGTTCTTATTATTCACGAGAATATCATCTCTGTTTAATTCTGATGCTCTATGTAAGGCTTTGTCTAATAATAACGGAGGGTATTCCTTCTCTAGGAATCTATTGTATAGAGTTTTACTTTGCTCCAAAAAGGTGTCATGATTGGAACAATTGCGTTTAATCCTGCAAAACTGACTGTAGGGAATGTTACGTATCCAATTTTTGTGGTGATTGCTGTTGAAATTAAGAAAACTGTTGCTGTCTACCTCCTTAAAAAAAGTTTTGGAAATTATCTTCTTGTTTTCAAGACTTAATATCAGATCTAAATATTCAATTTGATGCATCTGAATATTGGCTGTAAATTGGATTCCCATATTGTTACTGTTTAAATGAGTGATAAGGTTATCTGCTGAGGAGGTATCACCCTCCCATAGGAAGATCAGATCGTCTATGTATCGGCCATAGAAGACCAGGTTCGATCCCAAGTTTGCAGAGTAAATATATTTTTCTTCAAAAAAACCCATGAATAGGTTAGCAAAACTTGGGGCGAACCTGGTCCCCATGGCCGTACCTTTGGTTTGTAAATAGTATTTGTCTTGGTATAAAAAATAATTGTGTTGTAAAATGAATGCTATGCTTTCCAAAATGAAATCACACTGTGTGTTTGGTAAATATATGTCTTTTTGGAGATAATAAGCAATAGCCTGTAGCCCTAATTCATGTGAGATATTTGAATACAACGAGCTGACATCGCATGTGATCCATAACAAATTTTGATCTGTAATATTTATATTGCTTAATTGTTGTAATAGATGTGTGCTGTCCTTAATGTATGAGGGTAATGTGGTCACGTATTTCTGAAGGTATTGGTCTATGTAGTATGATAGATTCTATGTCAAATTTCCTATTCCCGCGATAATTGGACGTCCTGGTGGATTTATTTTATTTTTATGAACATTATAATGGGCATTATAATAATTCACATTATTTTAATAGGAACAAACAACAAAATAACCAATTTAGAACCCATACATCCTATCAAACTCATCAAACACAACAACATAATAGAAACAAATCAGGCACACATCACATATCCAATGCCTATCAAAGGAACTATCAACATGAGTCAGGCAATAAAACGGATATTTCTTATAAGAATCACCAAGATGAGTCAGCAAATAAAATGGATCATTACTATCCACGATCAGATTCTTACACATACTATCCCAACTCTTTCAAACATTCTAACCAAGGATCCAACACATCAAATTATAATGCACAACACAGTTCCACACACCACCAAACATATCAGGAACATTTTGAACATCCTAACAGGTTTAGAATTCTATCAACCGAACACAGAGACAATATTCCATTATTAGACAGTCCAAGTACTAGCCAGACCCCTTCTCCTTTTTTAGAGATAGGCTCACATATGAGAATCGAAAGTCCACAGATAAGAGCAGGAAAAAGACCCCATATGCCAGAAAACGAGGCTCAAGAGGTAGAGCCCTTGCCGCCAAGAAAAAGGAATTATCCAGATTAGATCAGGGTATATATAATCTATCCTCACACCAACTATCCATTCATGAGAAAAGAGTATTAAAACAGGGTCTATCCTTTTGCCCCCCAAACACTCCCAGAATGTTTGATATTTTTGTGGACCTTAACCATTTCACGCGCAAATTAACATTACAAAAATATTTTGCGAATAAGAAACTCAAAAATAATCAAATTGAAAGTTCTCAAACACAATTAATTCTGACTGACACAATGCAATCCAACAAAGACACAGTCTGTTTGTTTGCAGAAACAGATAACCTCACCACACATCTTTTTGAAGAATTTTTACATACCGACGTTAAAAATAAATCAAATTTTAATCCAACCAATGTAGGAAGAGAATATATCGATCTATTCCAGAATATGGTTCTGGAGGACTTCGATAAGATTCTACACACAAAAAAACGCAAGAAAAATTATGCCACTTTTAATCACCAGAAAGCCATTGATGGTCTGCAAAACAATCCAAACATTATTATACGTGACGCCGATAAAGGCGGGGGAATTGTCATCCAGGATCTTGAGGACTATATCAAAGAGGCCAACAGGATCCTGGATGACAAAAATTACTACAAAATCTTACACAAAGATCCAACTATCAATTTTTTGCAGTCATACATTGAACATATAGACAAAGGTTTTTCTTTAAAAATTCTCAATAAAAGTGAAAAAGATTATTTAAGAATACAAAATCCAAGCATTGCCCATTATTACCATTTACCAAAAATTCATAAAAATAAAATAAATCCACCAGGACGTCCAATTATCGCGGGAATAGGAAATTTGACATACAATCTATCATACTACATAGACCAATACCTTCAGAAATACGTGACCACATTACCCTCATACATTAAGGACAGCACACATCTATTACAACAATTAAGCAATATAAATATTACAGATCAAAATTTGTTATGGATCACATGCGATGTCAGCTCGTTGTATTCAAATATCTCACATGAATTAGGGCTACAGGCTATTGCTTATTATCTCCAAAAAGACATATATTTACCAAACACACAGTGTGATTTCATTTTGGAAAGCATCGCATTCATTTTACAACACAATTATTTTTTATACCAAGACAAATACTATTTACAAACCAAAGGTACGGCCATGGGGACCAGGTTCGCCCCAAGTTTTGCTAACCTATTCATGGGTTTTTTTGAAGAAAAATATATTTACTCTGCAAACTTGGGATCGAACCTGGTCTTCTATGGCCGATACATAGACGATCTGATCTTCCTATGGGAGGGTGATACCTCCTCAGCAGATAACCTTATCACTCATTTAAACAGTAACAATATGGGAATCCAATTTACAGCCAATATTCAGATGCATCAAATTGAATATTTAGATCTGATATTAAGTTTTGAAAACAAGAAGATAATTTCCAAAACTTTTTTAAGGAGGTAGACAGCAACAGTTTTCTTAATTTCAACAGCAATCACCACAAAAATTGGATACGTAACATTCCCTACAGTCAGTTTCGCAGGATTAAACGCAATTGTTCCAATCATGACACCTTTTTGGAGCAAAGTAAAACTCTATACAATAGATTCCTAGAGAAGGAATACCCTCCGTTATTATTAGACAAAGCCTTACATAGAGCATCAGAATTAAACAGAGATGATATTCTCGTGAATAATAAGAACAAAAGGCAACCAGATTCTTTAGAACTAAAAGACATATGCTTCATCACTCAATACAACTCTGATTTCAATAAGATACAGCATATAGTGTCCAAACACTGGCATATTATTCAGAGGGATCCAATTTTGAAAAGTCTAGTAAATGACAAACCAAAATTTGTGAATAGAAGAGCCCCTACCCTCAGAAGCAAACTAGCTCCAAGTAAAAAAGTTAAACACATACACACAAAAAAGACCAATCAGACTCCAATACAAAATAGGGGGATTTTTGGCTTATGTGGAATGTACAAATGTGGGAAAGCAGGATGTGGCACATGCAAAATAATTAAATCTGGCACAAAAACTTTTAAATCAACGGTTACAGGAGAAATCTTTCAAATTCCCATATTCTTTAACTGTGAATCATCCTATACGGTATACCTTATGGAATGTGTGTGCGGCCTACAATATGAAGGCCGCACCTCTAGAAAATTGAGAACTAGATGGGGAGAACACCATCAGAATTGTAAGAATTCCAGAAAAAAGAACATAAAACATAGTATACCCAACCATTGTTTATTGAAACACAATGGGAACCCATATATTTTCAAATACATTCCGATAGATTATGTTCCCAAAAATACGGACTACAATAGACTAATCAGACTCAGACAACGCGAAACTTTTTGGATCTACCGGTTGAAGACTCTACACCCATTTGGGCTCAACGCCAATTTGGATTTAGCAGCCTTCAACTAGTTGATCCACATTACACTTCTTTTAGGCACTTTCAAGTATTAGATATGGATACCAAAAATGGTGTTAATGAATGTGGACCAAATTCCATATTCATCTAACTCAAATTTCACTTAAGGAACCCTAGAGATTCCTATAGGGGGAGCTAGCACCTGAAACACTAACATGTACTATTAATTTTCATTAATACCATTACAAGTATTTTTGAGTATATACAAGCTGATTAGTGAACATAGACTACACACACATACACATATTTTCTTTCATTCTAAAACACACTGACTATTATAATGATTATTGGAGGATACACACACTGACTAGGGAACATTGACACACATTCACATACACATCATTTTTCGTTTCAACACATTTACAAACCCACACACCGATTAAATTTCACATATACATTGCCAGCAGAACAAGGCGAAAATACTGGCGTCAATACACACATATAACTGTATGACCATATTTTAGATTAACCTCTGTTAGATTACATCTACAGAATCATCACGTCCCCTTTTTTATATACCAAAGAGAAATTCATACACACCCAATATATATTTTCAAACAGTTCATGTACATACACACTACACCAAATTCAACACAGATATATCCAATCGAATCACAGCACGAAAAAATTTGCAGCAAGACACTATATATGAGCAATACATACATAAAAAATAAAAAATATGTTTCAGATCAAATCAAACACATCCACAATCACAGCACGAAAAAACTAGAGCAAGATACTCATCTTGAATAATACACACATATATAAAAATAAAAATATGTTCAGATCACAGACAGCTAACAACACATTTTTCCTAAACATATTTCGGTTCACACACGTAGATTTTAGACTCAGACACGCAACATCATTTGCACACAAAGAATTTTTTGGTTGCAAAGATATTTATGATTGCAGCTACAAACAAAATTAAATAAGTTTCTTCTTTCAAAAAATGTTTTGTCCACTTAATACATTCATTATGAATTAGGATTTATTATTTCTTTATTCCCTGAAAACGGAGTGAATATGTCGATATATTCCAAGATTTTGAAAAGACACATAAGAAGAACGTTAATAGATATGTCTAACTTTAGAAATATAAATACTTAAGAGACATACGATATACATATTTTCTAACATCCTTTGCTAATAGGGATATACAAAAATTCATTTACACTTCACAAACAAAAACACATAGTCTAATATGAATATACAAGTGCACACACACAATCAAAAAGATACTACAAATTTTATTGTTTATTAAGAATTCCAAAACATTACACCAAATGTGACCATTCAGTTTAACACAATCCTAAAAGGTCGAAATAATAACAACAATAAAATACACTTAGAAATTTGTGTATATATACCCTCAATTCTTTGACATCGACATGAACACATTATTGTAACAGTGTTTTTCTGTTAAATCCCTTGATTGTTTAATAACTTTTAAATAATGCTAGAATGTAACAGCTGAGGACACATTGTTGATACCTCAGCTGGAGTCTTTAAGATGTACCCATTGGTTATTTTTTAGTGACAACTTCCGGTTTTAATTATTCAAATGTGCATATAATGTTACAATTTGAAGTGTATTTTATCTGCTTTATATCTGATGAAACGACCCGTAGCTGGTCGAGAAACGCGTCATTAAAGCCTTTTAAATTTTAAATTCTATCTGGAAGTTGTCCAACTTTTTCCAATTTTTATTTAGTGCCGCTAAGTTACAAACTACCTAAACAGTTACAACCATTCTATACTCGGTTGTAACAATTCAACAGACATTCCATCACAAAGTAACGCGCACGGCTACAACTGAAGACTTTTCACAGAGAGTCGTACACTCCAAGAAACAGAGAGGACACACCAACACACAGCATACTAGCCGCTGTATAAGGTGCTAGCAGGCGAGACTGCACTGGTCACAGAACAGTGCCTATTCCTTTGGTAAGCATAATACATGTTTCCTCCATCCTTTTGAAAAGACATATTACACTATGTGGAGTCCCCTCTCTATTTTCTAAGGTTCACATATCCTTGAGTCGAATACACAGAATTACAAAGGTCATCTGGAGGATATATGCCCATACACAGTGTACTGGCCGCTGAGTAAAGTGCCAGCAGGCGATATCGCACTGGTCAGAGTTCAGTGCAACTCTTTTTGGTAAGCGCAATTTTTGTGTTTAATTTCTGCTGTGAAACAAACAATATCACACTATTGGCGCCCTCTTTTCTTCTCTTTTTTTCTACTACAGCCCTTAAAAGGGCCTTTTGCGGGGCATGCCCCAAAGAATTCTGCTCTTTTGCCTGTAAAACAAAAACATACAATACCCCTCCCTCAACATTACAACCCACCACCCACATACCCCTAATCTAACCCAAACCCCCCTTAAATAAACCTAACACTAAGCCCCTGAAGATCTTCCTACCTTATCTTCACCACGCCGGGTATCACCAATCCGTCCAGAAGAGGGTCCGAAGTCTTCCTCCTATCCGGGCGATGTCTTCATCCAAGTGGGGGCTGAAGAGGTCCATCATCCGGCTGAAGTCTTCATCCAAGCGGGGGCTGAAGAGGTCCATCATCCGGCTGAAGTCTTCTATCAAGCGGCATCTTCAATCTTCTTTCTTCCGGCTCCATTTTCATCCCGCCGACGCGGAACATCCTTCCTCCACGACGAACTCCCGACGAATGAAGGTTCCTTTAAGGGACATCATCCAAGATGGTGTCCCTCGAATTCCGATTGGCTGATAGGATTCTATCAGCCAATCGGAATTCGAGGGACGCCATCTTGGATGACGTCCCGTAAAGGAACCTTCATTTGTCGGGAGTTCGTCGTGGAGGAAGGATGTTCCGCGTCAGCGGGATGAAGATGGAGCCGGAAGAAAGAAGATTGAAGATGCCGCTTGATAGAAGACTTTAGCCGGATGATGGACCTCTTCAGCCCCCGCTTGGATGAAAACTTCAGCCGGATGATGGACCTCTTCAGCCCCCGCTTGGATGAAGACATCGCCCGGATAGGAGGAAGACTTCGGACCCTCTTCTGGACAGATCGGTGATACCCGGCGTGGTGAAGATAAGGTAGGAAGATCTTCAGGGGCTTAGTGTTAGGTTTATTTAAGGGGGGTTTGGGTTAGATTAGGGGTATGTGGGTGGTGGGTTGTAATGTTGGGGGGGTATTGTATGTTTTTTTTTACAGGCAAAAGAGCAGAATTCTTTGGGGCATGCCCCGCAAAAGGCCCTTTTAAGGGCTGGTAAGGTAAAAGAGCTTTTCAATTTTTATTTTAGAATAGGGTAGGGCATTTTTTTATTTTGGGGGCTTTGTTATTTTATTAGGGGGCTTAGAGTAGGTGTAATTAGCTTAAAATTGTTGTAATATTTTTATAATGTTTGTAAATTATTTTTTTATTTTTTGTAACTTAGTTCTTTTTTTATTTTTTGTGTTTTAGTTAGTGTATTTATTTGTATTTATTTGTAGGTATTTGTATTTAATTTATTTAATGATAGTGTAGTGTTAGGTTTAATTGTAACTTAGGTTAGGATTTATTTTACAGGTAATTTTGTAATTATTTTAACTAGGTAGCTATTAAATAGTTATTAACTATTTAATAGCTATTGTACCTGGTTAAAATAAATACAAAGTTGCCTGTAAAATAAATATAAACCCTAAAATAGCTACAATATAATTATTTGTTATATTGTAGCTATATTAGGGTTTATTTTACAGGTAAGTATTTAGCTTTAAATAGGATTAATTTATTTAATAAGATTTATTTTATTTCGTTAGATAAAAATTATATTTAACTTAGGGGGGTGTTAGGGTTAGGGTTAGACTTAGCTTTAGGGGTTAATACATTTATTAGAGTAGCGGTGAGGTCTGGTTGGTAGATTAGGGGTTAATAATTGTAGGTAGGTAGCGGCGATGTTGGGGGGCAGATTAGGGGGTAATAAATATAATATAGGGGTCGGCGGGGGTTAGGGGCAGCAGATTAGGGGTACATAGGGATAATGTAGGTTGCGGAGGTGTACGGAGTGGCAGATTAGGGGTTAATAATAAAATGCAGGGGTCAGCGATAGCGGGGGGCGGCAGATTATGGGTTAATAAGTGTAAGGTTAGGGGTGTTTAGACTCGGGGTACATGTTAGGGTGTTAGGTGCAGACTTAGGGAGTGTTTCCCCATAGGAAACAATGGGGCTGCGTTAGGAGCTGAACGCTGCTTTTTTGCACGAGCACGTTTTTGAAGCTGGCCGCGTCTGTAAGCACCGCTGGTATTGAGAGTTGCAGTGGTGGTAAATTATGCTCTACGCTCCCTTTTTGAACCTAACGCAGCCCTTCTGTGAACTCTAAATACCAGCGGTATTTAAAAGGTGCGGGGGAAAAAATACACGCGTAGCTAACGCACCCCTTTGGCCGCAGAACTCTAAATCTAGCCGTAAGAGTTTTACAACACTGACTTTTGGAAATCCACATGGCAGACTTTGCCAGCCTAACTCTGCTACATATCTGTTCCTAAATGGCTTCAGCATAGATGATCAGATAAGGAACTGCAAAACAATGATTATTCTGCTAACATAATTACCATGATTAGCATCGTCTCCTCCATTAACAACCCCGGATTTTCTCATGCATATAAGGCATGTGGGGGATGGGGTTTGGATATAGAAAATACAAAATTCAAACTCACCTAGTATGTTAATTTACTGTAAGACTGCAGAGAAATCATCTTATTACAAGTTATTTCTGTCTGTGTGTATATCTGCAATCTGGATTTGTCACTGATTGGGGACCATTAGGAGCCTATAGCTAATGAGGGCTGCACCTATGGGAACAGATCTGAGGTCACATGTGTGCATTTGGTATGAAAACTTCTATGAGCATAGGCTGTACACATGCCTCATTTCCATACGATCAAGACCCCACTTTCCTCCGATCACCCAATGCCTGTCCGGGACTGCTTGTGACCCTAGGCATAGTCCATTTATTTATAAGAATGTGAATAAGATGCAGTCTTTTCTTCATTATCATGAGCCTTTTATCAGTTTTCACAGTGTATAATAACTGCTCTCTTTCTGATTCTCAGGAGATAAAAACCAACCCTCAGTTTATTGTGGATGGAGCAAAATGTGTAGATGTTTGCCAAGGGTCTGTTGGTAAGTCAGAGAAAAAAATGAATGGTACATTAAACTGTACATCTACAGTAGCACTGTTACTAGTCATCATTAGGTAAAAAATAGTTATTCAGCATTCGTTATGGAAACTAATATAGCTACAAGCAGCGTCATTCTGCTATTTTCATTGTCAGATATATAAGGGTAAAAGAGCAACACATAATTTTGCATATATATTTTTACATACATAATAGATGTGCATGGATAAAAACTTTGTTTTATCTCAAAGACTTGTTTTAGATTTTCCCCAACTCTTGGTTTGGCCAAATTTAATTCTTGTGGGCATTTCTTTTGGACAAATATTGGATTTAGATTCATAACGATTTCCAATTGGAACAGCACATATATTCAACAAATTTAAACAAAAATCTTACATTATAGAATTCAAACAATATAAATGCTCTGTCGTTCAATGTTAACCGAACATAAAACTAACTAATGGAATCTGAGTCAATGACTAGCTCACAAAGGCACAGAAGTCACACAGCTGCACGTTCCAATATCTCTAGTCAACGGGATTAAAAATATCTGAGCCTCTTCTTATCTCCCACCTCCCTATGCTAGGTTAAGGCTTGTATGATAATAATCCAACATTTTAGCCTTGCTGGTTGTCCCTAACATCAATCATTAGTAATACTAAGGCCGGTTTAGACAGGGGACAATGGACACAGGATTGGCCAGACCTCCTGTACATAAATGCAAACAAAGTAGCTGAGTAAAAAAAAATATATAGTTCCTCCCTTCATGAACCTTTTTTAGGGCCAAACTGAACAAATTAATTTGGTAAAGCAATTATTCAATCTTCATTATTTTCATCCAATAATGTATTCGACTGTTAGTGAATTGGACGACTCGTTGAATCAACAAAAATATAGATGGCTGATTTATTACAGTGCAGACAGACATTATACGATGTAGCATATCATGTCTGCCGCACATCGATAAATGACGATAGCATACGCTGTTGGCATTTATCATTGCAATTCCGCCCCCTGCAGATTTGTGGCCATTTGGCCACTAGCAGGGGGTGTCAATCAGCCCGATCATGTAGGATCGGACAGATAAATGTGCGCAGCCTCAGAGCAGGCGGACAAGTTATGGAGGCCTATTTACCAATGGTTTTGCAGACCTGATCCGACAGTGCGGATCAGGTCCGCAAGATCTTGCTGAATGCGGAGAGCAATACGCTCTCCGTATTCAGCATTGCACCAGCAGCTCACAAGAGCTGCTGGTGCAACGCCGCCCCCTGCAGATTCGCGGCCAATGGGCGGCCAGCAGGGGGGTGTCAATCAACCCGATCGTACTCGATCAGGTTGAATTGTGGAGCAGACCGCTGCTTCATAACTTCTGTTTCCGGGTGAGCCTGAAGGTTCACTCGGAAACAGGGGCATCAAGCTCCATTCGGAGCTTGATAATTCGGCCCCATAGTATCTACAAGTGTGAGTTAATTTAGCTGTACTTTGAGAGAATTGCCCAATCACCACTGTTAGAGAAAAATTAAGAGAGTTTGCACTTTAGCTTAACAGTCTAAACTTTTTCTGTACAGGGGATTGCTGGTTCCTCGCTTCTATTGCCTCTCTTACAATGAATGAGGAGTTCCTATCCCTTGTGGTCCCTGGAAATCAAAGTTTCCAGACAGACTATGCAGGAATCTTCCACTTTAAGGTATGCAAATTATATTTTATTGTATCTGATGTTTAAATAGACTTTACCAAGCCCAAAATGTATGCTACTAAATTACACAGCAGTTTTCCCCACAGAAAATTTTGCAAGCCAGGGACTAAATCACATATGAGGCATTGCCTGCAAAAGCCGGCGAAGCCGTTTTTTGTGCAGGTTTGGTATCCTATATACAGCACCGCATATAAATGCGGCACATATATTTCACCCGTCGCCCGCAATTTTTACTCCCATAAGCTAACATGGGACCGCGTCGCAAATCGGTATCCAATATTTAGCGCAAGGACTTCTGTGGCAAAAATGGATAAATCTTACTCCATTTTCACCTCGCCATAAAAGGCAGCCGTAGCAAGCCTTGCCCTGAGTATGGGAGCACCGTAACTCCCGAAAATGCCTGCAAAAACTCCTAACGCATGCGCAATATCTATCTACCTGTCATCCACAATCCCCCACCGCAATAACTAATAAAGTGTATTAACCCCTATATCTGCCATCAAACACACATCGGAACTAAAAAAAGAATTAACCCCTAAACCGACAACCCCCCCACAACGCAATTAGCCTAATTAAACTATTAACCCCTATATCCGCCATCAAACCCACACCTCAAGTAATAAATAAATTATTAACCCCTTAATCAGCCAACCCCAACATCGCAAACTACCTATTAAAACTATTAACCCCTAATCCGCCAAAGCCCCCAACGCAATAAACCTTACCCCTAACCTAACACCCCTAACCTAACACCCGCTAAATTAACCCAAATTACCTAATTTACAAAATACTAAAATTACTATTAAATTTAAAAAAACTAACACTACTTTAAAAATACAAATAAACTAAGTATAAATTAAAGGGACAGTCTAATCAAAATGCTGGTGTAGACTGTCCCTTTAAGCTACAATTACAGAAAATAAAAAAATCTAAGATTACATAAAATAAAAAAGAAAATTACCAAATTTAAAATAAATTATACCTAATCCCTATGAAAATAAAAAAAGCCCCCCCAAAATAAAAACACCCCTTACTCTAATAAACTACCAGTAGTCCTTAAAAGGGCTTTTTGCAGGGCATTGCCCCAAGATAATCACCTTTTTAACAAAATACACAAAGCCCCCCTAACAGTTAAACCACCCCACCCACCAAACCCCCCCAAATAAAAGAACCTAACACTAAAAAGCCTAAACTACCCATTGCCCTGAAAAGGGCATTTGTTGGGCATTGCCCTTAAAAGACATTTAGCTTTTTTACTGCCCACCCTATCTAGATAAAAAAAAATGAAAAAAAAAAACCTTAAAAAATCCTAAGTCTAACCCCCAGGTTGCTACTCCCCGTACTGAAGTCCGACGGAGAAGGCCCTGTTCCAGGCGGTGAAGTCTTCTTCCAAGTGGCGACCTCTTCTTTCTTCTTCCTGGAACATCCTTTGCGGAGCGGAGGGGAGCTGAAGACCGCGGAGCTGAAGACCGGCGACCCTGGAACTGAATCTGGCGACCAGATTGCGGATATAGAGGTTTTGACGTGTCAGGTTTATTTTTGGGAGGCGGGTTAGACTTTTACGGGAGATTTGATATTTTTTTTCTTTTCTTAGGCACCGGCAGTTTCCAAAGTGCTGTAAGTCACTGGCGACTCCAGAAATTTGAATTTACGCTCATTTCTCGACATCGCTAGTTTATGCGACTTAGAGCACTTTATGAACTGCCGGCACCGTATATGAAATACTCCGATGTGCGAGGTGAAATCACGGGTGGCGCGGGTTGCAGTGAATGTGCTGAAGCCTGCGTAATCTCGCCCCTGGTGGTTAATTTTAGCCGGGTGGCTAGTAAAATCAGTCAGGTGGTTCACTCACTGCAAAGGTCCTGGGAAAACAATGCAAAGTTATTAAAGTGGCACTGAAGTCATTTTTCTAAATGCATAGTATTTAACTATCAACTATTATTATTTACAGCACTGCAAAAAGTCTAAATACTAAATGTTTTAAAAGCATTTAAAATGAATTGTCATTTGTACAGCTTTATAGTTTATATGTGTGTATAAATATATATATATATATATATATATATATATACAGTATATATATACTGTATATATATATATATATATATATATATACTGTATATATATATATATATGTGTGTATATGAATATATATTTATTTATATAGAAATAATCGCCTAGATTATGAGTTTTGCGTTAGCTGAAAAAGCAGCGTTAACAGGTCCTAACGCTGCTTTTTCACTACCGCTGCTATTACAAGTCTTGCAGGTTTAGGGTCCCCGCACACTTTTTTGGCTTACGTAAACTTCGTAAACCCTTTTTTTTCTATGGGACTTCCATAGCGTTGGTATTACGAGTCTGTCCTGGGAGGCCAAAAAGTGAGCGGTACACCTTACCCCGTCAAGAGTCCTAACGCATTTAAAAGTCAGTAGTTATGAGTTTTACACTATAACGCTGTAGCATAAAACTCATAACTAAAGTGCTAAAAAGTACACTAACACACATAAACTACCTATTAACCCCTAAACCAAGGCCCTCCCGCATCGCAAACACTAAAATAAACATTTTTAAACCCTAATCTGCCGCTCCGTACATCGCCGCCACTATAATAAACATATGAACCCCTAAACCGCCGCACTCCCGCCTCTCAAACACTAGTTAAATAATATTAACCCCTAATCTGCTGTCCCTAACCTCGCCGCCACTTATATTATACTTATTAACCCCTAATCTGCCGCTCCGGACTTCGCCGCCAACAACATTATACTTATTAACCCTTAATCTGCTGCCCCCAACATCGCAGACACCTACATTATTTTTATTAACCCCTAATCTGCCGCCCCCAATGTCGCCGCAACCTACCTACACTTATTAACCCCTAATCTGCCGCCCCCAACGTCGCCGCCACTATTCTAAATGTATTAACCCCTAAACCTAAGTCTAACCCTAACACCCCCTAACTTAAATTCAATTACCATAAATCTAAATAAAAATTAATATTATTACCTAAATAATTCCTATTTAAAACTAAATACCTATAAAATAAACCCTAAGCTAGCTACAATATAACTAATAGTTACATTGTATCTATCTTAGGGTTTATTTTTATTTTACTGGCAAGTTTGTATTTATTTTAACTAGGTAGAATAGTTATTAAATAGTTATTAACTTGCATACAAAGAGAGACGCGCTCTACCAGGAACGAACAACAGCTCAGTAGCTTGTTCTATGGCGATTTACCACCCGGAAGCAGCCTCTTTTAGACCAGTGTGCTTTTCACAGAAGAAAACTTTCCTGAAGTATATCAGTCTGATCCTGCCAAGTAAGGTCAGTCCAGCCCCGAAATACCAGGCAATTCTCCTCTGAACAAGGAACATGACAACCCCAGACGATCGTTTTGGCCTCCTATGGGCCTCGTCAGTGAGGTGCAGCCACATTCCTTTAAGCACACTGGGAAAGGAGTCCACGTCTGGTTTCCCCCATCACCCATAGGGAGACTTCCCCAGGGTCATAATAATTTGCATACAAAGAGAGAAGCGCTCTACCAGGAACGAACAACAGCTCAGTAGCTTGTTCTATGGCGATTTACCACCCGGAAGCAGCCTCTTTTAGACCAGTGTGCTTTTCACAGAAGAAAACTTTCCTGAAGTATATCAGTCTGATCCTGCCAAGTAAGGTCAGTCCAGCCCCGAAATACCAGGCAATTCTCCTCTGAACAAGGAACATGACAACCCCAGACGATCGTTTTGGCCTCCTATGGGCCTCGTCAGTGAGGTGCAGCCACATTCCTTTAAGCACACTGGGCAAGGAGTCCACGTCTGGTTTCCCCCATCACCCATAGGGAGACTTCCCCAGGGTCATAATAACGATCGTCTGGGGTTGTCATGTTCCTTGTTCAGAGGAGAATTGCCTGGTATTTCGGGGCTGGACTGACCTCACTTGGCAGGATCAGACTGATATACTTCAGGAAAGTTTTCTTCTGTGAAAAGCACACTGGTCTAAAAGAGGCTGCTTCCGGGTGGTAAATCGCCATAGAACAAGCCACTGAGCTGTTGTTCGTTCCTGGTAGAGCGCTTCTCTCTTTGTATGCAAATTATTATGACCCTGGGGAAGTCTCCCTATGGGTGATGGGGGAAACCAGACGTGGACTCCTTGCCCAGTGTGCTTAGAGGAATGTGGCTGCACCTCACTGACGAGGCCCATAGGAGGCCGAAACGATCGTCTGGGGTTGTCATGTTCCTTGTTCAGAGGAGAATTGCCTGGTATTTCGGGGCTGGACTGACCTCACTTGGCAGGATCAGACTGATATACTTCAGGAAAGTTTTCTTCTGTGAAAAGCACACTGGTCTAAAAGAGGCTGCTTCCGGGTGGTAAATCGCCATAGAACAAGCCATAGAACAAGCCACTGAGCTGTTGTTCGTTCCTGGTAGAGCGCTTCTCTCTTTGTATGCAAATAGTTATTAACTACCTAGCTAAAATAAATACAAATTTACCTGTAAAATAAAACATAACCTAAGTTACACTAACACCTAACACTACACTACAATTAAATAAATTAACTAAATTAAAAACAATTAAATAAATTAAATTAAATTAGCTAAATCACAAAAAAAACCAACACTAAATTACAGAAAATAAAAAACAAATGACAGATCTTTAAACTAATTACACCTAATCTAATAGCCCAATCAAAATAAAAAAGCCCTGCCAAAATAAAAAAAACCCTAGCCTAAACTAGACTATCAATAGCCCTTAAAAGGGCCTTTTGCGGGGCATTGCCCCAAAGTAATCAGCTCTTTTACTTGTAAAAAGAAAATACAAACAACACCCCAACAGTAAAACCCACCACCCACACAACCAACCCCCCAAATAAAATACTAACTAAAAAAACCTAAGCTCCCCATTGCCCTGAAAAGGGCATTTGGTTGGGCATTGCGACTTACTGTTCTGAAGACCGGACATCCATCCTCAAGGAAGCGGCAGAAGTCTTCATCCAACAGGGCCGAAGTCCTCAACGAAGCCGGGAGAAGTCTTCATCCAAGCCGGGCGAAGTGGTCTGCCAGACGGAATTCTCTATCATCCAATCAGAATTAAGGTAGAAAAAATCCTATTGGCTGATGCATTCAATTGATTGATTGGATCAGCCAATAGGATTTTTTCTACCTTAATTCCGATTGGCTGATAGAATTCTATCAGCCAATCGGAATCTAAGGGACACCATCTTGGATGACGTCACTTAAAGGAACCGTCATTCAGTAAGAAGACTCCGGATGAAGAGGATGCTCCGCGTCGGATGTCTTGAAGATGGAGTCTCTCCGCGTCGGATGGATGAAGATAGTAGATGCCGTCTGGATGAAAAATGTTGCCCGTCTGGAGGACCACTTCGCCCAGCTTGGATGAAGACTTCTCCCGGCTTTGTTGAGGACTTCCGCCCGGTTGGATGATGACTTCTGCTGCTTCCTTGAGGATGGATGTCCGGTCTTCAGAACAGTAAGTCGATCTTCAGGGGGTTAGTGTTAGGTTTTTTTTAAGGGTGTATTGGGTGGGTTTTATTTTTAGGTTAGGGCTTTGGGTCGCAAAAGAGCTAACTGCCCTTTTAAGGGCAATGCCCATCCAAATGCCCTTTTCAGGGCAATGGGGAGCTTAGGTTTTTTTAGTTAGTATTTTATTTGGGGGTTGGTTGTGTGGGTGGTGGGTGGGTTTTACTGTTGGGGGGGTTGTTTGTATTTTCTTTTTACAGGTAAAAGATCTGATTACTTTGGGGCAATGCCCCTCAAAAGCCCCTTTTAAGGGCTATTGATAGTTTAGTTTAGGCTAGGGTTTTGTTATTTTGGGGGGGGGGGCTTTTTTATTTTGATAGGGCTATTACATTAGGTGTAATTAGTTTAAAGATCTGTAATTTGTTTTTTATTTTCTGTAATTTAGTGGGGGGGTTTTGTGTGATTTAGCTAATTTAATTTATTTAATTGTTTTTAATTTAGTTAATTTGGTTAATTTATTTAATTGTAGTGTAGTGTTAGGTGTTAGTGTAACTTAGGTTATGTTTTATTTTACAGGTAAATTTGTATTTATTTTAGCTAGGTAGTTAATAACTATTTAATAACTATTCTACCTAGTTAAAATAAATACAAACTTGCCAGTAAAATAAAAATAAACCCTAAGCTAGCTACAATGTAACTATTAGTTTTATTGTAGCTAGCTTAGGGTTTATTTTACAGGTAAGTATTTAGATTTAAATAGGAATTATTTAGGTAATAATATTAATATTTATTTAGATTTATTGTAATTATATTTAAGTTAGGTGGTTTTAGGGTTAGGGTTAGACTTAGGTTTAGGGGTTAATACATTTAGTATAGTGGTGGCGACGTTGGGGACATCAGATTAGGGGTTAATAAATGTAGGTAGGTGGCGACGATGTTAGGGGCGACAGAATAGGGGTTAATAATATTTAACTAGTGTTTGCGATGCGGGAGTGCGGCGGTTTAGGGGTTAATATGTTTATTTTATAGTGGCAGCGATGTCCGGAGTGGTAGATTAGGGGTTAATAAGTATAATGCTGGTGTTGGCGATGTCGGGGGTGGCAGATTAGGGGTTAATAAGTGTAATATTAGGGGTGTTTAGACTCGGGGTTCATGTTAGGGTGTTAGGTGTAAACATAAATTTTATTTCCCCATAGGAATCAATGGGGCTGCGTTACTGAGTTATACGCTGTTTTTTTGCAGGTGTTAGACTTTTTCTCAGCCGGCTCTCCCCGTTGATTCTTATGGGGAAATAGTGCACGAGCACGTACGACCAGCTCACCGCTGACTTAAGCAGCGCTGGTATTGAAGTGAAGAGTGGACTGTGGAGCAAAATGTTGCTCTACGCTCACTTTTTGTCTTTTAACGCCGGGTTTTTAAAAACCCGTAATACCAGCGCTGTATGTAAGTGAGCGGTGAGAGAAAACTGCTCATTAGCACCGCATAGCCTCTAACGCAAAACTCGTAATCTCGCTGAATTTTTGTTGCGTTTGTTGCGGATAGTTAGTTTAATTTACTGTGTAGCATGTTACAAATTCTGAGACTTTAAAGCAGGGATGGGGAACCTTGGCCCTCCTGATGTTTCAGAACTACATTATCCATGATGCTTAGGCACAGAAAGTCCAGTTGAGCATCAATGGAAATGTAGTTCTGAAACATCTGGAGGGCCAATGTTCCCCATCCCTGCTTTAAAGTGACAGAAAACACTGTAATTTGTCTGAAAAATAAAGGGATATTTAACCCAATTTTTTATTTTATGATTCAGATAGAGCATGATATTTTAAACAACTTTCTCATTTACATCTATTATCATTTTTTTCTCATTCTTTTAGTATCTTTTGTTGAAAAGCATGGATGTATACTTAAGAGCAGGCCCATTTCTAGAGCTCTATAGGGTAGCAGTTTTGTAAGAATGTTATCCTATTTCCGCTCCAGATGTCTACCTAGGCTCCAGATGTCTACCTAGGCATCTCTTCAACACAGAATATCATTGGAACAAAGCAAATTTGATAATAGTAGTAAATTGCTCTGTCTAATTCACAAAAGAATGTTTTGGGTAAAAAAGAATGTCCAGAAAGCCTCAGGATTGAAAAAGTAAAAAATCATACTTTATTCTAGTCAAAATTAAAAATATATACACAGGAAAGTGCAAAAAATTCCAAACCAATCAGATAAACGTCTGACCGGTTTCGGTCTTAGAAGACCTTAATCATAGACCTAATCATCTACATCTGTGACTAGCTTTTAAACCCTCCATAGCATCTTGATAGGTTAAAAACATAGTATACGATTTTCTGAGGATTAACCCTAAATATTCTGATTTAGAAATAAGATGAATAACATTAGTTAAACTTTGACAAACTAGAAAAACAATATTAGTTATCTCCTGCTTGCATAATGTATTAACAGCACAAAGTCTCTAATACAAACATATTCTAATCTTAATAAACATATATAAGAATTAGATGGGTCTTGGTAGAATGTATTACGTAAAAGGTAAAGTGCTCAGATTAAACAAGAAGATTTCTACAAACTAACGGCTAGATTACGAGTTGTGCGTTAGGCTTAAAAAGCAGCGTTGGCAGGTCCCAACGCTGCTTTTTAACGCCCGCTGGTATTACGAGTCTTGCAGGTACAGATGTACCGCTCACTTTTTTGGCCAGACTTGGAAATACCGCAAATCCACTTATGTAAATTGCGTATCCTCTTTTTTCAATGGGACTTGCATCTCCTGTCAAGACTGGTACCGCATTTTAAAGTCAGTAGTTAAGAGTTTTACACTACAACGCCGTAGCATAAAACTCTTAACTAAAGTGCTAAAAAGTACACTAACACCCATAAACTACCTATTAACCCCTAAACCGAGGCCCCCCCACATCGCAAACACTAAAAGAAAATTTTTAACCCCTAATCTGCCGAACCGGACATCGCCGCCACTATAATAAATATATTAACCCCTAAACCACCGCACTCCCGCCTGGCAAACATTAGTTAAATATTATTAACCCCTAATCTGCCGTCCCTAACATCGCCGACACCTACCTACATTTATTAACCCCTAATCTGCCACCCCCAACGTCGCCATCACTATACTAACGTTATTAACCCCTAAATCTAAGTCTAACCCTACCCCCCCTAACTTAAATATAATTTAAATAAATCTAAATAATCAGCCAATAGGATTGAGCTTGCATTCTATTGCATTCTATTGGCTGTTCCAATCAGCCAATAGAATGTGAGCTCAATCCTATTGGCTGATTGTATCAGCCAACAGGATTAAAGCTCAATCCTATTGGCTGATTCGGAATTAAGGTAGGAAAAATCCTATTGGCTGATGCAATCAGCCAATAGGATTGAACTTCAATCCTATTGGCTGACCCAATCAGCCAATAGGATTGAGCTGGCATTCTATTGGCTGTTTCAATCAGCCAATAGGATGTCAGCTCAATCCTATTGGCTGATTGCATCAGCCAATAGGATTTTTTCTACCTTAATTCCGATTTACTGATAGAATTCTATCAGCCAATCAGAATTTAAGGGACGCCATCTTGGATGACGTCACTTAAAGGTACCTTCATTCTTCAGTCGCTGTTGGAAAGAAGAGGATGCTCCGCGTCGGATGTCTTGTAGATGGACCCGCTCCGCGCCGGATGGATGAAGATAGAAGATGCCGTCTAGATGAAGACTTCTGCCCATCTGGAGGACCACTTCTGCCCGTCTGGAGGACCACTTCTGCCGGATTCGTTGAGGACTTCGGCCCGGTTGGATGAAGACTTCTCCTGGTAAGGTGATCTTCAAGGGGTTAGTGTTAGGTTTATTTAAGGGGGTATTGGGTGGGTTTTAGAGTAGGGTTGGTTGGGTGGGTGGTGGGTTTTAATGTTGGGGGGTATTTGTAATTTTGTTTACAGGTAAAAGAGCTGATTACTTTGGGGCAAGGCCCCACAAAGGGCCCTTTTAAGGGCTATTTGTAATTTAGTGTAGGGTAGGGCTTTTTTTATTTGGGGGGGGGGGTTATTTTGTTAGGGGGATTAGATTATGTGTAACTAGTTTAAAAATCTTGTAATTTGTTTATTATTTTCTGTAATTTAGTGTTTGTTTTTTTGTAATTTAGCTAATTTTATTTAATTGTATTTAATTTAGGGAATTAATTTAATTATAGTGTAGTGCTAGTTGTTATTGTAATTTAGGTTAGGTTTTATTTTACAGGTACTTTTGTATTTATTTTAGCTAGGTAGTTTATTAAATAGTTAATAACAATTTAGTAACTATTCTACCTAGTTAAAATAAATACAAACTTGCCTGTAAAATAAAAATAAACCCTAAACTAGATACAATGTAATTATTAGTTATATTGTAGCTAGCTTAGGGTTTATTTTATAGGTAAGTATTGAGTTTTAAATAGGAATAAGTTTGTTAATTATAGTAATTTTATTTAGATTTATTTAAATTATATTTAAGTTAGGGGGTTAGGGTTAGACTTAGGTTTAGGGGTTAATATGTTTATTATAGTGGCGGCGACGTTGGGGGCAGCAGATTAGGGGTTAATAAGTGTAGGTAGGTTGCGTCGACATTTGGGGGCGGCAGATTTGGGGTTAATAAATATAATGTATGTGTTGGCGATGTTGGGGGCAGCAGATTAGGGGTTCATAAGTATAATGTAGGTGGCGGTGGTGCCCGGAGCGGCAGATTAGGGGTTAATAATATAATGCAGGTGTCGGCGATGTCAGGGGCGGCAGATTAGGGGTTAATAAGTGTAAAATTAGGGGTGTTTAGACTCGGGGTTCATGTTAGGGTGTTAGGTGTAGACATAAATTGTATTTCCCCATAGGAATCAATGGGGCTGCGTTAGGAGCTAAATGCTGCTTTTTTGCAAGTGTTAGACTTTTTTTCAGCCGACTCTCCCCGTTGATTCCTATGGGGAAATCGTGCATGAGCACGTTACATTAGCTCACCGCTGACTTAAGCAGCGCTGGTATTGGAGTGCGGTAATGAGCAAAATTTTGCTCAACGCTCACTTCTTGTCTTTTAACGACGGGTTTGTAAAAAAAAACGTAATACCAGCGCTGTATGTAAGTGAGCGGTGAGCATAAACTGCTCGTTAGCACCGCATAGCCTCTAACGCAAAACTCGTAATCTAGGTGTAAGTTACCAAGTGGGTGGTACAAGATACAGAATACAAAATGCAAACCCAGGAATAGGTAAGTACATAATTAATGTAATCTTAGTGTTACATACATTAATTGTAGACCCAGCATAATTAAGCACCACCAATAATGTGAATCAATAAGTGTTCTCACCAACATAGTAAGATGATAGACATGGGTCCATCAAATATGTTAACTAAGAAATGCAGAAAAGACACTTCCAATCATCACAATTTATCTGACTGTACATCTAGTCCACAGTGATCACAGTATGTGAAAACAGGGGGCATATGGATAGATAGACAGACAAAATAAACTAAACTCATCACAGCTTGGCTATACATCTGGTCCACAGTAACCACAGTATTTGAGAACAAGGGAATGTATGAATACATAGACCAAATGGACTCTATAAATACATCAAGTCATAACAGAAATGCTATGATATTTTTCTCTGCCAGAAGTTGATAACGTCAAACTTGGAATTGAAGCCTATTAAGTTTAAAAATCCAATAGGTTTCCTGTCTGCAGAGGATGGAGAACTTATCTAGGTGGTCTCTTACTTGCTCTATCACTTTCCATTTGAATGTGTTTACGTTTTTATTGTGGATCTCCAGAAAATGCCTGGAAAGTGCAGAGCATGCCTTTTCACCCAAGATGTAAGACAGATGCTCTCTTATATGGGTACCCACTTCTCTTGTGGTCCTTCCTACATACACTTTCTGGCACTTAGTACACTCCACTAAATAAATAACAAACGTGCTTTTACAGTTTACACAGCCCTTAGTAGGGAAATCCTCCCCTGTTTGATTAGTTGTGAATGTTTTAGAGACCTGTACATGTTCACACAAAGTATATATCCTTCTGCCACACCTATAGGTGCCATTGTAACGTAACCCAGAGCTCCCAGAGGAGTTATCTTTTAGAAGGCTAGGAGATAACATATTGCCCAGTGTGGCATTACGTTTTGCAGTAAATGCACAGCTCTTTTCCACATTCTTCCTTAGCTTTTTGTGTATTCAACTGTTTTTATTGAGTTTTCAAACAGGTGTACAGTAAATACAGTTACATAAATAAATGTTAACAAAACAGCAGTAATGTCACGTAAATATTGGCAATTCATTACAGGAAATATTGACATCGAATTAAATAAACGGAAATCAACTCAACTCAGGGCAGCGGTCATTCATGTTATGGAAGTGCAATCCTACGTTTTGCTCTAGGTGCAGGCACTCCCATGGAAAAGACTTACATTTTACCATAGCACTTAATATTTAGTTAGACAATTCTGTTAATTTTAATCCATAGTTTAAATACTCAAGTGTTTAAACACTTGAAAGTGATGCAGCATAGCTGTAAAAAGCTGACTAGAAAATATCTCCTGATTCCTGAACATCTCTATGTAAAAAAGAAAGATATTTTACCTCAAAAGTTCCTCAGTAGCCACATCCTATTGTAAAGGATTTCTAAGCAGCATTTTAGTGTGTCTGTCCTGGGACAGCTTAGGGGATGAGCCTCGTGCACTCTCATATTATTTCCCTATTCAATTTACTATGAAATCTCAGAGTTAAGTCAAATCTCATGAGATCACAGTAAAAGAGTTCATGACCTCAGCACTGCTGATGCTGATTGGCTGCTGTTCATTTCTTCATTTTTTTTTTACCTGCAGCTGGGAGTAGCTGAGTATAACTTTTTACACAGAACTTACTCTGCTGAGCTGAGGAGATTGTGAGGTAAAATATCTTCCTTTTTTACATAGAGATGCTCAGGTGATATTTTCCTGTCAGCTTTTTACAGTTATACTGCATCAGTTTCAAGTGATTTAGCATATGAGTATTATGTCCCTTTAATGTAAACAATATAATGTATCACGTTTTCTAGTTTAGCATAACAAAGATTTAGGTCCTAGATGATCATGACCTTTGTTCCCAAATGTATAGAATATCTGCAATAAAATCTTGTTTTCCCATGAAGGTGTAGTGTATTTTTTCTAAGGATAAAATATGGTCTACTTCTCTTGACCACATGGGGAAATTGGGTATTTATGTTGATTTCCAGAACCGGGCTATTAGACGTTTAGCGCAGTTGAGCAGACTCCTAAATAATATTCTACGATAGATACAAGAAATGGGAGGGGTGTCATTTAACAAAACCACATTATGAGAGAGCGTGAAAGAAAACCCTAATGTAGCATTTATACATTTAGTGATATCTTCCAAGTATGTTTGGAGAAGAGGGCATGCCCACCAAATGTGGGATAGGGTTCCTGTGCCACCACATTGCCTCCAGCACAAAGAGGAGGAATTTGGGAATATGCTATGAAGTCGGTGTGGGGTAAGGTACCACCTGGAGAGCAGCTTATAATTCATCTCTGCAAACACTAATGAAATGGATGATTTTTTGGTTTCTACAAAAATATGGCTCCATTGCGCTTCTGTTAGGGTGACTCCAAGTTCCCTCTCCCATTTGGATATATATGAGGGTTGTTTAGCAGGAAAAGAGCCTCGTAGCAGTTTATAAATTATAGAGATGTGGGACCTGCTCAAAGCAGGGTTGGTTCACAACTTTTCAAAAGGGTAAAGGGGTCTGGTGAGGTCGTCTGTGAAGGGACTATTTATTTTGGCGTGTCTTAACTGTAGGTAGGGGAACCAGAGATGGAATGGGGCCATAATTTGGCCATTATTAAGCACCAGGTGTGCTGGGACATTAGAGGGAGAGTCTGCAACAATCAGGGTTTGCATTGCATGTGGTTGTAGGAGAAGAGGATTATTCAGAATAGGGGTAAGGGTAGACGTTATAGTCGAGATTTGGTTATCTAAAGCTAGGGTTTTATCCCATACCTTTAATGTAGCGGCCACATAGTAGTTTGTGTTAACTTCTGAGGGTCTGTGTTTGGCTGGGGTCCAGCATAGATCTCCGAGATTATGTCCGCCTGT
Source organism: Bombina bombina (assembly GCF_027579735.1). Taxonomy (NCBI): domain Eukaryota; kingdom Metazoa; phylum Chordata; class Amphibia; order Anura; family Bombinatoridae; genus Bombina; species Bombina bombina. The sequence goes on along the minus strand of NC_069502.1, from coordinate 1,151,625,140 downwards.
TAAGGAGGTTTCTAATGGTACCCAAGGTTTCTCATGATGAGAGTGTTTCCACGCAACTATGCGTGCCAGGTGGGCTGCTCTAAAATAGGCAGTAAGATTCTGGGCGCCAATCCGCCATGTTCTCTGTCAAGGTATAAAGTATTTTTGGTCACTCTGGTGCATTTCTGGGCCCAAATAAACTAATCAAACATTCTTTGTTGTTTTATTAGATATGTGGGAGGAATATCCAAAGGGAGGACTGGAAACAGGTACAGAACTTTTGGGAGAATATTCATTTTGAGCGGGTTTATGCGGCCCATCCATGAGAGATGACTTTGTTTATGCCATGTCTCAAGAAATTTTGGGGATTCTTTTTGCAGGGGGGTGTAGTTGAGATCGAACAGGTCGGACTGAATAGGGGAGATATCTATTCCTAAGTAGCGTATTTTATTGGTGACCTGAAAAGTGGTGTATGTTGTTATAAACCTAATATCCTCTTCTGGTATATGAAGAGGCATTCATTTAGATTTCTCCATGTTAACAGAGAAATTCGAAACTTTCTTGTAGCCCTCGAGTTCTGCAAGCAAAGACGGCAATGAGGTAGATGGGGAGCGAATCGTAAATATATCGTCCACGTAGAGCAGACATTTTTGATGGGACTGCCCAAAGGATATGCCCTCAATTATATTGTTATTTCTAACCCTAGTCGCCAGCACCTTTATAGTTTGAGCAAACAATAAGGGAGAAAGGGGGCATCCCTGTCTCGTGCCATTTCTGATAGGAATCTTCTGGGACAGAGTGTTGTTAGCGCTGATTCTAGCGGTGGGGCCGTTATATAACGCTTTTATGTGGGAAATTAAGATTTCCGAGAAGCCAAATTTCGACAGGGTGGCCCAGAGGAACTCCCAGTCCACCCTGTTGAAGGCCTTTTCCGCATCTGTATAAATTAAGATTAAGGGGGTGCTAGAGGCATTGGCAATAAATCTGGTTTGCAGGACATGGATAGTATTGTCCTTGGCCTCTCTGCCGGGAATAAAACCCACCTGGTCAGTATGTATAAGAGTAGGGAGAATGTTATTAATTCGAGTGGCTAATAGTTTAGCATATAACTTAATATCGATATTAATCAGGGATATTGGGCGATAATTAGAGACTTGCTCCTCATTTTTTCCTGGCTTGGGAATAACAGTTATTGTAGCCTTCAATAAAGACTGAGATAGATCTTCCTTAGCTTTTTATCTCCCATCAGTATGGGTAGATTTTTGCTTATGATTTTACAGATTTGGTCATACTGCTTAGAAAAGCAGGTCATGAATCTGGGTTGGAATTGGTCGGTAGATCTCTTCGTCTGTGAGCTCATGGACATAACTGTGAGCATAGAATCTCGGTTCATATGCTGTACTTCAGTATAGGCTCTGTCAATCACTCTTTTTAGGTAGCCTCTGTCCCCTAATCTACGACTCAGATTTCTACTCTCCTCCCGGAAGGAACTATCCAGGGTAGAGTTTTGTTTCGTCCTCATAAATTGACCCTTGGGTATGCCTTGAAAGAAATGCCCGGGATGACTACTCCGTGTGTGCAATAAACTGTTCCTTGCAAAAGGCTTTCTGAAAAGAGTAGAGATCACTTTGCCAGTCAACGTCATACCCTTCAGATAAACATCAAGGAAGTTAATACTCTCCTTGTTTCAGGTCTCCCAAAAACCGTTCAGCTTCTTGTAGGTCCGAGGACCAAACAATTAGCAGGTCAACAATGAACCTAATATATTTGACAATATGGGCAAAGGGGATGCCATCACCTCCATAGATGTGGTACCTCTTCCCACCAACCCATGAACAGGTTGGCGTAGGACGGGGCAAATTTTGACCCCATTGCCGTGCTACATCTTTGGAGGTAGTAGCATCCCTGGAACATGAAAAAGTTATGTTCCAACAAAAACTTAACAGTTTGAATTAAAAAGTCTTTCATGTTGGAGGACAAATCAGTGTACAAGTCAAGGAAGTATCTAATTACCGTTAAGCCATGTTCGCGGGGGATAGACGAATCCAGGGAAACAACATCTACCATTAAACAGCTGTATTCCTGTCTCCATTCGATACCTTCCATGACCTTTAATGTCTAAATGGTATCCCTCACAAAGCTAGGCAACTTAGGTACAAGTGGCTGTAAAAAGGAGTCAACCCACTTAGATAGTGGTTCCAGTAGGTACCCGATACCAGCCACTATTGGTCTCCCTTTGACATTAATGATGCTTTTGTGCACCTTTTGGAGGTGGTGGAAGATGGGAGTAACCAGGTTAGTGACCAAAATATGGACTGCAGTCCGAGAATCCATTTGTTCCTCCTCCACTGCCTCATCCACAAGGTGCCTAAGCTCCCTTGAAAACCTTGTGGTTTGATCACCTGGCATCAAGGCATAGGTGTCGGCATCACTTAGTTGTCTAATTGCCTCATCAATATAGCTAGCTTTATCCATAATGACCACATTGCTGCCTTTATCTGACTGCTTGATCACAATGTGGTCATTATCACGCAAACTGGTTAGAGCTTCCTTTTCCTTAATTGTTAAATTATGTATTCCACCAGACGTAGTTCTCGATAGCTCTGTAAGATCCTCTACAACCCGCTGGTGAAAACCTCTAATGCTTTTGCCCTAGCTTGGAGAGGGTAAAATATGGATCTAGACCTCAAAGCAGGATTCATTGTTTGCAGATGAGAGTCTTCAATAGCATGCCCCACACTCTGCAAACCCTCAAGGGACACTAAAGCACAGGTAACTTCAAAAGTCAAAGAATTATACATGCCAGACATCAATGGGGTCTTACTATAACTCGTATATTCAGTTGTTCTTTCATTTGAGAAGTACCTGCGGAGGGTAACGTCCCTGACCAGTTTGTTCATGTCAAGGATGGTCTGAAATAAATCAAATGTTCTCAACGGAACAAAACCTAAGCCATAATTAAGGACCCTACATTCAACATCAGTCAGAGTATATGAGGAGATGTTAATCCCCATATCTATTGATATTTCCTCAGTTTTTTTTGTGGTTCTTTGCTCTTAAAGGGGCATGAAACCCAATTTTTTTCTTTCATGATTCAGATAGAGACTACAATTTTAAACAACTTTCCAATTTACTTCTATTATTTAATTTGCTTCCTTCTCTTGTTATACTTTGCTGAAAGGTTTATCTAGGCAAGCTCATGAGCAGAAGAGAACCTAGGTTCTAACTGTTGATTGGCGACTGCATATATATTGATTGTGATTGGCTCATCCATGTGTTCTGTTAGAAACCATTAGTGTATTGCTGCTCCTTCATCAAATGATACAAAGAGAATAAAAAAGATTAGATAATAGAAGTAAATTAGAAAGTTGCTTAAACTTGTATTCTCTATCTGAATCATGAAAGAAATTTTTGGGTTTCATGTCCCTTTAATGTGTACCTGGGTTGTCCGTGACCCTCCCCACCTAGGCCTATTACCCCTTGATTCTGTTTCCCCTCTCCCTGGAATTGTCTCTCGGCCTCTTGAAAAACCTGGGTATTAGTCTTAGCAGTTTTAGATGTGTGTTCAAAACAAGTATCAGATTTACTTGTTTTTGGTCTTGCTCCTAGAGTAGTGGAGCCTTTCAAAATACCTTTATTGCCACCACCTGATATTAGTTGTACTTCATTTTCAGGTGTCATCATTTCCCTCCTGATGCCTGCTCGTCCCCTGAAATAGCTTCGAAACTGGAAGCAAATCTATCTTTATCAGAGACATCCACCTCTGAATCTGAAAATGTAACTTTTTTCAGGGGTTCAGGTGGGGGATCCTGTGACCTATGTGTATTACTCCTATTTTGGTGTCTTCTGTAATTGTTTTTGTTTTTACCTCCAGCAAAATTTTCTTGGGTTCCTGAATTAAACCAGGACTTATTTCTTTGGCGGCGACGCCACACATAGACAACACCAAGGAAGTAATATTTTTGATCTCTTAGAAATTTAGTATGCTTAGTTTGGATCACTAACTTCTTAGACTCCTCAATAGTTTTCTTGAAAATTGCTTCAAACTGTGTGTATATATGTTTAAACCTGTCCATTTCGGACTGTATAGAGGACATTTTTAACTTAACTTAATTTAATAAAACATCCTTATACTCTATGAGGAGACAAATCAATGTTAGTGAACAATCAGTTAATGCTTGGTTCCAGCATGAGATAAAGGTCTGATATTTGATGTCATAAGTTGGAAACTTAGTCAGTCTTAACCCACTTGGGATCATCTTTAAACCTAGGTATTTCGTTATGATCCATCTATCCCATTTCAGCTTTTGTTCTTTTAGTTTTAAATTCTCATAGTCCTGAAATAGGTCACCTAGTTTAATCCTTGGGGAATCATGACTGAATACATCCTCCAAGGGGTAGATTTATCATAGTGTGAGCGGACATGATACAATGTAGCGTATCATGTCCGCCGCACTTCGATAAATGCCGACAGCATACGCTGTCAGCATTTATCATTGTACCAGCAGTTCTAGTGAACTGCTTTTGCAATGCTTCCCCCTGCAGATTTGCGGCTAATCGGCCACTAGCAGGGTCGAATTGATGTCCGCTGCCTCAGGGCAGGCAGAAAAGTTATGGAGTAGCAGTCTATAGACCACTGCTTCATAACTTCTGCTTCCGGCGAGCCTGAAGGCTCACGCGGAAACAGGGGCATCAAGCTCCATTCGGAGCTTGATAATTCGGCCCCATAGTGTCTACAAGTGTGAGTTAATTGTTGGTCTGGGAGAGGGAGAGCGGCACTCTAGGAGGAGCTCGGTATCAGTTAGACAAGTGTTTAGGCGCACCCTGTTCGCAGTGCTCTGTTCTTCCCGCATGGTGACACCTGACACATGGGGGCCTATTTATTATTGTGCGAGCGGACATGATCCGATATTGCAGATCATGTCCGCTGCACATTCATAAATGCAGACAGCATACGCTGTCAGCATTTATCACTGCACCAGCAGTTCTTGTGAACTGCTGGTTCAATGCAACCCCTTGCAGATTCACAGCCAATCGGCCGCTAGCAGGGGATGTCAATCAACCCGATCGCATTCGATCAGGTTGATTTCTGTCTGGGGCTTTAGAGCAGGCAGACAAGTTATGGAGCAGTGATCTTTAGACCGCTGCTTCATAAATTCTGTTTCCGGTGAGCCTGAAGACTTGTGCGGAAACAGTGGCATAAATCGTCCCCCAAATCTAGCATGTCCAGGTTATCTTCATCAATATCTTTAAACATTAGGGTATCCATTTTCTGTGTCCCCTCCATTGGGGTAATAAAACTTCAATTGATAGTAAACACTGAAGATAATTATATATGTCTGTAGTGAATAATAGAGCAAACAGCTCAGACGGCTTTGTGTTTGTAAATACAGTCCACCATAACAGAGCCGTGTTTTAAGCCGCTGACATCACTAACCTGAAATATACTGCTGAATTACTGGCCCTGCCGCAGTCACGTGATCAGGTTCAGCTGCCGAGATGGTTGCGAGGAGGAAGTAGGCTGTGTGTTTCCCTGCTGCTTGCTAACACTACAGAGTGTACGTTCAATACGGACCGGAGGACCCTTATACCCTGAACCAATAAGTGAGTGAGTGAAGCTTTCTTCTGACGAAGTTGCTACTCTGTGTACCAGGGTTGTGACCTGGCATGCCGATACCAGTGGAGCTGGCAGTCAATTTAGACAATCAGGTAGTTTTTTACTCCCTCTTCTGGTATATCTCTGTGTATACTTTAATGGAATGCGGCTTGTGTTATTGAGTGCATATGTACATTACTCAGAGTGTTTATTCTGCTGCAACTTTTAAGTGCTTTCAGTATTTTAAGTCTCACCCACTGAACAGGTTGCTATTGAATTCCAGTACTCTGGACTGACGTAACATTTATTTGGATTAATAAACTGGCTCATACTATCCACATTACCCTGCTCATCTATTGTAAAATTTTTGGGTTTCATATCTCTTTAACTGTTTTCCTATTCGGACAACTGGAATGACATTTAGCAGGTTTTACTAACATAATCTGTCACCCTGTCACATATCTGTCCCTACTTATCTCCAGCAAAACAGTAGTTATTTTACAGTGGCTATAGCTTTGTCTATTCCAGTAAAAGGGCCAGATGTCTTCCTCCAAATAAGGCAAGTGGTGGAGAGAATACTCTGTACCTAGGGATCACTTACAGGCAAACAAGCATCTTCTATTCATTTTTAAAATAGTCTTGAATTTGCAAAAATATCTTTGAAAAGTCCCCACTGCTTTGGGAATACTTTATACTAACTGCAGGCAAAATAGCAGTGGACCTCATACGTACAAATCCACCACTCACACATGCTTAGACTGACAGTTATGTTTTGACATCACTGCTGACACACAGAATATGCACATGTTAAGGTGTTCTCTTTTTATATGTATCTTACCTAGGAGACTGGGAATAGCTGAAAATGTTAGTTTGTGGATAAATAACTGGATAAAAGATAGGTATCAACGAGTAGTAGTAAATGGATCATACTCAGATTGGACAAAGGTAATCAGTGGAGTACCCCAGGGATCAGTGCTAGGCCCTATTCTTTTTAATATTTTTAGTAATGACTTGGAGCTAGGATTAAATAGCGACATCTCTATTTTTGCAGATGATACTAAGTTAAGTAAGTTATTAGGTCAGAGCAGGATGAACTTTCGTTACAAAGGGACCTGCAAAAATTAGAAGTATGGGCAGGTAAATGGAAAATGAGATTTAATACGGGAAAATGCAAGGTTCTACATTTTGGAAGTAAAAATAAGCAGGCAACGTATTATTTAAATGGGACAAGACTTAGCCAAACACAGGAGGAAAGGGATTTGGGGGTAGTAATAGATAACAAGCTAAAGATGGGTGCACAATGCAGGGCAGCAGCTTCAAAGGTTAATAAGATACTAGCATGTATTAAAAGAGGCATTGACTCAAGGGAGGAAAGCATAATTCTGTCACTATATAAAGCCCTGGTAAGACCTCACCTTGAGTATGGAGTGCAGTTCTGGGGACCAATTGCAAAAAAAGATATTGCAGAACTAGAAAAAGTCCAGAGAAGGGCCACAAAGCTAATAAGGGGATTGGAGAATTTAACCTATGAGGAGAGGCTAGCCAAACTGGGTCTGTTTTCTTTAGAAAAAAGGCGCTTAAGAGGTGACATGATTACTTTATATAAATATATTCAAGGCCCATGTACAGAGATGGCAGAAGCTCTGTTTATTCCAAGAAAATTGTTTGTGACCAGAGGTCACAATTTAAGGTTGGAGGAAAGGAGATTTAATCTCCTGCAATGGAAACATTTTTTCACTGTAAGAGCAATAAAAGCGTGGAACTCATTACCAAAGGAGGTAGTGAATGCCAATACCCTAGATACATTTAAAAATTATTTGGATACATTTCTGTCTATAAACAAAAATTAATGGATATGATTGCTAGTTTTAAATGGGTCACCTTTTAGTGGGATTATTTAAGCTTAACTGGAGATTTTTGTATATATTTTAGATTTGTATAGGTTGAACTCGATGGACTTCGGTCTTTATTCAACCTCATCTACTATGTTACTATGTTACCTGACAGAAGGATGAAATACCAGACTGTCCTATTGCATACCAGACACTTGGTAACCTTAATCCTGATTGATTAATTGAGGGGTACTTATCAACGTGTCAACTTTCCTGCCCTCGCCGGCCCAATACGCCCGCCTAAGCTCGCCTACCTTTGCCGCCGCGGACCTGAAAAAATACGCCTAAGTTATCAATAAATCTGTCAAAAAGCCGCGCACCAAGTACGGGGCGATGAGCAGCGGACTGTGAGAGTTATCACTCATCCGATCTCGCTGCTCTTTGGCTTTTTTACAGCTTTATTGCTAGCCTGTCACTAAGCACTCACACTAAACTACACTGTTCTACCCCCTATACCGGTGCCCCCGGAGCCCCCCGCAACTAAATAAAGTTACTAACCCCTAAACCGCCGCTCCTAGACCCCGCCGCAACTCTTATAAATGTATTAACCCCTAAACCGCTGCTCCCGGACACCGCCGCAACCTACATTATACCTAGTAACCCCTATCCTGCCCCCCCCTATACCGCCGCCCTCTATAATAAAGTTATTAACCCCTATCCTGCCGATCTCGCACCTCGCCGCAACTAAATAAATAGTTTAACCCCTAAACCGCCGCTCCCGGACCCTGCCGCAACCTATATTAAATTTATTAACCCCTAATCTGCCTCCCCTACACCGTCGCCACCTATAATACATTTATTAACCCCTATCCTGCCCCTCACTACACCGCCGCCACTGTAATAAAATTTATTAACCCCTAAACCTAAGTCTAACACTAGCCCTAACAACCCCCTAACTTAAATATTAATGAAATAAATCTAAATAATATTTCTATTATTAACTAAATTAATCCTATTTAAAACTAAATACTTACCTTTAAAATAAAGCCTAATATAGCTACAATATAAATAATAATTATATTATAGCTATCTTAGGATTTATTTTTATTTTATAGGTAACTTTCAATTTATTTTAACTAGGTACAATAGCTATTAAATAGTTAATAACTATTTAATAGCTTACCTAGCTAAAATAAAGAGAAATTTACCTGTAAAATAAAAACTAACCTAAGTTACAATTACACCTAACACTACACTATACTTTAATAAATTATTCCTATTTAAAAACTAAATACTTACCTGTAAAATAAACCCTAAGATAGCTACAATGTAATTAATAATTACATTGTAGCTATTTTAGGATTTATATTTATTTTACAGGTAACTTTGTATTTATTTTAGCTAGTTAGAATAGTTATTAAATAGTTATTAACTATTTAATAACTACCTAGCTAAAAGAAATACAAAATTACCTGTAAAATAAATCCTAACCTAAGTTACAATTAAACCTAACACTACACTATCATTAAATAAATTAACTACAAATAACTACAATTAAATACAATTACATAAACTAACTAAAGTACAAAAAATAAAAAAAAGCTGTTACAAAAAATAAAAAAAATAAGTTACAAACATTTAAAAAATATTACAACAATTTTAAGCTAATTACACCTAATCTAAGCCCCCTAATAAAATAACAAAGCCCCCCAAAATAAAAAAATTCCCTACCCTATTCTACATTAAAAAAGTTAAAAGCTCTTTTACCTTTACCAGCCCTTAAAAGGGCCTTTTGTGGGGCATGCCCCAAAGAAAACTGCTCTTTTGCCTGTAAAAGAAAAATACAACCCCCCCCCAACATTAAAACCCACCACCCACATACCCCTAATCTAACCCAAACCCCCCTTAAAATAACCTAACACTAATCCCCTGAAGATCATCCTACCTTGAGTCGTCTTCACTCAGCCGAGCCACCGATGGAACTGAAGAGGAGATCCGGAGCGGCAGAAGTTATCCTCCAAGGGGCGCTGAAGAAGTCTTCCATCCGATGAAGTGATCCTCCAAGCGGCGCTGAAGAAGTCTTCCATCCGGCGATGTCATCTTCCAAGCGGCGCTGAAGATCATCTTCCATCCGGGCGAAGTCATCTTCCAAGCGGGGTCTTCAATCTTCTTGCTTCAGGATCCATCTTCATCCCGCCGACGCGGAACATTCTTCTTCCCCGACTGACTAACGACGAATGAAGGCTCCTTGGATGGGATGAAGATGGATCCTGAAGCAAGCGTATTCTACTTTTGCCGGAATTCCAGCGTATTTGAGGTTGACGGCTTGATAACTACCCCCCATAATGTTTACCAATCGGGAATGTTTATGAACAGACTCACTGTCAAAACTTAATCTGACAGCTTTATTCATTAGTTAATAGGAATAAAATTCTCTAATGAGATAAAGCATATTTATTTTTACAATCCATTTAAATAACTCTTATATTATCTAAATTCTGAGTTGACAGATGTAAATCAAATCAATAAAACATTGGATTGGATGATTACAGTAACATAGATAATAGTTTCACTGATAAAAATGTTCCATTAACAGTTTGATAATGTAGAGCATTTTTTTTTTTAGATAAAACATCATTAAACTAAAACAAAATAACTAGGTTTTGCCCTTTCAATTTAAAAATATGAAAAGTAGGAACATCAGGGTAAAAAAGAAGCAAAAAAACAATTATAGATGTTTGTGTTTGGTTGATGAAATAGGTGTCTAAGGATTTAAGAAGGAAGTAAGTCCAACTGTGTAAAATTACTCCTGGAAGAAAACCAATTGTTGCTACTTAAAGGGATATGAAACCCCCCAAAAAAAATTGTGATTCAGACAGAACAAACCATTTAAAATAAAAGCTTCCATTTAAACACAGAGACAGGCATAACTTAGTCAGACCTCTCACTATCTTTGAGACCTTATGTCGCTCAGAATCTCCTGCGGTAAGGACCATATCATTGACATACGCGATGCTACAAAAACCATCAGTGGGCTATATCCCTTATTATATAGATAGATGGAATGAAGAACTAGATATTGAATTATCGGCAAATGATATTGCTAAACTATTTACCAATGTCACCAAAGTCTCCATATCCAGTAATCTTATAGAGTTGAACATTAAGATATTACAACGATGGTACCTTACCCCCGTTAGGATTAATAAATTGTTCCCATTGGCTTTTCATAAATGCTGGAGATGTGGTAAGGAGCAGGGGTCTATGCTTCATATATGGTGGACTTGTGGGTTGTTATACCCATTATGGTTAGCAATAGTCAAGGCAACAAACACACTGACAGAACTGCAATTAGAACCAGACCCCCGAATTTGGTTACTAAATGCTGTACACAATAAAATTCCAACGTATAAGAAAAAAATAATTTTTATTGCTAGTAATAGCCTCAAAAAACTAATAGCAAGAAACTGGAAATCTCAAATAACCCTAAACATGGCCACATGGTATGCCCAATTCCAATTCATTCTATCACTAGAAGAATATGCATACAGGAGAAACGGTAGGAGAGAGGTGTTCTTACAGATGAAGGTCATGTGGGAATCATTTATTGCTAATATCTAGATTACAGGAAGGATGAGATTGGATGGAATGGGAAGGTGGTGAATACTATAATCGATAGGGTGTTAAGTGGCAATAGGTTAAAACCATCCTTTATAAATATGTCACTGGGATAATAGGAAATTAACTTGTGGAACATGGTTATTTACTGTTGTAGAGTTTATTGTTCTATTGTTCTATTTATCATATTGCACAAATGCTGTATTGAATATCTGCAGAAATCTATATTTTTCTTTTCTGTAATGTGATGCAGAGAGTTCAATAAAGTTATTAAAAAAAAATAATAAAAAAAAAAAGCTTCCAATTTACTTCTATTATAAAATTTGCTTTGTTCCCATCATATTCTGTGGTGAAGACATACCTAGGTAGGCATCTGGAGCACTACACGGCAGGAAATAGTGCTGCCATCTAGTGCTCTTACAATTATTTTGCCTGATTTTCCTGTAGGAACACTAAAGTCAAAATGAGACTTTATTCTATTATTTAATTTGTTTTTAGGGGTTAAAAACCCAGTTAAGTAATAATGCTATAATAAAATAATTTAACACTAAATATTTCTCATGTCATTTTTAATATTAGTGACTCATAGGGGCCCATTTATCAAGCTCCGTACGGAGCTTGAGGGCCCTTGTTTCTGGCGAGCCTTCAGGCTCGCCAGAAACACCAGTTATGAAGCAGCTGCTCCATAACCTGTCTGAATGCTCTGAGGAGGCAGACAGACATAGCCGCAATTCAACCCGATCGAATAAGATCGGGTTGATTAACACCCCGCTGCTAGCGGCCGATTGGCAGCAAATCTGCAGGGGGCGGCGTTGCACCAGCAGTTCACAAGAGCTGCTGGTGCAATGCTGAATGCAGAGAGCGTATTGCTCTCAGCATTCAGCGAGATCTGTCGGACATGATCCGCTGATCAGATCATGTCGGACAGACACATAATAAATAGGCCCCATAAAGTTCCCTGACTTGTTTGCACGTTACTTCAGAATTCATTCCAATGCAAGTTGTGGCGTGATCTGTGACAGCTTTTATCAGCTAATGACAACTGTTGCATGTTTAGTAAATACTTCATAGTCTTCTAGATTCACTAAGACTTGAAAGGCCTCTCCCGTTTTTATGTTATTCTTTGTAATCTATTACAGCTCACTCATCATTTAGTGGTGAATGGGGCTTCATATACTCTTCTTATTTTGTATATGGCTATTAGAGACCAGAGAGGTAGCTTATTATGTGCCATTGTCATTTTTATATCTGATCAGTAACTGTAAAGTTTACTTTCTTAGCTCTGGCAGTACGGTGAGTGGTTGGACGTTGTAGTTGATGACCGTCTGCCTACAAAAAACCAACAACTGATGTTTGTGAAATCAGGAACAGCAAACGAGTTCTGGAGTTCTCTGCTGGAAAAGGCCTATGCCAAGTAAGTGACATCACCCTTTATTTAACCCTATGGGTGTCAGCGAGGGGCTTCAAACATTGCCAACAGCACATTGCAGTTTTCTTTGGCAACATAGACGTTGACCAAACAACAAATGTCCCAATTTAACAAATTCTCCAAGGAAACTAAGGTGCCACTAAAGGCTATCTTTAATAATCCTCTATAAATACAGCAGGATGTGCTCTTCTTAACAAATCAATGTCCAGGTACAGCAAAACAAAAGCACTCCAATGGTAGTATTGCAAGTAAAATAATCCAACCCAACACACAATGACGTTCACTCAGAGGTATTGTAAAAATCTAGTGCATTAACAATCGTGCAAATTGCACAGGCTTGGTGTATCAAAGCCCCTCAGCTGGCTCCCTCCAGTTAACAGTTATACACTGCCTGAGGAAACAGTGTCATTTAACACTGTGAAACGCGTTGCAGCAGTTTATGTGTTTTTATATTCCTATTTAAATAAATACTTCTATAGCAATTTGGGGATTTTCTTCAATATTGGGCCTCAGATTATACTTGATTCGGATAGCTGATAATCATAAGGAGCCAGCTTGGGGACTTTTATTTACCCAGCCTGTGTGATTTGCACTATTGTTAGTGCGCTAGAATTGTGAGTACAATAGCTCTGAGCGAATGTGATTTTGTGTTGGATTGGATTCTTTTAACTAGCAATATTATACCATTGGAACATAGATGTTCAAATGGCAATATGTCTGCAAACAATATAGTCACAATTACAAGTTTACTTCCATAACAAGGTACCACATTCTTACTGAGATTGTTTTGTACAACAGGCTAAATGGATCTTATGAGTCACTAATAGGAGGCTTGCCCTTTGAAGCCCTTCAGGATTTTACCGGAGGCATTTCTGAAATTTATTGTTTGAACGAGGCTCCGGGTGACTTGTTCCAGATTATCCAGAAAGCCTTGAAAATGAAATCACTTGTCACATGTAGTTCTGTAAGTGTCATCTGTTATTTGTTTTATTTATTTATTTAGTGTAGATACATGGTCATTTTTAATTAAAAAAAAAGTCTATTACTTTCATATTATTACAATTATTATCTCATATTTTATGCAGATTGACAAAAACAAAAACTACATCAAAGTATTTACAAATATTAGAAAAAGAAATTGCCTGGGTTATCTTTTGCATTATGTGTACTAGCCTTTTCTTACCCCTGATCACATGACTTTTTATTTATTATCTATTGACTTGCATTTTATCCAATTAGTGCAGTGTTTGCCACAACCCACAGTCATTAGCACCATGTTATCTATATGGCTCACATGAACTAGCAGTCCCCTGTTTTGAAAAGCAAATTAAAAAGCATGTGATAAGAGGCTGTATGCAGTGGCTTAGAAACAGGCAGAAATGTAGAGGTTTAAAGATTATAAAGTACTAGGCGATAAGCCTGTCCAGGGGGCAGTCTATGTTTAAAAAATACAAACACCCAAGCTAATGTTACAAACAATAAAAAATGTAAAATTACAGAAAAAATAAACAAAGTTATCCAAAATAAAAAATTTAAACCTAAACTAATACCCCTATAAAAATAAAAAATCCCCCCCAAAAAAACACCCCCTAATCTAATACTTAACTACCAATAGCCCTTAAAAGGGCCTTTAGTAGGGCATTGCCCTAAGTTAAACAGCTCTTTTACTTAAAAAAATTACCAATTACCCCCTAACAGTAATAACCCCCACCCAACCAACCCAACAAAATAAAAAAACTAACATTAAAAAAACCTAAGCTACCCATTGCCCCTAATGGGGGAATTGGATGGGCATTGCCCTTAAAAGGGCATTCAGTTCTTTTACTGCTGTTAAAGGGCCAGTAAACATAAAAAATAATGTTATATAATTCTACACATAGTGCAGAATTATATAACATTATTTTAGTGCTAGATGTATAGAATCTAATATTGCCGGTGAATTGTTATAAAAAAACAGTGTTTTCCAGACCCGCTCTCTGTGCTCTACTGAGCGGGTCTGTTTTTTACACTGAGTGCATCTGGCCAGCTGTTTAGTCACAGCCAGGCCCGACCGTGCCATTACACTCAGGGGCAGCTCGATCCCCGCTGTCCAGACAGAGCAGGAGCGAGCTGCACTGAGTGTAATGGTGCGGTCGGGCCGGGCTGTGACTAGACAGACCCACTCAATAGAGCACAGAGAGCTGGTCTGGAAAACACTGTTTTTTATAACAATTCACCGGCAATATTAGGTTCTATACATCTAGCACTAATATAATGTTATATAATTCTGCACTATGTGCAGGATTATATAACATTCTTTTCTATGTTTACTGGCCCTTTAAAAGGGCAATCAGCACTTTTACAACAGAAGGTCTAATTCAAGGTGGCTCCATCATCTTCTATCTTCATCCGGAGCGAAGGCAGCGCAGAGCAGAGGTGCTGAGCGATTTTCCCCGATGCGTGGATGACCGCTTACGACCGCCACTGAGGACCACCGCTGAGAACTGCCGCTGAGGATCCGTGCATCGGGAAAGCCAGCTCTGCGCCACCTTCGCTCCAGATGAAGATGGAAGATGATAAGGCCACCTGGAAGAAGACCTTCTCTGCCAGACTTCAGGAAGCCTTATTAGCTGTTTGCAAGCTTACCGATCAGTTCACTATCTCCTGATGTCGGGACAGCTTCTCTCCCGGTTTTGCCGCAATGTTCCGGCCATCTAAAGTGGTGATCTGTGATGTTTGCGGCTCGTGAGTTGGTTCCGTGCTGATCTGTGGCCTCCGGGGTATCTTGCCTTCCTCTGGGTTATTGATGAAGTGCACATGCGGCTATTTCATGGGGATGGTAAAATGTGGGCCTAGGAGCTATACACTTATGCGGCCATCTCGCTAAGCAGCCAAGCTCTGCCCCTTCTTTATATTGCTATTTTAATAAATACTTCTATAGCAATTTGGGTATTTTCTTCAATATTGGGCCTCAGATTATACTTGATTCGGATAGCTGATAATCGGAGGGAGCCTGCTGGCGGGCTTTTATATACCCAGCCTGTGGGATTTGCACTATTGTTAGTGCGCTAGAATTGTGAGTACAATAGCTCTGGGCGAATATGATTTTGTGTTTGATTGGATTCTTTTACTAGCAATATTATACCATTGAACATAGATGTTAAAATGGCAATATATGGGGGTGGAGCTAACCACTGAAGTGGAAGGTCTCATCTATACAGAGCTCCTAGCTCCAAACATAGAAAATGGGACTTATTTAACTTTTTTTTAGCCTATTAGTTCTAGAGACCATCCCACCATACAAGACGTTCTGAGCTGGAGTCTGGGAGCCTGCAATAGCCCTATTATACTAGATTTGGCAAGTTATCAGCCCATGCTCTGAGCCGGTCCATTGATGGCCTCTCTGCGCAACGCTACCTACTGCATATGCCATGCTTGTATCAGAAACGGAGAGGTCATGCAGGTTGTTATGGGCTGTGCTTCGGAGCTTTGATCGCCAGCTAGACAGATGCTTTCTAGACTTACACAACACCCTAGTAATGGTGACCCGAGGAGGGGCAGACATTAACCATCACTTACAGCTAACTAATGAAACATGCTATAAAAAATTGTGGAGTAATCCAACGGAACAGTTTCTCACACAATATAAAGATCTCATCACTCAAGCAAGATGAACAACATTATCAGTGAAAAAGAGAAGAAATTCTTGACTGTAAAACCATCCGAAAATAGCCACCTTTTATATGATCCCCAGGGTACATAAAAATGCCAAACATCCTCCAGGCCGTCCCATAGTGTCTGGCAATGAAAATCTGACAGAAAAAGCAAGCAAATATATTGACCAGCGATTAAGAGAATTTCTAACAGAGATCCCTTCATATATAAAAGACACAATGGAGACACTTCAGCATTTAAAAGATATCCAATTAGGACCCACATCTTGGCTTGTCACCGCTGATGTAGAGGCCCTTTACACAAGTATTCAACATGAATTAGGGCTGGAAGCAGTTCAATATTACCTTAATCTAGAAACAAAAGAGGATGATAATCACAATAAATTCGTGATGAAATTACTTGAATTCGTGCTCAAAAAGAACTACTTTGTCTTTAATGACCAATTCTATCTGCAAACAAGGGGGACAGCCATGGGGACAGCGTGTGCACCCACGTACGCCAACCTATTTCTAGGTTGGTGGGAGCACAACACTGTCTTCATTGATGACAATGACGATTTTACTAAACATATCCCCCTCTGGCTAAGATATATAGATGACATTCTCTTAATTTGGGAAGGACCCAAAGAAAAACTGGACAGGTTTCTAAAGATCCTAAATCAAAACAGTTTAAACATCAAACTGACTTATGAATGTAGCCAGACTGAAATATCCTTTTTAGATTTGAGAATCTTTAAAAAAAGTAATGGCTTGTTGGGAACTGATTTATACAGAAAGAAAACAGCCACTAATACTATTCTGTATAATACAAGCGCACATGCACCGTGCACAATCAAATCCTTACCAACAGGAGAATTTCTACGAGCCAAAAGAAACTGTTCAGAGCCTGATCAATATAAAATTAGAGAACAAGAAACAACAGATCGCCTTAGCCAGAGGGGGTACAGTAAATCTTTAATTAAAAAAGCAAAGGATAGAGCAAGAAAAACAGAATGCCAGAACTTATTGAAACCTAAGATCCGCACTAATGACAGTAAAACCAGATTAGTGTTGACTTATAATACACAAAGCAAGGATATAATTCAAATAATCAATAAACACTGGCATATCCTTCAGGCAGACAATACTCTGGATCAATTTATAGGATCCAAAGTAGATATCAGCTACCGACGCACAAAAAATTTGAAAGATCTAGTGAGCCCCAGCCATTATACTCGTAAAAAGAGAACTACTGTTAGTGGCATACAAAATGGTTCATACCCTTGTGGGAATTGCATTGGCTGCAAATTTCTGAAAAAAACAACATCAGTTATGGATAGATTTGACAAAAAACATTTAATCAAATCTTTCATTAATTGTAATACTACTGGTGTAATTTATGTCTTACAGTGCAAGTGTCCCAAAACCTATGTAGGGATGACGATACGTAAATTACGAACGAGACTGCAAGAACATGTGCGTAATATCAGAAATGCAGCCAAAGATTTAAAGAACAAGAAGGCCATTTCATCAGCAGCACAACATTTTTATAAATTCCATCAAGGAAAGGCAGAAGGGCTAAAATGCTTTGGTATATACAAAGTTAATCTTGGAATCAGAGGTGGAGATAAAGAAACAATCTTACTACAACATGAAAGCAGATGGATTTATCTGCTCAATTCCATACAACCCAATGGGTTTAAACAAACACAATAACTATTTTTCATACCTGTAGACATAAATTAGATGATAATAATTCAAGAAAAAAATACAAAAGAACTTACAGAAACAAGAAACTGATTAAACTCTTATAATAAAAAACTGTAAAACATGTATATTTGTAATACTTATATTGACAACAAACTCACTAATCATTATTCTCATTGATTTCAAACCCACTACTCACTTGCATTCCATACCCCTGATCACATATCACTACGAAGATATTTAATTATTTATCACCCGCATATATTCATTGTTGTATTAGTTCTTCACAACTGCACACATTAATGGATGTTATATTCCATTTATTTTTCACCCACATTTTATACAACACAGTATCACTTTAAGAAACAGGGTATATTATTTAGACCCTTTAATTTTATATTTATTATTTTCCAGAAGTATCTCACAATCACCTCCCAAATTAACACAATCCTTGGATCCACATTGAGTCAATATAATAAGACTCTTATTCTCTAGCACATCATTTTTATAATATCACTCTATATGAGAAATATCAGACAGCACTGTCTGCATCAAGACTCGAGTATGCAGCGATACTGCTATCGATAACTAAGGTCTCCACATTTTTCTTGCATTATCATACAATAACACTTTAAACTGTGAGACCATACAAGCAATTACCAAAACTCTATTAAAGCGTTTCTAGCTGTTTGTTTAATATTAACAATCTATTTTAGTGTTCCATCCATTCTGCATTATTTATCATCCAATCAGGTATGCATATCTTTTTCGGATAAATATATTGTAGTTCAAAATTACAACCAACTACAATATTGTAAGTGTCGTTTACATCCTTATCCCCTCATAAAGATCCAAACTGATTAATTCATCATTTCTATCAGCAAACTTAATCTGTCATGTGGCAAATACTAATACAAAGAAATAATCACAAACAACATATCTTGCAGGAAACGTTATGAACAATCCAACAGATATTCTAATGTCCTGTTTTCACAACGTTCTCCTTTTCTTTCCCCTTCTCTTTTTTTGAATAAAAAATGTATATATTCCTTGCGCTATAATATCCCATTGAAACTGGAAATCTATACACAACACATGAATGAAAAGGCAGCCGTATCCAATTACATTCTTTCCCTGACACATACAGGCTATCTCCCATTCTATGATAGGTTCATTGTAATGACGTATCAAATTTGCTGAATAAGATCCAATAGGAAGGAGCAGTGCGAGCCAATAAAAAGACACTTCTGTGGCCGCGCCATACCCTTTGAAAAAGCCACGTTAGTGGCGAAAACATGTTAGGGAATTGTTTGTTGAATGCCATTTAGCATTTTTTAATAAGCAGGAATGGTGGTCTTTATAATTTAAAATAATTGTGGTTGTGCACAATATTAAGTTAATCAATTTTAGAATGGGGTTAACTCAGTAACGTTATCGTAAACCAAACCGGCACTTATAGTATGGGCTTAGTGTTGATTGCAGACAAGCGGTTAAGAAATACGGAGCTTTAATATACACATAACATCGCAAACTTTCAGTTTGAGATCAGCACTCAGCCGCCAAAAACGTTTAATACTTAGTCCGGTAATACGTATTAACCAGTTAATTTTCAGTATAAGCAAAGCTAAGTAAACTTTACGAATAGCAGCTATCTTGTAGCAGCACCGTAACAAATTTATACGATTGCTATGACTCCTAAAATGAAACAAACACAGTAAGATTTCAATACAATAACTTGGGTGACTAATGGTGATAACATGACTACAACTCTCTCATGTGAAATATTGTAATAGAAGCTCGGTCTGAAAAAGCCGTTAAGACAGTTTTTACATTCAACACTAAAGCTTAGCTTGAAAAGTGGGCACATGACAAAAAACTTCTTCATGCACCTAATATAAGCAGCATGCTACCAACATTATGTTAATTGTAGCAGTATAAGACTATAGCGTGACAAGCAGTTGTCCTGTATAGCTAACTATGAACTATGTATCTTACACATTTTCTATACTAATGAATCACCAAAACAATGTGTTATAATTGAAACATTTTTGAGTATTTTGTTACAATAAAAATTACACGGATTACGTGAATGAAATAACGTTAGATCTGTCAGAAGAACAATAGTGTAAAATCTAAGCAAGCCCAGTGTTTTCTCTGTATAGCCAATTACTAACACCATGTCAGCAACATTATTTATGTAAAAAACAACCTCTCTGTACAATCCAAAAATTATTCAAATATGTTGCCATGATAATAATTATACTATATATTATTATCTCTTAAAATCCAACGGTATTCCAGCGACATATTAAACTTTCTTGTGGTTGTACAAACAGAATATATAAGCAGACATAAGTATACACAAATTTAAGACACCTAAACTATACAGGGGTTAACCTGATAACTGTCTGACCAGTGCAATTTAACTCTATATAGACAATACTGTCTATTGCAATTTAGCTAAAAATCTAGCGAAAAATAACATCCTGTATATGTCTTTTCTAATAATAGCAGACCAAAATATAGGCACAAATGCAAAACACAATCAATAGAATTGTAAGAAAGCCAGATCTTGTCACACCAAGTTATATATTTAATGCAATACCACATGCAACAATAATATAATCCAACACCAACAGAAATTTTAGATAAATTTCGGTGAGAATATTGGCTAGTTGTTTTGCAAACACCTAATATTAAAATTTGAATTCAACTGTGAGTTACAAACAACATATATTATACTTTAGTCAATATCACAGTATAGTAGTCTTACTCATACCACGCAAGTGTTACAAATATCAAAACATTGCTCAATTACTGAGAATACCCTGACTTGAAACTGACTATCAGTCAAAGTCTTTCTCAATATATGCTACAACCACTCTAACCTTCTGTGAATAACAGATAGAATCTAACCAGATCTAATCCTGTAATTTTAATAAAGTATGTATGTAGATTGTGTTTGTTGTTGTTTTTCATTTTAAATTTACCAATAAAGGTTATATTTTAATATATCCCAATGCACTCCTCCCACCTAAGACTCCTACATCTTGTCCAATCTTTGCCATTGTCAATTAGGGAAAGAGTGCTATTTAGGTGTACAATCCATCAATCCTAGGATTGATAATTTTCGTTTCACATTAACCAGCACGATGTTGAGCAAAATAACAAGGCACCAGAACAACCTTTAGAGCATCGACCTGAGAAACTACCGAGCGACCTCGCCCATAATGGCCTTGATACAGATATTACGCTGCAACTAGCTACCAAGCATTCGTCTGAATCCTCCATAAGAAAACCTCTACAGACGGTAGTTGTCAGGGGCAACACACTCAGGCAGGAGGCAGTACGGAGAGAGGAGTCCCAGCCGCAGTTGAAGGAACCGAGTCACATAAGCACCACGAGAGCCGCAACTCACACGATCAGTTACAACGTAGAACTCGATCTAACTAGAAGCCCCTTACCAAACCTGGAGGTTAAGCCGGGTGAGTCCCTGGGCGTCGAGATTGGGCCAAGGTTGCCCCAGGGCTGTACCCACTGTCTGTGTTCTTGCTCAAACCGGAATTAGGTAAGCGCTTTTACTGAAAAACCCTGGTCAGATTGGGAGAGCTGACTTATGGCCAAATGACTGATCCTTATTGGAAATAGGATAAAGACCGGCCAACTAATATCCTCAGACTCATTAACTGATCGCACCTACGTTTGTTCAGGCTCTAGTCCCCTATAAAGTTTACACAAACCCTAACTATATTTTTGCTCAAAGGTTTACTTGGGACTCAGGTGGAAGTGTGCATAGGCTGATGGAACTTGTGTTAATTTTACAGCTAACTGCACATACAAGCATATATTTGGAAACTGCATTTGCTTGTTCCTTCGGACGGGCATGTATTGATGATAACTCTTGGGTTTGATCATCGATGCAACAACATATGCACATTCTGGATGATAATAGTTCTGCAGTTCTACTGAAACACAGTTACTCATTTATCTTATGTTAGCTAGTTATCCTTTTCTGCAGCGCTTACCTCTGTCTATTGTCCTATACAGATAATGTTAAATGAGTAGCATGTTATATTAGCAGTTTTAAATACCAAGCAATATCTAAGGCGGATGAGCTTGTTGCATTATTATATATTTTTTTACGTTAGTACAGGTAGGAAGACCTGTGTTTAAATGGTTAACCCCTATAATTTATGCTGCGTATTTCAGAGTATAGTTTGTTACAGCACCCTGACCCATAAAGCACACAGCCTATAACATAGTCAAACTCCTACTGTTCAGCAATATTCCCTGTTTAAAGTTTCTCAGATACATACAGTCCTATCTCCTTTATTTATATACCTGCATGACAAGGTCTTAGGGCTCCTTTTGGACTCTATGGATGCGATTGAAACCACATAATTGTATATCCAGGATCATTGTGTGCAGCCTTCCACCCCTTGTTACACTCAAAATAGCACCTTATGTGCACTTGGGGTATGCAAGGTCTCATTTCCCTGTCTCCGTGCAATTTGTTATCTGCTAATCATACTCTCTACCGGAAATCATAGCATAACAGCTTTTATATATATATATAGTGGTAACAAGTATAATACAGTATATCTAGTATTTAGCTACAGCTTGTATATAGAAACCAGTATAATATAGTGCCTTTAGTGAATAGGTACAGCTTGTTGTGTATAGTAACAAGTTTCAAGCAAAGGCTCCCAATTGCTATGCTTATGCCACATAGGGAATCACTTTAAGGTTTCATGAGCCATACTTAAAAAAGACAATTAGGGGTGAGTTTAATTTTAGCATCCTGCGGGATGAACCTATTAAGAGAGCTGATACTGTGTCCCTATCTGCGGCTGGGATGGGGATATAGTTTAGCCTTGTATTGCCAAGTAACAAGTCTATTACAGTGCCTCTAGTATATAAGTATAGCCTGTGTATGATAACAAGTATAATACTGTGCCCTCTAATGTATGGCTAGTCTAATACAGTAACTCTAGTATATAGGTACAGCTTAGGTTTATTAACAAGTCTAGTTCAGTGCCCCCTAGTATATAGGTACAACTTGTGTATAGTATCAAGACTAATACAGGGTCTCTGGTTAATAAGTACAGTTTGTGTATATAGTGGTAACTAGTATAATACAGTGCCGATAGTATATAGGTAAAGCTTGTGTATAGCAACAAGTTTAATTCAGAGCCTCTAGTATGTAGATACAGCTTATGTATAGTAACAAGTCTAATACAGTGCCCTCTAGTGTATTGGTATAGCTTGTGTGTAGGGCCTAGTCTAATACAGTGCCTCTAGTATATAGGTTCAGCTTGGATATTGTAATAAGTATAATACAGTGCCTCTAGTAAATGGGTACAACTTGTGTATAGTAAAAAGTTTAATAAAGAGCCTCTAGTATATAGGTATAGCTTGTGTATAGTTCTAAGTCTAATTCAGTACCCTCTAGTATATAGATACAGCTTGTGTATAGTAACAAGCCTCATACGATACTTCTAGTATATAGGTACAGCTTGTGTATGCCTAATTCAAACTATTATCGCTAGCTGAATTTATCCTCCATATTAGAGCTCTTTACACTATTAAGTTTAATGGCCCTGTAGTTTTTAGTTTTTACCTTTCCAGCATCCTAACTGGCTCCGCCCCCCCCCTTTCCCTTTCCCCCCCCCATTTCGAGCGGCTCTTGCCCCGCTGCATCCCCCCCAACCATACACTCAGGCCTACGTGAGGTCAGACAAAAGCCAACTCCCTACCTCTCACCATTTTACTTTATAGAGTACCTCTTATCTTGGTGTAGGGATCATTAGTTATTTAATATAAAAATCGAGGTTTCATTGTTATATGTTCCAGTCACCCGTGTTTTCTATATTTTGTTTTGCACTTTATGTTTATGGTTTCAGAGGTGGTGCTATAACTCATGTCAACTGTATTTTCCTACTATTGAACTTGCTATATTTCATGACACTGGTTCGTATTTATATATATATACATAGCGCTACCTCTGGTTGGATATTGTGATAACAATTGCTACACTAGTACACTAATGTTTCAGCCCATGTTTACTTCCTATATGAGAATTGTATAAGTGTCTTTTTTTTTTCTTTTTCTTTTACTTTTGATCCGTGCCTGGACATATTTTCTGTTTTATTGTTATTACTCACTACCTCAATAAAAAATTATTAAAAAAAAAATAAAAAATGGCAAACAATATCGTCGCAAGTTTACTTACACAACAAGGTACCACATTCTTACTGTGATTGTTTTGCACAACAGGCTAAATGGATCTTATGACTCACTAATAGGAGGTAAGCCCTTTGAAGCCCTTCAGGATTTTACCAGAGGAATTTCTGAAATTTATTATTTGAACAAGGTTTCCAGAGACTTGCTCCAGATCATACCT
Source organism: Bombina bombina (assembly GCF_027579735.1). NCBI lineage: Eukaryota > Metazoa > Chordata > Amphibia > Anura > Bombinatoridae > Bombina > Bombina bombina. Next base: position 1,151,600,944 of record NC_069502.1, on the reverse strand, counting down.
TGCATTCCTATTGGCTGAAATTTTAAAATCAGTCAATAGGATTAGAGCTACTGAAATCCTATTGGTTGTTCAAATCAGCCAATAAGATTTCAGTAGCTCTCATCCTAATGGCTGATTTCACAATTTCAGCCAATTGGATTGCAAGATACCCCAATGAATATAGGGTACCTTGCAGTCAATCTTTGGTGGACGGACGATTGCATGAAGAGGAGACTCCATGCCGCTGAGGACCGCGGCCGCTAAAGACTGCCGCTGAGGACCACCGCTGAGAACCGCCACTGAGGATCCGTGCATCAGAGAAGCCAGCTCAGCGCCACCTTTGCTCCGGATGGAGATAGAAGATGATGTTTTATTAGGCTTGTAAAAGAGCTGAATGCCCTTTTAAGGGCAGTAAAAGAGCTAAATGCCATTTTAAGGGCAATGCGCATACAAATGCCCCTTTAGGGGCAATGGGTAGCTTAGGTTTTTTAGTGTTAGTTTTTTCTTATTTTGAGGGGTTTGGTGGGTGGGGGTTTTTACCGTTAGGGGGAGACTTAGTATTTATTTAATATTAAAGAGCTGTTTAACTTAGGGCAATGCCCTACAAAAGGCCCTTTAAAGGGACATTAAACCCAACATTTTTCTTTCATGATTCAGACAGAAAATATAATTTTAAACAACATTCCAATTTACTTCTATTATCTAATTTGCTTCTTTCTTTAGATATCCTTTGTTGAAGAAATAGCAACGCACATGGGTCAGCCAATCACACGAGGCATCTATGTGCAGTCACCAATCAGCAGCTACTGAGCCTATCTAGATATGCTTTTCAGGAAAGAATATCAAAATAATTAAGCAAATTAGATAATAGAAGTAAATTAGAAAGTTGTTTAAAATTGTATACTCTATCCGAATCATAAAAGAAAAAAAATGGGGTTTAATGTCCCTTTAAGGGATTTTGGTAGTTTAGTTAAGATTAGGGGGTGTTTTTATTTTGGGGGCTTTTTTATTTTTATAGGGATTAGGTTTAATTTTTTTTTTTTTGATAATTTTTGTTTATTTTTTTCTGTAATTTTAGAGTTTCTTTATTTTTGTAATTTTAGATTTATTTTTTTTGTAATTTAATGTTAGGTTTTATTATTTTAATTGTAACTTAGTATTGGGGTTAATTTAGGGGGTGTTAGGTTAGGGTGCTTAGTAATTAATTAGTTGCGTTGTGGGGGTGTGGCGGTTTAGGAGTTAATAGGTTAATTAGTATTATTACGATGTGGGGGTTTGACGGTTTAGGGGGTAATATGTTAATTAGGTGTATTGCAATGTGGGGGGTTGGCGGTTTGGGAGTTTATAGGTTAATTAGGTTTATTGCGATGTGGGGGTTTGGTGGTTTAGGGGTTAATAGGTTAATTCAGTTTATTGCGATGTGGGGGGTTGGTGGTTTAGGGGTTAATATTTTAATTTTATTTGTTTAATTTGTGGATTAGGGGTTAATTACTTTATTATTTTGCGATGTGGGGGTTGGCGGTTTAGGTGTTTGTTAATACTTTGTGCGGGAGGTTCGGGTTTTTTGTTATACTTCGTGCGGGCGGTTAGGTTTTTTTGTTATTTCATGGGGACGATTACGTGTCTTTTTTTAATCTTGCGGGGGATTAAGTGTTTTTCGTTATTTTGTGCGGGCAGTTATGTATTGTTTTTTTAAGGCTTCGCTTGCCTACGCTGCATCCAGGTGGATTCCGAAAATGGCAGGGTGGTTAAAGAATCCACCTTTGGTGGATTCTTTCACCACCGTGCCATTTTCGGAATCCATCTGGATATTAATATACCAATGTTGGTTGTGCAAAGCTGGGGAGGGAATGGGTAGTAAAGGCGTTATCTATCTTTTCAAAACTTAACAATTCTGATGTAGACTGTCCCTTTAATGCTTCAATTAATTAATAAAAAGTGTATTCTACCATTGATTTTATTGTCTTTGCAATTAGATCATTTTGGCTTAGCTGCTGTATTTGTAAAGTATTTTACTGATATACCCAACAATATACAATGCTGGAAAACTAGTCTGCTCTTCCTAAACTAGTCAGAAATTACAATAGATGATTAAAAAAATAGCCTTTTGCTATAGCATTGTGTTTGCTAATAACTTTTTACCCTGTCTGGGGATGTATGAGACATTATGTATTGGGGCACTTTACACAATTATATATGTTAAGGTAGGAACACTCACTAGAGAAACACTACAAAAGATAAATAAATTGGGCTGCAATAAATTTTGAACTTTGCAAGGCCCCTCGGCAGGCTAACTAGTGCCGCTTTCTTGCCGGGGGTTTATACAGTTATCAAAAAGCATCACTTTGCCCTTGTGTTTATGACCCCTTTTAGTTTGGCCTTTGTTGGTCTCTTGTTATATTATGTCTAAGAAATAGTAGCTTACTTGACCATTAAATCATTAAATGACCATTAAAGTGATGGTAAATCCAAGCATTTTAACAAACACTAGGATTTACCATCAGTAAACATTCGTTTCAGTCATCATTTACTAAAAAAAACGCTGTTAAACTCACCCTATAGATGCAGAAAGTATATGACTAACTCTGTGCCTCCGGTCTCCCACGGCACAGCGCTCCTTTCCAATGAGGTGACGCTTCCCACCTCTAACTGAGCTAGGATTTCAGTTGACACGCAAGGCTATTGGTTTAGAGGTGGAAACGTCACCTCATTGAATAAGAGCACTGTGCGTGGGCGGCCAGAGGCTCTGAGTTAGCGATATATTTGCCACACAGATAGGGTGAGTGAGTTTAAAAGCATTTTTTGTAGTAAATGATGATTGAAAAATAATGTCTATTTTTAGTGATGGTAAATCCTAACATTTGTATAATGCTTGGATTTACCATCACTTTAAATAGAAGAGAATAAGCATATGAAGTGCACAATAAAAAGACAATGCAATAGCACTTACTTTCACATGAGCAGTAGCTTTTTTTTGTATGTCAAATTTCAAAATCTACTTTAATTTGCCCCCCCTCATATCATATGACAGCCATCAGCCAATCACAGTCCTCATATACGTGTACACTTCAAACTATTGCACACCCTCAGTAGTAGCTGGTGCCTCAAAAAGTAATGCACGTAAAAATACTGCACAGTTTGATGAACATAAATCGGAATGTCTCTTGAAACTACATGCTATATCTGAATCATGATCAATTTTGACTTTAGTGTCCCTTTAAATACAGTAGAATTGCATAAAACAAGTGCATCATAAAAGACAATGCAACAGCACCTACTCTCAATTATAAAATGAGCAGTAGATTTTTTTTCTACATTTACTTAAATTTGCTGGAAACCCAGTATCATGTGACAACCATCAGCCAATCACAGACTCATATACATATTACACGTGAACTTTCATCCTCAGTAGTAGCTGGGTGTCTCAGAAGTGTGTGTATAAAAAAGACTGAGCACAAATTAAAAATTTAAGTAAATTAGAAAGTCTCCTAAAACTGCATACTCTATTGGCAAAAGCTTAGTTTTGTAGTATTGTACCTTTAATGCCTCTGTGATTCTAATTGCAGTATGGTCTTGCTTCGCTGTATTTTAAAATAGACATGTGCACGTTGGAAAATTTTGTTTTGTTTCGTATCGATTTTAGTAATTTTTTTTATTTTGTTTTGGATGCATGCGGATTCATTCGATATAGCAGTTTTTTGTTTTGGATGCATTCGGATTCATTCGATATCGGATGCATTCAGATGTATTAATTTCGCATGCATTCTGTCAGTATATTTATAAGAATCCTAGCATTGGCTCTCCAAATAATATGTTAGTATAAGGCCGGTTATAACTGATATAATTAACAATCTTTCTATAAACTAAAACCCACAATCAAACATACATTTGCTAAGACAATAACATTAATATAAATACCTGAATTCTTTATTATTAGCAAATGACTATGAACACGTTGATATATATATTTGTAATTGTAAGGATCAAAAATAGGGAGTCAATATGATATGTGTTAAAACAAAAACTATTTAAATATGCTATGCAAAGCTCATGCAAATTTATCTTTAAACCAGCCTTACTCACAAATTGAATTTCATTCAGTTAACACAATGAGGCTAAATATAAACCCACTAAACATTCAGACTGGCTCTATTCTAAACAGTAGGACAGTCAATATACTCTAATTTAAAACACTAGAAGTTATATATATTATTTATGTAAGAACCCCAATTCTGAGTTATAACTATATATTTGCACAGTTAAACAACTTAAAATTTAGATTAGTTTAACCATATACAGGCCTGAAAATAAGCTAAAATATAAACTGCTTTTTAACTCTATTAAATACAAATTGACTATGTTCTCGCCAGTAACCCCTTGTTTTCAAGTTTAAAAAAAAAATTAGAATAATTATACATCACCAATTTGAAACCAATTTGTAGCGGCCTCTAGGTCATCTCATTTGAAGGAAAGTTATTGCATATATCAAGGTAAATTTTCAGCTTCTTGCTTAGTGAAATGTTCCCAAGGATGGCAGCCAATATCAGATCACCAGTCTCAGCAAGTTACAGAACAACCGTCCCTTGTGCATTCACTACTCCTATTATATATATATAATTGAATGACCTAGTTCGTTCACGCCCCTTGCTTGTCCCATCTGATTGGTTCACCCTGTGAATGCAGGTTGCCAAGGAGATGCATTCTTTAACAGCCAATCATCCCTGGCTGTATACCTGTGTCGCAAACACCGTACCTTGTCCATCGGGTGGCAGCATTACAAACAGACACAGCAATACACGTAACATTACAAACAAACACTAGCAATACATTTACCTGCCCCACATTGAAAGAAAATATTTCTTTAAAAATGTGTAATAAATGCCATAATTTCCTTACATTAATAAGTTATATGTTTGTGGGCTATGTTATATGTTTGTGACCTATGTTTGTGGGCTAGGGTCACAATATTTATTCTGATTATTTTGACATGAAACACAGTATGCCCTTAACACCATTATATTATATTTAAAACAATTTATACTGCCAATTATTCTGAAATTAATGGCATTTATACATTCTGTTATATTTGTTTTCATATAATATAGTATATTCTATGTCTCCAACAATTTCTGCATATATGAATTGATGCCTGCAATAGAAATGGAAACAATTGTTAGAAATGATTTAAGCATTCATATGTCTATGGTCCATCTGAAATAAAATTAAGGTATTATTAATAATTTATTTTTAGGGTCCACAAATATTCTTAAAAACAGAGAGGCTAAGACCTTTTATGTTTTATAATATATATATATATATATATATATATATATATATATATACACATATATATATATATATATATATATATATATATATATATATATAATACACACACACACATTCATTTCTATGCAGATCTGAAATTATATAAAATCCAGGAGATTATGCATTGTTATATATCTATTCACCCAGATATCTCATTAAAGGGACAGTATACACTCATTTTCATATAACTGCATGTAATAGACACTACTATAAAGAATAGATGCACAGATACTGATATAAAAATCCAGTATAAAACTGTTTAAAAACTTACTTAGAAGCTGTCAGTTTGGCTCTGTTGAAAAGGTAGCTGGAAAGCCCACTGCAAGTGGGAAATAAGGACACTCCCCCTCCCGCTTCTTTTACATATGAAAAGACCCTTTACACAAACAGGAGCAAGCTGGAGAAGGTAGCTGACGTATTCACATAAAACTTTGGGGCTTGGTTAGGAGTCTGAAAATCAGAGCAATGTTATTTAAAAATAAGCAAAACTATACATTTATTTAAAAAAAACTTTATGGGCTATATAAATAGATCATCTACAAAACATTATGCAAAGAAAAAATGAGTGTATAATGTCCCTTTAACTCAGTTGCTCTTATAATTTTTATTAGATTTCTGGAGAACAGAGAGAATAAAAGAATGTTTTTTATTTATTTATTTATTTTTTGTAGTCCATAGTTCAGTGCTTGTATATTTGACACAGCAGGGATTATTTAACAAGTCTATGTTATTATCAGTTCCTAGAGATTTTTACTAGCTCATGCTCAGAACTTTGTCTCCATCCATTCTCTGTTTGTTATAAAGACTATGTTATCTTTTAATTAGGATAAACAGGTTTTCATTCAGCTAAAACTATTTGGCAAGGGTTTTTTTATAGTAAATAGAATTGTTGTTATCCAAAATTTATGAGACACAAAATACAGATGGTTTTAGAGTAGAGATAGGGGGGTTAGCGATTATCTGATAGAGATTTTAAATTCACACCTCAGTGGGACATCTTTTGGGAACAGTCCTTCCTTGAAATGATTTAACGGCCCTATCCTATCGCCACAGTTTTAAACTCTGATCTTCCTCCAAGATAGAGGTTAATTAGACCAAAAGTTTTATTGGATGCATTCTAAATTTTGTATACTGAATGTGGGAGGGAGTGGGACAGGAGTCTCAAGTAAATTTTCTGAATGAATTTAATCATTTTCTACTGACCAGTCAAACATATGATCAAAATATGTATATACATTTATGAATCTTTACATATACCTTGACATAAATCCCCCTTCCTAATTTTAAATAGATGTAGGACACATGTATTTAAATTGGCTTAAAGTCAATGGTATTTGGTGAGGATGTTGACCGTACACATCATAGACAGTCTTCTATGTAGAAAGTCTGTCATTTTTTAGCCCTTCATGTTCATCAGCTAGGCATCTTTAAACTACAGTATGTCTTTATTTCATTTGGGGATATGACACTTTCATTCTCCCCTCTTTGACTTGTAGTTGGGACCTAGGGATTACATGCTCGCAGCTGATTGATATGGACCCATTTATCTATGAAGCTTTCATTTTTGGGGATCCTTATTTTATAGGCCACTGGAGATATTTTGTCGGTAATGACAAAGGGACCTTTCATGATGGAAGAAATTTCTTCTCCCTAACCTGATCTCTTCCAAAGTTATAAAGATAAACTTTATCATTTATTTCATATTCCTTTTTGGATGTTTTGAGATCATAATAGGTTTTAGTGGCAGTTGCAGCTCTTTTCTAAATTCATTTGAGCAAATGCAAGGCATATTGCAGGTGCTTCCTTAGGTTCTCCACATATTGATGGTGTATTGGCAGCATTTATCAAGTTTTGGTCTGATGTACGATAGAGCAGATGCTGAGTAGAACCATTCTTCTACCAGTCATCAGTTCAAAAGGTGACATCTTGGTAGCACTACTTGGAGTTGCTCTTAATGCCATTAAGACAAGAGGTAGTTTTACATCCTAGTCTTTACCCGTTTCACTCACAAACCTTTTGAGGATTTTAACGATGGACTGGTTGTAACGCTCTACACCACCACTTGAGGCAGCTCTATAAGCAACATGGAGCTTCTTTTTACCCCTAGTATTTTCCACATTTTGGTCATCACTTCGCTAGTGAAGTGGGTTCCCCGATCTGATTTGATTCTTTGGGTAAACCAATCTGGAAAACATGTGGGTTGATGAGCAATGCTGTGCATGTTGTCAGCACTATTGTTAGGTGCACTAATGCACTCTACCCATTTAGTGAACAGACATGTCACGGTTAACATGTATTTGTTACCTCTTGATGACCTAGTTACAGGACCAATAAAATCAATTTGTATATCTGACCATGGCATTACCATCCCCCTTTTCTGCAATGGCGCTCTATGTGTTGGTGCAGTGGGTTGGAACTGTGGACAGATTAAACAACCTTGACAGTAGGTTTGAACATCTTTCAACATGTGTGGCCAAAAAGCATAATCACGCAATATTTCATACGTGAGTTTGGCACCACGATGACCAGATGTGGGAGCAACATGGGCATGTTGAAGCATTAGACCTCTGAACTTGGTGGGTACTACCCATTGCTGAATGCCAGTTTTGGAGGTTCTAATTAACCAACCATCCTGTAACTGGAATTGTGTTCTGGATTTCATTAAGATTCTAAGATCTTCTTTGCCAATACAATCATCTTTTGAGATGGGGTTGCTTTCAGGATCTTCTATGTGTTTATAGAAGATGCCTACAATGGGGTCTTCTTTTTTGACTAGTGATCAGGTCCTCACTAGGAGAATCCTGACTCCATTGTACCAAGTTAGGCTCACTCTGTTGTTTTGCCTGGTTTCTGGTAATGGCTTCTACCCATTAAGTGGTCAATATTTAGGAGTTCTCCAGTTATGGCTCCCTGTTTGGCTAATGAATCCGCTAGATCATTGCCTTCCTTATCTGGGCCTAGAACTCTGGAATGACCCTTGGTCTTTTTCCAGTGTATGGGTTAGATCATTGGATACCACCAGATTATTAATCTCGCAGAACAACTTGCCATGCTTGACTGGTTCGTTATTGCTTTTCTGCATGCCATTTCTTTTCCAAGTTGACAGGTATTCAACAAAACTGTCATGCACATAATTTGAGTCAGTTATGATCACAAATTCATGAATACCATGTTCAATAGCCATTTCAATGGTTCTTAGAACAGCAGTGAGTTCTGCAGCTTGACTGGATCCTTGGTCCAATGTTAAAACCCATAGATATATTTGGGAATCCATTTGCCCAAGTTATACCAATGCCAGCGACTAATCTGCACTCATTTTCAATAGTGGCATGGTAAGAACAACCATCAACATATACCCAAGGTAATGTTTGATAATGGTCTCATTGTACATTTTATATGGGGAAAGCAATTGTTCCTCCAGGAAATTATTTTTTGATATTCTTCCCCAGGATCTCTAGCAGTACAGGTCGTGGAGCTCAGCAAAGCCCCTGTGCGACTGGATTCTTTTTATTCTTCTTGTAGCGAATTTCTAAGGGCCAGCCTTGTAAGGAAAGAGTCCACGCTGTTATGCGGCTATTTAACAAATTCCCATCTCTTGTTCTCCTCACTTTGTAAATATAGCAAAGGCTGGTGGGCCGTTTCTACAATAATTTTCTCGCCCTGTATATAGCTGCGGAAATTTTTGTAGAGCCCATACAGTAGATAAGAGGGCTTTTTCGCAATCGCTAAATTTTATTTCTACTAGGATAGAGCTTTGCTTGCATAAGCTATGGATTTGCTTAAATTATCATGCTTTTGGTATAACACAGCACTCATGCTTACATCTGTGTAACCTGTCTCTAAGAAGAAAGGTTTACCTCCTTCAGGGTATGCTAGGCAAGGTGCTTGTGTGAGTTTTCTCTTCAGCTCTTTGATGGCTGTCTCTTGAGACTCCCTCCAGTGCCATTCACATCCTTTTTTTAGAAGAAGTAGTAGTGGTTTAGCTAACTCTGCATAATTATCAATGAATTTGCGAGAATAATTCGTCATACTCAGGAAGGATCTCAATTCCTTTAAGTTAGTGGGGTTTTTAGAATTTACTATAGCTTCCACCTTTTTCTTCTGAGGATTTAGCCCTTCAGAAGGTAACTTCATGTCCCAAGAAGTTTACACGAGTGCGGCACCATTGAGCTTTCTGTAGGGATAATTTGACACCTGCCCTTTTAAGGTTGGCTGAGGACGTGCTTAAGCTCTGCGATGTGTTTTTCAAAGTCTGTGCTTTGATTAAAACATCATCAACATAAGATAAGGTCCCCCTTTCCAGAGCATCAGGCATAGCCTTATGCATGAATACAGCAAATTCATGTCCAGAATTTATGTATCCAAAAGGAAGTCTCTGAATGCATACTGGACCTTTTGGAATGAGAATGCCAGCTTATACTGGTCCCTCCTCATGTACCTTTATGGTCCAATATCTCTGTGCACAATCAATGGCAGTGAATATTTTGGATCCCTGCATCTGTGCTAGCATTGGTCAATGTAAGTTACACGCCAGCCAGACATGTACACTTGTTTGTTTAGATGTCTTAAATCAGCACATAAACGCCATTGTCCATTGGGCTTGAGAACACCTAGAATAGGATTGTTGTAAGAGCTGGCACCTGTCTGATAATACCTCTTTCTTCCAGGTTCCTTATGATTTCTGCAAGAGAATCATATGCGCTAAAGGGAGTCTGTATTGTTTAATAAAGACAGGTGGTGCATTGGGATCTGTTTGTATTCTTGCAATGTGCAAGTCTGTAGTACCAACAGTCGTAAGAATCCCTAGCGAAATATCCTTGTACTCCAACAGGAGTTCTCGCAGCAGTTGGCGTTCATCATCGCTGGAACAGCCATTAGCTAAGGATATTTGCTCTTCGACTATTTGTTGAAATCCTGGAAAGATTTCAGGCTGTCCTATTTCATAGGCTTCTTCCAACCTAGAGGTGAGATCCCCTTGATTATAATTTACATTGCCCCCATGACTCTGGGTATTGGGGTGATCTTGCTGTTTGATCGGCTAATCAAACACTAGAGAGGCTTCTTCAATTTTACAAATGCCTTCCTCTGAGCTGAAGGGATAAATAGACTGAATATTAAATAGACCCTCTGGCATAGATGTAAAAGGTTTGTTCTATTAATTGTTCTTCAGTTAAGTATCCTACAGGTATTAGCCCAATTACATTATTCTGGAATCCAAAAGTGTAATAACTTGATTCCAGCGCGTATCCTATGGTAGTCCCCTTGGATAAGTTTATATCCTGTTGGGTCATGTTATGCACAATAACATGTATTGGAGTAGTTCCGATATTTACCAAAGGAGTGTAGGTCACTGTGATACCCAGATTTTGTATTCTATGGGAGAGGCAAATTAGTGTTTCAGAAGTTTTTAATTTCTGACCTCTCTTTACCTGTAAGGGTAAAAGAAATTTATCAGCCCCTGCAGGAATTATGACATCGTTAGACACCTGCATATTCACAGCATATGGCAATTGCTGGTTTGATTTCAGGCGCTGCATTTTCATCCTGGAATACTTCAGGGTCCCCCTTTAACCTGCTCCAGAGGCAAGATTTAAACAAATCTATTTGTATGGCATATCTATGTAAGATATCATTGCCAATGTATATTTGATTGTAGGGAGTATTTAAGACTAAAAACAGGTGCTTCACTGACTTATTACCTATAGATACAGATAATAAGCACTTAGCTGTGATGTTATAGCTTTCAAACCTGTCATCCAGGTTGTGGACCCAGTGGTCTTGGGGAGAAAGATATTTAATCACTTTAGGTTCAGCTATCTGTGCCAACAAGCCTTCGCTTATATAGCTAGCTTCCTGTTTTAAACTCAACTTGGCATATTTTGTTGTACCAAGGTCATGCACTTGTATTGGGATAAATAGATCCTCTTTAACTCTCTTAATCCCTGTGAGGTATTGAGCGTGCCCCCCCCTTAGGGATTTTATGATGCCCTTGTGGAGAGATATGGTTACTATATCGCCATCTAAGGAAATATTCGCTATCTTTCCAGGCGAAATTTTAAAAGTATTACCATCAGAGCCACTTAAAGGAGTCTGATCACCTATTTGTAGGATAGTGATTTCAGGTACAGAGTTATTCTTGAAATGAATCTCCACAGCATCTGGCTTCTCTTCTACCACGTGACAATTATGTCGGGTGCGAGATATACCGGATTGCTCATAATTAATTGGCCGTTTTACTTGTGACCAAATTACATTATTTATGCAATCAATTATGGTGCTTAATCTCTTCAGGAGATCACTACCAATAAATAAAACGATCAGTTGTCAGATCCACTATAATGACAGGGTGTTTGATGATCCTGTTCCCTAATTTAAATTTAGCCAGGCCGTACCGTAGACTTTCAGAGAGTCGCCCCCAACTCCTCTTGGAGAACCTTCAAATTCTTTTATTTTAGGTTTGTGGGGTGTTAGCTCATTTAGCTGTGTGTAGTACCTGTGGGATACAATAGTTGCCTTAGACCCAGTATCAATTAATCCCATGATAGGGTTGGAGACTGAATCTTGTAGCTCAGCTAATCCATAATACCTCCCTGCAGTTTCTATCATTTCACACATAAAATTTGCATTCTTGTGGTGCGGGGCCAAGCCGTGCAGGAACATGGCTGCACAGTAAAAGAGCTCTGAATCAGCCTACACTCTTAGCTCTAAATAAATGATCAGGAAATAAAAATAGTACTTACACGGGAGGATGACTTTCTAACAACTTCTCAGTATTACAGCTCTGACTCGCTGCAAGTGACCCGAAGAAACTGCATTAACTGCACTACCCGCTGAGTATACCTAGAAGTGGCACTGCCGGGGACCTACTGAGCCGCATACCAAACTCTTCCTGGGGCTCCTTTTGCACTACTGTCTCCTTCCCCCTACAGATAATCAAAGTCAGGCTTACTGCTCAAAACTACCTTTTCCCTTATTGCCGGAGGGCAGGAAGGTACCGCAGGACTTACAACACATACCCGTGAGGTGACGCCATCTTGGATCGGCTGACCCGCGGGAGAGAAGCTCCTTCAGCGCTACCGTCGGGGACATCTGGCACGCAGTTAGCGGAGGCAGGGGAACTGTTCGGTGGGCCCTTCACTTACCACCCGGCTCACAGGAGAGGCATCCCCTCCTGCACCCGCCGACCTGTATTACTCTCTCTGGTGCTTCACCGCTGCACACGTGGCTCAACTTCATCCCATGTGTGCCCAGCTTCAAACAGAGAGGGGGGATCCCCCCTTTAACAGGTAACGGCTTCACAGGCTTTTCCTCCTTCAACCGCTCTACCCAGTCTGTACACACTATTCCAGGGGTCAGAGTATACAGTTAATTAAGATTCCAGTAACCTGGCGTATACATCCTAGAGTCATATAGCTGCAACCAGGGTTTGAGCGGTACCCACCCCTACCACGTAGGCTCATATAAATACCAAACTTACTGCCTGACCCTCTAACACCTCATACATACTGTCTTATCATCACAGTATCTTTGCTGCTCAGACTGCGATATATTAAACTGAGCCCCACTGACTAAAGGTAAAAGGATCAAGATGACCCCCAAAAAGGGTCAAAAATCAGATAAATTTGCAAAAAAACCCACCCCAGACTCCATCGGTGTCCTCCTTCTTTCAATCTGCTGACGCAGCTACCATGGCGTCAGGGGGTGCACATGATTCACTAGGCCCACCATGCCCTGCAGAACCAGCAAATCCACACCAGGACTCACTACAAGCTATCCAAGTGAAGCTGGCTTCCCTTCCATCTAAATCTGACTTGGAGTCATTAAAATTGTTCATCAAGAGGAGATGAGGGACCTTAAAAGAGACCTTAATGAGATGGGGGGCACGGATGGAGTACTTGGAGGAGGTCAAGAAACCCTGAACAACCTAGTCAGCGCCAATACTCAGCAGATCTCCATCCAGGACTCCATGGTTCAGTCTCTCCAAGACAAAGTGGAGGACCTGGATAACCGGGGATGCAGGAATAACCTGAGACTCCGTGGCATCCCTGAAGAAAGACCCCAGGACCAACTTAAAATCTATATAATAGGCCTCTCTCAGCTCCTCTCCCCCACTTCTCCACCGTTACCCGAGCGAGGACATTGATAGAGCACATAGGGCATTACGCCCTCTCCCCAGGCCACCATTGCCACCACGAGATGTAATTGTCAGGTTTTTTACGCTATACTACTAAAGAAACCATCTGGCAGGCGGCCAGGACAAGACAATCTATATCATATAAAGGCCACACACTTCAGATATATCAGGACCTCAGCCCCCTAACAATTCAAAGGCGTAAGGAAGTCAAGTTTATCACAAGCACTCTGCAGGAACGTGGTATTAGATTACCGTTGGGGGTTCCCTTTTAGTCTCATCATTAACCACAATGGCTCACAAATTATTTACAAAGATTATGGAGACCTCGAAAATCTCTCCAGATCCCTGAACATTCCGTTTCGCTCTCCAACTGAAGCTAATGTCTTATCTCCCCCTGCATCTACAGAGCCAGGACCTTCACGTCCATCAGAACAGAGACCACAGTGGCAAAGAGTTCTGCTTAAAAGAAGGAAAATGGATAGAAGCACCAACGAGGGAAGAAGCTACACCCCCCTGATTCAACACTTCCTTCAGGACTTGAAATCCTTTCTCAACCTGCTCGACCCCCGACTTAGAACTTTTCCAGCTCCACTACACCCTACGGGTGACCACTCAATAATCTGGACGCTTTAACACGTCCTTCTGCCTATCCTGCTGCTGATGTGGTAGATAGATGAAGATTGGACCTGTCCTGGTAAAAGTACTGGACTCTAATCACAACATTTACATTCTGTCATGCTCCTTTACAGCACTAGCCAAGCTACCTAACAGGTCACAAATTGATATAATGAACCGCACTGTATCTTTTCCTTAATTGTTCTGTTATAATCTTATCAGATAGGTATACATGTTTAAGGATTTCTATACGTTATTATACAACCTGTTATATTTTGTGCCTTTGAGCTAGCTTAATAGGACCCCTGGCCTAGAGTACACTTGATTGAACTTATCTGACCAAACAGGGGTAAACAACTCCCATAGATGTTATCTAGCTTAGACCTCCGCTGCAACGGCAGCAACGGATGGCAGAGAGTCGGACTTAATGTTATAATGTACTTAGTCATGTTTACGGTTACTTTGATTTGTTATGTTTATAGAAGGTTTTCCATAATAACATATGTCAGGACTTAAGTTTCTGACTGAATTTCCTTACTTCATCTATAATTATTAAGAACTAATTCCGCTCACAACTGGTTAATGTTCATAGTTCTTCCTTATATCAAGATAAACTCTGTTGGAAAGGCATAGTCTAAAGGTCCCCACAGCCAAACTTAAAGTTCTGATATCTCCATTTCCCACAGTCCAGATTGGAGACCTTATGGTATACGGTCACCCCAGGTTACATATTGCCAACTAAGTTTTACCCATTAATCTCAGTTAGTAAGACTCCCTATTTTTGATATCTCCATATATTTAGATACTGTATACTCCTGATCAGCGAGTTAAACCTTATGCACTTAACTGCTCAATCCTGATATTGTATGCTTTCCTAAATAACCTAAGAGTATGATAGGCGATATTCTACCTCCCTTGTAAGGTGTACTACAAAATGGTTTGTACACTTAATACAATAGTTATTGTTGTTATTGTGTTTTTTTTATGTAATTTTGTACCTATTTCATTTTCAGTTCGTGATTATTGTTTTTTTTTTTATTATTCCTGTCCCTTTGTCCAGTCTTGGGAACCCCATCTCTATATTGGGGGGAAAAGCACTACTAAACTCCACACATTAGTAACATCCTTAGCCCCCAAACTAATAATAGCTCAATAACTGAAATAAAGTTTATCTCTCACAATGCTAAAGGGCCTCAATAGTCACCAAAAATGGTTGCTAGCACTAAGAGATAATAGGAGACACAGGGGAGACATTCTCTTTATCCAAGAGACCCACTTTAATAGAGGCCATGAACCCAAGGTCTAGTTTCCAAAAGTTTGGACAGAGCTATTTCTCCTCGTCACGACCACTAAACATAGTGAGTTGGGATTCTGATTAGGAGAGTCTGCCTTTCAATCTATCCTCCTGCCTAAGGATGAGAAGGAAGATATTTGATCCTAGTAGGATTACCTCTATCATAGGCACGTATAACATTAGTGAGCTTATACGCCCCAAATGTGAACCCGGCTCCATTTTTTAATCAGCTTAGCAATAAATTCTAGAAGTATCCAGAGGCGGCCTAATTATACGGGGGCGACTTTAATTTAGCATTCGACCCAGCACTAGATTGCTCAACAGGCTCATCCTCCACCCCCAACAAGACATTAAAGCAAATTAAACACTCCCTCTCACACCTAGCAATACACGACCACATGGCGTCTACAACATCCAAATGACAGAGACTTTACGTTTTATTCCAATCCTCACCAATTATACACAAGGATTGATTATTTCTTTGCGGACATATCCAGTTTGTCTTCTATTACCCAAACTAAAATAAATCCCATTTCGTGGTCAGACCACGCTATCATTAGTTGCCAGTTTCAATGGCGTCCCACCGACCCCTCCACTTCTCAATGGAGATTTGATGAATCCCTCCTTAGAGAATCCCTAGTCATTCATACAGATACAAAAAGACACTTATTGACTACTTCCAAAGGAATGACACCCCCGATGTAGATATAAAACATATATGGAACGCTCATAAATGCGTTCTCCGTGGGGAACTAATTGCGCTTAAAGCTGTGAAAAGGAAACAGCAGAATATATACCTCGACTCTTTACTAACAGACATTGCCAAACTGCAGGACCTACACAAAAACAGAATTGTATATCTTACCTGATAAATTCCTTTCTCCTACGTGTCTCCGGTCCACGGCTTCATGCTTACTTGTGGGAATATCTCTTCCCTAACAGGAAATGGCAAAGAGTCACACAGCAAAAGCTGTCCATATAGCCCCTCCCTCTGGCCCCGCCCCCCAGTCATTCGACCAAACAGTTAAGAGAAAAAGGAGAAACTATAGGGTGCCGTGGTGACTGTAGTGTATAGAGATCAAAAAAATTTAAGCCTGACAAAAAAGCCAGGGCGGGCCGTGGACCGGACACACCGTAGGAGAAAGGAATTTATCAGGTAAGATATAAATTCTGTTTTTCTCCTACATAGGTGTGTCCGTCCACGGCTTCATCCTTACTTGTGGGAACCAATACCAAAGCTTTAGGACACGGATGAAGGGAGGGAACAAGTCAGGTGACCTAAACGGAAGGGCACCACGGCTTGCAAAACCTTTCTCCCAAAAACAGCCTCCGAAGAAGCAAAAGTATCGAATTTGTAAAATTTTGTAAAAGTATGCAGTGAGGACCAAGTCGCTGCTTACAGATCTGATCAACAGAAGCCTCGTTCTTGAAGGCCCATGTGGAAGCCACAGCCCTAGTAGAGTGAGCTGTAATTCGTTCAGGAGGCTGCCGTCCGGCAGTCTCATAAGCCAATCGGATGATGCTTTTCAGCCAAAAGGAAAGAGAGGTAGCAGTAGCTTTCTGCCCTCTCCTCTTACCAGAATAAATGACAAACAAGGATGAAGTTTGTCTGAAATCCTTAGTTGCCTCTAAGTAGAATTTTAGAGCATGGACCACATCTAGGTTGTGCAACAAACGTTCCTTCTTTGAAACTGGATTCGGACACAGGGAAGGAACAACTATTTCCTGGTTAATATTCCTGTTGGAAACCACTTTGGAAGAAAACCAGGCTTGGTACGTAAAACTACCTTATCTGTATGGAACACCAGATAGGGAGTAGAGCACTGCAAAGCAGACAATTCAGAAACTCTTCTAGCAGAAGAAATAGCAACCAAAAACAGAACTTTCCAAGATAGTAACTTAATATCTATGGAATGTAAGGGTTCAACGGAACCCCTTGAAGAACTGAAAGAACTAAGTTTAGACTCCAGAGAGGAGTCATAGGTCTGTAGACAGGCCTGATTCTAACTAACACCTGTACAAACGCCTGTACATCTGGCACGGCTGCCAGTCGTTTGTGTAACAAAACAGACAGAGCAGATATCTGTCCTTTTAAAAGAGCTAGCTGACAAACCTTTATCCAAACCCTCTTGGAGAAAGGAAAGTATTCTAGTAATTTTGATTTACCAACGGATATATTTTTGCCATATCTTATGGTAAATTTTCCTAGTCACTGGTTTTCTGGCTTGAACCAGAGTATCTATAACCGAATCAGAAAACCCACGCTTAGAAGAATCAAGCGTTCAATTTCCAAGCAGTCAGTTGCAGAGAGACTAGATTTGGATGTCTGAATGGACCTTGTACTAGAAGATCCTGCCTCAAAGGTAGCTTCCATGGTGGAACCGATGACATATTCACCAGGTCTGCATACAAGTCCTGTGTGGCCATGCAGGAGCTATTAGAATCACCGAGGCCTTCTCCTGTTTGATCCTGGCTACAAGCCTGGGAAGGAGAGGGAACGGTGGAAACACATAAGCCAGATTGAACGACCAGGGCGCCACTAATGCATCCACCAGTGCCAGCCTTGGGATCCCTGGATCTGGGACCCGTAGCGAGAAACCTTGGAGTTCTGACGAGACGCCATCAGATCCATATCCGGATTGCCCCATAGTTGGGTTAACTGGGCAAAGACCTCCGGGTGAAGTTCCCACTCCCCCGGATGGAAAGTCTGACGACTCAGATAATCCGCCCTCCCAGTTGTCTACTCCTGGGATGTGAATTGCAGATAGATGGCAGGCGTGATCCTCCGCCCATTTGATGATCTTGGATACCTCTCTCATCGCTAATCAACCCTGATGATTGATGTACGCTACAGTCGTCATGTTGTCCCGACTGAAATCTTATGAACCTGGCCTCCGCTAGTTGAGGCCAAGCTAGAAGCGCATTGAATATCGCTCTCAGTTCCAAAATGTTTATTGGGAGAATAAACTCTTCTCGAGACCATAGACCCTGAGCTTTCAGAGGGTCCCAGACCGCGCCCCAACCCAAGAGGCTGGCGTCGGTCGTGCTCCGGTCTGCGGAAACTCATTCCCTGAGACAGGTGATCCTGAGTCAACCACCAGAGTAGTGAGTCCCCTGGTTATCTGGTCTACTAGAATTTGGGGAGACAAGTCTGCATAATCCCCATTCCACTGATTGAGCATGCACAGCTGCAATGGTCTTAAATGAATTCGAGCAAAAGGAACCACGTCCATTGCTGCAACCATTAGTACTATTACTTCCTTGCACTGAGCTATGGAGGGCTGAGGAATAGAATGAAGAACTCGACAAGCGTTTAGAAGCTTTAACTTTCTGGCCTCTGTCAGGAAAATCTTCATTTCCACAGAATCTATTATTGTTCCCAGAAAAGGAACCCTTGTTGACGGGGGACAGAGAACTTTTTTCTATGTTCACCTTCCACCGGTTGAGATCTGAGAAAGGGTTAACACAGTGTCGTATGATCCTTTGCTTTGGAATGAGACAACGCTTGGATTAGAATGTCGTCTAGGTAAGGTGCTACAGCAATGCCCCTCGCCTTAGGACCGCTAGAAGGGGCCCTAGCACTTTTGTGAAAATTCTGGGAGCGGTGGCTAAACCGAAAGGAAGAGCCACGAACTGGTAATGTTTGTCCAGAAAGGCGAACCTCAGGAACTGATGATGAGTTTTGTGGATAGGGATATGCAGATACGCATCCTTTAAGTCCACGGTAGTCAAAATATTGACCTTCCTGGATTGTTGGCAAAATCGTCCGATGGTTTCCATTTTGAAAGATGGAACTCTGAGGAATTTGTTTTAATATCTTTAAATCCAGAATTGGCCTGAAAGTTCCCTCTTTTTTGGGAACTACAAACAGGTTTGAGTAAAACCACTAGACCTTGTTCCCCTGAGGGAACTGGGTTTATCACTCCCATCTTTAATAGGTCTCCTACGCAATGTAAGAATGCCTGTTTCTTTATCTGGTCTGAAGATAAGCGAGACATGTGGAACCTTCCCCTTGGAGGAAGTCCCTTGAACTCTAGAAGGTATCCCTGGGAGACTATTTCTAGTGCCCAGGGATCCGGAACATCACTTGCCCAAGCCTGAGCAAAGAGAGATAATCTGCCCCCTACTAGAACCGGTCCCGGATCGGGGGCTACCCCTTCATGCTGTCTTGGTAGCAGCAGTAGGCTTCTTTGCCTGTTTACCCTTGTTCCAGCCTTGCACAGGCTTCCATGCAGGTTTGGGCTGGGCAGCGTTACCCTCTTGTCTAGAGGCTGTAGAGTTAGAAGCCGGTCCGTTCCTGAAATTGCGAAAGGAACGAAAATTAGACTTGTTCTTAGCCTTGAAAGGCCTATCTTGCGGGAGGGCATGGCCCTTACCCCCAGTGATGTCTGAAATAATCTCCTTCAATTCCGGCCCAAAAAGGGTCTTACCTTTGAAAAGAATATTAAGTAATTTAGTCTTGGACGACACATCTGCCGACCAGGATTTTAGCCAAAGCGCCCTTCGCGCCACTATAGCAAAACCTGAGTTTTTCGCCGCTAATTTCGTTATTTGAAAAGCGGCATCCAAATATAAGGAATTAGCTAACTTAAGTGCGTGAATTCTGTCCATGACTTCTTCATATGAAGTCTCCTTCTGGAGCGAGCTTTCTAATTCCTTGAACCAAAAAGACGCCGCTAATAATGCATGTAACTGGTTGAAGAATGAAGCCTTGCTGAACAAAAATATTTTTAAGCAATCCTTCCAATTTTTTATCCATAGGATCTTTGAAAGCGCAGCTGTCCTCTATAGGAATAGTTGTGCGCTTCGCTAACGTTGAAACTGCCTCCCTCTACCTTCGGGACCGTCTGCCATGCGTCCCTTCTGGGGTCTACAATGGGAAACATTTTCTTAAATATAGGAGGTGGGCAAAGGGTATACCCGGCTTCTCCCAGTCCTTATTCACTATGTCCGCTACCCTCTTGGGTATTGGAAAGGCGTCATCGTGCACTGGAACCTCTAAGAATTTGTCCAATTTGCACAACTTCCTCTGGGATTACCATAGAATCACAGTCATTAAGAGTAGCTAATACCTCCTTAAGCAGGGCGCGGAGATGTCCTAGCTTAAATTTAAATGCTACTATATCAGGTTCTGCCTGTTGAGAAATTTTTCCTGAGTCAGAAATTTCTCCCTCCGACAGCCCCTCCCTCACAGCCAATTCCGATTGATGTGAGGGGTAAAATAGATAAGGCATCGTCAGCGTCTAATTGTTCATCCTTTTTATCTGTATTTAAAAACTGAACAATCACGCTTTCTCTGAAATGCTGGCAGTTTGGATAAAAGATTTGCTATAGAATTATCCACTACTGCTGTTAATTGCTGCATAGAAACAAGCATTGGTGAGCTAGAAGGTGTCGCCTGCGCGGGCAAAGCTGGTGTAGACACAGAAGGAGAGGATGTAGAACTATCCCCACTACCTTCATTAGATAAATCATCTTGGGCAACTTTATTAAATGTGACAGTACTGTCCTTACTTTGTTTGGACGCTATGGCACAATTATCACATACACTCGAAGGGGGGACCACATTGGCCTCTATACACACAGAACATAAGTTATCTGATGGCACAGACATGTTAAACAGATTTAGGCAGGCTATTAATGCAATAAAAACGATTTTAAGCAAAACCGTTACTGTCTCTTTAAATAATAAAATGACACACTTTATTTCTGAATGTTGAAAAAACTATGAAGGCAATATCCGATTTTTATAAAATTTGTACCCCAGTGTCTTAATGCTTTGAAAGTATTGCACACCAAAAATAAAGACTCTAGACCTTAAATAAGCATCAAAATCAAATTAACCCGTTTTACACACTACAAGTCCCCTGCTACAAAGCCTTTGCTGTAGCTTTTTTCCTTCCTTAGGGGTTATCCACCACAGAAATAAGCCTTCCGGAGTCTGTTTCTGAGACACAGGACCCTCTCACATGAAGCTGCATGCACTGCCTTTGAAATTAACTGCGCAACTGAGGCGCGAAAAATGAGGCCTCCTCCCTCAGCATACTAGAGTGAAGGGGCCTTCCTGACTAGATTAGGCGTCTAATACCAATGCCCTGATCTAATTAAAACGTGCCCAAGTGTATATATGTTCATAAATCATTTCAAATGCTATTAAAATGTGATATAAAGCAATCGATTTGGCCCACAACAGTGTCTACCAGCACAAAGCCCAAAAAAGTAAGCCTGTTATCTGTTTACTTGAGTTTTAAGAAAATGGCTTACCGTTTCTTAAGGGGAAAAATGACAGTCTTCTAGCAATAGCATGTGATGTTAGAAAGGAGACTGGTCATACATGGAGCAGATGAGTCCTGCAAACTGTTACCCCCAACTGAAGTTCTCTGGTTTTCAACAGTCCTGCGTGGTAACAGCAATGGATTCTAGTTACTTGTGCTAAAATCATAGTCCTCTTTAACAGAAATCTTCATCACTTTTCTGTTGTAGAGTAAATAGTACAAAACCGCACTATTTTAAAATAACAAACTCTTGATAGAAGAAATAAAAACTACACTAAACACCACAAACTCTTTACCATCCCCGTGGAGATGTTACTTGTTTCAGAGCGGCAAAGAGAATGACTGGGGGGCGGGGCCAGAGGAGGGCTATATGGACAGGCTTTTGCTGTGTGCCTCTTTGCCATTCCTGTTAGGGAAGAGAATATTCCCACAAGTAAGGATGAAGCTGTGGACCGGACACACCTATGTAGAGAAATACACCCCACAAACACATCCCTGACAGACAGTATTGCCCATAAAAGAGACCAACTTCGAGTGTTTCTGGGCTCTGAGGCCAAGAATAAAGCCTTATATCTCAGGAAAATCTACTACGAAGGGGCAAATAAGCAAGGCAGGATGCTAGCCCGCCAGCTTAAGAAACGAACCAATAAACAATACATAATGGAAATTCGTGACACAGATGGGGCTAGGAAGTCCACTTCCAAGGACATTACCCAGGCTTTTAGGGATTACTACGATACCTTATACAATATTAGACAAGACTCAAACGACCCCCACCCTACAGATATAGCAACTTACCTTAACAATATCATTCTCCCCAAATTGTCTGTAGAACAACGGGATGAACTTGACGCTCCATTCTCGGAAGAGGAGCTACTGACTACTATCTCATCTCTCCCCTCTGGTAAATCTCCTGGCCCTGATGGTTTTGGGAACTCCTACTTCACAAAATTTAAAGAAATATTATCCCCATACTTACTTAGATATTATCAAAACATAGATGAAGTCTGAGCTTTCCCACCGTCGTCACTCCAGGCACATATTACGGTGATCCCCAAACCTAACAAATCCCCAGACCTAGTCACTAATTACCGCCCTATTTCACTTATCAATACAGACCTTAAGATTTTTGCGAAAATAATCACGATCCGTCTCAATCAAATTCTTCCCACCCTCATACACAATGACCAGGTCGGTTTTGTCCCGGGACGAGAAGCGAGAGATAATACGGTACGCAACATACATTTAATCTGGCACGTAGCGAACAAAAATATCCCCACCACGTTTATCTCTACAGACGTACAAAAGTACAAAAATTAATTAGCACTTTTGTGTGGCAAAAGAAAACACCAAGAATAAACAAAACCACCATGACATTACCGCGTGAGCATGGCGGTCTAGGATTACCTGACCTGGAGAGATACAGAATGTCTATATTTCTACAAAGAATTTTGGACTGGAGGGTGGCTGGGGGGCGGAGGAGATGGGTCCGACTTGAAGAGCAGATAAATTCAGAATTCCCGCTAGCTACTATGTGCTGGAATCCCGGCTTCACTGAAAGAATTAAAATGCTCCCCAATCCAATCACAAAAGAGACCCTTATCCAGTGGGACATGGCCTTCCGCCATCATCCTTGCTTATCTTCTAACCCCAGCCCCTTGACTTCCCTTAGGTATAACGCAGACTTTTCACTAGATCTCCTGATGAAACCAACAACCTCATACCCCCGGCTACGGAAGACATATTATTATACAATGTAACCGCAAATGACTCTATATGTACTCAGGCACAGCTGATAGACAAAGGTTACGACTGGGCAAACAACTGGTTTACTTATAGGAGACTACATAATTACATATCCACGCACAAAAATAAGAATAATATGACTCGCCCTCCAACTAACATTGAGAAACTATATCTTCTAAATTCGCCAATAAACCACTCTCTCTCTGCCATATATAAAATCCTAACTCAGCCTTTGCCCGGAAACCTCCCGTATTCTATAGAGATGTGGGAGAGAGAACTGGGTAATTATTATTCTTCCACAAATGGCAGCTAACATGTTCCTAAACACTAAGAAATCTTCCACTTCAGCAACTGTTCTAGAAACTAATTATACAATTTTGCACTGCTGGTACTTAACCCCAAGGAAGATGCACCGGCTATACCCTAACACTGATAATAAATGCTGGAGATGCGGACATGTGGGGAGCGACATGGGCCATATGTGGTGGTGGTGCTCACAAATAAATCAGTTTTGGTACAAGGTCATAGACGAAGCTGGAAAAATACTACATACGACTTTACCACCAGACCCCCTAATTTGGTTTATTAAACAGGTCTATTAAGCTACCGCTTAAATCCCTACTCCCTTTATTCCGCATACTTACAAACAGCGTAAAAATGCTGATAGCCAGGTATTGGAGGGCAAGAGATGTTCCCACGCTGGTAATGTGGAGAGCTAAGGTGTCCGAAATCTTAGAATTAGAAGAGTATTCCGCTTACAAAAAAGGAAACACAGACAGTTTTATAGCGATGCACGCAATCTGGGATGAGTATAATAGAATACAGAGACCTAGGTAAGATAAAAGCCGATACTCAGCATTCCCCATGGTATAAAAGTACAATTTTAACTCTACCCCGAGACTGGACATACCCCCCCCCCTCCTCTTCCAATATTTTTTCTGGATATACCCAGTTCTACTAATGTATGATAAAATGTTTGGATCTGTATCACTTCTTTGACATTGTTAATCTAATCATTTTATATGATGTACGTGTGCGATATAAGTTGTATGCCGATTCAATGTTAATAAAAGAATTTGATTAAAATTTGCATTTTTGTACATCTATGGGCTTTGCCACATGTTACCTGAATCCACCGTGTTTTGCCTGTGCAGAAAGAACTTCGTACCTACCGGTTCCCTCCATGATAGGGTTGGCTGGATTCTTGTGTACCGCATCTGTGGAGATAAGGTTAAGAGAGTGCTGCAAAGGAAGAATTTTTGGTTAGTTTTTCCCAGATGAGGTTGCTTGTCATCACAGCTAAATCGTCTGTTTCCGGTCTGTGGGGAGAGAACATGATTAGTATCATTTTTTGATATTTATTATTACATTTTGTATATCTCTCCCCTCCCTTTCAGGTGATACCACAGTGTTTATGACTGTGCCTGTGGTCCACTGCTGACCACTGGCTGTAACCCTAAAAAAAGTATTGTTCGGTTGCTGAGCCGTAAGTTTTTGACTCATATTAGCGACCTGTTCGCTCAACCGAATAAGCTGGGTACTAAGCTGATCTACTTTATTGTACAAGTTACCCCTACTCCTGGGCCTATCCCTTGATGCCCCATAATAATGAATCTTGGACCATTGGTTCCCCTCAGAGCCAGAGCCGCTATTTCTATCCTGGCGTGGTTGCCCCTGGGGTGCAATTTGTTCAGCATTATGATTTTGGGGAGCATTATTTACTTGGGGTGTCTGGTTATCCTGAGAATACCTTCGCCATCTATTGTATCTACCCTTGCGTGGGTACCCATTATTCTGTGGGTATTCTCTTTGGGCATAATTATTCGCCTGAGTATGTCCCCCGCATTGGCTATAGTCTCTCTGCGACTGATCCCGTGTTGGGAGAGGGGTAGAGTTAAACCTCTGTGGAGATGGTCTGTTTTCTCTGGCCACTTCCGCGTAGGTTTTCTCTTTAGACTCTAAACTTAGGGGGCTAGGTGACACCCTAGTTTCGGCCACTATTTTAGGACTGGGCTTTTTCTCCCTTTTATTCCCCTGTTCACTGGACTGCTGAATAGAGTATAACTTTGTACTCTCTTTGATCAGCCATTCCAATGAACAGTTCTCACCAAAATCTCTAGCTAAGTTAATTTTGATGGGTGTGGGAAGTGCTTAAAAAAATAGATTCACAAACTCTGAGCCTTCAAATATGGGATCATCTTCAGCCATGCTGTACGCATTCTTCAATACAGAAAGGAACTCGATTGGACTTTGATTCGCACTACATTTTAAACCATATACAGCTATTTCGCTGCAGTTTAGTGCGATGTTGCCCGAATTCTTTTCTGCATTGTCATTTTATATCATTCCAGGAATGAATATTCATATCCTTTAGTGAAGCAAAGAATTTGTGATGTTTACTTTCAAATACCCAGGGTATAAATTCAATTTTTAACTGCTCACTTGTAACACTCATTATAGATAAAGCGTTTTCAAAGGCCTCTAAGTGGTCAATTTTCCCTTTTGGAAAATGGGCGTACTGTATTCTTTAGGAATTTAATTATTGTGGGGGTGTCATACACTTTATTTGGTATATCCTTGGATCTTACTTGGGACTTATTGTTTGAGGTAGGGTGTCTTTCATTTGTCCTATCTTTATTTTGCTGAAATCTTACCCGTGTATTGCTATCTGGGCTGCCTGAGAATCTAGCCCCCCTTTCTGACCCGTTATAGTAACTACCCTCTTCATCTGCGGCGTAATAATCTTCTGGGCCCCCAGAGTTAGGTAGTTGCCTAGGGGAAAAATTTACCTCTGGGCCTAAATTAGGGCTATAGTTTGGGTATCTTTGTCTATCTTCCCGCCTGGTATCTTGAAACTCATTTCTGTCCCAGTCCTTATAACTGCTAATCTGTCTCTTTAATTTATCTATTTCCTGTTCATACCCTCTTTCAGCCTCACGGTATCTAATTTTTAGAGCTTTATTTCTCTTGTTAAGTGTATCCAGTCCACGGATCATCCATTACTTGTGGGATATTCTCCTTCCCAACAGGAAGTTGCAAGAGCAGCAGAGCTGCTATATAGCTCCTCCCCTAACTGTCATATCCAGTCATTCTCTTGCAAGCCTCAACCAAGATGGAGGTCGTAAGAGGAGTGTGGTGTTTTATACTTAGTTTATTCTTCAATCAAAAGTTTGTTATTTTTAAATGGTGCCGGAGTGTACTGTTTATATTCTGAGGAGTGAGGTAACTTCAGAGAGGGAATGGTGTGCAGGTTTTCCTGCAATAAGGTATGTGCAGTTAATATTTTTCTAGGGATGGAATTTGCTAGAAAATGCTGCTGATACCGAACTAATGTAAGTAAAGCCTTAGATGCAGTTATAGCGACTGGTATCAGGCTTATTAATAGAGATACATACTCTTATAAAAGTGTATTTTAAAACGTTTGCTGGCATGTTTAATCGTTTTTTATATATGTTTGGTGATAAAACTTATTGGGGCCTAGTTTTTTTCCACATGGCTGGTTTGATTTTTGCCTAGTAACAGTTTCCTTAGGCTTTCCACTGTTGCAATATGAGTGGGAAGGGCCTATTTTAGTGTTTTTCTGTGCAGCTAAAAATACTGACAGAGACATTCAGCTTCTTCCTGCATGATCCAGGACATCTCTGGAGGGCTCAAAAGGCTTCAAAGTCGTTTTTGAGGGAGGTAAAAAGCCACAATAGAGCTGTGGCAGTTGTTGTGACTGTTTGAAAAAAAAAAACAAAAAAAAAAAAAACGTTTTTGTCTTTTATTATTCAGTTTTGGGTATTAAGGGGTTAATCATCCATTTGCAAGTGGGTGCAATGCTCTGCTAACTTGTTACATACACTGTAAAAAGTTTGTTAGTGTAACTGCCTTTTTTCACTGTTATTTCAAATTTTGACAAAATTTGTGTTTCTTAAAGGTGCAGTAACGTTTTTTATATTGCTTGTAAACTTGTTTAAAGTGTTTTCCAAGCTTGCTAGTCTCATTGCTAGTCTGTTTAAACATGTCTGACACAGAGGAAACTACTTGTTCATTATGTTTGAAAGCCATGGTGGAGCCCCATAGGAGAATGTGTACTAAATGTATTGATTTCACCTTAAACAGTACGCGTTTTTGGCCGCCTCCGGCCGATATCCCCTTATGCTATCACATAACTCTATGTGCTTGCAGAGGTGACGATACCAGTACTGTACAGTTAACTATATACTGTTCACATGTTAGGTAGCACATGTGCATTATCACCCCCTCTCTAGAGCTTTCTGTTCCCACAAACACATATAATATCTTTTCATTTCTCCTATGTAATACTCTGCATATCATATAATAGGGGTTTATACAACTCTGACTATCTATATATACATTTTATAGATTGTGTACTTTAAGAATTTGCATCACCTTAAATACCACCATTGATATTTTCTAAATGACTATAGGTTTGGTGTTATTAGATACTTACTTGGGCCATAACTGGCTCGGAGTTCTTAGTTACTGACTATTGTTAGCTATAGGACAAGTGGTTATCTTTACACCTTACATCAGTGTATATGCCTTTAGCCTATTAGTTTATTATCATTGCACTACTTCAGTGTTTAGTACCTTTATATATATATAAGGTTTGAACTTACTGAAAGAATAAATCGTATTAGGATACCCTAAGATACTAGAACTATAGAGCTTAATATGCCTTAAATGAAACCACATGTTTTTTCATCAGTTGTTCTATAATCAAATATTATGATCACGCAGTTATTCTGAGGTGTCCTTATCTACGAATAGGTTAAATCTAATAGGTTTCTTTCAGACAACTGTATTAATGTGTTATTTTGGTTGATTTTTAAGGGGGCTCATTCAGTCAATTGAGATCAATGTATTGTATTGCATTATAGATATGAGTATGAGTATGTATCACTTTTGCCCCTGAATTATATGCGATATGAGAAATATTTTCTCTAAACATTTTTTTCTTGATATATAGAGGGATTACACCTATTCATGTAGCAATATATTCAAGAATACGGTATATACACAATAATACTAAAACCATCCTAAATATATGTTTAGATATAGGATGTATGATTTATTTAGATATTATTACAACTTCCTTCTTTTTCTGTAAATATTATCTGTCATCCTTAGATCATAATGGTGTAAAATAGTTTTCATTAAAAATCCCAAAATTCAGTATGCATAGTTATCTAGCTCCAACTACCCCTTTCAGCACTCATGGAGTTAATATGTTTCAGCAAACAACGCCCTCTATCTAACCAATTAGAGAATAGTAAAGTATTTTTAAACCAACACAATTTTAAGATGTACAGGTTTACGATTACGGCGAGATAGCCGAAACTAGTCAGACCTTTCATCCCTGTTCTATGTTTCCTGCTGCTGCTGGAATTTTATCCATGTACTCAAACAAATAAAGATGAACTTTTTTACCGGATGAAGCTGCGCTCCCTTTTTTTCTTATTAACCACACATTGGATTACAAGGAATCCTCTTTGCAGTCTCATTCCGACATCCCCGGTCCTACCTTCTTAGCGTCTAATGCTTCAGTTTGGAAGCGGATTGTCTTCACAGAAAGGATTCACCACAGAGCGGTTCAGCCAATGGGCTCGCAGCCTCACACACACCCCCAGTTTAGACGTCATGCCTAGGCGCCGGGACGCTTGAAACAGAGAAAGATCAGCAGCGTTACACGCCAAGCGGAGGATCTCTATCAGCGTATACCTTGTACAGCCTTGAGCAGCTAATCGTCTAGAATCGTAGAAGTTTTTGGCAGAAGGGTGAGTTTGTTTCACTCTATTCCGCAATGGTGGATGCCTGTTTTTCCTTATTACTGGGGGTGTTTGCTGTGTAGACCTGCAGGGGCACATACCGCTACTATTTAACTGACCTTTTTGAAGATTCCACGACATTGGTTTGGAACATTAAAAGTACAGAGACACACTAGTTTTCAATTTGGGAATATTTTCTTTGTTGTTATTAGTAAAGATCAGTCTTTAACTATAAAAGAAATATCACCAGAAGATTCTGACGAGGGGGAAGTTATGCCGACTTACTCTCCCCACATGTCAGACCCTTCGCCTCCCGCTCAGGGGATGCACGCTAATATGGCGCCAATTACATCAGGGATGCCCATAGCGATTACCTTGCAGGACATGGCTGCAATGATGAATAATACCCTGTCAGAGGTATTATTCAGGTTGCCTGAATTAAGAGGCAAGCGCGATTGCTCTGGGGTTAGGAGAAATACAGAGCAAGCAGATGCTGTAAGGGCCATGTCTGATACTGAGTCACAATATGCAGATCATGAGGACGGAGAGCTTCAGTCTGTGGGTGACATCTCTGATTCGGGGAAACCTGATTCAGAGATTTCTAATTTTAAATTTAAGCTTGAGAACCTCTGTGTGTTGCTTGGGGAGGTATTAGCTGCTCTGAATGACTGTAACACAGTTGCAGTACCAGAGAAATTGTGTAGGCTGGATAAATACTATGCGGTACCGGTGTGTACTGATGTTTTTCCTATACCTAAAAGGCTTACAGAAATTATTAGCAAGGAGTGGGATAGACCGGGGGTCCCTTTTTCCCCACCTCCTATATTTAGAAAAATGTTTCCAATAGACGCCACTACACAGGACTTATGGCAGACGGTCCCTAAGGTGGAGGGAGCAGTTTCTACTTTAGCAAAGCGTACTACTATCCCGGTTGAGGACAGTTGTGCTTTTTCAGATCCAATGGATAAAAAATTGGAGGGTTACCTTAAGAAAATGTTTATTCAACAAGGTTTTATTTTACAGCCCCTTGCATGCATTGCGCCTGTCACGGCCGCGGCGGCATTCTGGTTTGAGGCCCTGGAAGAGGCCATCCATACAGCTCCATTGACTGATATTATTGACAAGCTTAGAACAAGCTTAGAACACTTAAGCTAGCTAACTCATTTGTTTCTGATGCCATTGTTCATTTGACTAAACTAACGGCTAAGAATTCCTGATTCGCCATCCAAGCGCGTAGGGCGCTATGGCTTAAATCCTGGTCAGCTGACGTGACTTCGAAGTCTAAATCAACATTCCTTTCAAGGGGCAGACCTTATTCGGGCCTGGTTTGAAGGAAATTATTGCTGACATTACTGGAGGTAAGGGTCACACCCTTCCTCAGGACAGGGCCAAAGCAAAGGCCAAACAGTCTAATTTTCGTGCCTTTCGAAATTTCAAGGCAGGTGCAGCATCAACTTCCTCCGCTTCAAAACAAGAGGGAACTTTTGCTCCATCTAAGCAGGCCTGGAAAGCTAACCAGTCCTGGAACAAAGGCAAGCAGGCCAGAAAGCCTGCTGCTGCCTATAAGACAGCATGAAGGAACGGCCCCCTATCCGGCGACGGATCTAGTAGGGGGCAGACTTTCTCTCTTCGCCCAGGCGTGGGCAAGAGATGTTCAGGATCCCTGGGCGTTGGAGATCATATCTCAGGGATATCTTCTGGACTTCAAAGCTTCCCCTCCACAAGGGAGATTTCATCTTTCAAGGCTATCTGCAAATCAGATAAAGAAAGAGGCATTCCTACGCTGTGTGCAAGACCTCCTAGTTATGGGAGTGATCCATCCAGTTCCGCGGACGGAACAAGGACAGGGTTTTTATTCAAATCTGTTTGTGGTTCCCAAAAAAGAGGGAACCTTCAGACCAATTTTGGATCTAAAGATCTTAAACAAATTCCTCAGAGTTCCATCTTTCAAAATGGAAACTATTCGGACAATCCTACCCATGATCCAAGAAGGTCAGTACATGACCACAGTGGACTTAAAGGATGCCTACCTTCACATACCGATTCACAAAGATCATCATCAGTTTCTAAGGTTTGCCTTTCTAGACAGGCATTACCAATCTTCCCTTCGGGTTGGCTACAGCCCCGAGAATCTTTACAAAGGTTCTGGGCTCACTTCTGGCGGTTCTAAGACCGCGAGGCATAGCGGTGGCTCCGTATCTAGACGACATCCTGATACAGGCGTCAAGCTTTCAAGTTGCCAAGTCTCATACAGAGATAGTTCTGGCATTTCTGAGGTCGCACGGGTGGAAAGTGAACGAGGAAAAGAGTTCTCTATCCCCACTCACATGAGTCTCCTTCTTAGGGAATCTTATAGATTCTGTAGAAATGAAAATTTACCTGACGGAGTCCAGGTTATCAAAACTTCTAAATGCTTGCCGTGTTCTTCACTCCATTCCACGCCCTTCGGTAGCTCAGTGTATGGAGGTAATCGGCTTAATGGTAGCGGCAATGGACATAGTGTCATTTGCGCGCCTTCATCTCAGACCGCTGCAATTATGCATGCTGAGTCAGTGGAATGGGGATTACACAGATTTGTCCCCTCTGCTAAATCTGGATCAAGAGACCAGAGATTCTCTTCTCTGGTGGTTGTTTCGGGTACACCTGTCCAAGGGTATGACCTTTCGCAGGCCAGATTGGACAATTGTAACAACAGATGCCAGCCTTCTAGGTTGGGGTGCAGTCTGGAATTCCCTGAAGGCACAGGGATCGTGGACTCAGCAGGAGAAACTCCTTCCAATAAATATTCTGGAGTTAAGAGCGATATTCAATGCTCTTCTAGCTTGGCCTCAGTTAGCAACACTGAGGTTCATCAGATTTCAGTCGGACAACATCACGACTGTGGCTTACATCAACCATCAAGGGGGAACCAGGAGTTCCCTAGCGATGTTAGAAGTCTCAAAAATAATTCGCTGGGCAGAGTACCACTCTTGCCACCTGTCAGTAATCCATATCCCAGGCGTGGAGAACTGGGAGGCGGATTTTCTAAGTCGTCAGACTTTCCATCCGGGGGAGTGGGAACTCCATCCGGTGGTGTTTGCTCAGTTGATTCATCGTTGGGGCAAACCAGAGTTGGATCTCATGGCGTCTCGCCAGAACGCCAAGCTTCCTTGTTACGGATCCAGGTCCAGGGACTCAGAAGCAACGCTGATAGATGCGCTAGCAGCGCCTTGGTTCTTCAACCTGGCTTATGTGTTTCCACCGTTTCCTCTGCTCCCTCGACTGATTGCCAAAATCAAACAGGAGAGAGCATTGGTGATTCTGATAGCACCTGCGTGGCCACGCAGGACTTGGTATGCAGACCTAGTAGACATGTCATCCTTTCCACCATGGACTCTGCCTCTAAGACAGCACCTTCTGATACAAGGTCCTTTCAATCATCCAAATCTAATTTCTCTGAGACTGACTGCATGGAGATTGAACGCTTGATTCTATCAAAGCGTGGCTTCTCCGAGTCAGTCATTGATACTTTAATATAGGCACGAAAGCCTGTTACCAGGAAAATCTACCACAAGATATGGAGTAAATATCTTTATTGGTGTGAATCCAAGACTTACTCATGGAGTAAATTTAGGATTCCTAGAATATTGTCTTTTCTCCAAGAGGGCTTGGACAAAGGATTATCAGCTAGTTCCTTAAAGGGACAGATTTCTGCTCTGTCTATTCTTTTGCACAAGCGTCTGGAAGAGGTTCCAGACGTCCAGGCATTTTGCAAAGCTTTGGTTAGATTTAAGCCTGTGTTTAAACCTGTTGCTCCCCCGTGGAGCTTAAACTTGGTTCTTAAGGTTCTTCAAGGAGCTCCGTTTGAACCCCTTCATTCCATTGATATTAAACTTTTATCTTGGAAAGTTCTGTTTTTGATGGCTATTTCCTTGGCTCGGAGAGTCTCTGAGCTATCTGCCTTACAATGTGATTCTCCCTATCTGATTTTTCATGCAGATAAGGTAGTTCTGCGTACCAAACCTGTGTTTTTACCTAAGGTGGTTTCTAACAAGAATATCAATCAAGAGATTGTTGTTCCATCGTTGTGCCCTAATCCTTCTTCAAAGAAGGAACATCTTTTACATAACCTGGACGTAGTCCGTGCCTTGAAGTTTTACTTACAAGCTACTAAGGATTTTCGTCAAACATCTTTCCTGTTTGTCGTTTACTCTGGACAGAGGAGAGGTCAAAAAGCTTCGGCAACCTCTCTTTCCTTTTGGCTTCGGTGCATAATAAGCCTAGCCTATGAGACTGCTGGACAGCAGCCCCCTGAAAGGATTACAGCTCATTCTACTAGAGCTGTAGCTTCCACCTGGGCCTTCAAAAATGAGGCCTCTGTTGGACAGATTTGCAAGGCTGCGACTTGGTCTTTGCTTCACACTTTTTCAAAATTTTACAAATTTGATACTTTTGCTTCTTCGGAGGCTGTGTTTGGGAGAAAGGTTCTTCAGGCAGTGGTTCCTTCCGCTTAATCCTGCCTTGTCCCTCCCATCATCCGTGTACTTTAGCTTTGGTATTGGTATCCCACAAGTAATGGATGATCCGTGGACTGGATACACTTAACAAGAGAAAACATAATTTATGCTTACCTGATAAATTTATTTATCTTGTAGTGTATCCAGTCCATGGCCCGCCCTGTCCTTTTAAGGCAGGTCTAAATTTTAATTAAACTACAGTCACCACTGCACCCTATGGTTTCTCCTTTCTCTGTTTGTTTTCGGTCGAATGACTGGATATGACAGTTAGGGGAGGAGCTATATAGCAGCTCTGCTGTGGGTGATCCTCTTGCAACTTCCTGTTGGGAAGGAGAATATCCCACAAGTAATGGATGATCCGTGAACTGGATACACTACAAGAGAAATAAATTTATCAGGTAAGCATAAATTATGTTTTTTCATCTTGGCATTTTTCATATTCTTCTTCGAAAGTTTTAAAATCAGCCACTAATTCCTGATTATATTTATTTAAGTCAGAAGCCTTTTGGCTAGCGTGGAAAACCTCTACCTTTGCCTGAATAAAGGCATCTTGAAATTCTCGTAATTAATCATTTTCATCCCTTAGCCGCCCTAATTGTCTGTCCTGTCCTGCCATTTGGTTAGACATCTCACAGCTTAAATACATTAGGATCGGCCAAGTTTCGAAAATTAATTCATCACGCCCCCTAGATTCTGTGCATTTATTAAGTTGCAGTAACATTTGGTATAAATCCCCATCTTCAAACCACATATCTTTAACTAAATCTTTGGCCTAATCTTTACAACCATTAATATACAGGTAGACATCGTCCCCAATGTCAAGTCTATTCATGATGTGGTTCATGGCTTCTAATTTGAGCGTTTTTTTTTTTAACCACTTCATTGACAGAGGACCTTGGGGAGGGCACAATTTCATCTTGTACAGAAACGCTAGCATTACTTTTTGCTGAAGACATCGTTATCCTAGTGTTGTACTTAATAAGAGAAAAACGCTAATGCAATTTTGACCAATAAGAGAGAGGAAAAAAAATTATATCTTCAAAATATCAATATCAATTTTGAAATATGACAAAATTAATATTTTTGATTAATTTTGAAATATGAAAAATTTATATTTTTATGAATTTTGAAATATGAAAAATTAATATTTTTGATTACTTTTGAAATATGAAAAATTAATATTTTGATTAATTTTGAAATATGAAAAATTAATATTTTTATGAATTTGAAATATGAAAAAATAATATTTTTATGAATTTTGAAATATGAGAAATCAATATTTTTGATTAATTTTGAAATATGAAAAATCAATATTTTTATCAACTTTTCAAAAAATTAATTTTTAATAATATTTCAAAATATTAATATTAATCTTGAACATGAAAATCAATATTTCAATTTTCAAGAAAGAAATTTCTATATTTTCAAAATATCAATTCGAAATATGAAAATTTTTCTTTCTTCTATAATAATTTCTATTTACCACAAGTATACTATATCAATATGATAATTATTTATAATATCTCACGCAATGCCTCCATATAATATGTCAGTATATTTATAAGAATCCTAGCAGTGCTCTCCAAATAATATATTAGTATAAGGCCGGGTTATAACTGATATAATTAACAATCTTTCTATAAACTAAAACCCACAATCAAACATACATTTGCTAAGACAATAAAATGAATATAAATATCTGAATTCTTTATTATTAGTAAATAACTATGAACATGTTGATATATGTATTTGTAATTGTAAGGATTAAAATATGAGTCAATATGATATGCGTTAAAACAAAAACTATTTAAAATATGCTATGCAAAGCTCATGCAAATTTATCTTTAAAACCAGCCTTACTCACAATTGAATTTCATTCAGTTAACACAATGAGGCTAAATATAAACCACTAAACATTCAGACTGGCACTATTCTAAACAGTAGGACAGTCAATATACTCTAATTTAAACACTAGAAGTTATATATATTATTTATGTAAGAACCCAATTCTGAGTTATAACTATATATTTGCACAGATAAACAACTTAAAATTTAGGATTAGTTTAACCATATACAGGCTGAAAATAAGCTAAAATATAAACTGCTTTTTAACTCTATTAAATACAAATTGACTATGTTCTCGCCAGTAACCCTTGTTTCAAGTTTAAAAGAAATTTAGAACAATTGTACATCACCAATTTGAACCAATTTGTAGCGGTCTCTAGGTCATCTCATTCGAAGGAAAGTTATTGCATATATCAAGGTAAAGTTTTCAGCTTCTTGCTTAGTGAAATGTTCCCAAGGATGGCAGCCAAAATCAGATCACCAGTCTCAGCAAGTTACAGAACAACCGTCCCTTGTGCATTCACTACTCCTATTATATATAATCATTTATGACCTAGTTCATTCACGCCCTTTGCTTGTCCCTTCTGATTGGTTCACCCTGTGAATGCAGGTTGCCAAGGAGAAGCATTCTTTAACAGCCAATCATCTCCTGGCTGTAATACCTGTGTCGTAACACCGTACCTTGTCCATCGAGTGGCAGCATTACAAACAGACACAGCAATACATGTAGCATGACAAACAAACACAGCAATACATTTACTACCCCACATTGAAAGAAAATATTTCTTTAAAATGTGTAATAAATGCCATAATTCCCTTACATTAATAAGTTATATGTTTGTATGCATTGGGCTAGGTCACAATATTTATTCTGATTATTTTGACATGAAACACAGTATGCCCTTAACACCATTATATTATATTAAAACAATTTATACTGCCAATTATTCTGAAATTAATGGCATTTATACATTCTGTTATATATGTTTTCATATAATATAGTATGTTCTATGTCTCTGACAATTTCTGCATATATGAATTGATGCCTGCAATAGAAATGGAAATAATTGTTAGAAATGATTTAAGCATTCATATGTCTATGGTCCATCTGAAATAAAATTAAGTATTATTAATCATTTATTTTTAGGTCCACAAATATTCTTAAAAAGACAGAGGCTAAGACTTTTATGTTTAAAAAAAAAATATATATATATATATATACACAATCATTTCTATGCAGATCTGAAATTATATAAAATCCAGCAGACTATGCATTGTTATATATCTATTCACCCAGATATCACATTAACTCAGTTGCTCTTATAATTTTCATTAGATTTCTGGAGAACAAAGAGAATAAAAAGAATGTTTTTATTTATTTATTTATTTTTTTATTATTATTTTTTATTTTTTTTTTGTAGTCTATAGTTCAGTGCTTGTATATTTGACACAGCAGGGATTATTTAACAAGTCTATGGCCTAGATTTAGAGTTTGGCGGTAGCCGTGAAAACCAGCGTTAGAGGCTCCTAACGCTGGTTTTAGGCTACCGCCGGTATTTGGAGTCACTCAAAATAGGGTCTAACGCTCACTTTCCAGCCGCGACTTTTCCATACCGCAGATCGCCTTACGTAAATTACGTATCCTATCTTTTCAATGGGATCTTTCTAACTCCGGTATTTAGAGTCGTGTCTGAAGTGAGCGTTAGAGCTCTAAAGACAAAACTCCAGCCGCAGAAAAAAACCAGGAGTTAAGAGCTTTCTGGGCTAATGCCGGTTCATAAAGCTCTTAACTACTGTACTCTAAAGTACACTAACACCCATAAACTACCTATGTACCCCTAAACCGAGGTCCCCCCACATCGCCGCCACTCGATTAAATTTTTTTAACCCCTAATCTGCCGACCGCCACCTACGTTATACTTATGTACCCCTAATCTGCTGCCCCTAACACCGCCGACCCCTGTATTATATTTATTAACCCCTAATCTGCCCCCCACAACGTCGCCGCCAGCTACCTACAATAATTAACCCCTAATCTGCCGACCGCAAAGCGCCGCCACCTACATTATAGCTATGTACCCCTAATCTGCTGCCCCTAACACCGCCGACCCCTATATTATATTTATTAACCCCTAATCTGCCCCCCTCAACGTCGCCTCCACCTGCCTACACTTATTAACCCCTAATCTGCCGACCGGAGCTCACCGCTTCTATAATAAATGTATTAACCCCTAAAGCTAAGTCTAACCCTAACTCTAACACCCCCCTCAGTTAAATATAATTTTAATCTAACGAAATAAATGAAATCTTATTAAATAAATTATTCCTATTTAAAGCTAAATACTTACCTGTAAAATAAACCCTAATATAGCTACAATATAAATTATAATTATATTGTAGCTATCACTACACTATCAATAAATTAATTAAATAAAATACCTACAATTAAACCAAACACTACACTAGCAATACATTAATTAAATACAATATCTACAAATAACTACAATGAAATAAACTAACTAAAGTACAAAAAATAAAAAAGAACTAAGTTACAAAAAATAAAAAAATATTTACAAACATAAGAAAAATATTACAACAATTTTAAACTAATTACACCTACTCTAAGCCCCCTAATAAAATAACAAAGACCCCCAAAATAAAAAAATGCCCTACCCTATTCTAAATTAATAAAGTTAAAAGCTCTTTTACCTTACCAGCCCTGAACAGGGCCCTTTGCGGGGCATGCCCCAAGAAGTTCAGCTCTTTTGCCTGTAAAAAAAAACATACAATACCCCCCCCCAACATTACAACCCACCACCCACATACCCCTAATCTAACCCAAACCCCCCTTAAATAAACCTAACACTAAGCCCCTGAAGATCTTCCTACCTTGTCTTCACCTCACCAGGTATCACCGATCCGTCCTGGCTCCAAAATCTTCATCCAACCCAAGCGGGGGCTGGCGATCCATCATCCGGTGGCTGAAGAGGTCCAGAAGAGGCTCCAAAGTCTTCATCCTATCCGGGAAGAAGAGGCGATCCAGACCGGCAATCATCTTGATCCAAGCGGCATCTTCTATCTTCATCCGATGACGACCGGCTCCATCCTGAAGACCTCCACCGCGGATCCGTCCTCTTCTTCCGACGACTTCCCGACGAATGACGGTTCCTTTAAGGGACGTCATCCAAGATGGCGCCCTCGAATTCCGATTGGCTGATAGGATTCTATCAGCCAATCGGAATTAAGGTAGGAATATTCTGATTGGCTGATGGAATCAGCCAATCAGAATCAAGTTCAATCCGATTGGCTGATCCAATCAGCCAATCAGATTGAGCTCACATTCTATTGGCTGTTCCGATCAGCCAATAGAATGCGAGCTCAATCTGATTGGCTGATTGGATCAGCCAATCGGATTGAACTTGATTCTGATTGGCTGATTCCATCAGCCAATCAGAATATTCCTACCTTAATTCCGATTGGCTGATAGAATCCTATCAGCCAATCGGAAGTCGAGGGATGCCATCTTGGATGACGTCCCTTAAAGGAACCGTCATTCGTCGGGAAGTCGTCGGAAGAAGAGGACGGATCTGCGCTGGAGGTCTTCAGGATGGAGCCGGTCGTCATCGGATGAAGATAGAAGATGCCGCTTGGATCAAGATGGTTGCCGGTCCGGATCGCCTCTTCTTCCCGGATAGGATGAAGACTTTGGAGCCTCTTCTGGACCTCTTCAGCCACCGGATGATGGATCGCCAGCCCCCGCTTGGGTTGGATGAAGATTTTGGAGCCAGGACGGATCGGTGATACCTGGTGAGGTGAAGACAAGGTAGGAAGATCTTCAGGGGCTTAGTGTTAGGTTTATTTAAGGGGGGTTTGGGTTAGATTAAGGGTATGTGGGTGGTGGGTTGTAATGTTGCGGGGGGGGGTATTGTATGTTTTTTTTTACAGGCAAAAGAGCTGAACTTCTTGGGGCATGCCCCGCAAAGGGCCCTGTTCAGGGCTGGTAAGGTAAAAGAGCTTTTAACTTTATTAATTTAGAATAGGGTAGGGCATTTTTTTTATTTTGGGGGTCTTTGTTATTTTATTAGGGGGCTTAGAGTAGGTGTAATTAGTTTAAAATTGTTGTAATATTTTTCTTATGTTTGTAAATATTTTTTTATTTTTTGTAACTTAGTTCTTTTTTATTTTTTGTACTTTAGTTAGTTTATTTCATTGTAGTTATTTGTAGATATTGTATTTAATTAATGTATTGCTAGTGTAGTGTTAGGTTTAATTGTAGGTAATTGTAGGTATTTTATTTAATTAATTTATTGATAGTGTAGTGTTAGGTTTAATTAGAACTTAGGTTAGGATTTATTTTACAGGTAAGTTTGTATTTATTTTAACTAGGTAACTATTAAATAGTTCTTAACTATTTAATAGCTATTGTACCTGGTTAAAATAATTACAAAGTTGCCTGTAAAATAAATATTAATCCTAAAATAGCTACAATATAATTATAATTTTATATTGTAGCTATATTAGGATTTTTTTTTACAGGTAAGTATTTATCTTTAAATAGGAATAAGTTATTTAATAAGAGTTAATTTATTTCATTAGATTAATATTATATTTAACTTAGGGGGGTGTTAGTGTTAGGGTTAGACTTAGCTTTAGGGGTTAATACATTTATTATAGTAGCGGTGAGCTCCGGTCGGCAGATTAGGGGTTAATAAGTGTAGGCAGGTGGAGGCGACGTTGTGGGGGGCAGATTAGGGGTTAATAAATATAATATAGGGTTCGGCGTTGTTAGGGGCAGCAGATTAGGGGTACATAAGGATAATGTAAGTAGCGGCGGTTTACGGAGCGGCAGATTAGGGGTTAATAATAATATGCAGGGGTCAGCGATAGCGGGGGCGGCAGATTAGGGGTTAATAAGTGTAAGGGTAGGGGTGTTTAGACTCGGGGTACATGTTAGAGTGTTAGGTGCAGACGTAGGAAGAGTTTCCCCATAGCAAACAATGGGGCTGCGTTAGGAGCTGAACGCGGCTTTTTTGCAGGTGTTAGGTTTTTTTTCAGCTCAAACAGCCCCATTGTTTCCTATGGGGGAATCGTGCACGAGCACGTTTTTGAGGCTGGCCGCTTGCGTAAGCAACT
This sequence comes from Bombina bombina, assembly GCF_027579735.1. NCBI lineage: Eukaryota > Metazoa > Chordata > Amphibia > Anura > Bombinatoridae > Bombina > Bombina bombina. The sequence goes on along the minus strand of NC_069502.1, from coordinate 1,151,560,325 downwards.
CTGGTATCGAGAGTTGAAGCTGCGTTAAAAATGCTCTACGCTCCTTTTTTGGAGCCTAACGCAGCCTTTTTGTGGACTCTCAATACCAGAGTTTTTTTTATGGTGCGGCCAGAAAAAAGCCGGCGTTAGCTACGCGGGTCGTTACCGACAAAACTCTAAATCTAGTCGTATGTTAATTATCAGTTCCTAGGGATTTTTACTAGCTTATGCTCAGAACTTTGTCTCCATCCATTCTCTGTTTGTTATTAAGACTATCGGCTAGATTTAGAGTTTTGTCGGTAAGGACCCGCGTAGCTAACGCCGGCTTTTTTCTGGCCGCACCATAAAAATAACTCTGGTATTGAGAGTCCACAAAAAGGCTGCGTTAGGCTCCAAAAAAGGAGCGTAGAGCATTTTTAACGCAGCTTCAACTCTCGATACCAGAGTTGCTTACGCAAGCGGCCAGCCTCAAAAACGTGCTCGTGCACGATTCCCCCATAGGAAACAATGGGGCTGTTTGAGCTGAAAAAAAACCTAACACCTGCAAAAAAGCCGCGTTCAGCTCCTAACGCAGCCCCATTGTTTGCTATGGGGAAACTCTTCCTTCGTCTGCACCTAACACTCTAACATGTACCCCGAGTCTAAACACCCCTACCCTTACACTTATTAACCCCTAATCTGCCGTCCCCGCTATCGCTGACCCCTGCATATTATTATTAACCCCTAATCTGCCGCTCCATAAACCGCCGCTACTTACATTATCCTTATATACCCCTAATCTGCTGCCCCTAACACCGCCGACCCCTATATTATATTTATTAACCCCTAATCTGCCCCCCACAACGTCGCCTCCACCTGCCTACACTTATTAACCCCTAATCTGCCGACCGGAGCTCACCGCTACTATAATAAATGTATTAACCCCTAAAGCTAAGTCTAACCCTAACACTAACACCCCCCTAACTTAAATATAATTTAAATCTAACGAAATAAATTAACTCTTATTAAATAACTTATTCCTATTTAAAACTAAATACTTACCTGTAAAATAAACCCTAATATAGCTACAATATAAATATAATTAAATTGTAGCTATTTTAGGATTAATATTTATTTTACAGGCAACTTTGTAATTATTTTAACCAGGTACAATAGCTATTGAATAGTTAAGAACTATTTAATAGTTACCTAGTTAAAATAAATACAAAATTACCTGTAAAATAAATCCTAACCTAAGCTCTAATTAAACCTAACACTACACTATCAATAAATTAATTAAATAAAATACCTACAATTACCTACAATTAAACCTAACACTACACTAGCAATACATTAATTAAATACAATATCTACAAATAACTAAAATGAAATAAACTAACTAAAGTACAAAAAATAAAAAAATATTACAACAATTTTTAAACAATTTCAATCCGATTGGCTGATCCAATCAGCCAATCAGATTGAGCTCGCATTCTATTGGCTGATCGGAACAGCCAATAGAATGCAAGCTCAATCTGATTGGCTGATTGGATCAGCCAATCGGATTGAACTTGATTCTGATTGGCTGATTCCATCAGCCAATCAGAATATTCCTACCTTAATTCCGATTGGCTGATAGAATCCTATCAGCCAATCGGAATTCGAGGGACGCCATCTTGGATGACGTCCCTTAAAGGAACCTTCATTCATCGGGAAGTCGTCGGAAGAAGAGGACGGATCCGCGCTGGAGGTCTTCAGGATGGAGCCGGTCGTCATTGGATGAAGATAGAAGATGCCGCTTGGATCAAGATGGTTGCCGGTCCGGATCGCCTCTTCTTCCCGGATAGGATGAAGACTTTGGAGCCTCTTCTGGACCTCTTCAGCCACCGGATGATGGATCGCCAGCCCCCGCTTGGGTTGGATGAAGATTTTGGAGCCAGGACGGATCGGTGATACCTGGTGAGGTGAAGACAAGGTAGGAAGATCTTCAGGGGCTTAGTGTTAGGTTTATTTAAGGGGGGTTTGGGTTAGATTAGGGGTATGTGGGTGGTGGGTTGTAATGTTGGGGGGGGGTATTGTATGTTTTTTTTTACAGGCAAAAGAGCTGAACTTCTTGGGGCATGCCCCGCAAAGGGCCCTGTTCAGGGCTGGTAAGGTAAAAGAGCTTTTAACTTTATTAATTTAGAATAGGGTAGGGCATTTTTTTTATTTTGGGGGTCTTTGTTATTTTATTAGGGGGCTTAGAGCAGGTGTAATTAGTTTAAAATTGTTGTAATATTTTTCTTATGTTTGTAAATATTTTTTTATTTTTTGTAACTTAGTTCTTTTTTATTTTTTGTACTTTAGTTAGTTTATTTCATTGTAGTTATTTGTAGATGTTGTATTTAATTAATGTATTGATAGTGTAGTGTTAGGTTTAATTGTAGGTAATTGTAGGTATTTTATTTAATTAATTTATTGATAGTGTAGTGTGAGGTTTAATTAGAACTTAGGTTAGGATTTATTTTACAGGTAATTTTGTATTTATTTTAACTAGGTAACTATTAAATAGTTCTTAACTATTTAATAGCTATTGTACCTGGTTAAAATAATTACAAAGTTGCCTGTAAAATAAATATTAATCCTAAAATAGCTACAATGTAATTATAATTTATATTGTAGCTATATTAGGATTTATTGTACAGGTAAGTATTTAGCTTTAAATAGGAATAATTTATTTAATAAGATTTCATTTATTTCGTTAGATTAAAATTATATTTAACTGAGGGGGGTGTTAGGGTTAGGGTTAGACTTAGCTTTAGGGGTTAATACATTTATTATAGAAGCGGTGAGCTCCGGTCGGCAGATTAGGGGTTAATAAGTGTAGGCAGGTGGAGGCGACGTTGAGGGGGGCAGATTAGGGGTTAATAAATATAATATAGGGGTCGGCGGTGTTAGGGGCAGCAGATTAGGGGTACATAGCTATAATGTAGGTGGCGGCGCTTTGCGGTCGGCAGATTAGGGGTTAATTATTGTAGGTAGCTGGCGGCGACGTTGTGGGGGGCAGATTAGGGGTTAATAAATATAATACAGGGGTCGGCGGTGTTAGGGGCAGCAGATTAGGGGTACATAAGTATAACGTAGGTGGCGGTCGGCAGATTAGGGGTTAAAAAAATTTAATCAAGTGGCGGCGATGTGGGGGGACCTCGGTTTAGGGGTACATAGGTAGTTTATGGGTGTTAGTGTACTTTAGAGTACACTAGTTAAGAGCTTTATGAACCGGCGTTAGCCCAGAAAGCTCTTAACTCCTGGTTTTTTTCTGCGGCTGGAGTTTTGTCTTTAGAGCTCTAACGCTCACTTCAGACACGACTCTAAATACCGGAGTTAGAAAGATCCCATTGAAAAGATAGGATACGTAATTTACGTAAGGGGATCTGCGGTATGGAAAAGTTGCGGCTGGAAAGTGAGCGTTAGACCCTATTTTGAGTGACTCCAAATACCGGCGGTAGCCTAAAACCAGCGTTAGGAGCCTCTAACGCTGGTTTTCACGGCTACCGCCAAACTCTAAATCTAGACCTATGTTATCTTTTAATTAGGATAAACAGGTTTTCAGTCAGCTAAAACTATTTGGAAAGGTTTTTTTATAGTAAATAGAATTGTTGTTATCCAAAACTTATGAGACACAAAATACAGATGGTTTTAGAGTAGAGATAGGGGATAGCGATTATCTGATAGAGATTTTAAATTCACACCTCAGTGGAACATCTTTTGGGAACAGTCCTTCCTTTGAAATGATTTAATGGCACTATCCTATCGCCACAGTTTAAACTCTGATCTTCCTCCAAGATAGAGGTTAATTAGACCAAAAGTTTTATTGGATGCATTCTAAATTTTGTATACTGAATGTGGGAGGATGGGGCAGGAGTCTCAAGTAAATTTTCTGAATGAATTGAATCATTTTCTACTGACCAGTCAAACATATGATCAAAATATGTATATACATTTATTAATCTTTACATATACCTTGACAATTCGGAAATTCGGAAGTTCGATATGTTTGGATTCATTCGTTATGTTATGTTACGTTGATTCAGATGGTTCCTACCAACACAAAAAGGAACTATTTCACTGTTCTATCTCACTATATTTAATTGTAATATATCTGTATTTGTTTTTTTAATAATAAATATGCAATGGTAAAGGATTTGTGATTAGTCTAGAAAGTCAGACTATCGTGCCATGTCCATTTGAATAAAACAAATGAATCCGAACTAATTCAGATTTTTTGCTCCAAATTCATTCAGATTCGTTTAGTTTCGTTACTAGGGTAATTCAGAAATTTGGATACATTTGAATCTCTGTATCACTCGAATTTCGTTCGAATTTCGATTTGGAACAAAACAAATTGTACATGTCTACTTTAAAAGGTGTAAACCAGATAGATATGTCAGCTTTAGAATACAACTATCAAATTCTAGAGTCTGTTCCTTTATCAAATATATTTTTTATACATAAAACCAGTCTTGTTTTCTAACTTTTTTTTAAGTTGAAGTATATTGTAATAAACATTTCTCTCACACTATTTTACTGCAGATTTCAGCAGATGAAGAAGAACGAACAAAGCAAAATGTGATTAAAGGTCATGCATATTCTTTAGTTGGAGCCGTAGAGGTAAATACTCATGTATCTTAATGCCTTACAGAATTTATAGGGATGGGCGTCTGTAGTTTTACGCAAATTCAGCCTTTTGAACGTGTTTATAGATTCAAATGTGACATTTAGATAATATCCTTGAGACTTACATTGAGGTTTGTGACATTTTATTGTTAATATTTAAGTGCAATAATGTTACTTTTGAAAAGGTAACTTTTATTGCAGATAAATCATGTTGAATGTTCGGTAAATGTTTAGACCAAACAAATGTGATCAACATTTCATCATTTTAACAACCATCTGACTAGCGTTATTTATCTTCATTTTCATTGTTAAAGGGACATTGTAGCGCAAAAAGAACATGCTTGTTAGACAGAGGATCGACAAAGCCAGGTGCCGGGGAACCACTAACACATTAAAATTAAGTCTTTGTTTAAAGTCCCCAAGACGCCATGGGGTCATTATATAATGTGTGAGTGCAATTCTATGGATGTATATATACACACACACTTTTTTATATATATATATATATATATATATATATATATATATAATTACATGGTTTCAATATAATATCTGTATAATGAAAAAAGAAAGAAAGGTGCTCCAATGGTGCAGAAAATCACAACAGATATTGAAATATGTTTAAAATCCCCCTGCACTGAATGTTACTCACAGAGGTAGCGCACTATATTACAGTGCAAGTCAGGCAGGCTGGATAAATCTGAGCCCACCAGCTGGCTCATTCCGGATAACAGGTCCAACACCCTGTGTGTGCTGTATATAAAAAGAGACAGGGGAGGGGGAAAGAAAATCACAGGGGAGGGGGGCAGAAAATCACAACAAATATTGATGATATTCAAAATCGCCCCTCCAATGCATAATACTCACAAAAATAGGGCACTATATTGCAGTGCAAGTCAGGCAGGCTGGATAGATCAGAGCCCACCAGCTAGCTCACTCCAGCAAGCAGGTGACATATATAGAACAGTCTCCAAATAAAACTCACAAATCCTTGTATACACAAAACACCCCTATAGGTAAGGGGTAATTTATTGTGAACTTATGGCGCTGTTTCCTCAGGCAGTGAATATAAGTAAATGAACAATACAACATATATAAAGCCTTTAGTTAACCAGAGAAACATACAGGTATCCAATGTCTGCAAATTTACATCATTATCCTAATTAACAACAAGCTTCTGCTGTGTAAGAATTAACCCCTTAGAAACATTGTGGTAAAACATCCAAAATACAATATATAATTCTCATTTAGATCAGACAACTGATTCAAATAACTCCACAATCCCATATATTGGGAACAAATACAAAGTTAATACCTGGTTATATCATCTAGAAGTTAGCCTCTTAGAGACATTGTACCACCGTTATTATTGAACATCCATACTGGGATATATCATTCTTATTTGAATCAGATATCTGTTTCAAAGGCTCCACAATAACATATATTGCACATAAATACAAAAACAAAGTTGATACCTTGTTACAGTATCACCCAAGATGGCGAAACAATATTCCATATAGTCAGTTTTGCATATTACGAAGAAACTGCAAAAGGGATACAAATTTCAAGAAAGAAGCTGACCTTTTAGCTGATAGATTCATGGAGAAGAGGTATGATTAAAAAATAATCTCCCATAGCCTCATGAAAGCATCAGCTAGAGATAGGGATGAGCTAATACAGACTAAGGTACGCAAAGAGAATAGATTTAAGAATTCTCCAAAATGTATAACACAGTTCAAGAGTAATTATAGAGAAATTACCCATGTCCTTGAGAAATATTGGCCCATGCTACAAAATTATTAAATGTTAAAGGGAATAGCAGTAGACAAGCCACTATGCGTATTTAAAAGGGCCCCAACTTTAAAGAATTCCCTAGCTCCAAGCAGGATAGTGGCTACTAAAAAAAAAAAAACTATAGGTATTCAATAAAGCAAACTAACGGTTCAGGTTTTTTTAATCTTAATAAGGGTATTTTCAAATGTGCTAAAAGTAGATGCATGACTTGTAGTTTTATTGGCCACAAGGAAACTACTTTTAAGTCCAATACTACAGGTGAGGTTTATCCAATTAGGACTAGGATGACATGTGAAAGCATATATGTGGTTTATCTGATCACATGTATATGTACCAGTAGATGTTTGAGAACACGCTGGGGGGAGCACTCAGGAATATTAAGAGGAAGTATATCAAACAAAGTGTATCTGCCCATAGAACACATACACATGAGGGTAGGGAGGACATGTATCGAATTATTTCCATTGAGTATATCCCCAAATCCATACATTATAATAGGTTCAATAGGATGCGCCAAAGGGAAACCTATTGGATATGGAAATTGAGAACTCTATCGCCTGAAGGTCTCAATGAAAATATAGACCTGGCAGCTTTCCAATAGGTTTATTTTGATGCAGCCAAATAGGGTTTGATCTAGGATGAATATTGTCTTTTTATTTATATATATATATATATATATATATATATATATATATACATTGATTAGAGTAGCCGTGTTAGTCCAGAGATTTAGATATCAAAATAACAAGAGTATTGCATTGAGCAATGATACTTTTTTTATTGAACTAACTATACATTTATAAGATGACAAGCTTTCGGAAGAGTGTCTTTCTTTTTCAAGTGTGTATTGCTTCAGACTTGAAAAAGGAAGACACGCTTCCGAAAGCATTGTTATTTTGATATATATATATATATATATATATATATATATACATATATATTCATATACATTCCTGATCTTGGCCCATTCATATTATTATGGAATAGAATACACATAGATCGTAATGGGTTCCTTTTGGTATTATCAATCGACCATACATTTAGTGTAACTTACTAGGACAGACCGGCTATAAGGACATCAGACTAAGCCAGTTTTAAAATAATAATAATATAGAATATCGTGTTATGCTGAGTTTTTTATCTTATCTTTTCTGTAGATCATTTATTTGATTTATTTGAGTATAGATTTTATGTATTGTTTTAGGTTTTTATTTATGTTATTTTAAGTATCTTCTATGTTTAATGAATTTTTGGATGTCACCGCAATATATTAGTTGCATTCCCAACCAGTCTCGCACTTATAAGGCTGTGTCTAGATCACTTCCGCATTGTGATACCTGGTTGTGCCTGATGTAAAGCTTTTCAGTTGTTATGGAAACCTAGTGGTGGATCGGCTTCCCGGAATTTGATTGGGAGTAACGTTGCATCACGTGTTACTCATGACACAGAGCCGGATTATCAGAATGCAGAAGTGTTCCAAATAGTATAGACACGCTGGGATCGGCGATACTGTAACAAGGTATCAACTTTTTTTTGTATTTATATGCAATATATGTTATTGTGGAGTCATTTGAAACTGATATCTGATTCAAATAAGAATGATACATCCCAGTATGGTACAATGCCTCTAAGAGGCTAACTTCTAGACTCATGATTTGCAACCGTGGCACACTTTTTTACATTAAAAAATCCTGTGGCACACCACCATCCCAAAATTTCACAAAATCACACATTTTAGCCTAATACAGGATATATATACACTGTACTGTGCTGTCATGCCGTGCCTCCTACAAACTATACATGACATATTGACATTCATTCACAAACAATCATAATCATTGTCTGTGAATGAATGGCAATGTCATGGTTGTAAATGATGCCTGATGAGCCCACATACCTCCCAATATTTCAAAATTTGAAAGAGGGACACCCCCGCACTGTTGTCAGTCTGCCGCGGCACACCTGAGGATCTCTCACGGCACACTGGTTGAAAAACACTGTTCTAGATGATATAACAAGGTATTAACTTTGTACTTGTTCCCAATATATGGGAATGTGGAGATATTTGAATCAGGTGTCTGATCTAAATGAGAATTATATATTGGGCTCTATTTAACAAGCTCCTTATGGAGCTTGATGGCCCCTGTTTCTGGCGAGTCTTCAGACTTTCCAGAAACAGCAGTTATGAAGCAGCGGTCACAAAGACCGCTGCTCCATAACGCTGTCCGCCTGCTCTGAGCAGGTGGACAGACATCGCCGGAAATCAACCCGATCGAGTACGATCGGGTTGATTGACACCCCCTCTTATGAGCTTCTGGTGCAATGCTGAATACGGAGAGCGTATTGCTCTCCGCATTCAGCGAGGTCTGGCGGACCTGATCCGCACTGTCGGATCAGGTCCGCCAGACCTTGTTAAATAGAGCCCATTGTATTTTGGATGTTTTACCACAATGTTTCTAAGGGGTTAATCTTTATACACCAGAAGCTTGTTGTTAATTAGGATAATGATGCAAATTTGCACACGGACATTTTAATACCTGTATGTTTCTCTGGTTAACTAAAGGCTATCAGGCATATTTAACAAATGTCTGTCGGACCTGATTTGACAGTGCGGATCAGTTCCGACAGACATTGCTGAATGCGGAGAGCAATACGCTCTCTATATTCAGCAATGCACCAGCAGCTCACAAGAGCTGCTGGTGCAACGCCGCCCCCTGCAGACTCGTGGCTAAATGGCCACCAGCAAGGAGGTGTCAATCAACCCGATCGTACTCGAGCAGGTGGACAGAGCAGGTGGACAGGGTTATGGAGCAGCGGTCTTTGTGACCACTGCTTCATAACTGCTGTTTCTGGCGAGCCTCCAGGCTCGCCAGAAACACAGGCCCTCAAGCTCCATTCGGCGCTTGATAGATAGGCCCCTTTATATATGTTATATTGTTCATTTACTTATATTCACTGCCTGAGGAAACAGTGCCATAAGCACTGAGAAATGTGTTGCAGATTGTTTTAGATTTTAACTTTGTTCACAAAAAATTACCCCTTACCTATAGGGGGGTTTTGTTTTTACAAGGGTTTGTGAATTTTATTTGGAGACTGTTCTATAAATGTCACCTGCTTGCCGGAGTGAGCCAGCTGGTGTGCTCTGATCAATCCAGCCTGCCTGACTTGGACTGCAATATAGTGCGCTACCTCTGTGAGTAACATTCAGTGGAGGGGGATTTTGAGCATATTTAAATATCTGTTGTGATTTTCTGCACCATTGGAGCACCTTTCTTTCTTTTTTCATTATACAGCATTTCCACTTGTCATAAGAAGAGCTGATCCTGGTGTTTATCTACCATCGACGGAAGCCTCTTGGGGGCGCCTTTGTCCTTTGGGACCATCTTTGATGGACACAATTTGGTGACTTAAATATAATATCACAGGGAGAGCCAAAAGTTTCATTTTCAATCAATTTGTCAAGCCCCGCGTTAGCTGCGTTAGAGCATGCAACTTGCCTATGTGTTGGCCTATGTGTTTACCCCTCCTGTGGAGGTTTAAGCCTTTAAGGGATATGAAACCCAAAAAATATTTTTGTGATTAAGACCTATGATCAAATTTGCTGAGTTTCCATGATATTCTTTGTTGAAGAAACACCTAGGTAGGTCTCTGGAGCACTAAATGGCATGAAATAGTGATGCCCTCTAGTGCTCTTGCAAAACTGCTTACATATAGTGCCCCAGCTATGTGCATGCTCCTGAGCTTACATCCATGTAATTTCAACAACAGATACCAAGAGAGCAAAGTACATTTGATAATAGAAGTAAATTAGAAAGCTGTTTAAAATTGCCTGCTCTGTCTGAATCATAAATTTGTGTTTCCTTTTCAGGTTTCCTTTAATGATGGAAAAGAAAAGTTAATCAGGGTGAGAAACCCCTGGGGTTATGCAGAATGGAATGGAGCTTGGAGTGATAAGTAAGTTTTATCTACAGTCCTAACAATGGCAGTTTAGCTCTATATATAGAAACTACAACTTTACACATTACTGACCATAGATAATTATAGGTTTGATCACAATATGTTAAAAAGTTTATCAAATGATTTACCTACAACACTCCCAATAGATTTTTGGAGATTTTCTGTAGAAAATAAATTTGTAAAGGATTGGGGTCAACCCCTGTGTGTTTTACCCTTAAACTGTAGCTGCCTATCAAGAGATGCTGGGGCTGTGTGATTACCTTTCCTAATTGACTGGCTGACTGACTGGCTGACTGACTGACTGACTGGCTGACTGACTGACTGGCTGACTGACTGGCTGACTGACTGGCTGACTGGCTTACTTCCTATCAGCTAGATTACGAGTTTTGCAAGTTATTTCCATCACTCACCTCCCTATAGCGCTGCTATTACAGGTTTGCAAAAACCTGGCGTTAGCAGGCAGTAAGGCAGCTTTGAGCTCTATACCGCACACAAATACCAGCGCTGCTTTGAGATGCACGATATCCCCATAGACATCACTGGGGAGAGCCGGCTAAAAAAAAAGTCTAACACTTGTATAGCTCCGTAATGCAGCCCCATTGATTCCTATGGGGAAAGAAAAGTTATGTTTACACCTAACACCCTAACATAAACCCCGAGTCTAAACACCCCTAATCTGCTGCCCCGACATCGCCGCCACCTACATTACACTTATTAACCCCTAATCTGCCGTCCCCGACATCGCTGCCACCTACCTATATTTATTAACTCCTAATCTGCCACCCCCAATGTCGCCGCCACCTACCTACACTTATTAACCCCTAATCTGCTGCCCCCAATGCCGTAGCTACCTACATTACACCTATAAACCCCTAATCTGCCGCCCCCAATGTCGTCACTACCTAAGTACACTTATTAACCCCTAATCTGCCGCCCCCAACATCGTCGCCACTATACTAAAGTTATTAACCCCTAAACTTTACCCTAAATCTAACCCTAACCCTAACCTAACCCTGACACCACTAACTTTAACATAATTAAAATAAATCTAAATAAAAATTACAATTAATACCTAAATAATTCCTATTTAAAACTAAATACATACTTACCTGTAAAATAAAACCTAACCTAGCTACAATATAACTAATAGTTATATTGTAGCTATCTTAGGTTTTATTTTTATTTCACAGCTAAGTTTGTATTTATTTGAACTAGATAGACTAGTTAGTAAATAGTTAATAACCATTTACTAACTACCTAGTTAAAATAAATACAAATTTACCTGTAAAATAAAACCTAACCTGTCTTTCACTAACACCTATTATTACACTACAATTAAATCAATTACATTAATTAAATACAATTAACTAGTGATGTCGCGAATTGTTCACCGGCGAATAGTTCCCGGCGAACATAGCAAGTTCGCGTTCGCCGCGGCGGGCGAACATATGCGATGTTCGATCCGCCCCCTATTCGTCATCATTGAGTAATACTTTGACCCTGTACCTCACAGCCAGCAGGCACATTCCAGCCAAGCTAGTGTATTCAGTGTCCACTACAGTCCTGAAGGACTCATCTGATCTCTGCTGTAAGGACAGCACCCCAAAAAGCCCTTTCTAGGGCTGCTTTTTTTTTTCCCTGTGTAATCTAATTGCAGTTGCCTGCCTGCCAGCGTGTGTGTCAGGCTCACAGCGTATACTGTGCCCACTTGCCCAGTGCCACCACTCATATCTGGTGTAACAGTAGTGTAGACTTAAAAAAACCAACACTTTTTTGACTGTGTTAAATAATAGCAGTCAGTTTCCTTCACACGTGTGCGTTTAAGTGCCTGCCTGCCAGGGCACAGTGTCACCCCAGTGCAACTCATATGTGGTGTAACAGTAGTGTAGATTTAAAAAAAAAACAACACTTTTTTGACTGTGTTAAATAATAGCAGTTTCCTTCACACGTGTGCGTTTAAGTGCCTGCCTGCCAGGGCACAGTGTCACCCCAGTGCAACTCATATCTGGTGTAACAGTAGTGTAGATTTAAAAAAAACAACACTTTTTTGACTGTGTTAAATAATAGCAGTCAGTTTCCTTCACACGTGTGCGTTTAAGTGCCTGCCTGCCAGGGCACAGTGTCACCCCAGTGCAACTCATATGTGGTGTAACAGTAGTGTAGATTTAAAAAAAAAAAACAACACTTTTTTGACTGTGTTAAATAATAGCAGTTTCCTTCACACGTGTGCGTTTAAGTGCCTGCCTGCCAGGGCACAGTGTCACCCCAGTGCAACTCATATCTGGTGTAACAGTAGTGTAGATTTAAAAAAAAAAAACACTTTTTTGACTGTGTTAAATAATAGCAGTCAGTTTCCTTCGCACGTGTGCGTTTAAGTACCTGCCTGCCAGGGCACAGTGTCACCCCAGTGCAACTCATATGTGGTGTAACAGTAGTGTAGATTTTAAAAAAAAACACTTTTTTGACTGTGTTAAATAATAGCAGTCAGTTTCCTTCACACGTGTGCGTTTAAGTGCCTGCCTGCCAGGGCACAGTGTCACCCCAGTGCAACTCATATCTGGTGTAACAGTAGTGTACATACCTGATGTTTTAAAGCACGTTATTCCAAACAATTTAGGAATGTTAGGTGATTTATGCCCTTTATGGATTAAAACCAGACTCTGCATCAACTATGTAATTTTCCATGGGAGTTTTGCCATGGATCCACCTCTGGCATGCCACAGTCCAGGTGTTAGTACCCTTGAAACAACTTTTCCATCACTATTGTGGCCAGAAAGAGTCCCTGTGGGTTTTAAAATTCGCCTGCCTATTGAAGTCTATGGCGGTTCGCCCGTTCGCTAACAGTTGTGGAAGTTCGCGGCTGCCGTTCGCGAACGCAAAATTTTAGGTTCAAATTTTAGGTTCGCGACATCACTACAATTAACTAAATTACAAAAAAAACATAAATACTAAATTACACAAAATAAAAAAAGAAATTATCAAATATTTAAACTAATTACATCTAATCTAATAGCCCTATCAAAATAAAAAGGCCCCCCCAAAATAAAAAACCCTAGCCTAAACTAAACTGTTAATAGCCCTTAAAAGGGCCTTTTGCAGGGCATTGCCCCAAAGAAATCAGCTCTTTTACCTGTAAAAAAAATGCAAACAACCCCCCTACAGTAAAACCCACCACCCACACAACCAAACCCCCCAAATAAAATCCTATCTAAAATACCTAAGATCCCCATTGCCCTGAAAAGGGCATTTAGCTCTTTTTCTTTGCCCAAACCCTAAGCTAAAAATAAAACCCACCCAATAAACCCTTAAAAAAACCTAACACTAACTCCCGAAGATTCACTTAATGTTTTTGAAGACCGGACATCCATCCTCAACGAAGCCGGGAGAAGTCTTCATCCAAGCCGGCAGAAGTCTTCATCCAGATGGCATCTTCTATCTTCATCCATCCGGCATCAGCCAATAGGATTTTTTCACCTTTAATTCCGATTGGCTGATAGAATTCTATCAGCCAATCGGAATTCAAGGGACGCCATCTTGGATGACGTCCCTTAAAGGAACATTCATTCTTCAGTAGCCGTCAACAGAAGAGGATGCTCTGCGCCGGATGTCTTGAAGATGGAGCCGCTCCGCGGCGGAAGGATGAATATAGAAGATGCCGTCTGGATGAAGACTTCTGCCCGTCTTGAGGACCACTTCTTGCCGCTTGGATGAAGACTTCTCCCGGCTTCGTTGAGGACTTCTTGCCACTTGGATGAAGACTTCTCCCGGCTTCGTTGAGGATGGATGTCCGGTCTTCAATAAGTGGATCTTCGGGGGTTAGTGAAAGGTTTTTTTAAGGGTTTATTGGGTGGGTTTTATTTTTAGCTTAGGATTTGGGCAAAGAAAAAGAGCTAAATGCCCTTTTAAGGGCAATGCCCATCCAAATGCCCTTTTCAGTGCAATGAGGAGCTTAGGTTTTTTAGATAGGATTTTATTTGGGGGATTTGGTTGTGTGGGTGGTGGGTTTTACTGTTGGGGGGTTGTTTGTATTTTTTTTTACAGGTAAAAGAGCTGATTTCTTTGGGGCAATGCCCCGCAAAAGGCCCTTTTAAGGGCTATTGGCAGTTTAGTTTAGGCTAGGGTTTTTTTTTTTTAGGGGGGGGGGGCTTTTTTATTTTGATAGGGCTATTAGATTATGTGTAATTAGGTTAAATATTTGATAATTTCTTTTTTATTTTGTGTAATTTAGTGTTTATTTTTTTTGTAATTTAGTTAATTGTATTTAATTAATGTAATTGGTTTAATTGTAGTGTAATGTTAGGTGTTAGTGTAAGACAGGTTAGGTTTTATTTTACAGATACATTTGTATTTATTTTAACTAGGTAGCTAGTAAATAGTTAATAACTATTTACTAACTAGTCTACCTAGTTAAAATAAATACAAACTTGCCTGTGAAATAAAAATAAAACCTAAGCTAGCTACAATGTAACTATTAGTTATATTGCAGCTAGCTTAGGGTTTATTTTACAGGTAAGTATTTAGTTTTAGAATTATTATTAGAATTATTTAGTTAATGATAGTAATTTTTATTTAGATTTATTTTAATTATATTTAAGTTAGGGGTGTTAGGGTTAGACTTAGGGTTAGGTTTAAGGGTTAATAACTTTAGTATAGTGGCAGCGGTGACGTTGGGGCGGCAGATTAGGGGTTAATAATATTTAACTAGTGTTTGCGATGCAGGAGTGCAGCGATTTAGGGGTTAATATGTTTATTATAGTGGAGGCGATGTCCGGAGCCGCAGATTAGGGGTTAATAATTTAATTTAGTGTTTGCGATGCAGGAGGGCCTCGGTTTAGGGGTTAAAAGGTAGTTTATGGGTGTTAGTGTACTTTGTAACACTTTAGTTATGAGGTTTATGCTACAGATTTGTAACGTAAAACCCATAACTACTGACTTTAGATGGAGGTACGAATCTTGACGGTATAGGGTGTACCGCTCACTTTTTGGCCTCCCAGGCAAAATTTGTAATACCGGCACTATGGAAGTCCCACTGATAAAGGACTTTTTTAAAGGTGCGGCAGTTTCTTTGCTTTAAGGCCAAAAAATTGTGCGGTACAGCTATACCTGCAAAACTCGTAATAGCAGCGGTAGTGAAAAAGCAGCGTTATGAGGCTTTTTCACTCATAACTCAAAACTCGTAATCTAGCCGTATGTCTTTAACCCCATTAGTCATTAACCCAAAAATGTCATGCTGTACAAATTAGAACATGATTTTTTGCACTAGAATATCCCTTTAAAGGGACATTAAGCACTAAATAAATGCTATATACAATGGCATATTAAAAACATAAAGACTAGCCTATTGTAAGATGGGGACCGATTTATCAAGTGTCTGTCCGACATGATCCGCTCAGTGGATCATGTTCGACAGACATCGCAGCGTGCTGACAGCATATGCTGTGGGCATTTAACATTGCACAAACAGTTCTGGTGAACTGCTTGTACAATGCCACCCCCTGCAGATTCGAAGTGTGTGTCAATCAACCTGATATCAGGCGGATTGATGTCTGCAGCCTCAGAGGCAGCAGACAAGTTAAGGAGCAGCGGTTTTAAGACCGCTGCTCCTTAACTGCTATAATTAGATTAGGCTTAGGAGCGAGTAACCTTCCCACTCCAAGAAAAAGCAAAGCTAATAAATGTGAAGTACCAAGTAACTATGATTAACAATCACATCTAAACAGCAAAATCAAACAGGAACATACATGGTCGTCATTTCATGAGAGTACTGGCAGTTCTTTCCGGTTGGTCCTTTTGCTGTCAGTTCAGCTGTGAATCATATGCACTTTAGGAATTTAAATAACTGTACTTGGTTAAAAGAAAATTCAACAACAACAAAAGTAAACTCCATAAGAACACACCTGAAATAGTCATCTTATATATAAGGCAAATTGTTCCAGTAATGTCACGTAAATGATGCGTTTATTAATTTTATTTTCTGTCAGTTCCTCTGAATGGGACAAGGTGGACCCCAAAGTAAAGGCTGATCTTAACCTGCAGTGCGATGATGGGGAAGCTTGGTAAGTTCTCTTACTGCAAAGAAGAATTGCTCACGTACATACTTGCAAACCAGTAAATACTTTAGGGGTTGGCAAATACTGTATATTTCAAATTTAGAAGTTATCACAATGTTGAGGCGTTACCACTTTTGTGGGTATTTGTATATAAATATATAAATTAATTAAGTTCTTACTCTCTGGCTACCAGGGGATGTTGTGATATACATACAGTAGAATGTACCAGGTCTGGAAAGGTTTATCTAACAATCAGTAATAGGTCAAATGTATAAGGGAGCTTTACAATAAGTAGGGTACCTATTGTTATTTAAATAAGGACACAAGAAAATGCACGTCCTTGTAAAGATACATTATATAATATTGTTCACTTAAATGACCCTGACATTTGTATTTCTCCAACATAGGTGTGTCCGGTCCACGGCGTCATCCTTACTTGTGGGATATTCTCTTCCCCAACAGGAAATGGCAAAGAGCCCAGCAAAGCTGGTCACATGATCCCTCCTAGGCTCCGCCTTCCCCAGTCATTCTCTTTGCCGTTGTACAGGCAACATCTCCACGGAGATGGCTTAGAGTTTTTTAGTGTTTAACTGTAGTTTTTATTATTCAATCAAGAGTTTGTTATTTTAAAATAGTGCTGGTATGTACTATTTACTCTGAAACAGAAAAGAGATGAAGATTTCTGTTTGTAAGAGGAAAATGATTTTAGCAACCGTTACTAAAATCGATGGCTGTTTCCACACAGGACTGTTGAGAGGAATTAACTTCAGTTGGGGGAACAGTAAGCAGACTTTTGCTGCTTGAGGTATGACACATTCTAACAAGACGATGTAATGCTGGAAGCTGTCATTTTCCCTATGGGATCCGGTAAGCCATTTTTATTACAGAAAGAAAAAAAGGGCTTCACAAGGGTTTTTTAAGACTGTAGACATTTTCTGGGCTAAATCGATTTATATATAAACATATTTTATACTCCATAGCCTTGAGGAATTATTTTAATCTTGGGAATTATGTAAAATAACCGGCAGGCACTGTATTGGACACCTTATTCTCTAGGGGCTTTCCCTAATCATAGGCAGAGTCTCATTTTCGCGCCTCTATTGCGCACTTGTTTTTGAGAAGCATGACATGCAGATGCATGTGTGAGGAGCTCTGATACATAGAAAAGACTTTCTGAAGGCGTCATTTGGTATCGTATTCCCCTTTGGGCTTGGTTGGGTCTCAGCAAAGCAGATACCAGGGACTGTAAAGGGGTTAAATATAAAAACGGCTCCGGTTCCGTTATTTTAAGGGTTAAAGCTTCCAAATTTGGTGTGCAATACTTTTCAGGCTTTAAGACACTGTGGTGAAATTTTGGTGAATTTTGAACAATTCCTTCATACTTTTTCGCAATTGCAGTAATAAAGTGTGTTCAGTTTAAAATTTAAAGTGACAGTAACGGTTTTATTTTAAAACGTTTTTTGTACTTTGTTATCAAGTTTTTGCCTGTTTAACATGTCTGAACTACCAGATAGACTGTGTTCTGAATGTGGGGAAGCCAAGGTTCCTTCTCATTTAAATAGATGTGATTTATGTGACACAAAATTTAGAGAAAATGATGCCCAAGATGATTCCTCAAGTGAGGGGAGTAAGCATGGTACTGCATCATCCCCTCCTTCGTCTACACCAGTCTTGCCCACACAGGAGGCCCCTAGTACATCTAGCGCGCCAATACTCCTTACTATGCAACAATTAACGGCTGTAATGGATAATTCTATCAAAAACATTTTAGCCAAAATGCCCACTTATCAGCGAAAGCGCGACTGCTCTGTTTTAGAAAATACTGAAGAGCATGAGGACGCTGATGATATTGGTTCTGAAGGGCCCCTACACCAGTCTGAGGTGGCCAGGGAGGTTTTGTCTGAGGGAGAAATTTCAGATTCAGGGAAAATTTCTCAACAAGCTGAACCTGCATTTAAATTTAAATTGGAACATCTCCGCGCTCTGCTTAAGGAGGTGTTATCCACTCTGGATGATTGTGAGAATTTGGTCATTCCAGAGAAACTATGTAAAATGGACAAGTTCCTAGAGGTCCCGGGGCCCCCCGAAGCTTTTCCTATACCCAAGCGGGTGGCGGACATTGTAAATAAAGAATGGGAAAGGCCCGGTATACCTTTCGTCCCTCCCCCCATATTTAAAAAATTGTTTCCTATGATCGACCCCAGAAAGGACTTATGGCAGACAGTCCCCAAGGTCGAGGGGGCGGTTTCTACTCTAAACAAACGCACCACTATACCCATAGAAGATAGTTGTGCTTTCAAAGATCCTATGGATAAAAAATTAGAAGGTTTGCTTAAAAAGATGTTTGTTCAGCAAGGTTACCTTCTACAACCAATTTCATGCATTGTTCCTGTCACTACAGCAGCGTGTTTCTGGTTCGATGAGCTAGAAAAGGCGCTCAATAATAATTCTCCTTCTTATGAGGAGATTATGGACAGAGTTCATGCTCTCAAATTGGCTAATTCTTTCACCCTAGACGCCACTTTGCAATTGGCTAGGTTAGCGGCGAAAAATTCTGGTTTTGCTATTGTGGCGCAGAGCGCTTTGGTTAAAATCTTGGTCAGCGGATGCGTCTTCCAAGAACCAATTGCTTAATATTCCTTTCAAGGGGAAAACGCTGTTTGGCCCTGACTTGAAAGAGATTATATCTGATATCACTGGGGGCAAGGGCCACGCCCTTCCTCAGGATAGGTCTTTCAAGGCCAAAAATAAACCTAATTTTCGTCCCTTTCGCAGAAACGGACCAGCCCCAAGTGCTACGTCCTCTAAGCAAGAGGGTAATACTTCTCAAGCCAAGCCAGCCTGGAGACCAATGCAAGGCTGGAACAAAGGAAAGCAGGCCAAGAAACCTGCCACTGCTACCAAGACAGCATGAGATGTTGGCCCCCGATCCGGGACCGGATCTGGTGGGGGGCAGACTCTCTCTCTTCGCTCAGGCTTGGGCAAGAGATGTTCTGGATCCTTGGGCACTAGAAATAGTCTCCCAAGGTTATCTTCTGGAATTCAAGGGGCTTCCCCCAAGGGGGAGGTTCCACAGGTCTCAATTGTCTTCAGACCACATAAAAAGACAGGCATTCTTACATTGTGTAGAAGACCTGTTAAAAATGGGAGTGATTCATCCTGTTCCTTTAGGAGAACAAGGGATGGGGTTCTACTCCAATCTGTTCGTAGTTCCCAAAAAAGAGGGAACATTCAGACCAATCTTAGATCTCAAGATCCTAAACAAGTTTCTCAAGGTTCCATCGTTCAAAATGGAAACCATTCGAACAATTCTTCCTTCCATCCAGGAAGGTCAATTCATGACCACGGTGGATTTAAAGGATGCGTATCTACATATTCCTATCCACAAGGAACATCATCGGTTCCTAAGGTTCGCATTCCTGGACAAGCATTACCAGTTTGTGGCACTTCCGTTCGGATTAGCCACTGCTCCAAGGATTTTCACAAAGGTACTAGGGTCCCTTCTAGCGGTGCTAAGACCAAGGGGCATTGCAGTAGTACCTTACTTGGACGACATTCTGATTCAAGCGTCGTCCCTTCCTCAAGCAAAGGCTCACACGGACATTGTCCTGGCCTTTCTCAGATCTCACGGGTGGAAAGTGAACGTAGAAAAAAGTTCTCTATCTCCGTCAACAAGGGTTCCCTTCTTGGGAACAATAATAGACTCTTTAGAAATGAGGATTTTTCTGACAGAGGCCAGAAAATCAAAACTTCTAAACTCTTGTCAAATACTTCATTCTGTTCCTCTTCCTTCCATAGCGCAGTGCATGGAAGTAATAGGTTTGATGGTAGCGGCAATGGACATAGTTCCTTTTGCGCGAATTCATCTAAGACCATTACAACTGTGCATGCTCAGTCAGTGGAATGGGGACTATACAGACTTGTCTCCGACGATACAAGTAGATCAGAGGACCAGAGATTCACTCCGTTGGTGGCTGTCCCTGGACAACCTGTCACAGGGGATGAGCTTCCGCAGACCAGAGTGGGTCATTGTCACGACCGACGCCAGTCTGGTGGGCTGGGGCGCGGTCTGGGGACCCCTGAAAGCTCAGGGTCTTTGGTCTCGGGAAGAATCTCTTCTCCCGATAAATATTCTGGAACTGAGAGCGATATTCAATGCTCTCAAGGCTTGGCCTCAGCTAGCAAAGGCCAAGTTCATACGGTTTCAATCAGACAACATGACGACTGTTGCGTACATCAACCATCAAGGGGGAACAAGGAGTTCCCTGGCGATGGAAGAAGTGACCAAAATCATTCAATGGGCGGAGTCTCACTCCTGCCACTTGTCTGCAATCCACATCCCAGGAGTGGAAAATTGGGAAGCGGATTTTCTGAGTCGTCAGACATTTCATCCGGGGGAGTGGGAACTCCATCCGGAAATCTTTGCCCAAATTACTCAATTGTGGGGCATTCCAGACATGGATCTGATGGCCTCTCATCAGAACTTCAAGGTTCCTTGCTACGGGTCCAGATCCAGGGATCCCAAGGCGACTCTAGTAGATGCACTAGTAGCACCTTGGACCTTCAAACTAGCTTATGTATTCCCGCCGTTTCCTCTCATCCCCAGGCTGGTAGCCAGGATCAATCAGGAGAGGGCATCGGTGATCTTGATAGCTCCTGCGTGGCCACGCAGGACTTGGTATGCAGACCTGGTGAATATGTCATCGGTTCCACCATGGAAGCTACCTTTGAGACGAGACCTTCTTGTTCAAGGTCCGTTCGAACATCCGAATCTGGTCTCACTCCAACTGACTGCTTGGAGATTGAACGCTTGATCTTATCAAAGCGAGGGTTCTCAGATTCTGTCATTGATACTCTTGTTCAGGCCAGAAAGCCTGTAACTAGAAAAATTTACCACAAAATATGGAAAAAATATATCTGTTGGTGTGAATCTAAAGGATTCCCTTGGGACAAGGTAAAAATTCCTAAGATTCTATCCTTTCTTCAAGAAGGTTTGGAGAAAGGATTATCTGCAAGTTCCTTGAAGGGACAGATTTCTGCCTTGTCTGTGTTACTTCACAAAAAGCTGGCAGCTGTGCCAGATGTTCAAGCCTTTGTTCAGGCTCTGGTTAGAATCAAGCCTGTTTACAAACCTTTGACTCCTCCTTGGAGTCTCAATTTAGTTCTTTCAGTTCTTCAGGGGGTTCCGTTTGAACCCTTACATTCCGTTGATATTAAGTTATTATCCTGGAAAGTTTTGTTTTTGGTTGCAATTTCTTCTGCTAGAAGAGTTTCAGAATTATCTGCTCTGCAGTGTTCTCCTCCTTATCTGGTGTTCCATGCAGATAAGGTGGTTTTACGTACTAAACCTGGTTTTCTTCCGAAAGTTGTTTCTAACAAAAACATTAACCAGGAGATAGTCGTGCCTTCTTTGTGTCCGAATCCAGTTTCAAAGAAGGAACGTTTGTTGCACAATTTGGATGTTGTTCATGCTCTAAAATTCTATTTAGATGCTACAAAGGATTTTAGACAAACATCTTCCTTGTTTGTTGTTTATTCTGGTAAAAGGAGAGGTCAAAAAGCAACTTCTACCTCTCTCTCTTTTTGGATTAAAAGCATCATCAGATTGGCTTATGAGACTGCCGGACGGCAGCCTCCTGAAAGAATCACAGCTCATTCCACTAGGGCTGTGGCTTCCACATGGGCCTTCAAGAACGAGGCTTCTGTTGATCAGATATGTAAGGCAGCGACTTGGTCTTCACTGCACACTTTTACTAAATTTTACAAGTTTGATACTTTTGCTTCTTCTGAGGCTATTTTTGGGAGAAAGGTTTTGCAAGCCGTGGTGCCTTCCATCTAGGTGACCTGATTTGCTCCCTCCCTTCATCCGTGTCCTAAAGCTTTGGTATTGGTTCCCACAAGTAAGGATGACGCCGTGGACCGGACACACCTATGTTGGAGAAAACAGAATTTATGTTTACCTGATAAATTACTTTCTCCAACGGTGTGTCCGGTCCACGGCCCGCCCTGGTTTTTTAATCAGGTCTGATAATTTATTTTCTTTAACTACAGTCACCACGGTATCATATGGTTTCTCCTATGCAAATATTCCTCCTTTACGTCGGTCGAATGACTGGGGAAGGCGGAGCCTAGGAGGGATCATGTGACCAGCTTTGCTGGGCTCTTTGCCATTTCCTGTTGGGGAAGAGAATATCCCACAAGTAAGGATGACGCCGTGGACCGGACACACCGTTGGAGAAAGTAATTTATCAGGTAAACATAAATTCTGTTTTTTATAAGTATCTTTACTTCATTTAAAAAAGCTGTATTGAACATTAAAAAAAACACTGAATTAAAAATTAAAGGGACATAACACCCAATTTCTTTCATGTATTTGGCAAGAGTCCATAAGCTAGTGACGTATGGGATATACAATCCTACCAGGAGGGGCAAAGTTTCCCAAACCTCAAAATGCCTATAAATACACCCCTCACCACACCCACAATTCAGTTTTACAAACTTTGCCTCCTATGGAGGTGGTGAAGTAAGTTTGTGCTAAGATTTCTACGTTGATATGCGCTTCTCAGCATTTTGAAGCCCGATTCCTCTCAGAGTAAAGCAAATGTCAGAGGGATGTTAAGGGAGTATCATCTATTGAATGCAATGATTTTCCTAATGGGGATCTATTTCATAGGTTCTCTGTTATCGGTCATAGAGATTCATCTCCTACCTCCCTTTTCAGATTGACGATATACTCTCATATACAATTACCTCTACTGTTAACTGTTTGAGTACTGGTTTGGCTATCTGCTATATGTGGATGGGTGTTTTTCGGTAAGTATGTTTTTTATTACTTAAGACACCCCAGCTATGGTTTGGCACTTTATGCATTTATATAAAGTTCTAAATATATGTATTGTACTTATTTCTTTCATGTAATTAGCAAGAGTCCATGAGCTAGTGACGTATGGGCTATACATTCCTACCAGGAGGGGCAAAGTTTCCCAAACCTTAAAATGCCTATAAATACACCCCTCACCACACCCACAAATCAGTTTTACAAACTTTGCCTCCTATGGAGGTGGTGAAGTAAGTTTGTGCTAGATTCTACGTTGATATGCGCTCCGCAGCAGGTTGGAGCCCGGTTTTCCTCTCAGCGTGCAGTGAATGTCAGAGGGATGTGAGGAGAGTATTGCCTATTTGAATGCAATGATCTCCTTCTACGGGGTCTATTTCATAGGTTCTCTGTTATCGGTCGTAGAGATTCATCTCTTACCTCCCTTTTCAGATCGACGATATACTCTTATATATACCATTACCTCTGCTGATTTTCGTTTCAGTACTGGTTTGGCTTTCTACAAACATGTAGATGAGTGTCCTGGGGTAAGTAAATCTTATTTTCTGTGACACTCTAAGCTATGGTTGGGCACTTTTTTATAAAGTTCTAAATATATGTATTCAAACATTTATTTGCCTTGACTCAGGATGTTCAACATTCCTTATTTTCAGACAGTCAGTTTCATATTTGGGATAATGCATTTGAATCAATTATTTTTTTCTTACCTTAAAAAATTTTGACTTTTTTTCCTGTGCGCTGTTAGGCTCGCGGGGGCTGAAAATGCTTCATTTTATTACGTCATTCTGGCGCGGACTTTTTTGGCGCAAAAAATCTTATCTGTTTCCGGCGTCATACGTGTCGCCAGGAAGTTGCGTCATTTTTTTTACGTTCTTTTGCGCCAAAAATGTCGGCGTTCCGGATGTGGCGTCATTTTTTGCGCCAAAAGCATTTAGCCGCCAAATAATGTGGGCGTCTTATTTTGGCGCTAAAAAATATGGGCGTCGCTTTTGTCTCCACATTATTTAAGTCTCATTTTTCATTGCTTCTGGTTGCTAGAAGCTTGTTCCTTGGCATTTTTTCCCATTCCTGAAACTGTCATTTAAGGAATTTGATCAATTTTGCTTTTTATGTTGTTTTTTCTCTTACATATTGCAAGATGTCTCACGTTGCATCTGAGTCAGAAGATACTTCAGGAAAATCGCTGTCTGGTGCTGGAACTACCAAAGCTAAGTGTATCTGCTGTAAACTTTTGGTAGCTGTTCCTCCAGCTGTTGTTTGTACTAATTGTCATGACAAACTCGTTAATGCAGATAATATTTCCTTTAGTAATGTACCATTACCTGTTGCAGTTCCATCAACATCTAATATTCAGAGTGTTCCTGATAACATAAGAGATTTTGTTTCTGAATCCATCAAGAAGGCTATGTCTGTTATTCCTCCTTCTAGTAAACATAAAAAATCTTTTAAAACTTCTCTTTATCCAGATGAATTTTTAAATGAACATCATCATTCTGATTCTAATGACTCTTCTAGTTCAGAGGATTCTGTCTCAGAGGTTGATGCTGATAAATCTTCATATTTATTTAAAATGGAATTTATTCGTTCTTTACTTAAAGAAGTACTAATTGCTTTAGAAATTGAGGATTCTGGTCCTCTTGATACTAAATCTAAACGTTTAGATAAGGTCTTTAAATCTCCTGTGGTTATTCCAGAAGTTTTTCCTGTTCCTGGTGCTATTTCTGAAGTAATTTCCAGAGAATGGAATAATTTGGGTAATTCATTTACTCCTTCTAAACGTTTTAAGCAATTATATCCTGTGCCGTCTGATAGATTAGAATTTTGGGACAAAATCCCTAAAGTTGATGGGGCTATTTCTACCCTTGCTAAACGTACTACTATTCCTACGTCAGATGGTACTTCGTTTAAGGATCCTTTAGATAGGAAAATTGAATCCTTTCTAAGAAAAGCTTATCTGTGTTCAGGTAATCTTCTTAGACCTGCTATATCATTGGCTGATGTTGCTGCAGCTTCAACTTTTTGGTTGGAAACTTTAGCGCAACAAGTAACAGATCATGATTCTCATAATATTATTATTCTTCTGCAACATGCTAATAATTTTATCTGTGATGCCATTTTTGATATTATCAGAGTTGATGTCAGGTTTATGTCTCTAGCTATTTTAGCTAGAAGAGCTTTATGGCTTAAAACTTGGAATGCTGATATGTCTTCTAAATCGACTCTACTTTCCATTTCTTTCCAGGGTAACAAATTATTTGGTTCTCAGTTGGATTCTATTATCTCAACTGTTACTGGTGGGAAAGGAACTTTTTTACCACAGGATAAAAGATCTAAGGGTAAAAACAGGGCTAATAATCGTTTTCGTTCCTTTTGTTTCAACAAAGAACAAAAGCCTGATCCTTCTTCCTCAGGAGCAGTTTCTGTTTGGAAACCATCTCCAGTCTGGAATAAATCCAAGCCTTCTAGAAAAGCAAAGCCAGCTTCTAAGTCCACATGAAGGTGCGGCCCTCATTCCAGCCCAGCTGGTAGGGGGCAGGTTACGTTTTTTCAAAGAAATTTGGATCAATTCTGTTCACAATCTTTGGATTCAGAACATCGTTTCAGAAGGGTACAGAATTGGTTTCAAGATAAGACCTCCTGCAAAGAGATTTTTTCTTTCCCGTGTCCCAGTAAACCCAGCGAAAGCTCAAGCATTTCTGAAATGTGTTTCAGATCTAGAGTTGGCTGGAGTAATTATGCCAGTTCCAGTTCTGGAACAGGGGCTGGGGTTTTATTCGAATCTCTTCATTGTACCAAAGAAGGAGAATTCCTTCAGACCAGTTCTGGATCTAAAAATATTGAATCGTTATGTAAGGATACCAACATTCAAAATGGTAACTGTAAGGACTATCTTGCCTTTTGTTCAGCAAGGGCATTATATGTCCACGATAGATTTACAGGATGCATATCTGCATATTCCGATTCATCCAGATCACTATCAGTTCCTGAGATTCTCTTTCCTGGACAAGCATTACCAGTTTGTGGCTCTGCCGTTTGGCCTAGCTACAGCCCCAAGAATTTTTACAAAGGTTCTCGGTGCCCTTCTGTCTGTAATCAGAGAACAGGGTATTGTGGTATTTCCTTATTTGGACGATATCTTGGTACTTGCTCAGTCTTTACATTTTGCAGAATCTCATACGAATCGACTTGTGTTGTTTCTTCAAGATCATGGTTGGAGGATCAATTTACTAAAAAGTTCATTGATTCCTCAGACAAGGGTAACCTTTTTGGGTTTCCAGATAGATTCAGTGTCCATGACTCTGTCTTTGACAGAAAAGAGACGTCTAAAATTGATTTCAGCTTGTCGAAACCTTCAGTCACAATCATTCCCTTCGGTAGCCTTATGCATGGAAATTCTAGGTCTTATGACTGCTGCATCGGACGCGATCCCCTTTGCTCGTTTTCACATGCGGCCTCTTCAGCTCTGTATGCTGAATCAATGGTGCAGGGATTACACAAAGATATCTCAATTAATATCTTTAAAACCGATTGTACGACACTCATTCAGGGGGCTTCTTTTGTTCTTCCGACCTGGACTGTAATTTCAACAGATGCAAGTCTTACAGGTTGGGGAGCTGTGTGGGGGTCTCTGACGGCACAAGGAGTTTGGGAATCTCAGGAGGTGAGATTACCGATCAATATTTTGGAACTCCGTGCAATTTTCAGAGCTCTTCAGTCTTGGCCTCTTCTGAAGAGAGAATCGTTCATTTGTTTTCAGACAGACAATGTCACAACTGTGGCATACATCAATCATCAAGGAGGGACTCACAGTCCTCTGGCTATAAAGAAGTATCTCAAATTCTGGTTTGGGTGGAATACAGCTCCTGTCTAATCTCTGCGGTTCATATTCCAGGAATAGACAATTGAGAAGCGGATTATCTCAGTCGCCAAACGTTGCATCCGGGCGAATGGTCTCTTCACCCAGAGGTATTTCTTCAGATTGTTCAAATGTGGGAACTTCCAGAAATAGATCTGATGGCTTCTCATCTAAACAAAAAACTTCCCAGGTATCTGTCCAGATCCCGGGATCCTCAGGTGGAGGCAGTGGATGCATTATCACTTCCTTGGAAGTATCATCCTGCCTATATCTTTCTGCCTCTAGTTCTTCTTCCAAGAGTAATCTCCAAGATTCTGAAGGAATGCTCGTTTGTTCTGCTGGTAGCTCCGGCATGGCCTCACAGGTTTTGGTATGCAGATCTTGTCCGGATGGCCTCTTGTCAACCGTGGACTCTTCCGTTAAGACCAGACCTTCTGTCACAAGGTCCTTTTTTCCATCAGGATCTCAAATCCTTAAATTTAAAGGTATGGAGATTGAACGCTTGATTCTTGGTCAAAGAGGTTTCTCTGACTCTGTGATTAATACTATGTTACAGGCTCGTAAATCTGTATCTAGAGAGATATATTATAGAGTCTGGAAGACTTATATTTCTTGGTGTCTTTCTCATCATTTTTCCTGGCATTCTTTTAGAATTTTACAGTTTCTTCAGGATGGTTTAGATAAAGGTTTGTCCGCAAGTTCCTTGAAAGGTAAAATCTCTGCTCTTTCTGTTCTTTTTCACAGAAAGATTGCTAATCTTCCTGATATTCATTGTTTTGTACAAGCCTTGGTTCATATAAAACCTGTCATTAAGTCAATTTCTCCTCCTTGGAGTTTGAATTTGATTCTGGGGGCTCTTCAAGCTCCTCCGTTTGAACCTATGCATTCTTTGGACATTAAATTACTTTCTTGGAAAGTTTTGTTCCTTTTGGCCATCTCTTCTGCAAGAAGAGTCTCTGAATTATCTGCTCTTTCTTGTGAGTCTCCTTTTCTGATTTTTCATCAGGATAAGGCGGTGTTGCGAACTTCTTTTGAATTTTTGCCTAAGGTTGTGAATTCCAACAACATTAGTAGAGAAATTCTGGTTCCTTCATTATGTCCTAATCCTAAGAATTCTAAGGAGAAATCGTTGCATTCTTTGGATGTTGTTAGAGCTTTGAAATATTATGTTGAAGCTACTAAGTCTTTCCGAAAGACTTCTAGTCTATTTGTTATCTTTTCCGGTTCTAGAAGAGGCCAGAAAGCTTCTGCCATTTCTTTGGCATCTTGGTTGAAATCTTTAATTCATCATGCTTATGTCGAGTCGGGTAAAACTCCGCCTCAAAGGATTACAGCTCATTCTACTAGGTCAGTTTCTACTTCCTGGGCGTTTAGGAATGAAGCTTCGGTTGATCAGATTTGCAAAGCAGCAACTTGGTCTTCTTTGCATACTTTTACTAAATTCTACCATTTTTATGTGTTTTCTTCTTCTGAAGCAGTTTTTGGTAGAAAAGTACTTCAGGCAGCGGTTTCAGTTTGAATCTTCTGCTCTTTTTTTCAATAAACTTTATTTTGGGTGTGGATTATTTTCAGCAGGAATTGGCTGTCTTTATTTTATCCCTCCCTCTCTAGTGACTCTTGCGTGGAAAGATCCACATCTTGGGTAGTCATTATCCCATACGTCACTAGCTCATGGACTCTTGCTAATTACATGAAAGAAAACATAATTTATGTTAGAACTTACCTGATAAATTCATTTCTTTCATATTAGCAAGAGTCCATGAGGCCCACCCTTTTTTGTGGTGGTTATGATTTTTTGTATAAAGCACAATTATTCCAATTCCTTATTTTTTTTATGCTTTCGCACTTTTTTCTTATCACCCCACTTCTTGGCTATTCGTTAAACTGATTTGTGGGTGTGGTGAGGGGTGTATTTATAGACATTTTAAGGTTTGGGAAACTTTGCCCCTCCTGGTAGGAATGTATATCCCATACGTCACTAGCTCATGGACTCTTGCTAATATGAAAGAAATGAATTTATCAGGTAAGTTCTAACATAAATTATGTTATTTGCCATGAGTCAGGTTCATGAATTTCCTTGTGCAGACTGTCAGTTTCATATTTGGGGAAAATAAACATATTAAGAAATATTTTTCTCCAACATTGGTGTGTCCGGTCCACGGCATCATCCTTACTTGTGGGAATATCTCTTCCCCAACAGGAAATGGCAAAGAGTCCCAGCAAAGCTGGCCATATAGTCCCTCCTAGGCTCCGCCCACCCCAGTCATTCTCTTTGCCGTTGCACAGGCAACATCTCCACGGAGATGGTTAAGAGTATGTGGTGTTTAGTTGTAGTTTTTTTATTCTACTATCAAGATTTTGTTATTTTAAAATAGTGCTGGTATGTACTATTTACTCTGAAACAGAAAAAGATGAAGAATTCTGTTTGTAAGAGGAAGATGATTTTAGCAGACAGTAACTAAAATCGGTTGCTGTTTCCACACAGGACTGTTGAGATGAAGTAACTTCAGTTGGGGGAAACAGTTAGCAGACTTTTTCTGCTTAAGGTATGACTAGCCATATTTCAAACAAGACTGTGTAATGCTGGAAGGCTGTCATTTCCCTTCATGGGGACCGGTAAGCCATTTTTCTTAGTTTCAAGCAGAATAAAGGGCTTAATATGGGCTATAAAACTGGCAGACACTTTTATTGAGCAAATCGATTACTTTATTTGGGCATTGTATACATGTTTATGCTGGTAATTCACACTTATAAACTTGGGGAACGTTTTTTAACGTCAGGCACTATGTTAGACACCTTTTCCTGTCAGGAAGGGCCTTCCCAGTTGTAGGCTGAGCCTCATTTTCGCGCCATTATTGCGCAGTTGTTTTTTGAGAGCTAGACATGCAGATGCATGTGTGAGGACCTGAAAGTGTTTGGAAAAGCTTCTAGAAGGCGTCATTTGGTATCGTATTCCCCTCTGGACTTGGTAAAATCGCAGCAAAGGCTGTAGCTGGGACTGTATAGGGGTTAAATCTGTAACCGGCTCCGGTTTAGTTATTTTAAAGGGACACTGTACCCAAAAATTTTCTTTCGTGATTCAGATTGAGCATGACATTTTAAGCAACTTTCTAATTTACTCCTATTATCAAATTTTCTTCATTCTCTTGGTATCTTTATTTGAAATGCAAGAATTTAAGTTTAGATGCCGGCCCATTTTTGTGAACAACCTGGGTTGTCCTTGCTGATTGGTGGATAAATTCATCCACCAATAAAAAAGTGCTCTCCAGAGTACTGAAACCAAAAAAAAAGCTTAGATGCCTTCTTTTTCAAATAATGATAGCAAGAGAACGAAGAAAAATTGATAATAGGAGTAAATTAGAAAGTTGCTTAAAATTGCATGCTCTTTCTGAATTACAAAAGAAAAAATTTGGGTTCAGTGTCCCTTTAAGGGTTAAAGCTCTGAAAATTGGTGTGCAATACTTTTAATGCTTTATGACACTGTGGTGAAATTTTGGTAAATTTTGAACAATTCCTTCATATTTTTTCACATATTCAGTAATAAAGTGTGCTCTGTTTAAAATTTAAAGAAACAGTAACGGTTTTCTTTTAAAACGGTTTTTGTGCTTTATTGACAAGTTTAAGCCTGTTTAACATGTCTGTACCTTCAGATAAGTTATGTTCTATATGTATGAAGCTCAATGTGTCTCCCCCTTCAAAATTGTGTGATAATTGTGCCATAGCGTCCAAACAATGTAAGGACAGTACTGTCACAGATAATGCCCAAGATGATTCATCAGATGAAGGGAGTAGACATGGTTCTACATCATCTCCTTCTGTGTCTATACCAGTTTTGCCCACGCAGGAGGCCCCTAGTACTTCTAGCGCGCCAATGCTTATTACCATGCAACAATTGACGGCTGTAATGGATAACACCATAGCAAATATTTTATCCAAAATGCCTGCATATCAGAGAAAGCGCGATAGCTCTGTTTTAAACACTGAAGAGCAGGAGGGCGCTGATGATAATTGCTCTGTCATACCCTCACACCAATCTGAAGGGGCCATGAGGGAGGTTTTGTCAGATGGGGAAATTTCAGATTCAGGGAAAATTTCTCAACAGGCTGAACCTGATGTTGTGACATTTAAATTTAAATTAGAACATCTCCGCGCGCTGCTTAAGGAGGTGTTATCTACTCTGGATGATTGTGACAACTTGGTCATTCCAGAGAAATTATGTAAGATGGACAAGTTCCTAGAGGTTCCGGTGCACCCCGACGCTTTTCCTATACCCAAGCGGGTGGCGAACATAGTGAATAAGGAGTGGGAGAAGCCCGGCATACCTTTTGTTCCCCCTCCTATATTTAAGAAATTATTTCCTATGGTCGACCCCAGAAAGGACTTATGGCAGACAGTCCCTAAGGTCGAGGGGGCAGTTTCTACTCTAAACAAGCGCACCACTATTCCTATCGAGGATAATTGTGCTTTCAAAGATCCTATGGATAAAAAATTGGAAGGTTTGCTTAAAAAGATTTTTGTACAGCAAGGTTACCTTCTACAACCCATTTCGTGCATTGTTCCTGTCACTACAGCAGCGTGGTTCTGGTTCGAGGAACTAGAAAAGTCGCTCAGTAGAGAGACTCCATATGAGGAGGTTATGGACAGAGTTCACGCACTTAAGATGGCTAACTCTTTTATTTTAGATGCCGCTTTGCAATTAGCTAGATTAGCGGCGAAAAATTCAGGGTTTGCAATTGTGGCGCGCAGAGCGCTTTGGCTAAAGTCTTGGTCAGCGGATGTATCATCCAAGACAAAATTGCTTAACATCCCCTTCAAGGGTAAAACTCTCTTTGGGCCAGAATTGAAAGAGATTATCTCTGACATCACTGGGGGAAAGGGCCACGCCCTCCCACAAGATAGGCCTTTCAAAGCCAAGAATAAGGCTAATTTTCGTTCCTTTCGTAATTTCAAGAATGGACCGGCCTCTAATTCTGCATCCTCTAAGCAAGAGGGTAATTCCTCACAGTCCAAACCAGCCTGGAAGCCGATGCAAGGCTGGAACAAGGGTAAGCAGGCCAAGAAGCCTGCTGCTGCTAACAAAACAGCATGAAGGAGTAGCCCCCGATCCGGGACCGGATCTAGTGGGGGGCAGACTCTCTCTCTTTGCTCAGGCTTGGGCAAGAGATGTTCAGGATCCCTGGACGCTAGAAATAGTTGCTCAGGGTTATCTTCTGGAATTCAAGGAACTACCCCCAAGGGGAAGGTTCCACATGTCTCTCTTATCCTCAAACCAAATAAAGAGACAGGCGTTCTTACATTGTGTAGAAGACCTGTTAAAAATGGGAGTGATACACCCTGTTCCAATGACGGAACAAGGAATGGGATTTTACTCAAATCTGTTCGTAGTTCCCAAAAAAGAGGGAACCTTCAGACCAATTCTGGATTTAAAGATCCTAAACAAATTTCTCAGGGTACCATCATTCAAAATGGAAACTATTCGAACGATTCTACCCACTATCCAGGAAGGTCAATTTATGACTACCGTGGATCTAAAGGATGCGTACCTACATATCCCTATCCACAAAGAACATCATCAGTTCCTAAGGTTCGCCTTTCTGGACAAACATTACCAGTTTGTGGCCCTTCCATTCGGATTAGCCACTGCTCCAAGAATTTTCACAAAGGTACTCGGGTCCCTTCTAGCGGTTCTAAGACCGAGGGGCATTGCAGTAGTACCATACTTGGACGACATTCTAATACAAGCGTCGTCCCTTTCAAAAGCAAAGGCTCATACAGACATCGTCCTGGCCTTTCTCAGATCTCATGGATGGAAGGTGAACATAGAAAAAAGTTCTCTGTCTCCGTCAATGAGAGTTCCCTTCTTGGGAACAATAATAGATTCCTTAGAAATGAGGATTTTTCTGACAGAGGTCAGAAAGTCAAAACTTCTAAGCGCTTGTCAAGTTCTTCATTCTGTTCCACGTCCTTCCATAGCTCAGTGCATGGAAGTAGTAGGGCTGATGGTTGCAGCAATGGACATAGTTCCTTTTGCGCGAATTCATCTAAGACCATTACAACTGTGCGTGCTAAAACAGTGGAATGGGGACTATACAGACTTGTCTCCAGTGATTCAAGTAGATCAGAAGACCAGAGATTCACTCCGTTGGTGGCTAACTCTGGACCACCTATCCCAGGGAATGAGCTTCCGCAGACCAGAGTGGGTCATTGTCACGACCGACGCCAGTCTAGTGGGCTGGGGCGCGGTCTGGGAATCCCTGAAAGCTCAGGGACTATGGTCTCGGGAAGAGTCTCTTCTCCCGATAAACATTCTGGAACTAAGAGCGATATTCAATGCTCTCAGGGCTTGGCCTCAGCTGGCAAAGGCCAGATTCATAAGATTCCAATCAGACAACATGACGACTGTTGCGTATATCAATCATCAGGGGGGAGCAAGGAGTTCCCTGGCGATGAAAGAGGTGACCAAAATAATACTATGGGCGGAGAATCACTCCTGCCACCTATCTGCGATCCATATCCCAGGTGTGGAAAACTGGGAAGCGGATTATCTGAGTCGTCAGACTTTCCATCCGGGGGAGTGGGAACTCCACCCGGAGATCTTTGCCCAGTTGATCCAATTATGGGGCATTCCAGACATGGATCTGATGGCGTCTCGTCAGAATTTCAAGGTTCCTTGCTACGGGTCCAGATCCAGGGATCCCAAGGCGACTCTAGTGGATGCACTAGTAGCGCCTTGGACCTTCAACCTAGCTTATGTGTTTCCACCGTTTCCTCTCATTCCCAGGCTAGTAGCCAGGATCAAGCAGGAGAGGGCCTCTGTGATTTTGATAGCTCCTGCGTGGCCACGCAGGACTTGGTATGCAGACCTGGTGAATATGTCATCGGTTCCACCATGGAAGCTACCTTTGAGACAGGATCTTCTTGTTCAGGGTCCATTCGAACATCCAAATCTGGTCTCCCTCCAATTGACGGCTTGGAGATTGAACGCTTGATTCTATCAAAGCGTGGGTTTTCAGATTCTGTGATAGATACTCTGGTTCAAGCCAGATAACCGGTAACTAGAAAGATTTACCATAAAATATGGAAAAGATATATCGACTGGTGTGAATCCAAGGGATTCCCATGGAATAAGATAAAGATTCCTAAGATTCTTTCCTTTCTGCAAGAAGGTTTGGATAAAGGATTATCTGCGAGTTCTCTAAAGGGACAGATTTCTGCTTTATCTGTCATACTACACAAACGACTGGCAGCTGTGCCAGATGTTCAAGCATTTGTTCAGGCTCTGGTCAGGATCAAGCCTGTTTACAGACCTTTGACTCCTCCCTGGAGTTTAAATCTAGTTCTTTCAGTTCTTCAAGGGGTTCTGTTTGAACCTCTACATTCCATAGATATTAAGTTGTTATCTTGGAAAGTTTTGTTTTTGGTTGCTATTTCTTCTGCTAGAAGAGTTTCAGAGTTATCTGCTCTGCAGTGTTCTCCCCCCTATCTGGTGTTCCATACAGATAAGGTGGTTCTGCGTACTAAGCCTGGTTTTCTTCCAAAGGTTGTTTCCAACAAAAATATTAACCAGGAGATAGTTGTACCTTCTTTGTGTCCGAATCCAGTTTCAAAGAAGGAACGTTTGTTACACAATTTGGACGTAGTCCGTGCTCTAAAATTCTATTTAGAAGCTACAAAAGATTTCAGACAAACAGCTTCTTTGTTTGTCGTCTATTCTGGTAAAAGGAGAGGTCAAAAAGCGACTTCTACCTCTCTTTCTTTTTGGCTTAAAAGCATCATCCGATTGGCTTACGAGACTGCCGGACGGCAGCCTCCTGAAAGAATCACAGCTCACTCCACTAGGGCTGTGGCTTCCACATGGGCTTTCAAGAACGAGGCTTCTGTTGATCAGATATGTAAGGCAGCGACTTGGTCTTCACTGCACACTTTTGCTTCTTCAGAGGCTATTTTTGGGAGAAAGGTTTTGCAAGCCGTGGTGCCTTCCGTTTAGGTAACCTGATTTGCTCCCTCCCTTCATCCGTGTCCTAAAGCTTTGGTATTGGTTCCCACAAGTAAGGATGACGCCGTGGACCGGACACACCAATGTTGGAGAAAACAGAATTTATGCTTACCTGATAAATTACTTTCTCCAACGGTATGTCCGGTCCACGGCCCGCCCTGGTTTTTTAATCAGGTCTGATGAATTATTTTCTCTAACTACAGTCACCACGGTACCATATGGTTTCTCCTATTTTTTCCTCCTGTCCGTCGGTCGAATGACTCGGGTGGGCGGAGCCTAGGAGGGACTATATGGCCAGCTTTGCTGGGACTCTTTGCCATTTCCTGTTGGGGAAGAGATATTCCCACAAGTAAGGATGACGCCGTGGACCGGAAACACCGTTGGAGAAAGTAATTTATCAGGTAAGCATAAATTCTGTTTTTCTTACCTGGGGTTTTACTCTTTTTTTCTGATTGACTACATTTTTCTTGCAAATTGCGGGCAGTACTAGGCCCGCAGGTGTGTCAAATGTTAGACTTTATTGCGTCATTCTTGGCGGGAAAAAATTTTTGGCGCAAAAGTACGTCCGTTGACACAAGTTCGTCATTTCCGGCGTCATAGTTGACGCCGAGTCATTACACAGAGTTGCGTCGTTAGTGACGCAAGTGTGTCATTTCCAGATATTGTTGGCGCCAAAAATGTTTTCAGTTACGTTGTGCGTCATACTTGGCGCCAAACTTTTTCATTTATTTAATACCCCATTGCTGTTTGCCTCTTGCCTTTTTCTATGTCAGAGGGCTATGCTATTTGCATTTTTTCCCATTCCTGAAACTGTCATATAAGGAAATTGATCATTTTGCTTTATATGTTGTTTTTTCTTTTACATTTTACAAGATGTCTCAATCTGATCCTGCCTCAGAAGTATCTGTTGGAACTTTGCTCCCTGACATCGATTCTACCAAAGCTAAGTGCATTTTTTGTAAGATTGTGGAAATTATATCTCCGAATGTCATTTGTAATAGTTGTCATGATAAACTTTTACATGCAGAGAATGTATCCATCAGTAATAGTACATTGCGAGTTGTAGTTCCTTCAACTTCTAATGTACATGATATACCTATGAATTTTAAAGAATTTGTTACTGATTCTATTCAGAAGGCTTGTCTGCATTTCCGCCTTCTAATAAACTTAAAAAGTCTTTTAAAACTTCTCTTAAAGTTGATGAAATTTCAAATGACCGACAACTTAATGATTTATCCTCTTCTGATGAGGATCTATCTGAATCAGAAGATCCTTCCTCAGATATTGACACTGACAAATCTACTTATTTATTTAAAATAGAGTATATTCATTCTTTATTAAAAGAAGTGTTAATTACTTTGGATGTTGAGGAAGCCAGTCCTCTTGACATTAAGACTAGTAAACATTTAAATGCTGTTTTTAAACCTCCTGTGGTTACTCCAGAGGTTTTTCCTATTCCTGATGCTATTTCTGATATGATTTCTAAGGAATGGGATAAGCCAGGTACTTCTTTTATTCCTTCTTCAAGGTTTAAACAATTGTATCCTTTACCAGCAATTTCTATAGAGTTTTGGGAAAAGGTCCCCAAAGTTGATGGGGCTATTTCCACTCTTGCTAAACGTACCACTATTCCTATGGAAGATAGTACTTCCTTTAAGGATCCTTTAGATAGGAAGCTTGAATCTTATCTAAGGAAAGCCTATTTATATTCAGGTCATCTTCTCAGGCCTGCAATTTATTTGGCTGTTGTTGTGGCTGCATCAACTTTTTGGTTGGAAAATGTAGCGCAACAAGAATTGGATTCTGACACATCTAGCATTATTTACTTACTGCAATATGCTAATCATTTTATTTGTGATGCCATTTTTTATAATATCAAAATTGATGTTAGATCCATGTCTTTAGCTATTTTAGCTAGAAGAGCCTTGTGGCTTAAATCGTGGAATGCTGATATGACATCTAAGTCTAGATTACTATCTCTTTAAGTCTAGATTACTATCTTTTTCTTTCCAAGGTAATCATTTATTTGGTTCTCAGTTGGATTCTATTATTTTAATTGTTACTGGGGGAAAGGGAGTTTTCTT
This sequence comes from Bombina bombina, assembly GCF_027579735.1. NCBI lineage: Eukaryota > Metazoa > Chordata > Amphibia > Anura > Bombinatoridae > Bombina > Bombina bombina. Next base: position 1,151,523,139 of record NC_069502.1, on the reverse strand, counting down.
GCCTCAGGATAAAAAACCTAAGGGAAAATCTAAGGCTTCAAACCGTTTTCGTTCCTTTCATCAGAATAAGGAACAAAAATCTAATCCTTCCCCCAAGGAGTCTGTTTCCAATTAGAAACCTTCCTCAAATTGGAATAAATCCAAGTCATTCAAGAAACCAAAGTCAGCCCCTAAATCCACATGAAGGCAGCTGGTACAGAGCAGATTAAGGTTTTTCAAGGATGTTTGGAGAAATTCTGTCCAAAATCAATGGATTCAGAGCATTGTCTCTCAAGGGTATCAAATAGGATTCAGAGTAAGACCTCCTGTGAGAAGATTTTTCTCTCACGCTTCCCAGCAAATCCAGTAAAAGCTCAGGCTTTGCTGAAGTGTGTTTCAGAGCTGGAGTTTTCAGGGGTAATCATGCCGGTTCCTTTTCAGGAACAAGGTCTGGGGTTTTATTCAAATCTATTCATTGTCCCAAAGAAGGAATATTCATTGAGACCAGTTCTGGATCTGAAAATTTTGAATCGTTATGTAAGAGTACCGACTTTTAAGATGGTGACTATAAGGACTATTCTGCCTTTTGTTCAGCAAGAACATTATATGTCTACAATAGACTTGCAGGATGCATATCTTCCTATTCCGATTCATCCAGATCATTATCAGTTCCTGAGATTCTTTTTTCTAGACAAGCATTACCAATTTGTTGCTCTTCCATTTGGCCTAGCAACAGCTCCAAGAATCTTTACAAAGGTTATAGGTGCCCTACTCTCTGTAATCAGAGAACAGGGTATTGCGGTGTTTCCTTATTTGGACGATATCTTGGTACTAGCTCAGTCTTTACGTTCCGCAGAATCTCACACAAATCAACTAGTGTTGTTTCTTCGAAAACATGGATGGAGGATCAATTTACCAAAAAGTTCCTTGATTCCTCAGACAAGGGTCACCTTTTTAGGTTTCCAGATAGATTCAGTGTCCATAACTCTGTCTCTAACAGACAAGAGATGTTTAAAATTGGTTGCAGCCTGGGGGGCGGAGCTACGCCGTGCTGGAGCATGGACGCCTTGTTTTAGAGCTCCGGTGTTGTTGGGACCTTGGGGCACTTAAAATGGCACTTTTACTGTCCGATCCTACCACAATCACAGTCTAACTATAGCCTAATTCCACCGGCACTTAATTCATACAATGAACCAGAGGAAGAGTGCACGAGGAATCTCTATGGAGTTGTAACAGCGGAGGTTGCAGTCGCCATCTTGCCGCCTACAAACCCTACAGCCGCTTAGCTCAGACTGGATGGGCTTACTTTTCAGGGTCCCGCCTGAAACAAACTTACCCCGATCTGGCATCCGGTCCATTCCTGCACCGCACAATACCCGACTCGGCTGGAGTTGAGCGGAGGGATCTATCCGCAGTTACCGGATGCCCCCGACATTCCCACGTGGTGAGTTCAGGTACATTCCATACTCTGCCACATAATCACCGCGCAGACCAACAGCGCAATTCCAAGGGGTTATACTGTTATATAAAAGAGGGCACAATATAAATAGGAACCTATATTGAGTGACTGCCTATGTTAACCTAGATCTGCCTGTTAACGTACACAGCCTTACGGAAGTACACAGTGGCCATAACTGATAGGAATCACAAGAAACGATAACCAAAGCACAACACCCTCATAACAGCAGTACTCAGTGCCCAGCTATCTTTATCAGTTGAAGTACCGCAGCATTATTATTACTACAGAAGCTACTCCTAAAGTAATCCGAGCCTGAACTCACAGTTAACCTGGGGCCTCCCTAGCTCTCTAGCTTTTACAAGCAATACCACCTTAAGTGACATGGGTTCCGGTGGGGAAATATAATATCTCATTCTTATACAAGCTCACAACCCAGTCTACACTCTTATTGGATCAAATACCCCTATAAAAGACACAATAACTCTGACACACTAGTGTCCTATATATATACATAGCTGGCCAAGGACTACCACCCCACATTCACAATCTCTTGGTGAAGTCAGGCGGAATACAGACCTCTTGGATCCCATTACTACGGGAATCTACCAGCTACCCATCCTCACACAGAATGACAAGCAAAAAGGGCAACAAGCCTGACAAACAAGCAAAATCACAGGCCCTGGGCCCCTCCGTCTCTTCATTTTTTCATTCACATGAAGTGGCGGCTACTGATACAGTGCATCCCCCGGACCCTTCCCCTAATACCCCAGGATCTACTGCTCCACATGACCCTCTTCAGTCTATACAGTCCCAGATAGCGGGGCTTCCCTCTAAATCTGATATTGAATCTTTAAAGAAGTTTATCAAGGACGAAATTAAAAACCTAAAAAAAGACCTTAATGACCTGGGGTCTAGGATGGAATATATAGAAGAAGGCCAAGAACACCTCAACACCATGGTCAGTTCTAACACTCAGCAAATTTCCATACACGACTCTATGATTCAAAACTTGAACGATAAAATTGAAGACCTCGAGAACCGAGGCAGAAGAAATAACTTGCGCCTGAGGGGAATCCCTGAGGATATCCCTTCGGACCAACTCAAATCCTATGTTATTGAACTTTTTCACTTTCTTCTCCCGCAAGCTCCCCCACTTCAACACGATGACATCGAGAGGGTGCATAGGGCCCTAAGACCTCCAGCTCCACCAAGGGATGTAATCCTTAAATTCCTAAAATATACCATTAAAGATGAAGTCTGGCAGGCGGTCAGATCTAGAAGATCAATCCAATTCCATAACCACACTCTGCAAATCTATCAAGATCTTTGCCCTCAAACGATTCAACGCAGAAGAGAAGTCCGCTTTATAACCAAAACCCTACAAGAAAACAACATAAGGTATCGGTGGGGCTTCCCATTTAGCCTGATCATCTCCCACAATGGAGCCCAAGTTGTATACAAAAATTTCTCTGACTTAAATAACATCTCTAAAAAACTTAACATCACCTTTGAGCCCCCACCTGAGTCAGTTATTGAAACCCCACCTCAGGTGAACCAATCGGGCGATGAAGCCCCAAAGGATCAGAGACTCATTTGGTCAAAAATAGCACCCAAGAGGCGCAAGACAGGCTCTCCCTCCACATCTTCAGGACTGTGATCCATCTAGTGCCCCCTGGAGAACACCTCCTCTTTTCTCTAACTCAACGTCAACAGACATAGAATGCTACCCTTGACTCCACGACTCCAGGGGGTCCCTCCAGGACCGTATCCTTAAAAGACAGAACCGCACTTGTCCTCCTATGTGGTATTTTATAACACCTCCAAGTTTTGGTTCACAGAATAATTTCTCTGTTTCCAATATACCACATTAATCAACACATTTGCACTAGGATTGTCAGTTCTAATTTGCCATTGATTCAGACTTTAGTTACACGTTTGCCCTTGCAACTCTTCCCCTGCCTCAAGGGTTGTTGTAATGACTTATGTTATGACTTTTGTTTTTGCTTGTTACTGTTACTCATTCCCGTTTATGCAAGTTTCACTACATTTGATTGTACCTATGCAAGTACAATAGGCTCCAGAAATGTTAAATGTTTCAATGTTTCCACACTGTGTTTTTCTCAAGGTTCTCCCGCTCCATCTCTTACATTAATTAAATGTCTGCAGACCAGATCCACAAGACTGCCAGGTAATTACATTTTGTTATCTGTAAATCAATATGTTCACATACCTCTGATTGCTGTTGCTGCTCCTCTGTATCACCAACACACTATCCTTATCCACCGTCACATACATGATAGACTCTCCCATATGCTCTCAGACTCCCCTTTCTCAGTGCTATCCCAGACTTTTAAATATAGAAATGGATAGGGACCCCAGAACAATTACTATTATTTCCCATAACGTAAAGGGTCTTAATATCCCTCAAAAAAGATCTAGCGCCATAAGGGAATTCCAAAAACTTAAATACGACATTGTCCTACTACAAGAAACCCACTTTAAGAAAGGTAGGGAACCCCTACAATCTCTCAGGAAATGTGGTCAGGTATTCCTCTCTTCCCATTCAACAAAACACAACGGGGTGGGTATTCTAATTAGAAAACAGATTCCTTTCCTCCCCACTAACATTTACAAAGACAGAGAGGGCAGATTGCTAGTGATCACCGGTCGCCTCTTTAACAAGGTTATTACTATCGCTAATGTGTACGCCCCCAACTCGAGCTCTGCTCGATTTTTTTTACACTCTTGTAACATAATCTCAGAACACACTAGAGGCAGCCTAATTCTAGGCGGAGACTTTAACGTGGCTCTAGATCCCAACCTTGACTGCTCGACCGGTTCCTCCTCTGTCCCCCAGAGCACAATAAAAGCAATTAAATCCTCCTTATCAAAATTAAATGTCCACGATGCATGGAGAATATATCACCCACAAGTAAAAGACTATTCTTTCTTCTGTTAAGTGTGATCAGTCCACGGGTCATCATTACTTCTGGGATATTACTCCTCCCCAACAGGAAGTGCAAGAGGATTCACCCAGCAGAGTTGCATATAGCCCCTCCCCTCTACGTCACCCCCAGTCATTCTCTTGCACCCAACGACTAGATAGGATGTGTGAGAGGACTATGGTGATTTTATTTAGTTTATTTCTTCAATCAAAAGTTTGTTATTTTTTAATAGCACCGGAGTGTGTTATTCCTTCTCTGGTAGAGTTTGAAGAAGAATCTACCAGAGTTTTTACTATGATTTTAGCCGGAGTTGTTAAGATCATATTGCTGTTTCTCGGCCATCTGAGGAGAGGTAAACTTCAGATCAGGGGACAGCGGGCAGTTTATTCTGCAAAGAGGTATGTAGCAGTTTTTATTTTCTAACAATGGAATTGCTGAGAAAATCCTGCCATACCGACATTATATATCATGTATGTATAATTTACATTTTAGTATTCTGGTGAATGGTACTTCACTGGAATTACACTGTGTACATAAAACTTTAGCCTATTTTGCAGGGACTAGCAACAGGCTTTTTAATAACTCTTAATTATGTTAAACGTTTTTGCTGGAATGTAAAATCGTTTTCATTTTCTGAGGTACTGGGTGAATAAAATGTTTGGGCACTATTTTTCCACTTGGCAGTTGCTGGATCTAATTATGACAGTTTTAATCTCTCTCACTGTTGTGTGTGAGGGGGTGGGACCTTTTTTTGGCGCTTTTACTACGCATCAAAAATTTCAGTCAAAAGCTTATTGTTTTTGTCCTGCATGTTCCGGTTTATCTCTACAGAACCCAGGGATCTTCAAAGCTAATTTGAGGGAAGTAATCTAACAGAGCTGTAAGATTGTAGTTGACTGTGATAAAAAAAAAAAAACGTTTATTCTTTAACTTTTTTATGCCTCAGGGTTAGTTATTTCTTGCTACTGGGTACAAGCCTTTGCTAAATTGCTTTTTGTTTTACAAAGCTGATTGATTTCATCTGTTATATATATTCAGTGCTTTTCAAGCACAGTTCGTTTTTTCATTGTGTTTTAATTGTATAGTATTTCCAAATTGCAAGTTTATTTGCTAGTTTGTTAAACATGTCTGATTCAGAAGATGAGACCTGTACTATTTGTACTAACGCCAAGGTGGAGCCCAATAGAAATTTATGTACTAACTGTATTGATGCTACATTAAATAAAAGTCAATCTGTACAAATTGAACAAATTTCACCAAACAACGAGGGGAGAGTTATGCCGACTAACTCGCCTCACGTGACAGTACCTGCATCTCCCGCTCGGGACGTGTGCGATATGGCGACGCCAAGTACATCTGGGCGGCCATTACAAATAACATTACAAGATATGGCTACTGTTATGACTGAGGTTTTGGCTAAATTACCAGAACTAAGGGGCAAGCGTGATCACTCTGGGGTGAGAACAGAGTGCGCTGATAACGTTAGGGCCATGTCAGATACTGCGTCACAACTTGCAGAGCATGAGGACGGAGAGCTTCATTCTGCGGCTGACGGTTCTGATCCAAACAGATTGGATTCAGATATTTCAAATTTTAAATTTAAGCTGGAAAACCTCCGTGTTTTACTAGGGGAGGTGTTAGCGGCCCTGAATGATTGTAACACAGTAGCAATACCTGAGAAAATGTGTAGGTTGGATAAATATTTTGCTGTACCAACAAGTACTGACGTTTTTCCTATACCTAAAAGACTAACTGAAATTATTACTAAGGAGTGGGATAGACCCGGTGTGCCGTTCTCACCCCCTCCGATATTTAGAAAGATGTTTCCAATAGACACCACCACACGGGATTTATGGCAAACGGTCCCTAAGGTGGAGGGAGCAGTTTCTACTTTAGCTAAACGTACCACTATCCCGGTAGAGGATAGCTGTGCCTTTTCAGATCCAATGGATAAAAAATTAGAGGGTTACCTTAAGAAAATGTTTGTTCAACAAGGTTTTATATTGCAACCCCTTGCATGCATTGCGCCGATCACGGCTGCAGCGGCATTCTGGATTGAGTCTCTAGAAGACAATCTTAGTTCAGCTACGCTGGACGACATTTCAGACAGGCTTAGAGTACTTAAGCTATCTAATTCATTCATTTCGGAAGCCGTAGTGCATTTAATTAAACTTACGGCTAAGAATTCCGGATTCGCCATTCAAGCGCGCAGAGCGCTGTGGCTAAAATCCTGGTCAGCTGATGTAACTTCTAAGTCCAAATTACTTAATATACCTTTCAAGGGACAGACCTTATTTGGGCCTGGGTTGAAAGAAATTATCGCTGACATTACAGGAGGTAAGGGCCACGCCCTACCTCAAGACAAAGCCAAACCTAAGGCTAGACAGCCTAATTTTCGTTCCTTTCGGAATTTCAAAGCAGGAGCAGCATCAACTTCCACTACTCCAAAACAAGAAGGATCTGGTGCTCGCTACAGACAAGGCTGGAGACCTAACCAGTCCTGGAACAAGGGCAAGCAGGCCAGGAAACCTGCTGCTGCCCCTAAAACAGCATGAATTGAGGGCCCCCGATCCGGGATCGGATCTAGTGGGGGGCAGACTTTCTCTCTTCGCCCAGGCTTGGGCAAGAGATGTCCAGGATCCCTGGGCGCTAGAGATAATATCTCAGGGATACCTTCTGGACTTCAAACACTCTCCTCCAAGAGAGAGATTTCATCTGTCAAGGTTGTCGACAAACCAAACAAAGAAAGAAGCGTTTCTACGCTGCATACAAGAACTATTGTTAATGGGAGTAATCCATCCAGTTCCACGGTCGGAACAGGGACAAGGGTTTTACTCAAATCTGTTTGTGGTTCCCAAAAAAGAGGGAACTTTCAGACCAATCCTGGATTTAAAGATCCTAAACAAATTCCTAAGAGTTCCATCATTCAAAATGGAGACTATCAGGACAATTTTACCCATGATCCAAGAAGGTCAGTACATGACCACAGTGGACTTAAAGGACGCTTACCTTCACATACCGATTCACAAAGATCATTACCGGTATCTAAGGTTTGCCTTTCTAGACAGGCATTACCAGTTTGTAGCTCTTCCATTCGGATTGGCTACAGCTCCAAGAATCTTCACAAAGGTTCTAGGTGCTCTTCTGGCGGTACTAAGACCACGGGGAATTTCGGTAGCTCCGTACCTAGACGACATTCTGATACAAGCTTCGAGCTTTCAAACTGCCAAGTCTCATACAGAGTTAGTACTGGCATTTCTAAGGTCACATGGATGGAAGGTGAACGAAAAGAAAAGTTCACTCGTTCCACTCACAAGAGTTCCCTTCCTGGGGACTCTTATAGATTCTGTAGAAATGAAGATTTACCTGACAGAGGACAGGTTAACAAGACTTCAAAGTGCTTGCCGCACCCTTCATTCCATTCAACACCCATCGGTGGCTCAATGCATGGAAGTAATCGGCTTAATGGTGGCGGCAATGGACATAGTGCCATTTGCTCGCTTACACCTCAGACCACTGCAATTGTGCATGCTAAGTCAGTGGAATGGGGATTACTCAGACTTGTCCCCTTCTCTGAACCTGGATCAAGAGACCAGAAATTCTCTTCTTTGGTGGCTTTCTCGGCCACATCTGTCCAGGGGGATGCCATTCAGCAGACCAGACTGGACAATTGTAACAACAGACGCCAGCCTTTTAGGTTGGGGTGCCGTCTGGAATTCTCTGAAGACTCAGGGACAATGGAGTCAGGAGGAGAGTCTCCTGCCAATAAACATTCTGGAATTGAGAGCAGTTCTCAATGCCCTCCTGGCTTGGCCCCAGTTGACAACTCGGGAGTTCATCAGGTTTCAGTCGGACAACATCACGACTGTAGCTTACATCAACCATCAGGGAGGGACAAGAAGCTCCCTAGCAATGATGGAAGTATCAAAGATAATTCGCTGGGCAGAGTCTCACTCTTGCCACCTGTCAGCAATCCACATCCCGGGAGTGGAGAACTGGGAAGCGGATTTCTTAAGTCGTCAGACTTTTCATCCGGGGGAATGGGAACTTCATCCGGAGGTCTTTGCCCAAATACTTCGACGTTGGAGCAAACCAGAGATAGATCTCATGGCGTCTCGACAGAATGCCAAGCTTCCTCGGTACGGGTCCAGATCCAGGGATCCAGGAGCAGTCCTAATAGATGCCCTGACGGCACCTTGGGACTTCAGGATGGCTTATGTGTTTCCACCCTTCCCGATGCTTCCTCGATTGATTGCCAGAATCAAACAGGAGAGAGCATCAGTGATTCTGATAGCACCGGCATGGCCACGCAGGACTTGGTATGCAGACCTGGTGGACATGTCATCCTGTCCACCTTGGTCTCTACCTCTGAAACAGGACCTCCTGATACAGGGTCCTTTCAAACATCAAAATCTAACTTCTCTGAAGCTGACTGCTTGGAAATTGAACGTTTGATTTTATCAAGACGTGGGTTTTCTGAGTCAGTTATTGACACCTTAATACAGGCTAGGAAACCTGTTACCAGAAAGATTTACCATAAAATATGGCGTAAATACCTATATTGGTGTGAATCCAAAGGTTACTCTTGGAGTAAGGTTAGGATTCCTAGGATATTGTCTTTTCTACAAGAAGGTTTAGAAAAGGGTTTATCTGCTAGTTCATTAAAGGGACAGATCTCAGCTCTGTCTATTCTGTTACACAAACGTCTGTCAGAAGTGCCAGACGTTCAGGCTTTTTGTCAGGCTTTAGCGAGGATTAAGCCTGTGTTTAAGACTGTTGCTCCACCATGGAGTTTAAATCTTGTTCTTAACGTTTTACAGGGCGTTCCGTTTGAACCCCTCCATTCCATTGATATAAAGTTGTTATCTTGGAAAGTTCTATTTTTAATGGCTATTTCCTCGGCTCGAAGAGTCTCTGAGTTATCAGCCTTACATTGTGATTCTCCTTATTTGATTTTTCATTCGGATAAGGTAGTTCTGCGTACTAAACCTGGGTTCTTACCCAAGGTAGTCACTAACAGGAATATCAATCAAGAGATTGTTGTTCCATCCTTGTGTCCAAATCCTTCTTCAAAGAAGGAACGACTTCTGCACAATCTAGATGTAGTCCGTGCCCTGAAATTTTATTTACAGGCAACTAAAGATTTTCGCCAAACTTCTTCCCTGTTTGTCGTTTATTCTGCACAGAGGAGAGGTCAAAAAGCTTCTGCTACCTCTCTCTCTTTTTGGCTTCGTAGCATAATACGTTTAGCCTATGAGACTGCTGGACAGCAGCCTCCTGAAAGAATTACAGCTCATTCCACTAGAGCTGTGGCTTCCACTTGGGCCTTCAAGAATGAGGCCTCTGTTGAACAGATTTGCAAGGCTGCAACTTGGTCTTCGCTTCATACTTTTTCCAAATTTTACAAATTTGACACTTTTGCTTCCTCGGAGGCTATTTTTGGGAGAAAGGTTCTTCAGGCAGTGGTTCCTTCTGTATAAAGAGCCTGCCTATCCCTCCCGTCATCCGTGTACTTTTGCTTTGGTATTGGTATCCCAGAAGTAATGATGACCCGTGGACTGATCACACTTAACAGAAGAAAACATAATTTATGCTTACCTGATAAATTCCTTTCTTCTGTAGTGTGATCAGTCCACGGCCCGCCCTATTTTTAAGGCAGGTAATTATTTTTAAATTATACTCCAGTCACCACTACACCCTTGGTTCCTCCTTTCTCGTTGGTCCTTGGTCGAATGACTGGGGGTGACGTAGAGGGGAGGGGCTATATGCAACTCTGCTGGGTGAATCCTCTTGCACTTCCTGTTGGGGAGGAGTAATATCCCAGAAGTAATGATGACCCGTGGACTGATCACACTACAGAAGAAAGGAATTTATCAGGTAAGCATAAATTATGTTTTTTACTCATATCCACACCAAAGTTATTCCCGCATCGATTACCTGATGATTGATGTCACTAGTCTAACATTGGTGCAGTCCACAGAAATACACCCCATAACCTGGTCCGACCATGCTATGATTAGCTGTTCGTTAAAATGGCCCACATCTCAAAGACCGGACCGAACATGGAAGCTAGATGAATCCCTATTGACTGATCCCATGACTAAACTACAAATAACAGACAAACTCACAACCTATTTTAGATTAAATTCCACCCCTGATGTTTCGCCACTTCATATTTGGGAGGCACATAAGTGTGTTATTAGAGGAGACCTAATAGCAATTAAAGCTGACAGAAATAAACAAAACACATTAATACTCAAAAACCTTCTTGAAGAACTCGGGAAACTACAAGACTCACATAAGAGACACCCAAAGGCCCACTCCTTACTTGAACACATACAACATAAACAACAACAATTAGACCTCCTCCTGGGTAGGGAAGCCAAACGTAGGGCCCTCTTTCTTAGAAGGAGGTTTTATGAGGGAGGAAATAAACAGGGTAGATTATTGGCTAGACTATTACGCCATAAAGCTTCTAAGAATTACATTATGTCAATAAAAGATGCCAAGGGCAAGGTTTCGTACTCATCTTCAGACATAGCTAACAACTTCAGATCATATTATGAAGATCTTTACAATCTACATAGAAATACAACCCCGCCCACGCACTCCGCAATTGAAAGATATCTATCATCCCTTAAGCTTCCCTCTATTACTGAAGAACAAAAATCAGAACTAGACTCTCCCTTCACCCTAAAAGAACTCCAGAAAGCTATTCTCTCGTTCCCCTCTGGTAAGGCCCCAGGCCCAGATGGCTTCGGCCACTCCTACTACTCCAAATTCATTGAGGTTCTAGCCCCCCCACTCCTGGCCCACTTCACTGATATCGACAACAACTCCTCCTTCCCTCCCCTCTCCTTACAAGCACACATCACTGTGATCCCCAAGCCAAATAAGTCACCTGACCTCATTCCTAATTATAGGCCGATATCCCTCCTGAATACGGACATAAAAATATTCGCAAAATTGCTATCGATTAGACTAAACCGATTTCTCCCCGACCTGATCCACCAAGACCAGGTCAGCTTTGTCCCTTTTAGAGAGGCAAGAGACAACACGATCCGTAATCTCCATCTCCTTTGGCACTCTAAAAAACAAGGCCTCCCCACGATATTCCTGTCCACAGACGCGGAAAAGGCCTTTGACCGCGTTAGCTGGCCCTTCCTCAAAGCTACCCTCAAAACTTTTGGTATCGGGGACTCTATGCTCCATAGAATCTTTGCGCTCTATAACTGCCCAAGTGCCCGAATATTAATTAATGGTACGCTTTCCACTCCCTTTCAGATATCGAATGGCACTAGACAAGGTTGTCCCTTGTCCCCCCTACTGTTTGTCTGTGTTTTAGAAACATTTGCTGCCAAAATTCGGCAAAATACAGAGATTGAGGGTGTCACAATCGAGAAGGAATCTTATAAATTGTCCCTGTTCGCAGACGACGTGCTATTTTCCCTCACTAACCCTACTAACTCCATTCCGCCCCTACTGGACGAACTCTCACTTTTTAATAGCATGTCTAATTTTCTCATTAACCACTCTAAGTCGGAATACCTAGGGGTCTCTCTGTCGCCCAACCTAGCCCAGCTACTTAAATCCACCTGCCCCTTTCGCCAATGTAAGTCCTCCCTAAAATACTTAGGCACGTTCCTTATCGATGATCTAGATTTAATCTATAACTTAAATTTTGTCCCCTTAAAACTCTCCATGGAACGCGAATTATCCTCGTGGCACTCCAGACGCCTCTCGTGGATGGGCAGAATCAATGCCATAAAAATGACAGCATTCCCTAGAATTTTATATTTACTGCAAGCTCTCCCAATCCCCCTCCCTCACCGATTTCTAAATAACCTTCAACAGCTATTCAACTCCTTCATTTGGGGGGGAAAACATTCCAGAATTAATAGTAAGACAATGTTGAAACCACGTATTCACGGTGGATTGGGTGTCCCTGACTTGACTCTATATAACCACGCGATTTTTATCCAGAGAATCCTTGACTGGAGATTACACAAATCCCAGAAAAGATGGATCATTCTAGAGGAATCACTTAGCGCTGGCCTAAATTTACAAACTTGTTGCTGGGCTCCTAACAGTGAGGAAGGGACTAGAAGCCTAGAAAACCCAATAACTAAAGAGACTTTCACCCAATGGGAAAAGATCAATAGAATCAACCCCTACCTCTCTTCCAGACCCTCCCCCCTGACTTCCCTGATCCATAACCCGGAGTTTTCCCTGCCAATTGGGGGATTGACACCTAGAGCCCTCCCCTCCTCTTTAGATATTGCTATCCACCATATTTCCGAAAATGAACACCTCATCTCCCTAACACAAATACGGGATACAGAATTCATATGGGCTCATAATTGGTTTAATTACAGGAGGGTCCACCACTATATCACCACACACAGATTCCAATCTAACATGCTGCGACCAATGACCAAGTTAGAAAAATTGCTATCATCCACCTCTCCGCTTAGTCATACCCTCACTAAGATATACTCTATACTAACACACACCCCCCCTGGTAATCTGCCCGCCTCTCTGGAATCTTGGGAAAGAGAATTGGGGGTTATCATTCTTCCTCAAATGGCCTCGTCCATGTTTATTAACATTAAAACCTCTTCCACATCAGCGGGGATACTGGAAATGAACTATAAAATCCTTCATAACTGGTACCTTACGCCACAACGCATGTATAAATTATACCCCTCAACCAGCAACCAATGTTGGCGCTGTGGCCATGTAGGTAGTGGTATGGGTCATATGTGGTGGTGGTGCAGCGTTATCAACTCCTTCTGGAGAGCCATCATTCTTGAAATTGAAAAGATTTTCCAAAAATCAATACCCTGTGACCCTTTAATATTTCTATTGCATAAAAACATCAAACTCCCCTCCAGAACCCATATCATATTATTCCGTATTTTCACAAATGGTGCTAAGTCACTTATCGCTAAAAACTGGAAATCCCCAAACCCCCCTGAGGTAGTACAATGGAAAGCTAAAGTCTCAGAACTACTAGAACTCGAGGAATATAGAGCATATAGACTAGACAATAGAGACCACTACATTCTTGCCCAAGATATGTGGGATCAGTACCTTAAAAACTAATCACAATCTCACTACACATTTACCTAGATAGATGGTTACACTTTTACATCATACAGATGGAGACCTAATTTCTTTCATTCTTTATACTATCGTAATATTTACCAGTCCTACAGTGATTCATTCATTGGGTTATTCCCCTTTTTTCCATTTTTGTTTTTCCCTTTTCCCCTTCTTCTGCTTACAACTGTTATGTTAATGGAATTATAAGCCCTCTCCACTGTGCCTTACAAGCTACAAATGCTAAACCTGAAATTGTTAATCATTCTGGACTGTAATTCTACAAGTAAGTTTTCTCATGTAATATTATGTAAGCTATTTTCTTTTTCTCTTCTTTTGAAAATCTCCTACCAATAAAAAGAACTTGGAATAAAATTGGTTGCAGCCTGTCGGCACCTTCAGTCTCAGTCATTCCCTTCAGTGGCTATGTGCATGGAAGTTTTAGGCCTCATGACTGCAGCATCGGACACGATTCGTTTTGCTCGTTTTCACATGAGACCTCTCTAACTTTGTATGCTAAATCAATGGTGCAGGGATTATACAAAGATATCACAATTAATATCCTTAAATCCCAATGTACGACGCTCTCTGATGTGGTGGTTAAATCACCAACGTTTAGTTCAAGGGGCTTTATTTGTTCGGCCAACCTGGACTGTGATAACTACAGATGCAAGTCTTTCAGGTTGGGGAGCTGTTTGGGGATCTCTGACTGCACAAGGGGTTTGGAAATCTCAAGAGGCAAGATTACCAATCAATATTTTAGAACTCCGTGCAATTCTCAGAGCTCTTCAGTTTTGGCCCCTGTTGAAGAGAGAACCGTTCATTTGCTTTCAGACAGACAATATCACAACTGTGGCATATGTCAATCATCAGGGTGGGACTCACAGTCCTCAATCTATGAAAGAAGTTTATTGGATACTTGCTTGGGAGGAATCCAACTCCTGTCTAATCTCTGCGGTGCATATCCCAGGTGTAGACAATTGGGAGGTGGATTATCTCAATCGCCAGACTTTACATCCAGGGGAGTGGTCTCTCCATCCAGATGTGTTTTCTCAGATTGTTCAGATGTGGGGTCTTCCAGAGATAGATCTGATGGCCTCTCATCTAAACAAGAAACTTCCCAGGTACCTGTCCAGGTCCAGGGATTTTTTGGTGGAAGCAGTGGATGCGCTGACTATTCCGTGGTGTTATCATCCTGCTTTCATCTTCCCGCCTCTAGTTCTTCTTCCAAGAGTGATCTCCAAAATCATCATGGAACAATCGTTTGTGTTGCTGGTGGCTCCAGCATGGCCACACAGGTTTTGGTATGCGGATCTTATTCAGAGGTCCAGTTGCCAACCTTGGCCACTTCCGTTGAGGCCGGACCTTCTGTCTCAAGGTCCATTTTTCCATCAGGACCTCAAATCATTAAATTTAAAGGTATGGAAATTGAACGCTTAGTGCTAAGTCATAGAGGTTTCTCTGACTCAGTAATTAATACTATGTTACAAGCTCGTAAATCTGTTTCTAGGAAGATTTACTATCGAGTTTGGAAGACTTACATTTCATGGTGTTCTTCTCATAAATTCTCTTGGCATTCTTTTAGAATTCCTAGAATTTTACAGTTTCTTCAGGATGGTTTGGTTAAAGGTTTGTCTGCAAGTTCATTGAAGGGACAAATCTCTGCTCTTTCAGTTTTATTTCACAGAAAGATTGCTAAACTTCCTGATATTCAATGTTTTGTACAGGCTTTAGTTCGTATTAAGCCTGTCATTAAATAATTTTCTCCTCCATGGAGTCTTAATTTGGTTTTGAAGGCATTACAGGCTCCTCCATTTGAGCCTATGCATTCTTTGGACATTAAACTACTTTCTTGGAAAGTGTTGTTCCTTTTCCCTATATAGTGTTGTTCTTCTGCTAGAAGAGTTTCTGAGCTTTCTGCTCTTTCTTGTAAATTTCCTTTTCTTATTGTTCATCAGGATAAGGCGGTTTTGCAGACTTCATTTCAATTTTTACCTAAGGTTGTGAATTCTAACAACATTAGTAGAGAAATTGTTGTCCCTTCCTTATGTCCTAATCCTAAGAATTCTTTGGAAAGATCCTTACATTCTTTGGATGTGGTAAGCACTTTGAAATATTATTTTGAAGCTACTAAAGATTTCAGGAAGACTTCTAGTTTATTTGTTATATTTTCTGGTCCTAGGAAAGGTCAGAAGGCTTCTGCTATTTCCTTGGCATCTTGGTTAAAGCTTTTGATTCATCAAGCTTATTTGGAGTCGGGTATGACTCCGCCTCAGAGAATTACAGCTCATTCTACCAGATCAGTCTCCACTTCGTGGGCTTTTAAGAATGAAGCTTCAGTTGATCAGATTTGCAAAGCAGCAACTTGGTCTTCTTTGCATACATTTACTACATTCTACCGTTTTTATGTATTTGCTTCTTCGGAAGCAGTTTTTGGTAGAAAAGTTCTTCAGGCAGCTGTTTCAGTTTGATTCTTCTGCTGATGTTTTAAGTTTTTCTTTTCATTAAAGAATTAACTTATGATTTGGGTTGTGGATTATTTTTTCAGCGGAAAATGGCTGTATTTTATTTTTTATCCCTCTCTCTCTAGTGACTCTTGTGTGGAGTTCCACATCTTGGGTATTTGATATCCCATACGTCACTAGCTCATGGACTCTTGCCAATTACATGAAAGAAAACATAATTTATGTAAGAATTTACCTGATAAATTCATTTCTTTCATATTGGCAAGAGTCCATGAGGCCCACCCTTTTTATGGTGGTTATGATTTTTTGTATAAAGCACAATTATTCCAAATTCCTTTGTTGATGCTTTTTACTCCTTTCTTATCACCCCACTACTTGGCTATTCATTAAACTGAATTGTGGGTGTGGTGGCGGGTGTATTTATAGGCATTTGCGGTTTGGGAAACTTTGCCCTCCTGGTAGGATTGTATATCCCATACGTCACTAGGTCATGGACTCTTGCCAATATGAAAGAAATTAATTTATCAGGTAAATTCTTACATAAATTATGTTTTTTTTCATGTTTCAGATAGAACATACAATTTAAAACAACTTTCCATTTTACTTTTATTATAAAATGTTCTTTTTTATCTTGCTATCCTTTGTTGAAAAGCATAAAAGTAAGCTCTGGAGTGTGCACGTGTCTACAGCACTAAATAGCAGCAGTTTTGCAACAATGTTATAACATTAGCAAGAACACTAGATGGCAGCACTATTTCCTGTCATGTAGTGCTGCAGACGTGCATGCTACCTATCTGGATATCTCTTTAACAAAGTATAACATGAGAACAAAGCAAATTTGATGAACTGGAAACTTTTTTTTAAATTGTATTCTCTATCTGAATCAAGAAAGAAAAATGTTGGGTTTCATGCCCCTTTAAACTTTTATGATTCAGACAGTGCATGCAATTTTAAAAATATTTACTTCTATCATCATACTGTGTGTAGTCTTTTTATATAGACACTTTCTGAGGCACGAGCGCCTACTGAATATGTGCATGAGTTCCCAGAGTAAACATATTCATCAGGGGGCGCTATATAGCAGAAAAAATTAATCGGTATAAATATGCCGTTCCTCAAAGTAATTCATAAACAGATTTGCATAGGTGGCTGCGACGTTGGACCCCATAGCAGTACCCTGCTTCTGCAAGTAAAAAGTATCCTGAAACATAGAAAAAGTTGCAGTATAGTATAATATTCAACAGATCAATAATACATTCTTGTTGTGATTGTGTGTATACTAGTTGATAAGCCTTCCCAGAGGGCAGTCTGTGTGGTGGAAATACAACCCCCAAGCTACAAAAAATAAAAATAGAAATACAGAAAAAAATAAACAAGCTATCAAAAATAATAAAATTAAACCTAAACAAATACCCCTATAAAAATAAAAAACACCCCCTAATCTAATACTAAACTACCAACAGCCCTTAAAAGGGATTTTTGTAGGGTATTGCCCTAAGTTTAACAGCTTTTTTACATTAAAAATAAAAAAGTCCCCCTAACAGTAAAACCCCACACCCACCAAACCCCCCAAAATAAAAAAAACTAACACTAATAAACCTAATCTACCCATTGCCCTGAAAAGGGCATTTGTATGGGCATTGCCTTAAAAGAGCATTTCTTCTCTTTTTCACTACCCTTAAAAAGGCATTCAGCTAAAAAAAAAAAAAATTTTTTTAAAAAGTCCGGCTGAGAAGGTCTTCTTCCAAGCGGGTCCCTCATCTTCATCCACAGCGAAAGTGACACAGAGCAGAGGTACGGAGCAGTCTTCCCAGATGTGGCGGTCCTCAGCGGCGGTTCTCGGCGACATGGAGGCTCCTCTTCATCCGATCTCCATGGCATACTGAATATTGAATGCAAGGTACCGCAATCAATTTGGGGTACCTTGCATTCCTATTGGCTGAATTTTTCAAAACAGCCAATAGGATTAGAGCTACTAAAATCCTATTGGATTTTTAAATCAGCCAATAAGATTTCAGTAGCTCTCATTCTATTGCTTGCTGAATTTTTCAAAACAGCCAATAGAATGAGAGCTACTGAAATCCTATTGGCTGTTCAAATCAGCCAATACGATTTCAGTAGCTCTCTTCCTATTGGCTGATTTTGAAAATTTCAGCCAATAGGAATTCAAGGTACCCCAATAAATATGGGGTACCTTAAATTCTTTCTTCAGTGTGCGGCAGACGATCGCATAAATAGAGGACTGCCGTCGCCGAGGAGCGCCACCACCGAGGAGCTTCACCGCCGCCGATGACTGCCGCCGAGGATCACCACTTAAGACCGGCGGTTAGTTTATTTTTTTCTTAATACTTCGTACAGACAGTTAGGTTTTTTTTTTTTTTTAATACTTATTGCGGGCAGTTAAGTGTTTTTTTATACTTATTGCGGGCATTTTTAATTTTTTTTGTAATGCTCCATTTGCCTTCGCTGCATCCCGGTGGATTCATTCTGTTGACCTCCTCGTGCTTCCAACATTCCTTAGAGGATGCATGCACAACTGCTGACGGCGACGGACATTACAAACGCAATTATAGTATAAATAGTGTATTATCCACTGCAGCTAAACTCCTCCCATGGTGTATAGATGTATATAAGCTATCAATGTCAAGGGTAAACATTAAGGGCTAGATTACAAGTGGAGAGATAAATTATCATGCACCCACAAACGGGCAAATTTGCCCGTTTGCGGGTGCACGATCATTAACCAGCCATTGTGTCAGGGTTACTGCTTGCTAATGATCTGTCCCTTTAAGAGCCTCCTATATCAAGCACTTCCCCCCAGCATTCATTGCTGGTTAATTGAGAAATGATTCACAGCACAAGCGTTACACTGAGAGTTTTCCTCACTCTCCAACAGCCTCATAAATTCTTATTTGAAGAGTTCTGATAACATCTCTTATTTTTCATTCCTACATCTAGCAGCTCTTCTACTCAATTCAACACCGGAAGATATTTCATACTACAAGGAAATCAAACTAACTCGACATCAAACCTTGAAGCATTCACAAGGTAACAGGATTCAAGCAGCTTCATACACAGCACAGCAAGTAGCGGTGACGTCATCAGCTGCAGCCGCAACCGCTCTCCCTCTGAGTACCACGCTGCTGTTCATAACAAACGGACAAGTAACAATTCCTGTGTTCTCAGGTCAGACCCAATTATTTTACTATTAATCGTTATCCTTACTTATTTCGATGAACTTTACCTGCCTAATTAAGGAATACTATATTTTATGTTACTGCTTAATTTGAACTGTTTGCATTATCAAATGCCCTGAAAGTAATACAGTTTATGAAGTTAATAAACTGTCACTTATTGGGCAGATAGTAATACATTATATGAAGCACTGACAACGAATTCATCAAGCTTCTTTTATGTTACAAACCTACTTTGAGGAAATTGTTGGTTCTTATTTATAAAACAAAATTAAATGCTTGTTCAAATTGCTACAAATACAGACTAATACAGAATTAACCAGCCATAAGGAAGAAAGGATTTAGTGTTTGTGTACACAGAATTATCCTATACTAAACATATACTTTCAACAGCAATTATGGAACAAGATCTTTTAAGTGATAAAGTTCAAGTCCTGTCAGACAGATTAGAAGCTTTATCAGGTTCTTTCCATGAATTACAAGTGGAAAATCAGGCTTTGAAGGCCTGCTTAAGAGAGACTCTGGCACCTAAACCTGCAAGTGCAGATTCTATCCCTGAACCTATGGTCTCCCCCCCAGAAAAATTCTCTGGTGACCGTTCAAGATTCAGAGAGTTTAAAAACTCCTGTTTGTTGCTTTTTCAATTAAAGCCACGTACTTATCCCACAGAAAGATCAAGAGTGCTCACTGTGATATCATATTTGAGGGGGGAACCTAGGGCTTGGGCTGACTCTTTTTTTGAAAATGATGATGCAATACTGGGATCTCTAGATGAATTCTTTGATCAAATGTCAGCATTATATGATGACCCTTTCAAACAGGTCACAGCTGAAAACTTACTTAGATCTTTAAAACAAAGAAAGAACCCAGTGGAGTCTTACATCACACAATTTAAAATTTCTGCCCGTGATTCGGGATGGAATGAGGTCTCCCTTAAAACTCAATATCGTTTAGGATTATCTGAGGATATAAAGGATGAGCTTTCACGCACAGGTATTCCAGATTCATTGGAAGATTTCTTTTCTCTCACTATTAACATAGATAGACGGCTTAGGGAACGCCGCTCTGAAAAGGCTAGCGGTACAAAAAGCTTTCTCTCCACACCTGTTTATCAAACTAAGGAATCACCACAACCTATGGACATAGGCTTCATAAAGGGTCCCCTCTCCTCTCAGGAAAAGACTAGGAGGAAGTTGCATAGTTTGTGCATGTATTGTGCCTGCCCTACACATGAAGTAAAGGACTGCCCAGTTCTGGCTAGGAATAAGAAGGGTAGGTTGCCTAACATCTCTGAATCACTGTTAATGAAAACCATTAAACCATCATATTTAACTATCCCTATTATTTTACAGTGGGATCAAATCAGGATAACAACTGAAGCTATCCTGGACACCGGCTCATGTAGAAATTTTGTTGATTTTTCTTTTGTGAAACAGAATAAAATACCTCTGGTCTCTAAGAAAACTCCAGTCTCTGTGAAGGTCATTGATGGCTCTTTTTTAAAATCAGGTCCTGTCACACACCAAACTACACCATTACAGGTAATATCTTGCACACACATCATAGAAACACTCACTTTTGATGTCATATCTTCACCAATGTTTAATGTAATCCTTGGTATAAATTGGTTTTGTAAACACAAACCAACTATAAACTGGAATGACCTCAGTTTATCTTTTCCTCATCTCACTCAAAATAGTGAGACATCATCAGATTTAATTATGCTACAGGTTGAGGATAATATTTTACCCAAACAATATGCAGACTTCTCAGATGTTTTTAATAAAAAAGAAGCTGAATGTTTGCCCCCTCATAGGGATTACGATTGTCCTATTGATTTACTCCCAGGAGTTTCAATTCCCTATGGACATATCTACCCCCTTTCTAAACCAGAACTAGAACACCTTAAAAACTATATCGATGAGAACCTCCGAAAAGGTTTTATAAGACCTAGTACCTCTCCTGCAGGTGCAGGCATATTTTTTGTTACCAACAAAGATGGCACGTTAAGACCAATCATTGATTACAGGGAATTGAACAGGCGTACCAGAAAAAACAGGTACCCCCTACCTTTAATCCCTGAATTAATTGAAAGATTAAGGGGGGCCTCAATTTTCACTAAATTGGATCTTCGAGGTGCCTATAATCTTATACGAATGAGAGCTGGCGACGAATGGCTCACTGCTTTTCGGACTAGATATGGGCTATTCGAATATACAGTGATGCCATTCGGTCTGTGCAATGCCCCAGCAACATTCCAATGCTTAATCAATGATCTTTTCAGAGATATTTTGGATGTATATGTTGTTGTCTATTTGGACGATATTCTAGTTTACTCACAAAATTTAGATCAACATAGAATGCATGTTAGAGAGGTTCTCACTAGGTTACGAAAAAATAACCTATACGCTAAACTAGAAAAATGTATATTTTAATCAAATAATATCTCTTTTCTGGGGTATAACATCTCTCCTGAAGGAATCAAGATGCAAGATGACAAGGTTCAGGCCATTCATAATTGGCCGACTCCTCAATGTAAGAAAGATGTTCAACGTTTCCTTGGCTTCTCAAATTATTATAGGAAATTCATTCCTGGATTTGCTGCTATTACCAAACCTCTTACTGAACTCACCAAATTGAATCATCCTTTCAGGTGGACAAGCCATACTCAACAGGTATTTGACCTTTTAAAAAATAAATTCACTACAGCACCCATTCTCCAATACCCGGATTTAGAAAAGCAATTTATCCTGGAAGTTGACGCTTCTGAGTTTGCAATAGGGGCAATCCTCTCTCAAAGGAAATCATTCAAAGAACCCTTACATCCGGTCGCATTCTTCTCTAGATTGATGCAACCAGCAGAGTTAAATTATCCAGTTGGCGAGAAAGAATTACTTGCAATAAAGTGTTCCTTCGATCACTGGAGGCATTTGCTTGAGGGTGCAACACAACCAACTGTCATATATACTGACCATAAAAATCTGCAATATCTTCAGTCTAATCGAACTCTATCCTCCAGACAATTACGCTGGAGTCTTTACTTCTCTCGTTTCCATTACATCATTACCTACAGGCCTGGTACAAAAAATGGCAAGGCTGACGCCCTCTCTAGACAAGGTCCTAAACCTATAATACCATGCATTCCTACTACTATTGTTCCTAAGGACTCTATCATTGGAGTTATAACAAGTCTAACTACAGTGATAAAAGATGCTACTGCTATTGATCCATCAGTACCTCATACAGATCTTACTTACAATTCTGATGGCTTACTCTATAAGGACGGGAAGCTATACATACCTCCAAATC
This sequence comes from Bombina bombina, assembly GCF_027579735.1. NCBI lineage: Eukaryota > Metazoa > Chordata > Amphibia > Anura > Bombinatoridae > Bombina > Bombina bombina. The sequence goes on along the minus strand of NC_069502.1, from coordinate 1,151,500,686 downwards.
TTAGATCTTCAATCTTGAAAACAGTTCATGAATCTCCCCTTGCTGGACACATGGGAAGGGATAAAACTTTGGATTTACTTAAGAGATCTTTTTGGTGGCCTACTCTTAACCTCGATCTCAAAGAATATATTTCTAAATGTGTTATATGCGCAACCTCCAAACCTTCTAAACAACTCCCTGTGGGTCTTTTACAGCCTTTACTTGTACCTCAAGTACCCTGGGAGGCGGTATCCTTAGACTTTATCGTGGACTTACCTCTCTCTAACAAATATACCACTATAATGGTTGTCACCGATCTATTCTCAAAGATGGCACATTTCATACCGGTTACCTCCCTACCCACTTCCAAGTTCACCAGTGAATTGTTCATTCAAAACATTGTAAGACTGCATGGAATACCTAAAACCATCCTTAGTGACCGTGGAACCCAATTCACATCTAAGTTCTGGAGAAATTTGTGTGCTGCTCTGCATATAGAACAAAAACTCACCACTGCTTACCATCCTCAGACGAATGGGCAGACGGAGAGGGTGAACCAGTGGCTAGAGCAATACCTACGTTGTTTCTGCTCTCACCAACAAGATTCTTGGGCCACCTACTTGCCCCTAGCAGAATTTGCCTATAATAATAATAAGAGTTCTACAACTGGCACATCACCATTTTTTATAAATTATGGTTTACATCCAAATTTCACACTACTTCCGAAGATTGACACCCCATGTCCTCAGGTGAATGATCTGGTTAATGACATTTCTGCTAACTTTTCTTCAATTCGTGAACATATTCTTCAGGCACAGGCATCACAACGCAGGTACTACGATCTTCGCCACAGACCTAGTCCTCAATATTCCGTAGGACAACAAGTATGGCTCTCCACTAAGAACCTCAAGATACCTTATCCTTGTAGGAAACTAGGTAAACTCTTTTTGGGTCCTTACCCTATCGTCAGGGTAAATGGTCCAACAACAGTTACACTCCAACTACCATCAACTTTTAAGATACATCCAACTTTCCATGTGTCTCTTATCAAACCTTGCAACCTACCCATAACAAATATTACATCAGAAGACCCAATACCTTCTGCTAATCTTGATTGCCAGTATGAGGTTCATAGCATTCTGGATTCTAGACTACGTCGTGGGAATCTTTTCTATTTGGTTCATTGGAAAGGTTTTGGCCATGAGGATGATTCCTGGGAGCCTGCCTCGAACATATCTGCTCCACGTCTGATTTCCCTCTTCCATAGACGTAACCCTGATCGTCCTAGGCCTTGAACCTCGCTGTGGTTCTTTTTGTGGGGGGCTCTGTCAGGGTTACTGCTTGCTAATGATCTGTCCCTTTAAGAGCCTCCTATATCAAGCACTTCCCCCCAGCATTCATTGCTGGTTAATTGAGAAATGATTCACAGCACAAGCGTTACACTGAGAGTTTTCCTCACTCTCCAACAGCCTCATAAATTCTTATTTGAAGAGTTCTGATAACATCTCTTATTTTTCATTCCTACATCTAGCAGCTCTTCTACTCAATTCAACACCGGAAGATATTTCATACTACAAGGAAATCAAACTAACTCGACATCAAACCTTGAAGCATTCACAAGGTAACAGGATTCAAGCAGCTTCATACACAGCACAGCAAGTAGCGGTGACGTCATCAGCTGCAGCCGCAACCGCTCTCCCTCTGAGTACCACGCTGCTGTTCATAACAAACGGACAAGTAACAATTCCTGTGTTTTCAGGTCAGACCCAATTATTTTACTATTAATCGTTATCCTTACTTATTTCGATGAACTTTACCTGCCTAATTAAGGAATACTATATTTTATGTTACTGCTTAATTTGAACTGTTTGCATTATCAAATGCCCTGAAAGTAATACAGTTTATGAAGTTAATAAACTGTCACTTATTGGGCAGATAGTAATACATTATATGAAGCACTGACAACGAATTCATCAAGCTTCTTTTATGTTACAAACCTACTTTGAGGAAATTGTTGGTTCTTATTTATAAAACAAAATTAAATGCTTGTTCAAATTGCTACAAATACAGACTATTACACATTGCAAGTGGATCTCTGGTTAATTTTCTAAAAGTACCCCAAATATCCTCAAAATATAGTGCATTATAGTTTTTTATTAAAAAAAAAACTGTACTAGGCAGTTTAGGGCTTTGAAATTGGTGGGGGTTGGGGTGTTATAAAAAAAAAAACGGCACTAAAAAGTACCTATACATTGCTGTCTATGGGAACTGTATGTTCCCATAGACCACAATATAAATATATACTGTATGAATTTGACTATATTCATATACATATATATCTAAAAATGCTACCCATCGCTGTGCAACTTACCCCCTTCACTGCGAGCGGTTCTGATGCCGTCTCTGAATGAGGATCCCATAGGAGCATATGAAAGCGTGCTCTTGTCAGCGCAATGCTTGCTAGCAATACGAATACAAGCTTGTGTTCGCATTGCAATTTACTTGTAACACCAGCGCATGCAAGCGATATTTAGCGCTCCACTTGTAATCTAGCCCTATGTATTTATCTATAGGTAATAGTAAGGATTGAATCTTACACAAAAAAAAAAATTCTGACAAATTTTAAAGTTATGTCTATTTCCACTCCCACTGTATCATGTGACAGCCGTCAGCCAATCACAAATTTATATACTCATCTTGGATGTCCTCTCACTACCTCAAGCTAATTCTCTCCAAAACTGGGCTCCTTATTTTCCCACCTTCATGCAAAATCTCCACCCCCAATTCTCTATAACTGTTAATAACTCCATCATTACCCCTACCCCACATGCCCAATGTCTTTGGGTCACACTTGACTCAGATCTTTCTTTCAATTCTCACATTCAGTCCTGCCACTTCCACCTTAAAAAATCTCTAAAATTAGACATTTTCTTAGGCAAGACACAACTAAGATTTTAATGAACTTTTTCATCCTTTCTAGCCTTGACTACTGCAACTCCATCCTCTCTGGTCTCCCTAGCTGCCGCCTAGCTCCTTTACAATCCATAATGAATGCCTCTGCCAGGCTCATATTCCTTACACGTCGCTCTTCATCTGCTGCACCTCTCTGCCAATCCCTTCACTGGCTTCCTCTTGCCTCCAGGATTAAACACAAAATTCTCCCTCTGACATACAAAGCCCTCAACTGCACTGCTCCCCCCTACATCTCAGACCTTGGGGCATATTTAACAATGTGTGAGTGGACATGATACGAAGTAGCGTATCATGTCCCCCGCACATCGATAAATGCCGACAGCATACGCTATCGGCATTTATCATTGCACCAGCAGTTCTTGTGCCACCCCCTGCAGATTTGTGGCCAATGCTGTCGCTAGCAGGGGGTGTCAGTCAACCCAATCATATTCGATCGGGTTGATTTCTGTCCGCCGCCTCAGAGCAGGCGGACAAGTTATGGAGCAGGGGCCTCAAGCTCCGTATGGAGCTTGACAAATATGCCGCCAAGTCTCCAGATACTCTCCCTCCCGTCCCCTTTGCTCCGCTCATGATCTCCGACTCTCCTTCACTCTTGTTACCGCCTCACATTCCCATTTACAAGACTTCTCCAGACTGGCTTCCATCTTATGGAACTCTCTGCCTCGCTCCACAAGACTGCCCCCTAGTTTTGAAAGCTTCAAGCGCCCCCTAAAGACTCTACTATACAGGCATGCATACAACCTACACTAGAACCTACACTAACCTTCCTATCTCCACTGTTATCCCCTTGAACCCCTTAGCATGTAAGCCTATGAGACCAACTGTTTGTAGTTTACCTTCATAAGAGCCAACTACAACAGTGCAACTCTCGGCAGGGCCCTCTACCCATTTGTAAATGTTATCTTGTATACTGCCTATGTTTATACCACTGCAGAATCTGTTGACGCTCTACAAATACCTAATAATAATATACGTATATTCTGTGAATTCTTGCACATGCTCAGTAGGAGCTGGTGATTCAAAAGGTGGAAATATTAAAAGACATTTTGCACATTTTGATATTAGAAGTAAATTAGTAAGTTGGTTACAATTGCTTGCTCTATCTGAATCATGAAAGTTTAATTTTGACTTGAGTGTCCCTTTAAATTTAATAGATCTAAAGAACCTAAAGAAATCTTGTTCCAATTGGAAAATATAGTAGGGTTTATTTGGGCAAAAGGAAAGTCCTTTCTCTAGAATTTATCTTTCTGTTTGATAAATACCTGTGCTGGTCAGATCCGCTACTAGCGTTTGTTCTCTTTCCCCTTATTGCGCCTCTTAATGTGTAGTGGATTGTTGCCTCCACTTGTTTGAATGCCTCCTGTGTTGCTGTCCCCTCTCTGCTACTTGGGTAGATTTATTAAACGTAAGTCATTCTTTTCTAAACAGCCTAAGACAAGGGAAAATGGAAAGATTGTTGAGAATGGTTTGAACATTTCCAATCTAGGTCTAAAGAACAAAAGTACTTTTTTGCCTACACAATTTGATCCTAGTATGGATAGTGCCTATATTAAATAAGTATCTAATAAAAGATAAAGATAAAATAAAAAAAATAGTTCATGAAAAAAGTAAATGGGTAGCGACCAGAAATCTTACTGAAGATGAATATGCTGCTTTAGAAACATTGAGATAATAAACATTCGGTGTGCAAGCAAGCAGATGAAGGTGGTGCCATTGTTTTATTAGACATAGGCCCCTAGTTATCAAGCCGTCAACCTCAAATACGCTGGAATTCCGCAGCGTATTTGTGGCGAGGCTGATTCGCCTTAGTTATCAAGCCCTAGATACCGGCAAAAGTAGAATTTTGTGACGTAAACTTCGATCCGCCGGACTCAGTCCGACACAGATCGATTCTTACGTCGCTACAGATGTTCCGCACACAAGTGCGGCACAATCTGACTACTTTTGCTAGTTATCAAAAAACTAGCAGGTACGCTCGGCACTTTTCCTGGAGGCGGCGGATCCCATAGGAATTAATGGGAGTCTGACCATAGCGAAAGTTCAGGTTCGCTGCTGCCAGACATCCCATTGATTTCTATGGGAAACGTCTACACCTAACACCCTAACATGTACCCCGAGTCTAAACACCCCTAATCTGCCCCCCTACACCGCTGCAACTAAATAAAGTTACTAACCCCTAAACCACCGCTCCCGGAGCCCACCACCACTCTAATAAACTGTTTAACCCCTAAACCGCCGCTCCCAGAGCCCACCGCCACTCTAATAAACTGTTTAACCCCTAAACCGCCGCTCCCGGAGCCCACCGCAAGCTATCTTAAACTTATTAACCCCTAATCTGCCCCCCCTACACCGTCGCCACCTATAATAAATTTATTAACCCCTATCCTGCCCCCCCTACACCGCCGCCACTGTAATAAAATTATTAACCCCTAAACCTAAGTCTAACACTAACCCTAATACCCCCCCTAACTTAAATATTAATTAAATAAATCTAAATAATATTTCTCTAATTAACTAACTTAATCCTATTTAAAACTAAATACTTACCTTTAAAATAAACCCTAATATAGCTACAATATAAATAATAATTATATTGTAGCTATCTTAGGATTTATTTTTATTTTACAGGCAACTTTCAGTTTATTTTAACTAGGTACAATAGCTATTAAATAGTTATTAACTATTTAATAGCTACCTAGCTAAAATAAAGAGAAATTAACCTGTAAACTAAATCCTAACCTAAGTTACAATTACACCTAACACTACACTATACTTTAATAAATGAATCCTATTTAAAACTAAATACTTACCTGTAAAATAAACCCTAAGATAGCTACAATATAATTAATAATTACATTGTAGCTATTTTAAGATTTATATTTATTTTACAGGTAACTTTGTATTTATTTTAGCTAGTTAGAATAGTTATTAAATAGTTATTAACTATTTCATAACTACCTAGCTAAAAGAAATACAAAATTACCTGTAAAATAAATCCTAACCTAAGTTACAATTAAACCTAACACTACACTATCATTAAATTAATTAAATTAATTACCTACAAATAACTACAATTAAATACAATTCAATAAACTAACTAAAGTACAAAAAATAAAAAAAGCTAAGTTACAAAAAATAAAAAAAATAAGTTACAAACATTTAAAAAATATTACAACAATTTTAAGCTACTTACACCTAATCTAAGCCCCCTAATAAAATAACAAAGCCCCCCAAAATAAAAAAAATCCCTACCCTATTCTACATTAAAAAGTAAACAGCTCTTTTGCCTTACCAGCCCTTAAAAGGGCCTTTTGCGGGGCATGCCCCAAATAAAACAGCTCTTTTGCCTGTAAAAGAAAAATACAACCCCCCCAACATTAAAACCCACCACCCACATACCCCTAAGCTAACCCAAACCCCCCTTAAATAAACCTAACACTACCCCCCTGAAGATCATCCTACCTTGAGTCGTCTTCATTCAGCCGAGCACCGATGGAACTGAAGAGGAGATCTGGAGCGGCAGAAGTCATCATCCAAGGGGCGCAGAAGAAATCTTCCATCCGATGAAGTCATCATCCAGGCGGCGCTGAAGAGGTCTTCGATCCGATAGAAGTCGTCATCCAGGCGGCGTCTTCAATCTTCATCCATCCGGAGCGGAGCCATCTTCAGAAGAGCCTACGCGGATCCATCCTCTTCTTCCCGACGACTAACGACGAATGACGGTACCTTTAAGTGACGTCATCCAAGATGGCATCCCTCAAATTAAGGTAGAAAAATCTGATTGGCTGATTCAATCAGCCAATCAGATTCAAGTTCAATCTGATTGGCTGATTGTTTTTATTTTTTGTAACTTAGCTTTTTTTATTTTTTGTACTTTAGTTAGTTTATTGAATTGTATTTAATTGTAGTAATTTGTAGGTAATTAATTTAATTAATTTAATGATAGTGTAGTGTTAGGTTTAATTGTAACTTAGGTTAGGATTTATTTTACAGGTAATTTTGTATTTCTTTTAGCTAGGTAGTTATTAAATAGTTAATAACTATTTAATAACTATTCTAACTAGCTAAAATAAATAAAAAGTTACCTGTAAAATAAATATAAATCCTAAAATAGCTACAATGTAATTATTAATTATATTGTAGCTATCTTAGGGTTTATTTTACAGGTAAGTATTTAGTTTTAAATAGGAATAATTTATTAAAGTATAGTTTAGTGTTAGGTGTAATTGTAACTTAGGTTAGTTTTTATTTTACAGGTAAATTTCTCTTTATTTTAGCTAGGTAGCTATTAAATAGTTAATAACTATTTAATAGCTGTTGTACCTAGTTAAAATAAATTGAAAGTTGCCTGTAAAATAAATATAAATCCTAAGATAGCTACAAAATAATTATTATTTATATTGTAGCTATATTAGGGTTTATTTTACAGGTAAGTATTTAGTTTTAAATAGGATTTATTTAGTTTATAAGAGTTAAATTTATTTAGATGTATTTAATTAATATTTAAGTTAGGGGGGTGTTAGGGTTAGTGCTAGACTTAGGTTTAGGGGTTAATAATTTTATTAGAGTTGCGGCGGTGTAGGGGGGGGCAGGATAGGGGTTAATAATTTTATTACAGTGGCGGCGGTGTAGGGGGGGCAGTATAGGGGTTAATAAATTTATTATAGGTGGCGATGGTGTAGGGGGGGCAGATTAGGGGTTAATAAATTTAATATAGGTTGGGGCGGGGTCCGGGATCCGCAGGATAGGGGTTAATAAATTTATTCTAGGTGGCGGCGGTATAGGGGGGGCAGGATAGGGGTTAGTAGGTATAATGTAGGTGGCGGCGGTGTCCGGGAGCGGCGGTTTAGGGGTTAATACATATATTATAGTTGCGGTGGGGTCTAGGAGCGGCGGTTTAGGGGTTAGTAACTTTATTTAGTTGCGGGGGGCTCCGGGGGTTCCGGTATAGGGGGTAGAACAGTGTAGTATAGTGTGAGTGCTTAGTGACAGGGGTATCAATAAAGCTGTGAAAAAGCCGAAGAGCAGCGAGATCGGATGAGTTATAACTCTCACAGTCCGCTGCTCATCGCCCCGTACTTGGTGCGCGGCTTTTTGACAGCTTTTTTGATAACTTATGTGAACGTATTCAGGTCCGCTGTGGCGATGTGAGGCGAGCTTAGGTGGGCGTATTGGACCGGCGAAGGCAGGTAAAGTAGACGGCTTGATAAGTACCCCTCAAAGAGTATTATGTTAAAGGGACACTCAAGTTAAAATAAACTTTTATGATTCAGATAGAGCAGCAGTTTTAAGACACTTTCCAATTTACTTCCATTATCAATTTTTGCTCAGTCTTTTTATGTTCACACTTTCTTGGGAACAAGATCCTACTGAGCATGTGCACAAGATCACAGGGTATATGTATACTATTCTGTAATTGGCTGATATCTGTCACATGATACAGGGGGCTGGAAAATGGGAGAAAAAATAAATTTGTCATAAAAAAAATCTACTGCTTATTTGAAATTCAGAGTAAGGGCTATTGCATTGTCTTTTTACTATGTACTTATTAATTATGTACTGCATTGAGTGATCCTTAAGCAAAATTACACATAATCTTATAGAAATGTGCACTGCCCTTTAAATTACAATCCAACTAATCTGAGTGAAAGAACTAGAGAGTTGTGCAACCCCACCCCCTACGGGAAGACCTACTGTTGCAGCACTGACTCAATTTTCACCAATATTTCTATTTATCTTGATGGAATTTTGAGATGTTATTCAATCCTCTCCATATATCAAAGATACCAGTGATTTTTTGTGTAAGATACAATCTTTACCATTACCTACAGATAAATACATACTGTTTTCCCCTGACATTGTTAGCATGTATACATCTATAAACCATGGGAGTGGTTTAGGTGCAGTTAATTATATGCTATATACACATAGGTCTAGATTACAAGTGGACCAGTATCGTTAGCGTGAGGAGCGTTAATTGGATAGCGAGATTGTGGTGTTCTTTACGATCAAATCCATTACTAGTGGCACGCTGTTCAAATTACTGTGAATTCATTTGCGCGATTTTGCGGTAATTTATGCTCCCCATATTTTCTATGGGTAGCGTTGAGCAGTAATGTGCGCTTATATTACAAGTTGAAAGTTACAGCTCAAACTTTTTATGTTACCATTACTGTAACAATAGAAAAATCTAACCTTACCTTTAAAAAAAATAAAAAAATACCATTACTGTAAAAATAAAAAAAATCTAACCTTACCATAAAAACCCCAACATTACCAAAAAAACAACAAAACCTAACATTACAAAAAATAACAAACAAGTTACCAAAAATAACAAGTTATGCCTATTCTAATCCCCCCCAAAAAACACCCCAAAATAAAAAAAACTATTCTAACACTAAAGTACAAATATAGCCCTTTAAAGGGCCTTTTGCAGGGCATCGCCGTAAAGTGAATCAGCTCTTTTACGTTAAAAAACACTATAACATTCTAACATTAACCCCCCACCTCCCCATAAAAAAATCTATCTAAAAAAAAAACACTCTAAAAAGTGCCCTGAAAGGGGCATTGCCCTCACAGTTCCTATTCCTATCACATGATCTCATCAGCCTATAAAACGTCCTCTACACCTAATTCAGGTGCTTGATGAAATTGTTTGCTATCTGCCTTCAAGTAACCAGCTATCCTCAAACTGCTGTGGAAAACTAGTACTAAAGATTTCTTTGCTGTTTTGAGCTACCTACACTTTGGGATTTATTCAGCATAACTCCTCTCTGATTTAGCTGTATTACTTTCTGCTGCCGGATTTCCTCTCCTGTGAATTGCATCCAGGGATTAAAGCTGTCATTGCAGAGACTGCTTCCAACTGCTGAATAGTTATAACCATAACACACCCACCTCACAGTGGGCGAGATTACAACTTGTGTGTTAAACCTGGTGGGTTAATAATGCTAAAAATCTGGACGTTGCACAGTTTTCATTGCGCCGCCATTACAAGTTACAAAAAAACTTTCTTTTGTCGAGCGGTCCATAAAAGGGTCTTTAGTAGGGCATTGTCCTAAATTTAACAGCTCTTTTACACAAATAATCTACAAAGTCCCCCCTTACATTACAACCCCCCAACCCCCCAAAACAAAAAACCTAACTAAAAAAAAACCTTATCTGCCCATTGCCCCGAAAATTTGTAAGGACATTCAGTTCTTTTTGAGCCCATTAAAATAAAAAAAGCTCTAATCTATAAAAAAAAACACCCCCCCCCAAAAAAATTCCTAATACTAACCATAATCAGCGGCGGTGCCGTCATCCTCTTCATGCGATTGTCCGCCGTAAGCAGCTCTCATCCTATTGGCTGATTTGAATTTTTCAGCCAATAGAAATGCAAGGTACCCTTAAATAAAAGGGGTATCTTGCATTCAAGCTTCTGTCTGAGGCGGAGGATCACATGAAGAGGATCCTCCCCGCCACCTTCGCTCCACGACACCGGGATGAAAATTGAAGATGGTCCCACGCTGGATGAAGATGGAGCCGTCTGGAAGAGGACCTTCACTTTCCCCTTATTGCGCCTTGTATAATGTGTAGTGGATTGTTGCCTCCACTTGTTTGAATGCCTCCTGTGTTGCTGTCCCCTCTCTGCTACTTAGGTAGATTTATTAAACATAAGTCATTCTTTTCTAAACAGCCTAAGACAAGGGAAAATGGAAAGATTGTTGAGAATGGTTTGAACATTTCCAATCTAGGTCTAAAGAACAAAAGGAATGGTGAGTACCTATTTTGGGGTTAGTATCAGGGTTTTTTTTTGGGTTGTTTTAAATATACTTTCATGATTCAGATAGGGCATGTATTTTTAAACAACTTTCCAATTTACTTTTATCAACAAATTTTGCTTTGTACTCTTAGTATTCTTAGTAGAAAGTTAAACCTAGGAAGGCTCATATGATAATTTCTGAGCCCTTGAAGGTCGCCTCTTATCACATGCTTTTTTACTTGCTTTTTACAACAGGGGAGAGCTAGTTCATGTAAACCATATAGATAATATTGTGAGCACACCCGTGGATTGTGACAGACACTGCACTAATTGGCTAAAATGAAAGTCAATAGATAATAAATAAAATGTCATGTAATCAGGGGGCTGTCAGAAGATGCTTAGGTACAAGGTAATCACAGAGCTAAAAAGTATATTAAAAAAAGTATATTAATATAACAGTGTTGGTTATTCAAAACTGGGGAAGGGTAATAAAGATATTATTTATCTTTTAAAACAACAAAAATTCTGGTGTTGACTGTCCCTTTAGGGCAATGCAATACAAAAGGCCCTTTTAAGGGCTATTGGTAGTTTATTTATAGATAAGGGGTTTTTTTTATTTTGAGGTGTTTTTTTTTATTTTAAACGGGGTATTAGATTAGGAATACCTTTTTTATTTTTGAGAATTTCGTTTGATATTTTCTGTAATCTTAGATTTTGTTATTTGTGTAATTTTAGAGTCTATTAATTTTTGTAATGAAAGTTTCTTTTTTTTCCGTAGTGTTATGATTTTAAAATTGTGTAATTGAGGTTTTAAATTTTTTGTATCTTTTATTTTTTTTAAATAGCAATGTTAGGTTATAGTTTAAGATTAGGTTTTTTTAATTGCACAGGTAAGTTTTTTTTATTTAAAGGTAGTTATATTGTAACTTTAATTTAAAGTTAGTGGGTGTAGTTTGTCGCAATGTGGGGGGATGGCGGTTTAGGGGTTAAATAGGTTTCTTTAGTTTGTTGCGATGTGGGGGGTCAGCGGTTTAGAGGTTATTTAGGGAGTCGTGATAAGGAGGGGAAAGCAGTTTAGGGGTTAATAGGTTTATTTAGGGAGTTGTAATGTGGGGGACAGCAGTTTAGGGGGGTTAATAGCTTTATCTAGGGAGTCGCGATCTGGGGGGATGGCAGTTTAGGGGTTAATAGATTTATTTAGGGAGTCGCGATGTGGGGGGACTGTGGTTTAGGGTTTAATAGCTTTATTTAGGGAGTCATCATGTGGAGAGATGGTGGTTTAGGGGTTAATAGCTTTATTTAGTCAAAGCAAGAACAAGGGACCCCTCATAGTGAATTCTGTAAGGGGAAAAATATATCACACAGAAAAAGAAGAATACAATTTACAATTGAGGTGCTGAGATGGCAGGCTGACACTCACGGTGGCCAGCTCACTGGTCACCCTTGTGATGATGCGGTACTTTGTATCTCTTTTTTAAGTAGTCCTGTGTCCGCTACTGGGATCCTGATGTAGGAACGTCATTGGGGCCGCAAACGACATAAGATAATGAGCAGGAAAATAAATCGTGACAGCAAACTTTCAAACTGCTATAAGACAATTTAGTCTCCATCCTCGATCTTCAGCTGCATTACCTTAAATCTACTATCAAGATTAACCAAATGCCAATACTGCCTTTTCATGGACTGAAACATTGTTCTCATCCAACTTTGGAACTGTATTCTTTACACAGGTTTAATTGTGTGATATAATTTGATTATATTGATCATATCTATGATTGTTTAGTGTATTAAGTCACTCACTGATATTGTGTTTCACCTATTAATATAAACTTTTTACAACATTATCAATTCACATTTTTATTTCTTATCATAACACACTAGTGTGCCACCTTTAGGTTTCCAGTCAGATCCCTAATTTATTCACAGCTTTATTTTGTTTTGGCAATGTGGGGGGGGGGTGGATTATGGATTATTAGGTTTATTTAGGGAGTCGCGATGTGGGGGGGTGGCGGTTTAGCGGTTAATAGCCTTATTTAGTATTGGCAAAGTGGGAGGATGGCGGTTTAGGGTTTAATAGGTAGTTTATGGGTATTAGTTTACTTTGTAACATATTTTTTATGAGTTTTGTAACACTTTTTGTTTCTCTAAATCCATAAATACTGGTCTTTGATTGTGGAATGGATCATTCCGGTATAGGCTATAACCTAGCTATATAGGCTATAATGTAGCTGACCATTCCACGTTTTTGCAAGTGGAATAGCCATACCGTTACACTTGTAATCTGGCACAGTGTGTTTGCAGATTAGGCAAGGTAGTACTGGCGCTTGGAAGCCATTCCTACAGAATGTAGTTCTGTAAGGAATAGCTGCTTTACTTTGATAGTAGTATTTGTACCTTGTTCTGTGATGCAGGTCTGTCAAAAGTTAAGTGTAGCTGAATCTGCTGGGAGAGAGGAGCTGCTTTGCTGCAAACACACTGTAGCGAAGTAAGGAAAGAAGTGGCACTAAGGACCCCTTATATGCCAAGTACGAAAAGGATCCCTCATACAAAGATCCAGGGGTTAGTGAGGACAGATTAGGCAAGGTAGTACTGGCGCTTGGAAGCGTAAGGGTTAGTGAGTATTGATTTAGTAAATTATATTAAATAATAAATCATAAATATTCTCAATATTTTTATATAAATAAGAACCTTTTGATGGTTATGTAAAGGAAATAATAAATCAAAAAGTGAATATGAGTATTGATTAGATCAATATAAAGTACATTAATATATTCTCAGAGGACCCTTTTTAGGTTCGGTATAGGAGATAATGAGTTAATAAATGTAAGTTGTATTGGGATAATTCAATATAACTATAAGCTCATGTGTATTAATCAGTTGTATGGATCAGTATAATTATTATATGTTAAATTCTTAAAATGACTAAAGTTCCCTATCACTTGAGACTAGCTCAATAGAAGCAGGTTGCAAAAGTGTAGGAAAATAGGGTTAATCTTAAACGTATACCAATCTACATAACAGACTGTAAATGATTGATAAATAAAATTTATTATACAAACAGTATACACAAACACTTATAAAATATATAAATACAGTTGCTTATAAAATGGAAATGGGGTAAAACTAAAATTGGACGTCCAATAGTTCAATAAATAGAGTACTAAAATTCAGATTAGAAATCACATATAAATAACCTGCTGAGATGCAGTATAAGCATATAGCACGAAAATAAGAAGTTTTTAGGCGGTACCTTAAAAGTTTTTAATCTGAAACTTAAATATCCTCTCTCTAGACGTAGAGAGAGGCATTAAAAACTTTTAAGCACAGAGAACCCAGAACCCACTATCAGCCAACCTGAGAAATTCTTTGGGGACAGATCTCAGTTTAGAAACTTTATGAACTCATGTAAATTAATGTTTCCACTGAAACCCAAAACTTTCCCCACAGATAAAGTTAAAGTTTGCACTGTCATTTCCTATCTGAGAGGTGCTCCACGAGCCTGGGCAAATAACTCTTTTGAGAAGGAAAATAAGATGGATTCACTTGATCATTTTTTCAAAGCAATGAGCCAACTATATGAAGATCCTAATAAGCAAAGCACTACTGAAACAACCATAAGATCTTTAAAACAAGGTTGGGGGCCTGTAGAGGATTATATTGTGGATTTCAAATGCTGGGCTCCCGACACACAGTGGAATAAGGAACCAGCTCAGACTTGGACTATGTGAAATCCTGAAAGATGAACTCGAATTGAGATGCCCTCCACTCTGGAAGGATTAATAGCAATATCTATCTCTATTGATAGAAGACTCTGTGAATGCAGAGCAGAAACATTGGGTACTAAATCATCCTTAATACGATATTAGTCACCTGTCACTGCTCCTGTCTATGCCAATAATATTTCAGAGCCTATGGAAATTGTGGAACTGCAGGAGAAGCATGAATTTATGTCTATATTGTGCACCTGAAAACTACAACATCAAGAACTGCCCTTCCCTCATCCGATAGAAAAAGGGTAAGGAGGGTTGTAATGTTTACTGCCTACCCACTAATCTACTTCAAATTCATATTGCATTCTCCAATTATTGTTACAATGGGAACAAAATCAGCTGACAACTGAAGCCATTATAGGCTTATGAGCCTGTGGCTCATTTATAGATAATAATCTTGTATCCCTAAACAAAATCCCCTGCATTAAGAAAAATAAACCTCTCTGTTTCTGTTATAGATGGTACTCCTATATCTTCATCCCCAATTACTTACTAAACTATTTCATTAAAGGTCACTACACATAAGAGTCACTCTGAATTTCTATCTTTTGATGTCATATAATCAGCTCTGTACCCTCTTGTACTTGGTATTAATTGGCTTAATCTTCATCAACCCTTAATTAATTGGGGTACCTCCATTGTACAATTTAATTAAAATGTTTGCAGAGGAACCTGTTATCCATGCCACCCTATTCTACAAACAGAATCATCCCCTATAACAAATTGGTGCTCAGATTTCACTGATGTCTTCAGCAAGATTGAAGCAGAATCGTTACCACCACATAGGCCTTACAATTGTCCCATTGATTTACAAATTGGAGCTACCATTCCCTGTTGCCATTTATACCCTCTCTCTGAACCAGAGTTACAACATCTTAAAGATTACTTAGAAGAAAATTTAAGGAAGGGGTTTATCAGACATTCAACTTCCTCAGCCGGAGCTGACATGTTTTTCGTGCAGATCAAAGATGGGGCATTAAGACCTATTATTGATTACAGATAGTTAAATAAAATCACTATAAAAAATTGATACCCTTTACCCTTCATACCAGAATTACTTGAGCTATTACAACAAGCAACTATTTACACCAAATTAGATCTTAGAGTTGCATACAACCTTACATGAATCAGAGAAGGTGACAAATGGAGGATCGCTTTCAGAACCCGCTATGATCTTTAAGAACATGTCATGCCATTCGGGTTATGTAGTGCACCCACTATTTTCCAACATTTCAGAAATTACATATTAAGAGACTTGCTAGATATTTGTGTTGTAATATATTTAGATGACATTCTTATATATTCCAATAATGCTGAAGAACACAAAAAACATGCCTGGTGTGTTTAATATCGTCTCTAAACTCATCAGTTATATGCAAAACTATACTCCACGGATTGCCCACTTCTATCACCACTGACAGGGGTACACAGATCACTTCTAAATTCTGTACTCAATTATGAAAACTCTTGAAGATTACCACCCACAAACTAATGGACAGATGAAATGCGTTAATCAATGGATTGAGCAGTTTTTGAGGTGTTACTGTACTCATTTACAGGAGAATTGAGCTGAGATACTACCACTAGCTGAATTAACATATAACAACACATTGAATACTTCTACAAACATGTCCCATTTCTTTGCAAATTATGGATATCACCCATCCTTTCATTGCATGCCTCAAAGTACTTCCAGTTGTCCTTTTGTTACTGATTTTATTGGAAATCTTCAAAAAGGATTTAAGATTCTCCAATTCAACATCAAAAAGTCTCAAGCTCTCACAAATTTTATTACGATTTGAAGCATCGCCAATCCCCCACATACAAGGTGGGAGATAAGGTATGGTTATCTACCAAGAATTTAAAACTCATATCTCCATGCAAGAAATTGAGTAAATTGTTCATTGGACCTTTCCCCATTCAAAAAATCATTAGCAGTAATGCTGAAACTCCCAGACTCCTACAGAATTCACCCTACCTTCCATATTTCCTCCCTCATTCTTTTAAAAAAAACCTTTCTCTTCACTTGAGTCATCTCCACCTCCTTCTGTGGTGACATCTGATGATTTTGAGGAATATAAAGTTGAAAACATATTGGTTTCTCGTTTCTTCCTTGGACAATTGCAATCCTTAATAAGTTGGAAAGGATATGGAAGTAAAGAAGATTCTAGGACTCCATATGTGGCAGTTACAGCTCCTGTCCATGTTAGACATTTCCATCGGCTTCATCCTCATAAGCCTAAACCTAGAAACCACTGAGTGGTTTCCTTAAGGGGGAAATCTGTCATATTGTGGGACTTTTCCTTTAAGAGTTTTAACTTGCTCACAGTTCCTATTCCTATCACATGATCTCATCAGCATATAAAATGTCCTCTACACCTAACTCAGGTGCTTGATCAAATTGTTTGTTATCTGCTATCAAGTAACCAGCTATCCTCAAGCTGCTGTGGAAAACTACTACTAAAGATTTCTTTGCTGTTTTGAGCTACCTACACTTTGGGATTTATTCAACATAACTCCTCCCTGATTTAGCTGTATTACTTTCTGCTGCTGAATTTCCTCTCCTGTGAATTGCATCCAGGGATTAAAGCTGTCATTGCAGAGACTCTGCTTCCAACTACTGAATAGTTATAACCATAACACACCCATCTCACAGTATGTTTGCAGCCCCCCCCGCCCAGCAGATTCATCTACACTGAACCTTTGACAGACCTGCATCACAGAACAAGGTACAAATACAACAATTGTAAGTACTATCAAAGTAAACCAGCTATATTTCATATAGAACTACATTGCAGTATTTAGTTCTTAAAGGACTAGCTAACAAAAATTCCTAACCGTTCTTAACTCCTTGAGTGCTAACGATGGCTCTTAGCCATCGCAGAGTTTCCCACTCTGGTTCAAACGACGGCTCAGAAGTTTATTAAAAATTTACAATACAAGGTATAGGGAAAGGGGGCATGCTGCTTAGATGCCTGTATCTCAGTCCCCCAAGACCCACCGTTGGAAAGGTAATCACCTAACCTTTCCAACGGTGTAAGTCTTGGGGATTTGGGAAAAAAATACAAAAGTTTCCCAGGTGGGAAAGTGCTTAGCACTCAAAGGGTTAAATACTGTCATTCTGTTAAAAGTGTCTATTTCTTTTGTAAATATAATATATGACAAACACCCAAAAAAACTAAAACTAAAAACTAAACCCCAAAATAGTACTCACCAAAGATTCATCCTTGCGGCAGTCTATTATATCTTCATTGCGGTGGTGGTGATGGGATTTATCTATCTTCTGATCTTTAACAGAGAGGTCCTCCTCATGTGGTCACCAGCCTCACACTGAATTTTCAATGCAAAAGGGTACCTTTTTATTCCTATTGGCGGATTTTCATGTTCAAATTCAAATCAGCCAAAGGATGAAGACTGCTACCACCACTTCGATGAAGATAAGAAGAGGGACCATCGCTGGGATGAAGATGGACCACCAACGGGATGAAAATGGAGTCCCGCCACCCAGATTAGAAGGTTATAGTGTTTTTTAACGAAAAAAAAAACTGATTCAGTTTAGGTTTTTTTTATGGTAAGGTTAGATTTTTTTTTCAGTAAGGTTAGGTTTTTTTATGGTAAGGTAAGATTTTTTTTCTTCCAGTAAGGTTAGGTTTTTTTATGGTAAGATTAGATATTTTTTTTTCAGTAAGGTTAGGTATTTTTATGGTAAGGTAAGATTTTTTTAAAACATTTTTACAATAATAGTAAGTTTTTTGTGTTTTTTTTAAAGATAAGGTTAGATTTTTAAAAAAATTTCAAGTAAGTTTTTATTTTTTTAAAGGTAGTTAGTTTTTTTTAGTAAAGGTAGGGTTAGTCAATATTGGGATAATTTAGGGGGTGTTAAGTTAGGGGGTTTAGATGTTAGTGGGTTACTTTGCATTGGGGCCTGGTGGTTTAGGGGTTAATAGGGTAGATTACTTTGTGATGTGGGGGGGTTGCAGTTTAGGGGTTAATAGTGTAGATTACTTTGCGATGTAGGGGGCTGGGGGTTTAGCAGTTAATAGTGTAGAGAGGTAGTTTTGATGTGGGGGGATGGCGGTTTAGGGTTAATAGTGTAGTGGGGACTTTGCGGTGGGCTATGTGGTTGTTTAGGGGTCTTATGGTGATTCAGGTTAGCGCGCGAGTAACTTTCCACTCTTTTGTCTCCATTGACACCTATGGGAGAATAGGTTATTGCGCACGCTATATTGTAAGTTCAGCTTTGTGCGCGTCAGGTTAGCTTACTTACTTTCAACTCATAATACCTGCGCAACCTGATGTGCACAAAAGTTTACTTCTAGCACTGTAAGTGCTCTAGCGAAAGTGCTAATTAGCGCTCCGCTTGTAAT
Source organism: Bombina bombina (assembly GCF_027579735.1). NCBI lineage: Eukaryota > Metazoa > Chordata > Amphibia > Anura > Bombinatoridae > Bombina > Bombina bombina. The sequence goes on along the minus strand of NC_069502.1, from coordinate 1,151,481,853 downwards.
CTAGCCCATAATCAAATGAATAGACAGCAACAAGAATTTATTATTGATCTGTTGAATATTATAATATACTGCAACTTTTTTATGTTTCAGGATACTTTTTACTTGCAGAAGCAGGGTACTGCTATGGGATCCAATGTCAAACCCACCTATGAAAATCTATTTATGAATTATTTTTAGGAATGGTATATTTATACAGATGAATTATTTTTGCGATATGCTGTCACCTGGTGGCGCTATATAGTTGATATTTTTGGAATATGATGGGGTGACATTGGATCCCTTAAACAATTTGTCAAGCAGTTAAATGAAATCTCAGAACATATTAAAGTGAATATAAATTTTGATGAACCAGTGCCCCGTTTTTAATAATCCTATTAAAAACAGGGGCACTTTCATTCATCAAACTTTACATTTCACTGGTTTTGGTAAAATACTTACCTTTTCTTTGTGAAAGCCGCTCAAACACTTACCCCGGCCGTTGCAAGCCTCTATCTACATCAGAAATGACGATCCCGGCCTTCCTCTAATCATGGCGTTGCTTTAGGCAATGATTCCCCCGGAATCGTCATTGTTGATGTGTGAAGAGGCTTGCAACGGGCTGAAGAAGCGCTGGAACGGCTTTCAAGATTAAAAGGTAAGTATTTTAACAAAACCAGTGAAATGTAAAGTTTGATGAATGAAAGTGCACCCGTTTTTAATAGGATTTTTAAAAACCGGGCACTGATTCCGCAAACTTTACATTCACTTTAAGTTTACCCTCTCTTGGAGTGAAACCTCAATGAATTTTCTAGATGTATTAATAAACAAATGTGTTCATGGGCTTGAGACAGATTTATATAAACAGACAAGTGCCCATCCACCCTCTCTTCTAACTTCATTACCTGGGAGTCAGTTATTAGGTGTCAGGAAAATAGTACATGATGATCAACAAAACCACAAAGTCTAGTTAAGTACGCTTTACAAAAAGAGTTTAAATACATCTTTGGGAACACAGCCAATGAGACCAAATAGTTACACAAAACAGAGAGTATTGACGCGCATCCACTTGCAAATAGTATTTGCGCACATCCACTTGCATCCACTCTGGGAAGACGTGCTGAGATTGGTGTGGGTCTCCAGCACACTTGAAGTATGTTTTAGAAGATATAAAAATGACCAATAACCCTAATTGAGAACAGGAGATTATTTGGGCTATTTAAAAAAAACTGTCATTAAAAAAAGTTCCAGGCCCAGATCAGATATCTAATGAATTGTATTAGCTAATAATATCACTCCAACTTTAAAATAGCTATTTGATAATTATTATACACAATCAAGAATGAAACCTAATTATTTTCCTCTTCCATAATAACAATGGTTTAAAAAAAAAAAAAAAAGACAAGGATCCAGAAAATTGGAATTCTTATGGAACAATATCCCGTCATAATAATGATTATAAAATATTAGCTAACATTCTTGCTATGAGAGTAAAATAAGTAATAGTTGTCCTTGTAGACAATGATCAAACCGGTTTTATGCCCAATAGAGTCTAAATTGCTTTTAGGAATGGTATATTTATAGCAATGAATTGTTTCTTTTATATGGTGCCACCTGGTGGCATTATATAGGCGATATTTTTGTAATATGGTGGGGTAACATTAGATCCCTTGAACAATTTGTCAAGCAGTAAAATTACATTTCTGAACGTGTCTCTTAGAGTGAAACCTTAGTGAATTTTCTATATGTATTTAAAAACAAAGGTATCCATGGGCCTGAGACAGTCCGCAATAGTTTACTATATTTCACAAGTACCCATCCACCCTCTCTTCTAACTTCATTACCTGGCAGTCAGTTATTGCATGTTAGGAAAATAGTATATGATGATCATCTAGTGGATTAGAGATTAAATGAGATGGGTCAACATTTATAAGAGATGGGTAACCTACAAACACTAATACAGGATTAAATACAAAGGGTAAAAATGATACTGAGGGAATAATTATTGAAGGTTAAGGATCTGAAAAAACAAAAGTAAGATAGACTAGTCTTTTGTATCCGAATATAGTTCCATGAGTACATGAATAAATCAAATCATTAGGAAACACTGGTTTATCTTAAGTGAATGCCATCCTAAGGTTACAGCCTTTAAGGCTCCTCCTTTGCCGACTTTTAAGAAGTCTGTGAATTTACGATATAAATTAGTAAAAGCTGATGTAGGTTTTGCCAAAACAGATAGAATAAGATATTTAATAACTAAGAATTAGGGTTGCTACCCTTGTCTTGGTTGTATAAACTGCAATAGTATGATAAAAGGTACATTTAGATTTTCTATAGATGGTTATTACTCATGTAATACCATATTTGCAGTTTATCTAACTTAGAGTTCATTTCCATTGAGCCATTAAAAATGGAGTCGTAAGCTACCGAAGTTTTCGGCAGCTAAAAGTAATTTACGGCTCCATTATAGTACCAGGTTTCCATTGGAATAGTCTGCGCTTTGCGTGCAGACGCTCTTTTTGCTTATTAGGTGTAAGTTAGCATTGTGTTAACGCTTCCACCCGATGCCGGATTTCTAAAACATTAATAGGTTACTATGGTAACCCGACCTTACACTTCACTCGATCGCATATACGGCGCAGCATACTAGTGCGGCGCATATATTTTCCCCGTCACTCGCTGTTAAAATCAAACACCTAACGCATGCGCAATATCTACCTCTCAACCGCAACCCTCCCACTACAATAACTAATAAATGTATTAACCCCTAATCCACCATGCCCCCACATCTCAATCTAGCTATTAAAACTATTAACCCCTAATCCGCCATGGCTCCACATCGCAATCTAGCTATTAAAACTATTTACCCCTAATCTGTCATCCCCTACAACGCAATCTAGCTATTAAAACTATTACCCCCATGCCCCCACATCGCAATCTCTCTATAAAATCTTTTAACCCCTAATCTGCCATAGCCCCACATCGCAATCTAGCTATTAAAACTATTAACCCCTAATCTGCCATCACCCACAACAGAATCTAGCTATTAAAACTATTAACCCCTAATGCGCCATCCTCCACAATGCAAATAACTAATTACTAAGCCCCCTAACCTAACACCCCCTAAATTAACCCACATTACATAAATTTAAAAAATACTAAGTTACAATTAAAATAAAAAAAACCTAACAATAATTTAAAAACGTAAACCTAAGATTAAATTACAGTAATTAAATCTAAAATTACAAAAAATAAAAAAGTCTAAAATTACAGAAATAAAAATAATTACAGAAAAAAAACACCCCCAAATCTAAGACTAAACTACCAATAGCTCTAAAAAGGGCCTTTTGTAGGGCATTACCCTAAAGCGATCAGCTCTTTTACCTAAAATTAAAAATTAACACCCCAACCCACCAAACCCCCCAAAATAAAAAAAACTAACACTAAAAAAACCTAAGCTACCCATTGCCCCTATAGGAGCATTTGTATGGGCATTGACTGGTTAAATCTGTCAATAGGATTTCAGTAGCTCTCATCCTATTGGCTGATTTGAAAATATCAGCCAATAGGAATGCAAGGTACCCCATTTTTAAACAGGTAACTTGCATTCAATCTTCAGTGTGTGGCAGTGATCGACGAAGAGCATGCTCCACGCTGGATGGCTTTGCGGTCGCCGGTCCTGTTTCGCGTTCACCTCCACTCCACATTGCCTTGGTCCTGGATGAAGATAGAAGAGGTCCCCATGTTGGATGCAGATATCGCCGCATGGAAGAAGACCTTCTTGCCCGGACTTTAGGAATGGTGAGTACCTATTTGGGGGTTAGACTTAGGTTTTATTTTTATTTATGTGGGTGTTTTTTTTTTAGATTAGGACTTTGTTATATTAATGGGCACAAAAGAGCTGAATGCCCTTTTAAGGGCAATGCCCATACAAAAATTTAAACCTAAGATTAAATTACAATAATTAAATCTAAAATTACAAAAAATAAAAAAAATCTAAAATTACAGAAAAAAATAAACCAAATTATCCCAAAAATTTTTTTTAAACCTAATCTAATACACCTATAAAAACAAAAAGCCCCCCAAAATAAAAACACCCCCTAATTTAAGACTAAACTACCGATAGCCCTTAAAAAGGCCTTTTGTAGGGCATTGCCCTAAAGCGATCAGCTCTTTTACCTAAAATTAAAAATTAAACCCCCAACCCACCAAACCACCCAAAATAAAAAAAAAACTAACACTAAAAAAACCTAAGCTACCCATTGCCCCATATAGGGGCATTTGTATGGGCATTGGCTGTTCAAATCAGCCAATAGGATTTCAGTAACTCTCATCCTATTGGCTGATTTGAAAATATCAGCCAATAGGAATGCAAGGTACCCCATTTTTAAACGGGTACCTTGCATTCAATCTTCAGTGTGTGGCGGTGATCTACGAAGAGGATGCTCCACGCTGGATGGCTCCGCGGTCACCTCCACTCCACATTGCCTTGGTCCTGGATGAAGATAGAAGAGTTCCCCGCGCTGGATGCAGATATCACCGCCTGGAAGAAGACCTTCTCGCCCGGACTTCACGAATGGTGAGTACCTATTTGGGGGTTAGACTTAGGTTTTATTTTAATTTTTTGGGGTGTTTTTTTTTTTAGACTAGGACTTTGTTACTTTAATGGGCACAAAAGAGCTGAATGCCCAATACAAATGCCCCTATAGGGGCAATGGGTAGCTTAGGTTTTTTTAGTGTTAGTTTTTTTCATTTTGGGGGGTTTAGTGGGTTAATTTTTAATTTTAGGTAAAGGAGCTGATCGCTTTTTGGGCAATGCCCTACAAATGTCCTTTTTAAGGGCTATTGGTTGTTTAGTCTTATATTAGGGGGTCTTTTTATTTTGGGGGCTTTTTTATGTTTTTTTGTAATTTTAGACTTTTTTATTTTTTGTAATTTTAGCTTTAATTGTTGTAATTTAATCTTAGGTTTTATTTTTAAATGAATGTTACGATTTTTTATTTTAATTGTAATTTAGTATTTTTTATTTTTATTTTAACTTAGTATTTTTTTAATTTATGTAATGGGGATAATTTAGGGGGTGTTAAGTGAGGAGGCTTAGTGATTAGTTATATGCGTTGTGGGGGGTGGCGGATTAGGGGTTAATAGTTTTAATAGCTAGATTATGTTGTGGGGATGGCAGATTAGGGGTTAATAATTTAAATAGCTAGATTGTGTGTGGGGGAATGGTGGTTTAGAGGTTAATACATTTTATTGTTAGTTGCGATGAGGGGCATGGCGGTTTAGTGGTTAATACATTTATTATAAGTTGCAATGTGGGGGGATGGCAGATAGAGGGGTTTTGACGTGTCGGGTTAGATTTCAACAGGAAAAAGGTCACAAAAAGCACCTTTTTACTGTTTTACACTTAGTTGAGCTGGGTGTAATTTGGTTATGTATGGGCAGCCTCTGACAGTGTATTAACGGTTTGACCGGTCATTAGAAAGCTGGTTTTATTTAAAAATTAGCGGCTTCTGATACTTTGTATTGGACACAATAATTTTTTCGGCAGCGGGAGTCCAGTTGCCAAAATTGAGTTATAACGGGCAGTTGGAAGCAGTCAGTGAATTATATTGCTTCTGATAGATTATTTAACAATTTGCGAGCGCACGCAAACCTAATTACGGCTCAATGGAAACGAGCCTTAAGTGTGCATGTGGTAAAATCTATATTGGAGAAACAACACAGAAAATCAAAGAGAGAATCACACAACACAAATCCTGCAAAAAGTATGAATAGAGAGTTAGAACTAAGTTTGCTAAGTGCATATTCTCCTGATGTGGACTAACCAAGGAGAAAGGATGATGCATTCACAGAAAATGTTTCTTTTGCTACTATGTGGCTGTTAGCTCAGCTTCTATTTATTGCAATCAACCAGAAATGGTTCTCTTGAAATGGGGAGCCTTATTGCAGCCTTTGCCCTGCTGCTCAGTGATGTCAAGTTACGCCCCTGCTTAGCTGCAACAATCACCATAGACCTTTTTGGTGAATAATGTAAAAAAACATTTGATAACATTTTCTAAATGATAGGTCTATATTATGTGTTTAACCATTGCAGAGTGGGTTAACATGCTTCCTAGCAGCTTTACATTTGAGGTACTGAGTGGGATACAGCCAACGACTGAAAGCGTAATGCCTCACACGATTTTGCTTTATTTTCTAATTAGTATTAAGAGTAATCTATGTGTATATTTTATAATGGGAATTAGCCTGTGAGCCTTTACACGTTGGTAATAGCTAAGATACAAATATATGTAATACACACTGGCTCACTCACTTTATAATTCCAAGTCTCTTTATTGATCTTATATTTTGTGTTAATTAATGGTATGCTTTGTTTGATGTTTATAGGATACCATATTCATCATTTACTAATGAGTTCTGTCGAGTGGAAATCTGTCATGTTAGCCTGGAATTTGCATGTAGCGATCAACACCACACGTGGTGTTTAACACAATTTGATGGGAGCTGGAGGAGTGGGTTTAGTGCCGGTGGGTGTCCTAAATACTCAGGTAAAGACATTATTATGAATTTGGTCTGTGCCAGTACTAATTTTCAGTATTTTAGATCGAACTACAACTGCAAGAAGTTGACTTATGTATATCTAGAATGTAACAGGTAATATGTTCATAAATACCTACAACAGTTCTTTTATGTGTAGCTGCTTAGCATAAGAGCATGAGCACAGGCTCCCTCTGGTGGTCAGCAGCAATATACTTACTCTATGAAGGATTCAGGATTCACAGATTACTGTGAAAAACAGATTTTAACCTTCCATAAGTATGGGAGTAAGAGGATAAATATATCTGGAATGCAGTAAAGAAATGTAGAAGGTTAGCTGAATTACTGAAATACAGGTGATACTGGGATTCGCAGAGGAGCTACAGCACTGATACACTTACAATGTGGAAAGCAAGCAGGGAAACGTCAGATAGAATTCAGGTAGAATTAAAGGGACATTTAACACCTGCTGAAAATGGCTAAAACCTACTTTATCTTATTAATAAAAATAAAATAATCACTGCTGTCTATTTTATTTGTTCCTCTTACCCCAAACTGATGACGAAGATTGTTTTGAAGTACAGTGTTGATCTAGTGCTTGATTCTACTATGTAAGCTGCCATATTGGAACATACCTTACAGGGGCACAGTAGTCACATGCTCATGATACAATCACATGACACACACAGCATATTATTTGTTACATATAACTCAGGGAATCACATCTGTTTGCAGCGTGTGAGCTGCATTGTCTGAAGATATTTATTTGTCACTCATAGTCTAAATGTAAGCTTTCCCCAACTATTTATATTCACACATTTATGTGGCACAATTGAAATAAAATGCTTCATAAGCAATATTTATGTTTTTAACGCCCCCCCCCCCCCAGTTTTACTCTTGCCCACAAGTTTTATGCTCTAGTCTAGTCTAATCAAAAGCCCTTTGCCGTTTTCAGGCACTATTGTAAATCATGAGGGAGAGGGAGGGGGAGAGGGTGGCTCTCAGACACACTGGATATACTCTGTGGCCGTGCAGAAGATTTCTGCCTCTCATGAACTCTCCTGCTTATGTAAAGCTCTTGTACCAGCTAACTGATCAGTTAGTAATGATCATCTGTTTTATTTACCAGTGTGAACTGCTCCTGTCACACCCTCTGCCAAGACACAGTCACTAGAGCAGAACTGTGTCTGTGATCATCAGAGGGTGTGACAGGAGCAGATCACACTGGTAAATAAAACAGACGATCATTACTAACTGATCAGTTAGCTGGCTGGTACAAGTGCTTTACATAAGCAGCGCAGGAGAGGTCATAAGAAACATAAATCTTCTGCAGCGTGTCTGAGAGCCTCCCTCTCTCCCTCACGGAGCTTGCAAATGATTTGCGACAATAGTGCCTGAAAACTGCACACAGCGTTTTTTAGCTTAGAGCATAAATCTTGTGGGCAGTAAGAGTAAAACTGTGGGGGCATTAAAAACATAAACAGTGCTTATAAAGCATTTTATTTCAAATGTGCTGCATAATGTGTGTGAATATAAACAGAGGGAGAAACTAATTCATTTACACTGTGACAAATAAATATGTATCTTCAGAGACTGCAGCTCACACGCTGCAGATGCTGTGCGTGTCATGTGACTGCATTATGAGCATGTGACTACTGTGCCCCTGAAACGTGCGTTACAATATGGCAGCTTATATAGGAAATCAAGCACTGGATCAAAACTGTACTTCAAAACAATCTCCTTCAACAGTTTGGGGTAAGAGGAACAGAAAAAATAGACAGCAGTAATTATTTTATTTTTATTAATAAGAAAAAGTAGGTTTTAGGGATTATTAGAAGACAGGTGTTAAGTGTCCCTTTAAGCTTTCACAGGAACTCTGTGCAGCTTAGATTTTACACAGTGGAGCTGCTGCTCTGAATAAAGCACTTGACTTTTACACAGGAAAACTGCAGACAATCTGTGTCTCACCTTTGGCAGAGTGCAGGGAATTCACAAAGCAGTGTCTGTGTGCAGAGATATTCACACAGCAAACTTGCAGTCTCTCTTACAACAATGGCAGTATGCAGGTACATTTATTTAGCAGAGCTATTAATTCTGGTTGAAATTTAAAACCCCAATTCCGAAAATGCCAAAAAACAAAACAAAAAGAGTAATTTAAAATTCTATTTACCTTGTACTATATTGAAAACACATTTTTAACACATTATTTGATGTTTTACTTTGTAAATTATATGTATTTTTGAAAATAGACACTTGTTTCAAATGACTGCAACACACTCCAAAAAAGCTGGGCCCGGTCGACTGTTTACCACTGTGTAACATCATTTTTTTCTTTTAATAACTCTTATTTAGCGTTTGGGCACTGAAGACACCAGTTGGTTAAGTTTAGCAAACTGAATTTTCCCCCATTCCTCTATTATGCATGTCTTCAGCTGCGCAGCTGTGTGTGGCCTTATTTATTTTGCGCTTCATAGTGTGCCACATATTCTCAATCAGAGGCAGGTCAGGACTGCAGGCAGGCCATGCTAGCACCCGCAATCTCTGCTTACGCATGCACTTGTATTCCGAGCAGAATGTGGTTTGGCGTTGTCCTGCTGGAAAATGCAGGGACGTCCCTGAAAAAGACGATGTCTGGATGGCAGCATATGTTGCTCCAAAATGTATACAAATCTTTATGCATTAATGGTGCAAGTTACCCATGCCATGGGCACTGACACACCCCCATACCATGACAGACGCTGGCTTTTGGACCTGATGCAGATAACAGCTTGGGTGGTCCTTTTCCTCTTTGGCCCGGAGAAAACGATGGCTGTTTTTTCCAAAACTATTTGAAATGTTGACTCATCAGAACACAAAACATGATTCCACTGTGCTATGACAGGAAGTGAATAGCACGGCTCCCAAAGCCGTCTCCAGGGACCAACAGCGTACTCCAATAAGGATTTCAAACTTCACGGACAGCTGAGATAGAAGAGGTGCTCACCATGTAAGGGAAGTCAATCCGGTAAGGCAGAAGAAAGGAAAAGGCGGCACTCCAGGCTTGCGAAAACAATAAAATGTTTATTCCAATTTCACAGTCGCTACACACAAAACACCAAACAGGTAACGGAAGAAGGGGGCGTGTCCTTACGCGTTTCGTGCCGTGCGGCACTTAGTCATAGGATGAGAGGTAAGTAGAGAACAGGTAAGTTTATACCCCTGCCCACCAATGAAAATTAAGAAGGTAGTTAAAGAGACAGGTGAGAAAAAGGGGATACAGAGAAAATTATAGAAAAAATTGCTTTTACAATTCACGAGATGCGTAATAAGATTATATATAACAACAAGAGGGCTATCTATAAATATCAAAAAAGTTTTTTCAAATAAATTTCAAATTATTATGAAGGATAACAATGAAACCAGACTCTTAAATGGAGGATATTTAAAAAGAACAAAGTACAAAAAAAGAAGAAGAAAAAGAAAAATTTGTAAAAATGTAGAAAATGTAAATGGGAAAAGAAGCAACAAATGTAAATATAACAAAAAATTATTATATCAATCGCAGAATTGAAAAATTGAAAATGAATGCACTATACACTCTGCCTGCAAAAATGGGCTTCCAAGCCACAATAAATTGGTTGCAAACATAAAAAAGGAACCAGAATTTTCTTTATACTATCCCTATAAATATACACATAATATACAGAGAAAAATTATTCTGGCACATATATGAATATACAAAAATGGCTTGATTTAAAATGCCATGTCAAATTCATAATGTCAGATAAGGAGGTATTGATGTTTAGAAAGCTGTATTATAGTCATAAGTTTACAATGACATATTAACGACTCATAACGTTCGTTATTCATTTTTCTTCTAAAGACATTACATCAAAACCGTATATTAATATGTGCTATTGTGTGAAAATTCAGATACTGGTCCACTTATGTTTAAATTTAAAAAGTCAAAATTTGAGATCATACTTATATTGCAACTCAAAGTTACATATTACTCAACAAAAAGACTGATGTTCCATTCTTTATTTAGACCATGGGGCTCCCTGGTACTAAGTGTTAAGATCCAAAATAATTCTTTCTTCATGAGAATTTTATTCTTATTGCCCCCTCTGATTGGTCTAGTTACTACATCTATTACTTTGACATTGAAGTTGGATAAATTAGTAAAATGGTAACTTTTAAAGTGTCTGGCTATTGGGGATTCTTTAGAATAATATTTGACATCCCTTTTGTGCTCACCAACCCTTGTTCTTAGTGAACGTGTAGTTTGGCCTACGTATTGGATTTTACAAAGATTACACTCCAGTAAGTAGACCACAAAGGTTGTTGCACAATTGGCATAATGATCTATTTTGTATACTTTCCCTGAGTGTGAACTGCTAAATGTGTCACCCATAGAAACAGTTTCACAGGTGCCACAATTAGATGACAGGCAACGGAAGGTACCCTACCAAGTTCTAGGTCTCTTTTTATCAACTGAATTTATCATACTCGGGGCTAGTTTATTACCCAAAGTTGGTGCCTTTTTAGATACAAATTTCACATGCTGTACATAGTTTGATAAAATTTCATCATTTTTAAGGTATATTAAGTTCCTCTTAATAATTTTACAAATCTCTCCATATTGGGATGAGTATTCTGTGTAAAAAATGACTGATTCACTGGTAAAGCTGCCTTTACTTTTGGGGGCTATCTTCTTAATACTATCCAAAGGTCTGGTTTCAACTTCTTGTAATGCCCTTGCTACGAGGTTGGGGTCATAACCCCTTGCCACTAGTCTCTCAGTAAGTGAGTCTGCTTGTCTCCTAAACAAATCATCAGTTGAAGCATATCTTCTGAGTCTTAGATATTGACTTTTTGGTATCGCCTTAATTAGATGTCCTGGATGACACAATCCCGCATGCAGGATCGTGTTGCCAGCTGTAGGTTTACGAAAAGTATCTGTCATGATTGTATCATGATGACCAATTAAACAAAGATCCAAGAATTGGACCTGATGTTTACTCTCAATTCCCGTAAATTTCAAATTGACATAATTTCCATTGACATAAGCCAGAAAATCTTCAAATACATAGTTGCCTTTGAATATAAGAATAAAATTCTCATGAAGAAAGAATTATTTTGTATCTTAACACTTAGTACCACGGAGCCCCATGGTCTAAATAAAGAATGGGACATCAGTCTTTTTGTTGAGTAATATGTAACTTTGAGTTGCAATATAAGTATGATCTCAAATTTTGACTTTTTAAATTTAAACATAAGTGGACCAGTATCTGAATTTTCACACAATAGCACATATTAATATACGGTTTTGATGTAATGTCTTTAGAAGAAGAATGAATAACGAACGTTATGAGTCGTTAATATGTCATTGTAAACTTATGACTATAATACAGCTTTCTAAACATCAATACCTCCTTATCTGACATTATGAATTTGACATGGCATTTTAAATCAAGCCATTTTTGTATATTCATATATGTGCCAGAATAATTTTTCTCTGTATATTACGTGTATCTTTATAGGGATAGTATAAAGAAAATTCTGGTTCCTTTTTTAGGTTTGCAACCAATTTATTGCGGCTTGGAAGCCCATTTTTGCAGGCAGAGTGTATAGTGCATTCATTTTCAATTTTTCAATTCTGTGATTGATATAATAATTTTTTGTTATATTTACATTTGTTGCTTCTTTTCCCATTTAATTTTCTACATTTTTACAAATTTTTCTTTTTCTTCTTCTTTTTTTGTACTTTGTTATTTTTTAAATATCCTCCATTTAAGAGTCTGGTTTCATTGTTATCCTTCATAATAATTTGAAATATATTTGAAAAAACTTTTTTGTTATTTATAGATAGCCCTCTTGTTGTTATATATAATCTTATTACGCATCTCGTGAATTGTAAAAGCAATTTTTTTCTATACTTTTCTCTGTATCCCCCTATCTCTTTAACTACCTTCTTAATTTTCATTGGTGGGCCGGGGTATAAACTTACCTGTTCTCTACTTACCTCTCATCCTATGACTAAGTGCCGCACGGCATGAAACGCGTAAGGACACGCCCCCTTCTTCCGTTACCTGTTTGGTGTTTTGTGTGTAGCGAGTGTGAAATTGGAATAAACATTTTATTGTTTTCACAAGCCTGGAGTGCCGCCTTTTCCTTTCTTCTTCCACTGTGCTACTGTCCATCTCAGATGAGACCAGGCCCAGAGAAGTCGGAGGCGCTTCTGGACAGTGTTGATGTATGGGTTCTGCTTTGCATAGTAAAGCCTTAACTTGCATCTATGGATGCAGCGATGAATGGTGTTGACTGACAAAGGTTTACCAACGTATTTCCGAGCCCATGTCAGGATATCCATTAGAGACTCATTACGTTTTTTGAGACAGTGTTGTCTGAGGGATCGGAGATCACGCGCATTCAGAAGTAGTTTTCAGCCTTACTCTTTACGCACCGAGATTTGACTGGATTCCTTGAATCTTTTAATTATATTGTTCACTGTAGAAGGCGAAATGCCCAAAATCCTACCGATTTGTTTTTGGGAAATGTTTTTCTCAAAGTGTTGGATTATTCGCTGACACATCTGTTGGCAGTTTGGGAAAGGTCCGGTTAGGGGGAGCGCAACATAATTTTCACATACACAGAGGATTCCACATTCCAACTTGGGACAATTTGGATACAAATCCCTTTTAACCTGGGACAGATATTTGTGGCCACAACTTATACGTAACTGATCATACTAACTATAAGGCTATAGTCTAAAAGATATATAGCATACTTTACCATCCATTATTCTTGGAAAATAAGAGTGTGTTCCGTATAAGAATAGCACTTCGGATTAAGTACTAATTGTTCCGAATGTATTTTACACAATATTTTAACTGTTGCAACATTTTTAATGCTGTTATTATTCATGATTTACTAGTAAAATTAATTTCAAGTATCCTCCACGCTTATTTTATTATTATATTTGTGTGCAACCGTGTGCAGGAACGAATACAATTGTATTGTTTTCACATATCAGTTATTACAATTTATATACTTTTTTTCATCACATTTTCACATAAGATTTGTCACAATTGATCATTCTAATTTTCAACACACTTTCACATTTGTATGTGAATAAAGAATTAACATTTATCACGTACATTCTACACATTCACGCAATGATTTAGCACAATGACAGATGTACACACAATAATTATTCTAAGTAATTATACTAAGGTATTGCACAGCTGGATAAACAGTGGAATATAACACATAATATTTTTAACTAGGAAGTATACCCACCAATAATCATTAGAGGATATTGCTGCTACACGATTAGTCACCAGAGGATATTGTCACTAGAGGATGTTGCTGCTACACGATTAGTCACTAGAGGATATTGTCGCTACAAAACTTAATATCATAATATAACAATTTTAAAACTCAAAGGAAACACTATTTTTGAGTAGACACGTCCAACTCACAGCTGTTTTAGCACTCCCCACCCCCACTAGGTACTTTTGCACATCTATCCGATATTAGGAGGACATCGGAATTGGGGTAGCATTGTGAGTCAAGTAGGTCTGATATTAGTAGCACCACACACACTTCTAGGAGTTTGGGAAACTTCGACCCACTCTTGCTCTTGAAGGACTAGGCCTTTTTTGGAGGTTTCTTAAATACTATGATTACATGATTGCTCACCTGTTTCACATCACCTTCTTATTTCAACTTGTCACATCGCTATTAGTACTAAAATGCCCCTGTCCCAAGCTTTTTGGAACGTGTTGCAGTCATCCGATTTAAAATGACTGTATATTTTTAAAAATACATTAATTTCACAAAGTAAAACATCAAATAATGTGTTAAGTCAGATATATCATGGATATTTAAAAGAAACACATTTAGGAGATTGGATAGACCATTTTAAATAATGTATTAGTTCTATTAAATGTTTAGGCATTAATATATCTAAAAATACCAATAAATTGAATAATTCCTTAAGTAATAATTATTACTTTTCCAAAGGTATTTACTGTAAAATCTTCCTCTATACATTCCTATGAAAGATCTAGTTTCTTTTCATTGATCAATTAAATCCTATCTTTGGGGTAATACAAGAGTTGCCATAGCACTTTCTAAACATATCCTGGAAAATATGGGGGATTATATAGAACCTCAATTACAAAAAAGTTGGGACAGTATGGAAAATGCAAAAAAACAAACAAAAAGAGTCAATTGAAAATGTTATTCACCCTGTACTATATTGAAAAGACAATATAAACAAATTATTTTATGTTTTACTTTGTGAATTTAATGTATTTTTGAAAATATAGACTCATTTTAAATCTGATGACTGCAACACATTCCAAAAAAGTTGGGAAAGGGTCAATTTAAGACTAATAGTGGTGTTAACATTGAAATAAGAAGGTGATGTGAAACAGGTGAGGCAATCGTGTAATCATAGTATATATGATGGCCTAGTCCTAGGCCATAGTATATATGATGGCCTAGTCCTTCAAGAGCATGGATGGGTCGAGTCTCCCCAATCAGCAATCAGATGTGTCAATGAATAATAAAACACTTTGACAACAACATTCACCAAAGACAAATCGGTAGGATTTTGGGCATTTCTCCTTCTAGAGGGCACAATATAATACGATACAAGGAATCCAGTCAAATCTTGGTGTGTAAAGGGTGAATGCGAGTGATCTCTGATCCCTCAGACGTCACTGTCTCAACAACCATCATGAGTCTGTAATGGATATCCTGACATGGGCTCAGGAATACTTTGGTAAACATTTGTCAGTTAACACCATTCACCGCTACATCCACAGATGCAAGTTAAGGTTTTACTCTGCAAAGCAGAAGCTATAAATCAACACTGTCCAGAAGTGCCGCCAACTTCTCTGGGCTCGGTTTCATCTGAGATGGACAGTAGAACAGTGGAATCCTGCTTTGTGGTCCGACAAGTCAACATTTCAATAGTTTTTGGAAAAAACAGCCATCGTGTTCTCTGGGCCAAAGAGGAAAAAGACCGTCCAAGCTGTTATGAGCATCAGGTCCAAAAGTCAGAGTCTGTCATGGTATGGTGGGGTGTCAGTGCCCATGGCATGGGTAACTTGCACATTTGTTAGGGCTCCATTAATGCAGAAAGATATGTATACATTTTGAAGCAACATATGCTGCCATGCAGATGTCATCTTTTACAGCAGGAAAATGCCAAACCATATTCTGCCTGGATTACAAGCACATGGTTGCATAAGCAGAGAGTGCGGGTGCTAGCATGGCCTGCCTGCAGTCCTGACCTGTCTCTGATTGAGAATGTATGAAGCGGAAAATAAGGCAATGAAGGCCCCATACAGTTGAGCAGCTGAAGACATGCATAATGGACGAATGGGGGAAAAGTCCAATTTCTAAACTTAACCAACTGGTGTCTTCAGTGCCCAAATGCTTAATAAGTGATAATAACAGAAAAGGTGATGTTACAAAGTGGTAAACAGTCAGACTGTCACAAATTTCTGGAGTCTGTTGCAGTCATCAAATTTGAAATGAGTGTATATTTTTAAAGATAGATTAAATTCACAAAATAAAACATCAAATAATGTGTTAACAATGTGTTTTTAATACAGTACAGGGTGAATTGAATTTTCAAATGACTCTTTTTGTTTTGTTTTTTGGCATTTTCCATTCTGTCCAAACTTTTTCTGAATTGAGGTTTTAAATATATATTTAAGAACCTCCAAGAAAGGGCACTCACAGGACTTGACAGAAGAAATTCTTTATTTCATCTATTCATCATAGAACAATGTGTAAGTCGACGTTTTGGCTATGCAAGTAGCCTTTCTCAAGACAATCTAAAAACTCGATATATACATATATAAATTAGTATATAATCAACAAATACCTAAACATACATATAATTCCTTATCTAGACATTGTAATCAATATTGATATATATACAATCACCATAGTGTAACCACATTTTTTTTTTTTAAATAGAAAATAGGAGTGAATACAGAGCCAAAGTATTGCCATGAATAACACATAGATTTTACATCCCATCATAGATTATTTATGTTAAAAAGTATCAAATAAATGTTTTGTCATTTATTTAACATGTGTACATTGTTACCACCATGTTCAAAAAGTAGTCAGCGTATCAACCAAGTATATAATATATCTAAGCAACAAATGTTTAAACCTTGTATCAAACATGTATAAGGGGCCATTAGATGAACCTGGACCATAATCAGTAAAAATCAGTGCTTCTACTCCCAAATGAATATAATGAATATAATGAATATAGCGTGTTGTATAATATTTACAATAAAAACCACCTTAGCCCAAAAACGACTTGTAAATTTGCATGTCAACTAGATACAAGTGATACATAAAAGAATATAATACATACCAGTATCGATTACAACAGCAACATAGCTTTTCCTAACATAGCGTGACGGTGTATACGCACATAACACGTTGAATCCTTTTAAACCAACCCTCTGCTCAGGGATAGGTTACCACTACATTGTCAATCAACTAAACGAGTTGTGTCCCAGTTCTTACCGATCTGACAACAGCTGATGGGCAACGACAGCTAAACTTGAAGTTGTCAAACATCACAATATTAAATGGATTTAAACAGATACTCTAGGATACATTGACTTGCAACATACAGCAAGTATTTAAACATTTTTTGAACATAGTAGATCTGTCAGGACCAATACAACAATAGTACCTGCAATACATAAGCCATAATTTTCACAAAACCCATATGTAACCACCAACAGACGGATATCCCAGAAGATTTTTTAAAGAGACAGTGCTTCAAATGAGCATAATCCCATACAATATGCAAATATGCCTGCACTGCTATGCATTATCTATAAACATTAATATAACATAAGGGAATAAGTATTACCACTAATCCAGTAAAAAAATATGATAACTATAAGCATCATAGATTGAAAATGATGCATGAAGTTAACTACATCCTAGTACATTAATGCAGATATTACTCTGAACAACTATTTGATACTATAATTAGATGAGCATACAAGTAATACAATGATTACTCCAAAATAAGTCATGGTGCACAGTCTATTAATCCATTGGGCCTCCCTTTTTAAGAGTTCCTTATCCCTATTGCCCCCCCTCTTTAATGGGGGTATTCTGTCTATAAGTATGGTTTTCCACATTGCAACAGTGTGGTTACATTCCAAAAAATGCCTGGCTACAGGCTGTTCACTATGTCCCTCATTAATAGCTTTTTCCTATGGCACTCTTATGATTAGCCAACCTTTTTATGAAAGGAAGTGCAGGTCTTACCAATATAAGACTTTCCACATGGGCAAATAATCATATATATTACATAATCAGAAGTACATGTAAGTCTGTGTCTGATGGAAAACTTTTTATGAGTATAAGGGTGATAAAAAGAATTGCCTGTATGTAGCGTATTACAAGTAATACAATTACCGTATCTAAAACACCCAGGTTTCGCTCTAGGTAACCAAGTATGTTGGGGAGTACCAGTATCATGTTTAACAAGCATTGTACCAATGCTTCTTCCTCGTTTATATACCATGTGTGGGGGCTTAAAATCCTTAAAGGGCAAAGTGGGTGTGACGAGACCAATCTCGCCACTGTGCATTGGAGGAGCCTGGTTGCCCGTCTGCTGCCTTTAGACTATGGCCCCCTGTTGAAACGCTTGATTTTCCCCTGCAGGGAAACGAAGGCCGGGTCGTTCGGTGCTTGCCCTATTTGAACAGTAATACCCCAGATAGCTATGCCATGGAGCCCATTCGTATAATGAAAGACTATGTGAAAGACTTTGGCTCCATGGCAATTGAACTATATGTGTGTGACCTGAGCGCCATTCAGTAATAATGTGCGCTCAGATCTAGACTATCTGGGGATTTGTTGAATGTACCTGTTTTATGCAATAGCTGCACAGTTATATATTTGTATGTATATTATTGTCTTTTGCTACCATGTGTTCAATGGAGTTTTGCCTCTGTCCTTGGAGATAATTGTATTACTTCCCAATTATCTCCAGGATAGAAGACTCTGTGGAACTGGTTTTGAGCAGAAAAGCCATGCTTCATTTGGTCACAAAGAGAACTGTAATTCTCTGCCTGTGATAATTACATCAACCATTGTGTAAGGTAATTGTTTCAACCATTGTGTAAGGTAACTGCATCAACCATTGTGTAAGGTAATTGTATCAACCATTGTGTAAGGTAACTGCATCAACCATTGTGTAAGGTAATTGTATCAGGCAGAGGGGAGGATTTTGTGTGGGAGTGTCTGAGAGTATTGTATGTGTTTATTGGTTGTTTTACAAAACCCTGTGGGTGGTACTATTGTGTAAAAATTAGTATTTAAGAACAAAAAAAACCACAGCTCTTGCTGATATCTGTTTGACCCTCACCATGGAGCTTTGACTCATGCTTGGGGGGAGGGAGAGGGGAAATTTACTGTATGCTGTGCCTCTGAAAGGGAAGATCTACTAAACAGCGGTTTAACCCCTTTATGCCTGGGGGTGCCGTAACAATTGGTGGCAAGCGGCGGGATCGTTCCCACAGCCAGAAGGACAGCTACAGGAGACACCATTCCGTGGATTTACAAGTTGGGGGCAACGCATGTCCCAGTACAGCGACCCTAAAAGCAAAAGAATGGAACCAGCAGTGTTATATGAGGAGGAGGACCTGGATGGCCGGGATGCATTAAGGAAAGTCATCTAGTACCAGGCCTTGATAATGTACAATACCAGCAGGGTAAGAGTCTCCCCAGTGAAGAGCAGCGGTTGCACAAACAAGTGGCCCTGCGGATGCCCTTCCTAGGAGAGCAGCCCCTGGAGGAATGGGTGAAGGAACTACAGCACCGGGTATGGCAGGAGCTATGGCTGGAGGATGCCTACCAGGCGCTCTGGTGGTATATGGCACAGTATATACCCTGGACAGCCGAGCATGACAAACCAGAGGGAGAGGAGTTTGATGGTCCTGGATTGTTATGGGAATCCTTTGCAGAGCCTGACTTCGGGTGCCCTGCGCAGACCAGACTTCAGGACATTTTCTATGAGAGGGAGGCTAGGCATGACTGGGCTGACCCCCATGAGGTAGAGCAAGACCTGGCTCACTTAGCAGCCCTGGAGTGGGAACTGGAGCAGGACTACCGAGATCTCTTCCACTCCATTGGGAAGGCTCAGCAGGACAGCAAGGTGAAAGACCCAGATCCAGACCCGTTCAGCTGGGAAGATATTGTGGAGATTTACTGGGAAGGACCCCAGGTGGCCGGTGGAGATGGGACCAAGGTCTCTCCACCGGTCCTGCAGTGAATTGGGAGCCCAGACTCCATCCCCCAGCGGCAGGCTGAGTTACAGGGGGCAGAGACAGTTGGTCCTGTCCCCCAGCAGCAGAGGAATATGCAGGGAATTGGGAGCCCAGACTCCATTCCCCAGCGGCAGGTTGAGTTACAGGGGGCAGAGACAGTTGGTCCTGTCCCCCAGCAGCAGAGTGATATGCAGGGAATTGGGAGCCCAGACTCCATTCCCCAGCGGCAGGCTGAGTTACAGGGGGCAGAGGCAGTTGGTTCTGCCCCCCATCAGCAGAGTGAGATGCAGTGGATTGGGAGCCCTGTCTCCATTCCCCAGAGGCTGGAAGTACGTATGGGAGAGGAGCTTGTTACACCCTCTCCCCAGCGGCAGCATAACGCACCAGGGGGAGACAGTAAGCCCCACAACCATGCAGATGGGACCGTGGTCTCTGCACTTACAGCACAGGGGGTAGGGACTGTCGGTCCTGTCCACCAGCAACAGGGCTGTTTAGCCAAAGGGGAGAGAGTCGGTCTCCACCCACAGCAGCATGGTGCTTTGTCCAAAGCGGAGACAGTCAGTCTCCCCCCACAGCAGCATGGTGTTTTGTCCAAAGGGGAGATGATCTGTCTCCCCCTCCAGCAGCCAGGCTCCCACCAGGCTACTTCCATGGTAGTGCTGGCACCAGGGCAGAGTACAGCTGGTCTCTGCCCACCTTGCAACCCACCAATTCAGCATAGCAGTCCCCCACACAGCCGTGGTGAGGCACTTGGACATGGACAAGTTTCGCCTCTACCCATTTGTAGTGACCATTTATTGTGGGTGGGCTGTACTGCTGATTGTGTTTTGTGGGTGGGTTGCTGGACTAACCAGGGCACTGACCGGCAGGAGGTCAGATAACCTGTTAGTCTGTTTGGAAAAGGGGAGAGATGTGATGAGACCAATCTCGCCACTGTGCATTGGAGGAGCCTGGTTGCCCACCTGCTGCCTTTAGACTATGGCCCCCTGTGGAAACGCTTGATTTTCCCCTGCAGGGAAACGAAGGCCGGGTCGTTCAGTGCTTGCCCTATTTGAACAGTAATACCCCAGATAGCTATGCATTGGAGCCCATTCGTATAACGAAAGACTATGTGAAAGACTTTGGCTCCATGGCAACTGAACTATATGTGTGTGACCTGAGCGCCATTAAGTAATAATGTGTGCTCAGATCTAGGCTATCTGGGGATTTGTTGAATGTACCTGTTTTATGCAATAGCTGCACAGTTATATATTTTTATGTATATTATTGTCTTTTGCTACCATGGAGATAATTGTATTACTTCCCAAATATCTCCAGGATAGAAGACTCTGTGGAACTGGTTTTGGGCAGAAAAGCCATGCTTCATTTGGTCACAAAGGGAACTGTAATTCTCTGCCTGTGATAATTACATCAACCATTGTGTAAGGTAATTGTATCAACCATTGTGTAAGGTAACTGCATCAACTATTGTGTAAGGTAATTGTATCAACCATTGTGTAAGGTAACTGCATCAACCATTGTGTAAGGTAATTGTATCAGGCAGAGGGGAGGATTTTGTGTGGGAGTGTCTGAGAGTATTGTATGTGTTTATTGGTTGTTTTACAAAAACCTGTGGGTGGTACTATAGTGTAAAAATGTGTATTTAAGAACAATAAACCCACAGCTCTTGCTGATATCTGTTTGACCCTCACCATGGAGCTTTGACTCATGCTTGGGGGGAGGGAGAGGGGAAATTTACTGTATGCTTTGCCTCTGAAAGGGAAGATCTACTAAACGGCGGTTTAACCCTTTTATGCCTGGGGGTGCCGTAAAAGTGGGGTCCTCAGAAATGAGGGACCAATTTTTGGTAAGAACTTTTTTGATGGTATGACTATGTGGGGTGAAAGAAGTAATGAAATTGACTAATTTATCTGGTTGTTTAGGGATGTTAACTTCATTTATAATCTTATCCTGATCAAGTTCCTTAATACCTGCCAAATCATAGATAGATAGATATGCTTTTGTAGCCTCTGGCTATAAATTTGTTCTTCATAATATTAAATTGAAGAATCTTATCTTCCTCAGTGGTGTTGTTTTTGACTACTCGTAGTAATTGAGATTTCACTATACCTAATTTAAGCTGGGGCGGATGATAGCTCTGATTAACAATGTATTCCTGTCTGTTGGTTTAGAAAAAAGTTTAGTATTCATTTTACACATACCATTATTCTGGATCTTATATATACAAAGGTCCAAAAAATGAACAGAAGTACTTCTATATTCCAGTTTGAATTTAACATTTGATTCCCTGTTGTTTAACTCTTCATGCCAGGTTAACAATTCAGACTCAGTAGCAGACCAAACCACCAAAAGGTTGTCTATATACCGACGGTATAGTAGAATATTAGAGTTGAAATTCTCAAACACATAAAGCTCTTCAAACCATGTCATAAATAAATTGGCATATGCAGGGGCCATAGGAGACCCCATGGCCGTGCCTATCAATTGAAGATAATACGTATCTTTAAATCTAAAATAGTTATGTGTTAGACAAATATATAACAACTCAATTATGAATTCAATTGGAGGACCAGAGTAATCGCTATCTGCAACCAGATTTTCATGAACAGCTCTAAGGCCTAAATGATGTGGGTTATTGTTATTTAAACTAGTCACATCAAGTGTGGCTAGTATAAAATGTTCAGGAAAAGTAACCCCATTCAAGATCTTAATTAATTCAATTGAGACAAGAAGTAAATCTTTGTGCAAATTATGGCTTATGTATTGCGGGTACTATTGTTTTATTGGTCCTGACAGATCTACTATGTTCAAAAAATGTTTAAATCCTTGCTGTATGTTGCAAGTCAATGTATCCATTTAAATCCATTTAGTATTGTGATGTTTGACAAGTTTAGCTGTCATTGCC
This sequence comes from Bombina bombina, assembly GCF_027579735.1. Taxonomy (NCBI): domain Eukaryota; kingdom Metazoa; phylum Chordata; class Amphibia; order Anura; family Bombinatoridae; genus Bombina; species Bombina bombina. Next base: position 1,151,459,116 of record NC_069502.1, on the reverse strand, counting down.
CATCAGCTGTTGTCAGATCGGTAAGAACTGGGATACGCCTCGTTTCGTTGACAATGTAGTGGTAACCTATCCCTGAGCAGCGGGTTGGTTTAAAAGGATTCAACGGGTTATGTGCGTATACACTGTCACACTATGGCGTTAGGAAATGCTGTGTTGCTGTTGTAATCGATACTAGTATGTGTTATATTCTTTTATGTATCACTTGTATCTAGTTGACATGCAAATTTACAAGCTTTTTTGGGCTAAGGTGTTTTTTATTGTAAATATTATACAACACGCTATATTCATTATATTCATTTGGGAGTAGAAGTACTGTAAAATCTATGTGTTATTCATGGCAATACTTTAGCTCTGTATTCGCTCCAATTTTCTTTTTAAAAAAAAAAAATCGTCACACTATGGTTATTGTATGCAATGTCTAGATAAGGAATTATATGTATGTTTAGGTATTTGTTGATTATATACTAATTTATGTATGTATAAATCATGTTTCTAGATTGTCTTGAGAAAGGCTACTTGCATAGCCGAAACGTCGACTTACAAATTGTTCCAGTGGCGGCGGGTGACTTTTGAAGATGGGGGAGCACTAGCCCCACCCCACAGATGTCTCCGCCCATTTTAATGTGTGTGTGTGTGTATATATATATATATATATATATACATACATACATACACACACACACACACACACTCTGCCAGTTACCTTAACACATCCTTATGTACAAGGTGAGGGCTGTGTGTTATGTGTATTACTGTGTGTTGTTTAAGTCTGTATGTGAGGTATATACATAACTAACCTGTGTATATTGAAAGACAAGAGCACCACATACACCCTGTAGTTACCATATATATATATATATATATATATATATATATATATATATATATATATATATATATAAAATATCATATGTTATATATATAAAAATAAAAAGTATGATTATATTTATATATATGTGTGTGATTAGGAAGCTGTATGACTCATATTTTTACACACAAATGTTACCTGACATTTGCTCCTACAAGTTATGAGAAAATTTAAGTTTTTTTCATAACATGTAGGAGCAAATGGGTTAAATAAACTAAATAAACTATTCAACTTTGTAAGCTGCAGAGAGGGAGGCTGACAGCTCTTGCCCAGGCTGACACTGATAACATAAAATCATGTAATTAAGCCACCACCAAACCTCTGTTTTTTGCTTTCACTCCCTTCAGTCTGTGTGCATGGCTCAGTCTCAGGCAGAGAGAATGTGGGGGAGGGGATTGCATTGTGCAGTGGCTGCTCTGACAGGATTTGAAAAGTTTGTATTCTGCCTGAAAAAAGCCCTGTGCAAATAATACAGATTCAGTGTAATGATGCAACCTCTGTACAGTACACGATCTGCAATCCCCTCCCCCCACATTCTCTCTGCCTGAGACTGAGTCTGCAACCTTCTATACACTGCTGCAGACAGTTTACTGCCCTTTACCTTATATATACACAGTATTTGATGGCTTGATGCCTCACCTAACAGGAGCTAACTGTTCCAGCAGCTTCTCTGCTCTCCTCTGCACCTCCTCACGGCTCAGCCTCACATCACTATCTGAAGTCTGACTCTGAACTGATTGAAGCCCACGATGCTCCTCCGACACACACAGCTCTTAGTGTGCGAGTGTCAGCTAGATCTCGCACACTAAGGACTGTGCGGTTAGGAAAGCTATGGGCTGGCCTGTAGGTGGCGCTGAAGGGAATGCAGGCTGAAAGTGGAAAGGGCTTTTGCCTATACTTCTATATATCGCACTGCATAGCATGTGCGATAGATAGAAGTATTAGGCAAAAGACCATTCCACTTTCAGCCTAAATAATTAAAAACTGCAATTTTAAATGTTTTTAGTCAAAACTGCAGTGGAGCCTGGAGGATTTTTTATTTAAATCAGCAAAAAAAGGTTTAAAAATGTAATTTTTTTTTTTATTTCTCACTCTTTTTTTTTTTTTTTTGTTCATCAGGGGTCAGGGTGTTCATCAGGGGTCGGGGGTTTACGTGCTCAAGTGCTCCTAAAGAGGAGCCTCCACTGCATTGTTCTATGATGAATATATGAAATAAAGATTTTTTTTTCTACTGTCAAGTCCTGTGAGTGCCCTTTCTTGGAGGTTCTTATACATATGGTTTTTTGATGTCACCCAGGCACTGGATGAGCTACGGGAGTGAGTGCATGGAAAGTGTTTATATACAAATATATATATATATATATTCTCCCTGTTTGGTGAGCGCAGCTGGATGCTGACATGAGATGTTAATTGTCTTGAGGAAGGCTTCTGTGAAAGCCGTAACGTCGACTATGAACAAGTGTTGATATTAAGAATAAAATATGTTTTTGCTGTTACGCAATTATCAGAAACCCTGAGAGTGCCCTTCATTCTAAAAATCAGTTTTATATATATATATATATATATAGACATGATTTGCTGCTGTGAATCATGTCCGCCCGACATTTGATAAATCGGCCCATAGACATATATATAAGTGCATTGAAGCCTTTTGTCTTTAAGTAGATGAAAACATGTAAAAAAATATTTATGCCTTAATAAAGGCTTTACCTATGTTTTTACTATACATATTTGACATTCCAATGTTCTGCATATAGCAGAATATGTTGTAAGTATTTCTAAATAGATATTCCTATATATATATATATATATATATATATATATACCGTCCAATGTACTGTGTCACCCTCCTAGGGACATCTGCCTGGGTGCAGAGATGAAATAAATACTCCTTGCAGAACAAATGCACTCACAGGACTTTTTAACCCCTTAACGACTGAGGACGTGCAGGGTACGTCCTCAGAAAAAAGGCAGTTAATGCCTGAGAACGTACCCTGCACGTCCTCAGTGTGGAAAGCAGCTGGAAGCGATCCTGCTCGCTTCCAGCTGCTTTCCGGTTATTGCAGTGATGCCTCGATATGGAGGCATCCTGCAATAACCTTTTTAAGTCATCCGGTGCAGAGAGAGCCACTCTGTGGCCCTCTCTGCACCGGAGATCGGTGGCTACCTGCGTTGGTGGGTGGGAGCCGGACCGGGAGGCGGGTGGCGGCCATCGATGGCCATGTGGATGTGAAGGGGGGCGGGATCGTGGGCGGGGGTGGCTGGGGGCGCGCACGGGCGCGCGCGTGTGCACGGGAGGGTGGGGGCGGGCGCGTGCACGGGGAGGGAGCGGGTGGGAACCGCTACACTGCAGAAAATGGGGAAATAAAAAATATATAAAAAAATAAAATTTTAAACAATCAGCAAGGTGGTGGGGGTTTGTCTGTGGGGGGTGGGGGGGGGGGGGAAGCTACACTACAGAAAAAAACAAAAAAAAAGCACTTTTTATTGTAAACTGGGTACTGGCAGACAGCTGCCAGTACCCAAGATGGCCCCCAATAAGGCAGAGGGGAGGGTTAGAGAGCGGTTTTGCGGGGGATCAGGGAGGTTGGGGGCTAAGGGGGGATCCTACACAGTAGCATATGTAAATATGCTAAAAAAAAATTCATTTTTTTTTAAAAACCCTTTTATTTTAGTACTGGCAGACTTTCTGCCAGTACTTAAGATGGCGGGGACAATTGTGGGGTGGGGGAGGGAAGGGAGCTGTTTGGGAGGGATCAGGGGGTGGGATGTGTCAGATGGGAGGCTGATCTCTACACTAAAGCTAAAATTAACCCTGCAAGCTCACTACAAACTCCCTAATTAACCCTTTCACTGCTAGCCATAATACACGTGTGAGGCGCAACAGGATTTAGTGGCCTTCTAATTACCAGAAAGCAACGCCAAAGTCATATATGTCTGCTATTTCTGAACAAAGGGGATCCCAGACAAGCATTTACAACCATTTGTGCCATAATTGCACAAGCTGTTTGTAAATGATTTCAGTGAGAAACCTAAAATTGTGAAAAATTTTACGTTTTTTTTAATTTGATCGCATTTGGCGGTGAAATGGTGGCATGAAATATACCAAAATGTGCCTAGATCAATACTTGGGGTTGTCTACTACACTACACTAAAGCTAAAATTAACCCTACAAGCTCCCTAAAAGCTCCCTAATTAACCCCTTAACTGCTGGGCATGATACACTTGTGGTGCGCAGTGGCATTTAGCGGCCTTCTAATTACCAAAAAGCAACGCCAAAGCCATATATGTGTGCTATTTCTGAACAAAGGGGATCCCAGAGAAGAATTTACAACCATTTATGCCATAATTGCACAAGCTGTTTGTAAATGATTTCAGTGAGAAACCTAAAGTTTGTGAAAAAATTTGTGAAAAAGTGAACAATTTTTTGTATTTGATCGCATTTGGCGGTGAAATGGTGGTATGAAATATACCAAAATTGGCCTAGATCAATACTTTGGGATGTCTACTAAAAAAAAATATATACATGTCAAGGGATATTCAAGATATGATGAAAATAATGGTATCTTTAGAAAGTCCATTTAATGGCGAGAAAAATGGCGATAAAAACGGTATATAATATGTGTGGGTACAGTAAATGAGTAAGAAGAAAATTACAGCTAAACACAAACACCGCAAAAATGTAAAAATAGCCTTGGTCCCAAACGGACAGAAAATGGAAAAGTGCTCTGGTCACTAAGGGGTTAAGGTGAAAAAACAAAGCTTTCTTTAATGTAACATTTTCAGGGATTTCTTCCCCTTCATCAGCATCATGAAGGGGAAGAAATCCCTGAAAACGTTATATTAAAGAAAGCTTTGTTTTTTCACCTTAAAAAGTCCTGTGAGTGCATTTGTTCTGCAAGGAGTATATATATATATATATACACATATATATATATATATATACCTATATATAATCATGTGTGTATATATATATATATATATATATATATGTATATATATATATATATGTATATATAGATTCAGCACTCCAAATTGCCCAAAATGTTAACCACTGCCAAGGTGCACTTTAAACAATATTAGATATAAGTATTTTACCGTCAGGCACTGTCTGGTCATTAAACGTATTTATTAGTGATGTTTCAGGGTGGTGCCCGTTCCTCAGACTCAAAAAAAATATTATAAACACAAAGTGCTACTTGCCCCATAAATATCCCACCAGCAGTGACAAGCTTGTCCGTCGATGAGCTCCATCGGCGTTCCCTGATTGCAACTGCACATGCGCTCCAGTCTCCTATGGAGTCATGAAATGGACCAATTAAAAATGCAAAACCAACAGAGGAACATATTATCTTATAGTAATAGCAATCACCACAATTCATCAGCATTATGTTACTGTCTTAGCCAGCAACAGATAATACCCCTATCGCTTCCATATAGAGCCTATTTTTTACTACTTGCTTTTACAAATGTTAGTATTTCTATACAGTATATACCCACCGCAATATATGTTCATGTAGTATCCATTTAAAGGCATATACTCAATATCGCATCTAAAAATGGCAGAAAATGATTACTGTGCATATTTTACGAGGCCCCACATAATTAACTACAATCTACATTTCGAAGAATCTGTGAATAGAGATCACAAAAAAGAGGGCGTCTCTTAGTATAATACTGTGGTGATAGAGTGGATAAATATACAAGTGTCTTTAGTAGGTATTATACTCACAAGAGTGGCAGCACCCACTTGTGCTGAGTCAGGCTTGCTGGAAAATTGCCATTGTTCCAGCTCACTGCTCCCAGGCTAAGAAATAAAATAAGCAGAACCCACTTGTGCTGAGTAGAGCCTTCTGGGATCTTGCAGTGTCCCAGTTCACTGTTCCCAGGCCAGGGAAAGGTAGACACAGACTCCCAGTGTCAGCTCCAGAACAAAGAGAAATCAGCACAGGATTCCAGTAAATTCAGATAAATTTATATAAAAAAAACTTGATATAAAAACTAAGGGTGCTAAACACTCACCCAAAGTGTATAAAATAACTAAAAAAATTACAGATTGCAACGCGTTTCTCAGCTGTACTAGCTGTTTCATACCTGATGTAAAATTAAGTTGTTCAAATGGATACACTAATTTTGCAATTGTATTGCTTGCATGTATCAATTTATCAAAAATTATTTCCAGCTTACACAATCTCTGGCCTGCCGCCTTATGTGTATGTTAAACATCTGTACGTTGGTGTATTAGGATGCTGTACAAAATGTTGTCACTAATATATCTGGCAGTAATTATTTTTGATTGGATTTTACACAATTCGCAAAACGAGGTAGCTTTACAGTTATTTATTGGTTGGCAGCGAGTAACCTTTGCTTGATAACCTCATATATGCTGCGTTTCCTTGCAGTTGGTATTTTGCTCAACAGTGCATTTACTTGAATATCTAGCCCCTTTTATTGTGTCTTTATCAAATGTGTAGTCTTGAACAGCACAATCCTTTTATTACTCACCACAGAGGATCCTAGCTGGTTGCCCGTATGTGCGGCGTTAACCAGTAACCTTGTGTTAAGCTTAACAACTTTATTATCTGTTTAGTGGCCGCTTATGTGGCAATTATACTTGTGTTAATATTACACCGGTTGGACCTATTATTATGGGTCATAAAACACTTATGTTATCTGACCATATCCACAGTGTTTCTTACAGAATGTATAATGCTTAAGAGCAAAGATTCTTAATGTCTCATCATTTTTTTACGGCCGACTATTTAGTACTAGACAGCCAAAAATTTGGTATTGACCTTGTTTGCGATATGTATTTGAGTGCGTTATATCTTAATAGCAACCAAACACCAAGATTACAAGTTTTGCGGGATGGTGCGGTATGGCAATACCGCTGAAAAATTGGCCATTGTGCGTGGAATGGCAGGTCTCCCGTATTACAAGTCACAGCGGTATAGCTATACCACAAGTGTTTTAGCCTGTAACAAAACAATCCATTCTGCACTCAAAAAATGCTGTATTACAGGTTGTTCGTTCCAGCTAAAATGCTTGCGTTATGGTCTATACCGCCGCAATCTGAAACCAGTAGTTATGGATTTTGCGAATTACTATATTAAACTTATTAACCCCTAAACTACTGCCCACCCACATCGCCAATACTAAATAAATCTAGTAACCCCTAAACCGCCGGCCCCCCACATCGCCAAGACTATAATAAAACTATTAACCTCTAAAACGCCGGTCCCCCACATCGCTACTAATAAACTAAACCTATTAACGCCTAAAACGCCAGCACCCCACATCGCAACACACTAAATTAAACTATTAACCTCTAAACCTAACACCCTCCTAACTTGAAATAAAAAACTTACAATATAACTATTTTTAAATAAATAAAAACGTTTAAACTATAAATTAACCTAACATTACTATTTTGAATGAAAGAAACGAAAAAATAAAAAAGCCTAACATTACAAAATTATAAAATCCTAACACTAGGAATAAAAATAAAAAAAAACTAATATTACAAAAAATAATAAACACTAACATTACGAAAAATAAAAAAAATCTAAGATTAAAAAAATAATAAACAAAATTATCTAAAATAATAAAAATAACACCTAATCTAATAGGCCTATAAAAATAACCCCCCCAAAAAAAATAAAAACACCCCCTAAGCTAACAAAAAACTACCAATAGCCCTTAAAAGAGCCTTTTGTAGAGCATTGCCCTAAGTTAACCAGCTCTTTTACCTAAGTTAGCCAGCTCTTTTACCCCCTAACAGTAAACCCCCCATGCAACCAACCCCCCCCCAAAATAAAAAAACCTGTCTAAAACAAAACCTAACCTACTCATTGCCCCTAAAGGGGTATTTGTATGGGCATTGACCTTAAAGGGCATTCAGCTCTTCTGTGCCCAAAGCCCTAATCTAAAAAAAAAACACCCAAAAAATAAATATAAAAATAACACTAACCCCAGGAAATCTACTCACAGTTCCTGAAGTCCCGACATCCATCTTCATCCAGGCGATAAGAAGTCTTCATCCAGGCGGCGACATCTTGAACCATCGCGGGGGCATCTTCTATCTTTATCCCGGTGGCGCAGAGCTAAGGAGGCGCAGAGCTAGGGAGGCCCGTAGCATTGTTGCCAACTGTGCAGACATCCAGCGTGGAGGATCCTCTTTATACGATCACCGACGTACACTGAAGCTAAAATGCAAGGTGCCCATTTAAATAAGGGGTACCTTGCATTTCTACTGGCTGACATTTTAAAATCCGCCAATAGGATTTCAGGAGATCAGAGATTGGATGGTTTAGCCACAGGTTGTTCAGCACTCCCAGAATCTATGGCTTCTCTTATTACACAATGATGGTTTGTCATCCTTGTCCTCAAATCATCATTGGTTTTCCCAATGTTATATTTCCCGCAGCTGAAGTGTAACATATATATGATGAATTTTTTGTACATGTTAATCTGTATATAATTTTATTCTTCTGATTTTTTCATGGGTGCACAAAATTTGTCCTTGCTAGAATCCGTTACATGTTGTGCACCCACTGCATTTGTAGCAACCTGGTTTAGGACTGCCCAACCATGTTGTTGAAACATAACTTTGTTTAAAGTCAGGTCTCATTAATACATCTCGTAGGGATTTGCCCCTCCTATAGCCAATTCTGCGATGTTCATACTCCCCCAATGTCAGAGACCTATCACTACTAAGGATTGACCAATTATTCTTCAAAATGACAGGCATGGCCCATTTGTCTGGAGTAAATCTTGTCACAAACATTAATCGTTTCTCTTCTTGTAATCCAATAGGTTTCTTTACCAGGGCTTCTTTCTGGGTCATCACTTGTAGTTCCTTAATAATTTCCTGTAAACTTGCCTCATAATATCCTGTTTTCTTGAATGTATACTGCATTATCTGCATTTCTTCATTTCTAATGACTCTTTTTAGTTGTGACATAGGCAAAGCCTTCTTCTGTTCAGGAGGGTGACAACTATCAGCTCTTAAAATGGAGTTCCTAGCAGTCTTCTTTTCATAGTGTTGTCAAAATCCTGCCAGATTCTTTATATATCCTGAGATCAAGGAAATCAATGGAGCTATTAAAACACTGCATCTTGAACTTTAAATTATTCATCAGATTGTTTAGCTGCACAAACCAATCATCCAGTTCTTCTTGTGTACCTGCCCAGACTAAGAGCAAGTCATCTATGTAACATTTGAACACGTTAAAATGCCTTTTGTCAAAAATGGCTGTATCATACTGTTCAAATTCTGCCATGTAGATATTGGCATACGATGGAGCCATGTTTTAGCCTATTGTGTCCCAGAGGTTTGTAAATAAAAAAGCGTAGTCGCGTAGTCCGTTCAGTAGCACTAGATACTCATCTACCTTTTGTTTGAACACCACCAAAGGCTCTGTCGTTAGTTTTTTTGAATGTAGATTCATCACCAAGTTGACCAAGAATTTCTTGATTGTAATCCTTATAATTCATACGTACCAAGGTTTCACCCTTGTCATCTTCTCTTATCACCACATCTGGGTCGTTCTTTAAATAAATCTTTGAAGGCATATTTGACAGTAACATATCCAGTAACACCTATAATTTGTATATCCCTTTCATCCACATTTAAATTATGTCTCAGCTCTTACCTATATAACTTATTAATCCACCTTTAAGGGAATTACTTTTGCTACTCCTCCTGCATGGCTGGTCTTTCACACATAAATTACAACACCTGCTGCAATTCCCTGCTTGATTCATACAAGCTTGTTGGAGAGGTATCCTGCTTTTCCTGTTGTATTTCTTTGTGTCTAAGGAGCTACATTTCTTCAAACTGAACTACATTCAAGTCTGACCTGAGTTACCTATCTTATTCAGGAATTATTTACTCTTCATCACAGACCGCTGCTGCACTCAGCTCTCAGGATAACAGATTGAAAGGTACTAACAATTTCAGTACACAGCTCCTTCTCTCCTGCTTAAGGAAACATTACAGACTTAGGGGCTGAATTATCAAGCTCCGAAAGCAGCTTGATGCCCCTGTTTCTGTGTGAGCCTTCATGCTCACTGAAAACAGCAGTTATGAAGCAGCGGTCTTAAGACTGCTGCTCCATAACTGGTCCGCTGCCTCTGAGGCTGCGGTCTGCAATCCGCCCGATCCTGTATGATCTGGCGGATTGACACCTCCATCTGCAGGGGGTGGCATTGCACAAGCAGTTCTGGTAAACTGCTTGTGCAATGTTAAATGCCGACAGTGTATGCTGTCGGCATTCAGCAATGTCTGTTGAACATGATGCACTACAGCGTATCATGTTGGACATTTATAAATTGGCCCCTTACTCTTCACTGCCAACCCTGCTACCTGCTGTATGCTGTTACACTAAGCTTCCTTCTCTCAGTTTTACAGATACAATTGTATTCGGGGATTCTACATATTGCTTCTCCCCTCCTGGTAAGGAAATACTGTAATTAAGAACTATTACACTTTTATAAATACAGCCTGCTTCTACTTCAGCTGTTACACCAGCAAACAATACCTGCTGTGGGCAGTTAATCTCTCCTTTAATGTATGCTATGTGTGTATTAAAGAACTGTTACATTTTCACCTATCTGCCAACTGTTGCTCTAGCAGTCAGACCAGCAAACCAGACCTGCACTGGACAATTACCTTCTCTTGAGAAGCATTGCTAAGGCATACGTTGATCTCAGCCTTAAAGGGACAGCTACAAAGTGTATTCATAATCTCACTTTTCCCAGGTAACAAAAGCTAATAAGAGACTGCTTAATCTATTATTGTCTGCTGTAGTGTTTATCTCTCTCTGCAGTTGTGGTCAACTCCTGCTGAGTTCTAGAATAAATATATATATATATATATATATATATATATATATATATATATATATATATATATATACTAATAACAATTATATACACACTCCCAAAATTTCATAAAGACCCTGGGCGTCCAATAATATCCACCAGGGGTTCCCTGTTACAACCCATTGCCATATACTTGGACAGCATTCTTCAACCTCTGGTAAGAAATATCTCCTCTTTTCTGCTAGACTTTGATGGGACATTGATGCGATAAAGCTATTTAATTAGGAGAATTTAACAATAGCTGAAGAGGATGTACTAGTGACATTTGATGTCACGAGTTTGTACACTATAATTCCCCATGAAGAAGGACTAAGGGTGGTACAAAATCACCTGAATAGATACCATATGTTGGACCACCAATTGAACTTCAACTATTAGAATTCTGTCTGACATTAAATTATTTTAAGTTTGAACAAAATTTTCATTTACAAACCTCTGGGACACAGTGGGCTCAAACATGGCTCCATCATACGCCAATATCTACATGGAAGAATTTGAACAGTCTGATACAACCTTTTTTACAACAGGCATATTAAGGTGTTTAAACGTTATATAGATTACTTGCTCATAGTCTGGACAGGTACACAAGAAGAACTGGATGATTGGTTTGTGCAGCTAAACAGTTTGAGGGATAATTTAAAGTTCAAGATGCAGTGTTCTAATAGCTCCATTGATTTCCTTGATCTCAGGATATATATAAAGAATTTGGCAGGATTTTGACTGTATGAAAAGGAGACTGATAGGAACTCCATTTTAAGAGCTGAGAGTTGTCACCCTTTTGCACTGAAGAGGGCTTTGCCTAAGTCCCAACTAAAAAGAGTCATTAGAAATAACTCTACACTATTCAAGAGAAATGAAGAGATGTATGCAGGATAAATTCAAGAAAAGAGGATATTATGAGGCAAGTCTACATGAAATTATTAAGGAACTACAAGTGATGACACAGAAAGAAGCCCTGGTAAAGAAACCTATTGGATTACAAGAAGAGAAACGATTAATGTTTGTGACAAGATTTACTCCAGACAAATGGGCCATGCCTGGCATTTTGAAGAATAATTGGTCAATCCTTAGTAGTGATAGGTCTCTACCATTGAGGGAGTATGAACATCCCAGAATTGGCTATAGAAGGGGCACATTTCTACGAGATGTCTAGACCTGACTTTAAACCAAGTTACATTTCATCAACATGGTTGGGCAGTCCTAAACCAGGTTGCTACAAATGCAGTGGGTGCACAACATGTAAAGGATTGTCACAAGAACAATATTTTGTACACCCATAATAAAATCAGAAGTATAAAATTAGATGGAGATTAACATGTACAAACAAATTTATCATATATGTTACACTGCAGCTGTGGGAAATATTACATTGGGAAAACCAATGATGATTTGTGGACAAGGATGGCAAACCCTCGTTGTGGAATAGGAGCAGTCATAGATTCTGGGAGTGCTAAACAACCTGTGGTTAAACATTTTTTTTAATGGCCCACCATCCAGTCTCTGACCTCAAATACATGATTATAGTTCATGTTCTCCCAATGGACAGAGGGGTAATAGAGCAAAAATGCTTTTACAGCAAAATGTTAACTGGATCCAAACTTTAGATACTCTAGTACCTAAGGGGTTAAATACCTATTTCGATTTTCAATGTTTTTTTATAACAGACAGGTAATCCCTAACTGTAAGATCATTATAGTCCTAGGATCTGGGATCTGTCTAGAGTTAGTGTAGAAATTCATTTTAAAGATGATGTATTTAGTGATATGTGAGTAGTCTAGATAATAATAATGCGAGTAAAATCAGAGCCAAAAAGAATATACTCCAGTTAGATAGTTAAAGTTGTTATATTCTGATATTAGATTATTTATAAGTTAAAATGTGCCCAGGAATATGTATATGGGTTGGTATAGGTATGTACCAATGTAGTACATAGTTATAGCTCTATACATGTGGTTAAGACCAGTAATAAAAACAAGCTAAATGTAGATTTTAGTTAATTATGTGGGGCATCGTGAAGTATGCGCAGTAATAATTTTCTGACATTTTATCTTTAACTTGAGAGATGCAATATTGAGTATATGGGGCATATGTATCAAGCTCCGTATGGAGCTTGATGCCCCGTGTTTCTGGCGAGCCTGCAGGCTCGCCAGAAGCAACAGTTATGAAGCAGCGGTCACAAAGACCGCTGCTCCATAACCTGTCCGCCTGCTCTGAGTAGGCGGACAGACATTGCCGGAAATCAACCCGATCGAGCACCCCTCTGCTGGCGGCCCATTGTTGCTGGTGCAATGCTGAATACAGCGAGCGTATTGCTCGCCGTATTCAGCGATGTCTGTCGGACCTGATCCGCTCTGTCAGATCAGGTCCGACAGACATTGATAACTATAGGCCTATGCCTTTAAATGGATACTACATTAACATATACTGTGGTGGGTACATACTGTATAGAAAAAATAACATATGCAAGTAGTAAAATTCCAATATACAATAGGCTCTATAAGGAAGCAATAGGGATAATTATCTGTTGCAGACTAAAACTATAACATTGTGCTGATGAATTGTGGTAAAAGTTATTACTATAAGATAATATGTTGCGCTGTTGGTTTTGCATTTTTAATAGGTCAGTTTGATGACTCTGTAGGAGACCGGAGCGCAAGTGCAGTTGCAATCCAGGAATTCTGACGGAGCTCATAGACGGACGAACTTGTCTCTGCTGGTGAGGTATTTATGGGGTAAAAGGTTTGTAGTGGATCTTCTTTTGTTCTGAAAAGACAAGAGAAAAGAAGGGGCACTTCCTAGTGCAGATGAATTGATGACCAAATTTATGGCACAAATACTCTAGTAATATTATTGCTCACAAACACAGCAGAACTTGTCATGCTATTGGGCGCAGGCTGAAGATTTAGTAGCGCTCCAGCTCACTAGTGTAAGTGTCATCCAAGCTGACCGGTTAGGGCACAAAATGTTTCTACACCCTATTGGTTTACAGCCTGCAAACTGGATTGGACAAAGAAAACACACAGCACACACTTCCTAGTGCAGATCAATAAGGCACCACAAAAGATCAGATGTTTCATGTAAGTTTTATACTCACAAGTGTACCAGTACTCTGTTGTGCTGATAGATACAAACTGGAGTCTCAAATCGCTCCAGCTCGCTGTCACAGCTCAGATGGGAGAAGCAGACCGTAATCTGTCTAACCAAGTGAAGGCTCATATGTGGAAAAATTCAGGAGCGTGATGATCAAACGCTTAATGTTTATAGAGCTCAAAAATACCACGGCTCAGAAATAACACGGACCAGGATACGAAGATAGGTAAAACGTTACAATTTAATATAAAACGTATAAAAACATTAAAGCACTCAGTAGTGCATAAGTATAAATTCGCTACGCGTTTCTCAGTCTACAGACCGTTTCCTCAGGCATGTATACTAAAAACTTTGAATCCTATTTAAATCTATGCTAACCAATCCTCTTACTAGACAGTTATTACATCATGGATAACACAAATGACCACAATCAACTAATTATACTCTGCAGCCTGTAGTTTTTACACATAAGGTAAATACAATGTAACTTACTATTGCTGGAGAACAAGTACAATTATGTATAAAATGCAAACAAATACATATTAAATACATCAGCAGGCCGTGACTTATGTGGAGCAGAACATAACCTCCTGAATTTAAAAAAACCAAACCGAATGGTCTAGCAGCATTAGCCGAATGGGACATGGGGATATTAAAGGGCCATACACAAGTTAACAGGCTCTTAAAGGGATGCTAAAAAATAATTATTTTCTATATGTGGTCTCCCTTTGACATGTGGGGTAATAACGGAACAATATGCATATATATTGCTAATAGACAAGAGGCTATAGGACAAAGCCTTACTGCAATTTGCTAGTGGGAATGCCTATAGTTATATTAAAATTATGTATTGGGAATGTATAACTGTGATAAGTTCCAAATCCTTATGTGGATATTGTCTCCTATCAAGGGATTATGTTATATAAATATATATATAAGAAACATAGAATTCTATCTATTGTGCCCTAGTGTTTATAGAAATTATATAACGCTGGAATGATGCGCCAGCTCTATTATAAATTGTAATGTGCATATTTAAAGTTGTACTAAATTATACAGATAATCAAATGAAGTGAACTGATTTCTATATCCTTTTTGTGACTATTCTAATTATGGTGATAATAATGTGTTAAGGGTGTTTAATGTCCTATACCAATCTAGTAAGCACCCATAAAGTATGGGAAATATTGTTTGAAGTGTTAATACTTAAATGTGAAACTCGAATCTATGTGTCACAAATTGTGAAACTAATACAAAATACTTGTAATCATAATTAATTGTGATAAAAAATGAACTAAAGTGTAACCGTTAAAGAAACCCCTAAATGTGAATATTAGGAAATGTTCCTAGTTTGCAGCTGGCGCATCATTCCAGCGTTATATAATTTCTATAAACACTAGGGCACAATAGATAGAATTGTATGTTTCTTATATATATATTTATATATCATAATCCCTTGATAGGGGACAATATCCACATAAGGATTTGGAACTTATCACAGTTATACATTCCCGATACATCATTTTAATATAACTATAGGCATTTCCACTAGCAAATCTCAGTAAGGCTTTGTCCTATAGCCTCTCGTCTATTAGCAATATATATGCATATTGTTCCGTTATTACCCCAAATGTCAAAGGGAGACCACTTATAGAAAATAATTGTTTTTTAGCATCCCTTTAAGAGCCTGTTAACTTGTGTATGGCCCTTTAATATCCCCATGTCCTATTCGGCTAATGCTGCTAGACCATTCGGTTTGGTTTGTTTAAATTCAGGAGGTTATGTTCTGCTCCACATAAGTTTTATACATAATTATACTTGCTCTCCAGCAATAGTATGTTACATTGTATTTACCCTATGTGTAAAAACTACACACTGCAGAGTATAATTAGTTGATTGTGGTCCTTTGTGTTATCCATGACGTAATAACTGTCTAGTAAGAGCATTGGTTAGCATAGATTTAAATAGGATACAAAGTTTTTAGTATACATGCCTGAGGAAACGGTCTGTGGACAGAGAAACGCGTAGCAAATTTATACTTATGCACTCCTGAGTGCTTTAATGTTTTTATAAGTTTTATATTAACTTTTTACCTATCTTCGTATCCTGGTCCGTGTTATTTCTGAGCCGTGGTATTTTTGAGCTCTATAAACATCAAGTGTTTGATCATCACGCTCCTGAATTTTTCCACATCTGAGCCTTCACTTGGTTAGACATCTGAGCTGTGACAGCGAGCTGGAGCGCTGTGAGACTCCAGTTTGTATCTATCAGCACAACAGAGTACTGCTACGCTTGTGAGTATCAAACTTAAATGAAACATCTGAGCTTTTGTGGTGCCTTATTGATCTGCACTAGGAAGTGTGTGCTGTGTGTTTTCTTTGTCCCATCCAGTTTGGAGGCTATAACCCAAGACGGTGTAGAAACACTTTGTGCCCTAACTGGTCAACTTGGATGACACTTACACTAGTGAGTTGGAGCGCTACTAAATCTTCAGCCTGTGCCCAATAGCACGACGAGTGCTGCTGTGTTTGTGAGTAATAATATCACTAGAGTATTTGTGCCATAAATTTGGTCATCAATTGATCTGCACTAGGAAGCGCCCCTTCTTTTCTTTTGTCTTTTCAGAACAAAAGAAGATCCACTACAAACCTTTTACCTGGTGTAGTTGGAGGGAGCAACATTTTGCCTTTGTTTTTTGTGGACATTTACCATATGTTTTTTAAGTTTCTTGGTGTGCTATATTTATAGTATACCACAGTGTGATTGTTTGTAGTATTGTGCTAAGTTTGAAATACGCTACAGTGTGATTGTTTATAGCATTAGCCATTCTTGGTGCCCCTGTATATTGTACTGTGATCCTGTTAAGTATAGTTTAAGGGGTAAGTAGAACTTTCTGTTTGTTCTATTTTTTTGAGTCTGAGGAAGGGAAACTACCCCAAAACGTCACAAATAAATAAGTTTAAGAGCGTCTGACTGAAAAATATATAGCTCTAGGTATAGATATATATTGTACCAAAAAAACATCAGCTATATGTAGAAATATTTATTTATGAATAAATAGAACAGATTCTGTTATTTACAGATCATTAGAATGTGAAATATTCATATTTTCATGTCAGGTTAGCGCAAATGAGAATATGAGAATTTTTTCCCTATTTTTTTTATCCATTAACTTCTATTAGGGAATATGTGAACGCGCACGCGATCACATTTTTGCACTAGTCGGGTAACCGCTAGAGCGAAAACAGTTTACTTTCTACTCATAATACGAGCACAACCCGACAAGCGCAAAAATCTTACTTCTAGTGGAATTAATGCTCAAGTGGGAGCGTTAATTTGCGCTTCACCCGTGATCTGATCCTATAGTACACTCTCCCTTTAAATGACTAAAGCCATCTGTTTAATACTGACTATCAATTGTATATGCTAAATATAAACATTAACTTTTTTTCTTTTGTTTTTACATGAAGATACGTACTGCACCAACCCCCAGTTCAGGATAAGGTTGGAAGAGCCAGATGATGATCATGAAGTTTCTACAGAGCAGCCATGTTGTACTGTGATTGTTGGTTTAATGCAAAAGAACCGCAGAAAGATCATTACAGGAGAAAAACTACTGCCGATTGGCTTCTATATTTATCGAGTTAGTATGATGAAATATTACTATTTATATATATAGCTTTCTGACTGACTGCAGAAGAACAACCTTGTTATGTTTTATGAGAAGTATATCCCATTTAATGTGCTGTGGCTAATTAGTGACAGATATAAATAAGAACCTTAAAGGGACAGTAAACACCGTGTAATTGTTGTGTTGCTATCAATGTTTCCTCTAATGAGCGCGGCAGCGCATTGATTTAAGTGACACCGCGTACTTCTTTATTATCCCCGAGCACCAAGAGGCATTGGAGCCTTTAGCCGCGCCAAAAATTTCAGTGCGCAGTTGAGATCTGGAGTCTGGTTTGGCCGGGAGAAACTGAGGTGGAAGGAGCATTGTAATGTAAGTCGAACTTCTTTATTGAGCCGGCTGATAAGTAATCTGATTCAGTACTACTGTAATGCAATCTAAGAAATAAATAGTTCCCCTACTTTTAGCCCTGCTGCGGGCTAGCACTGCACCGGACCGGCCAGGGAGTTAACAAGGTGTTTAAACGTATATGTCTTTGGCTCCAGACACTCTCATTTTATTATAACTTAAAGTAATAAAATGAGACTAAAGCCCAAGACAAATACGTTTCAACATCTTGCTAACTCTGTAACTTAGACACCACACACAAACTTAATCACTGTGCTCCACTAAAGCAGATGCGTGTACTGGGGGAGGATATAAATTGTAGTGATGTCCAGTTCATGAACGAATCGTTCATTTGAACTGGATCTTTTCAGTGAACTGTATGAATCAGTTCACCAGACTGAACTGATTCGTTTCAAACAGTTCACTTCCTGAGTCTGCAGCACACTGGTAATACGATCCTAGAGTGTGTACTGCTTCTGCTAACTCCTCCTTTGCAATGAATCAGACAGTTTCACTCTAGGATCATATTACCAGTACTGTTACTGATTCGAGAAGTGAACTGTTTGCAAACGAATCAGTGTACTGTTAACTCCTTTGCAATGAATCATTCAGTTAACAGTACACTGATTCAAATATACCCCTAACTGCACCTAAATTAACCCTTACAAAAGTAGCAGGTCTCAACCTTATATTTATAAACCAAAACTCTGTATGGCTTATAAATAAATATAAGGTTGAGACCTGCTGCTTCTGTAAGGGTTAATTTAAGGTGCAATTAGAGGTATATTTGAATCAGTGTACTGTTAACTGAACGATTCATTGCAAAGGAGTCAATTAACAGTACACTGATTGAAATATACCCCAAACTGCACCTTAAATTAACCCTTAGAGAAGCAGCAGGTCTCACCCTTATGTTTATTTATAAGCCATACAGAGTTTTGGGCTGTTTACACATTAATACCTTTAAAATTTAAGGTCATATTCTATTGTCACTTTTATTATAATATAAGTCTTTTATAAGATATGCATATCTTAGGAAAATACATACAACACAGTGCATAGAACAGAGTATACAGCAAGCTCTGTTCTATGTACTGTGTTGTATGTATCTGTGAAGGAGCCAACGCTGCCTGGCTGTGAGGACTCAGGAGGAGCTGAACTGAATCATGAGTCACACAACTCACACAGTCAGTGACTCATGATTCAGGAACAAATCTGCGGCTCTACAGTTCACCTACTGAACATGAGGTAGAGCCTCTATCTCATGTTCAGTAGGTGAACTGGTGAATCGGTTCATGAACCGGTTCAGTTAATCGAACTGTCCGAAATGAACCGATTCACAAAGAAGAACCGAACTTCCCATCTCTAATAAATTGCTGTCTGACTTTAATGCCGCAGCTGCCGTCCGCTGGGGAAATGAAAAATATATGAGCTTCCTTGCCCTTGCTCTCTTTCATCCCTTTGTAAATTACTGAAACAGCCGGCCCCAGAGTAATACAGAAACACTTCCCCCTCTCTATTCTTGGATTATTGAGTGCTTTGCTCAAATTGCTTGCAGATATAAGACGTTGACGACGAGTAATATTTACTAATTGCTAGTCTAGTATACATAATTATAAATCATAATAAGACTTAAAATGAAAATAAGATATTGTGGAATAGCCCCACACATTAGGCTGTACAGGCTGTAGTGTTTGTTAGGTGAACATATCTACCCTGTGTGAATTGCACTTTATAGAGTTTAGTGAGCAGTGCCCAGACATATTAAATTCAAATCATACTAGTACTGTGAGTGACAGCAGGACTACTGACAATTATGGCGACAAATTTGCCAACAGATTTTTTTTTTAAATAAATAATTTGTTTATGTTATATTTTATTAATAATAATTATTAATAGTAATATACTGATATATAATAATAGCAGCTACAACTCATTTGACTATCATCAATTATAAAATTTTCTTTCAAAGTAAGTTACCTTACCTATCTATTTAAATAATCCAGATGACACTTGCTACCATATTTATATTAATTTAAATAGACTGTTTAAACCTGGAGCAATAAGGATTGTTAAAATATATGATTTTAAACTTCTCTGAGGCAAATATCCCATTTTATTTTAAAAGTCTGGAATCAACAGTTTGATCATAAATGGGATATTTGCTTCTGAGAAGTAATTTTAAAGTTAATGTACTTTTTTTTGTTTTATACTTGCAGTTGCAGGCTGAAAATTATATGTATTAATAAAGTTTGTGTTTGGTTATTTTCATTTCAATCAAAGAAAGATTTTTTTTTAAGCTGTCTAGTTCATTATACTGCTCCATTTAAGGGGTTTAACATGATCTGAGAACTAGATTAATGACTGTCTGATGATGTGATTTATCTTTATGTTCCAATCCCTACTAATGTATTTCAGGCTGAGATTCATCTTATGCAACTATACACTATTTGATATTTAATGTTGTTGTTTCACTAGCTGCATATCAGTTATTTAATGACAGTTGCTTGCTGTTTAAAAGGACAGTGTACTTTTTTTCACTTAATGTGTTTACGATTTGTTATACCAGCTGCCTACAGAGTATAAGATTTATGTAAAAATGCTGCTTTATTTTATTTATTGAAGAGAACAGTGTTTACATGTCTAATGTCTATGTGTTTACGTGTGTGTGTGTGTGACACACACAAACCCACAATCTCACACGTGTATACAATATGCAAAGTTGCAGAAATGTATAAGTATGCCGCTGTTTCATAATATGTTATTACTATATATGCAAATTGTGTCCTTAAATATTATATAATATTAAAGTGCTGCCCAGTTGTCAAGTCGTGTAAAAAAAACTTGGTCAGAGCAGGAGCAGGTCTGCACAGCTGTGAAAAAAATTAGAGGGAACATTGGTTGCTATAGAATAATATATCAGCCAATTTTTTTTTTTAAAACAGATTAAAATCCCTATTACAGCAATTAATTTTCAATAGCCAAATTCCATCCATGATTTGCCTTATTTGAATGAGCCAATCTGGGATTTAGTCTGCAGACAACAAAGCTTGCCACGGTAACAAAGTTAATTTAAAGTGAATTGTTTTTTTCAGCTATTATTAGTTAAAGCTATGTGACAACTCTCAGCCAATCACAAAATGCACATTATATACTGTGCATATATTGAGGCCTATTTATCAAGCCATCATCAACTGTGCTGCATTCGACGGCACCAATACGCTTGCCTGACATTGCCTAACATCGCGGCCCCGGACCTGAATACGCTATCCTTATTTAATAAAAAAGCTGTCAAAAAGCTGCGCACCAAGTATGGGGCGATAAGCAGCGGACTGTTGTTTACTAACATTCATCGATCTTGCTGATCTTCGGCTTTTTTACAGCTTTATTTGTATACTGTCACTAAACACCGCCACTATACTAAACTGTTTAACCCCTATCCCGCCGCTCCCCGACCCTGCCGCAACTGAATACATTTATTAACCCCTAAACTGCTGCTCCTGGAGCCCACCACAACTCTAATAAACTTATTAACCCCTATCTCGACGCTCCCGGACCCCGCCGCCACCTACATTATGTTCTTAATCCCTAATCTGCCGCCCCCCTACACCGCCGCCACCTACATTATATTATTAACCCCTATCCCGCCGCTCACGGAGCCCACCGCAACTAAATAAAGTTATTAACCCCTAAACCACAAGCCCCCCACATCGCCATAAACTAAATTAACCTATTAACCCCTAAACCTAACAACCCGCTAACTGTACATTAAATATTAACGCATCCCTATCTTATAATAAATTTAAACTTACCTTTACATTTAAATTAAACTATATTAAACTAATAATTAATCTACCCTAACTGTTAGACTAAAATTACATTAAACTACAAATTAAATTAACTATATTATATATTTAAAAACCTAACCCTACTCAAATTATTTAAATCTACTATTAAAATTACTAAGTTACAAAAAAAACAACTAAGTTACAAAAAATAACAAACACTAAGTTACACAAAATAACATTTTTTTTTCAAAGATTTAAACTAATTACACCTAATCTAAGAGCCCTATGAAAATACCCCCCCAACTTAAAAAAAACCCTAGCCTACAATAAACTACAAATAGCCCTTAAAAGGGCCTTTTGCGGGGCATTGCCCCCAAGACATCAGCTCTTTTACCTGTGAATAAAAAATACAAATACCCCCCAACAGTAAAACCCACCACCCACACAACCAAACCCCCCAAATAAAAAACTATCTAAAAAACCTAAGCTCTCCATTGCCCTGAAAAGGGCATTTGGATGGGCATTGCCCTTAAAGGACATTTAGCTCTATTGCAGCCCAAACCCTAATCTAAAAATAAAACACACCCAATACACCCTTAAAAAAGCCTAACACTAACCCCTGAAGATTCACTTACAGTTTTGAAGATCCGACATCCATCCTCAAGAAGTGGCAGAAGTCCTCCAAGAAGCCGGCAGAAGTCTTCATTCAAGCGGTCGAAGTCTTCATCCAAGCCCGCAGAAGTCTTCACCTAGATGGCATCTTCTATCTTCATCCACCCAGCGTGGAGCAGCTCCATCTTCAAGACATCCGACACGGAGCATCCTCTTCTTACAATGTCTTCTTCCCGAATGAAGGTTTCTTTAAATGACATCATTCAAGATGGCGTCCCTTAGATTCCGATTGGCTGATAGAATCAGACAATAGGATTGAGCTTGCATTCTATTGGCTGATTGGATCAGCCAATAGGATGAAAGCTCAATCCTATTGGCTGATTGCAACAGCCAATAGGATTTTTTCAACCTTAATTCAGATTGGCTGATAGAATTCTATCAGCCAATCGGAATCTAAGGAACACCATCTTGGATGACGTCATTTAAAGGAACCTTCATTCGGGAAGAAGACGTCGTAAGAAGAGGATGCTCCGCGTCGGATGTCTTGAAGATGGAGCCGCTCCACACCGGATGGATGAAGATAGAAGATGCCGTCTGGGTGAAGACTTCTGCGGGCTTGGATGAAGACTTTGGCCGCTTGGATGAAGACTTCTGCTGGCTTCTTGGAGGACTTCTGCTGCTTCTTGAGGATGGATGTCAGATCTTCAAAACTGTAAGTGAATCTTCAGGGGTTAGTGTTAGGCTTTTCTAAGGGTGTATTGGGTGGGTTTTATTTTTAGATTAGGGTTTGGGCTGCAATAGAGCTAAATGCCCTTTTTAAGGGCAATGCCCATCCAAATGCCCTCTTCAGGGCAATGGGAAGCTTAGGTTTTTTTAGATAGTTTTTATTTGGGGGGGTTTGGTTGTGTGGGTGGTGGGTTTTACTGTTGGGGGGTATTTGTATTTTTTATTTACAGGTAAAAGAGACAATTTCTTGGGGGCCAATTTAGAAGGCATACCCAATATCACAAAAGAGATTGGGACAATACATATGAGGAAGAACAACGAGGCTATAAAGGGAATACATATAGACCATATGAACAAAGATTAGACAATGGAAGAGAATTCAAAAATTGCTACAATTACGAAACTAAGCCATATCATCCTAATTATTATAATAGGCCTAACAACTACCACTATAATAGACCTCATCAAAGAGACTTCCAGAATACTCAAAACTTCCAAGATGAGGGAAGACCATCCCCAATGAGAAATGCCCATGAAAGAAGGATATCGTTCTCCGATCATAGACCAGAGACATATGGCTATGAGAGAAGAAATCCCAATCATAAAAATCGGCATAATCAATATGACCATTATACGCGTAACTATTATAAGAAAAGAATCCTTTTCAAAGACCCAACTGGAGATAACAACACTCACACAACCCCAACAGATCCAATAACATGCAACAAGAAAACAATGAAATCATGAGATAGAACAAGGCCATCATAGCCCGATACCCCCAGACTAACAAGAATAAAGTGAACCCTGTTAACATCAGAGACTCAGCTTTAGCCTCCACCTCTGACCAAGTTTTTTTAGGGGTAAATTTCCCACTTGCAAAAGAGAAAGAAAAAGAAAGGACTACACTGAAAAGGAAAACCACAGACTCAGAAGAACAGGGGAGTCCCACCCTTAAAAGAAGACCTATAGAGGTAAAAGAGAGGGCTGCAAATTAAAGAATTGTAATATCAGACGGCAAAACATACAACAGACTTTAGCTTACCAAACAGCAACTAGTAACCAGACGACCACTCCGGAAAAAAAGAAAAAATTGAAAGGGTTATATAATCTTAGCTCCACTACTCTGTCTGAGAAGGAAGAAGCAATACTCGAGCACGGTCTCGCTCCTACGAAAAGGCATGGATAAATTCCAGACCTTTATTAACGTCAAAGAGTTTGTCAGGAGACTGACACTCAAAAGACATTTCTCTAAATCATCCATGGAACAATATACAACACAGCCAAAACAACCTGTGGAGGACAGATTCACACATACAGATCTAAAACCTAGATCGACTTTCTATCCAGTCAGCAGTAAAGGCACTGCCATTGAAACGTTTGAGTCTAACGTCTGCCAAGACATCAGAACTTTGAGCTCAGATAAACTTAAACATATGAAACACAATCTATCAAGGTCTCAAAAAGACACTATAAAACAACTTGAAAAGAACCATGATCTGGTGATCAAGCCAGCAGATAAAGGTGGTGGCATAGTCATTATGAACAGAATTGACTATAATTGATCAGAAGCTCTGCAATAACCCAGTAGCTAGATATAAAAGGGAATTAGAAGACCTGTTGACAAAAGCAAAATCACAGGGAATACTCAATGAGAAAGAATATAATTATATTAGGGTATCACATCCGATAAACCCGATCTTTTACCAACTTCCCAAGATCCCTAAATCCCTTAATAACCCACCTGGTAGACCAATCGTATCGGGGATAGGGTCTATATCTAGCAACCTCTCTGAATACGTGGATAAGAATCTCCAAAAGTACGTAACAAGTCTCCCATCGTACTTAAGAGATTCCACACAAGTTTTAACAACGTTGGATAAAATAACTTGGGACAATAAGTATATAATGGCAACATGTGATGTCAAATCACTTTACACGGGGGGGCGGAGCTAGCCATCTAGCTGAGCAGACGTGCTTTGCTAGAGCTCTCTGCTGAATTAGTATAATATAAAAGTTTATATAGCATCATAATCGCTCTAAACGTCTATAAAGTGACTACTGAGAGGTGACTTGGTCCCACAAACAATATCTACACTGAAGTAGTGGGTAACTATTTACGCCGGAATTTTAAAGGCAGAAAACCATCCAGGCCTGAGAATCAACGCTGCCTAAGACGCATGTTGAAATTTACCCTCCGGAGGGTCGGGGCTCCGCTCCGGAGGTAATCTACAAACACCTGCTGCTTAAGATATAAGTGAGAAGCGGCTCCCTTACATTACCCGACTTACAGGCTCAGACGGTGAGCACATCCATCCGTGCGACTTCAGTGGAGAAAACGGAGCGCTCTTTCCTGAGCTCCGCATAGCAGCCGGGGACCTGAAATCTGTGGCGGATTTGTCACTGGAGGACCTGAGTGAGGGAGAGAGGGAGGACAGAGAGGCAGAAAAAAAAAAAACAGGTACACTAAGAAGCAGACACCGGACTTACTGCAACTACTAGCGGTGACCATCTTTGGAGCGGCTTGCCTGTTGTCAAACAAAAAGGGCGCGAATTTCCGCCATCTTTGCCTCCACAACGGCCCTTCAGCAACGGGACAGAGGACACTCAGCACTGCTGCAGACAGCATATGGGGCAACAGCGGAGTTTGCACAACCTGGTAAGACTTTGTTATCTATGATGTAACCTGTCCCTACACCTCCTAATATCGTGACACAGATACCAGTGAGTTCCGCTGCTGCAATTCTCCATCTACCCCCTTCTATCATCCCACCTTGTGTCAGGCATAAAACTATAAGCACTACATGCTAAGACTGCTTCCCATAACCCTTAGGACTGATTCTTGAGCCTCTTGAGTGAGAACACCTGAACAATTGTGATTTATAGGGTTACTTATGAAATACAAAGAACTTTCTCCCTTTGCCAGCATTCATTCTGAGTAGCTCAAAAAGGAATCAGCTTGGAGTCTAATCCCACATCATAACTAATAATCCACAGAGTTCTCTGTTCTAAATCTCAGCAAAGTGTGGTCTATTTGTGATATAGACTACTGCATCACTGTATACCCCTGTAAAGGGCCTCCAACACCTAAATTAAAGACGGATATTACTTTAATGTTCTGTTACAGCACCAGCCTTTATTGATACCTCACACCAGGTTTGGACACCCTCCCCCATTTCCCGCTGCCCTTAGTGACAGCGGGTCATACCCTACTTCCCTCTCCAGCTTCGCCCAAAAGGGGGCACTCCCCTGGGAGGGTGCCATACATGGACATTGCACTTGCTGTCTTGCCACTAGCACTCTGGCCACACTAAGGCTACTATACCTTTAAGTCATAGATTTCCTAGTAGAAGCCTGAGAATACATACCCTATAAAAAGCAGCATATGTGGCAAAGGGCTGCATCCAAGTTATATATTTCTCCTAATTTCAAGAAGTGAGAGGTCAAAGTATACCTTGTAAAGCCTAAAGGCACTCTCCCATTTTACAAATGCTCTGCTAATTGCACTGCTTCAGGGGAGGGGGCGCTCTTAAGGCTCTGGATCTTAACACATATACACATTGTTTTAGGCCATCTTGCAACGCCAATTTTCAACTTCTTTCTCCTCTGACCTTGGGCTGAGTCTCTGTTCACAGATTGTGCCGCCTTCAGTTCTGAAAATGGCACAAGCCAACAAAAGAAAACCCAAGCCATCAGTTGGCCCTAAAAGGACTGTGGTGGATCATTTCAACCCTAAGCTTCTATCTACAAATGAAGACTCACAAGACAGCTCCAGCACATCAACGCCAGGATCAGACATGGTGACCACTACTCTTCAGGCCCTTCAAGAAGCTGCTCCGACAACTGTAACACCTTCATTTATACTATCTTCTCTGCAATCTTTACTTGAGGCACACCACTCCTCCTTTCAGTCTCAAATTACTGCCTCACTGACAGAGATGCGACGAGACCTGACCTCCACCTCAGAAAGAGTGGACACACTTGAGAGGAAGCAGGAAGACATGGTAGTTGAACAGGCTAATGTACTAGCATATGCTCAGAGTCTGGCGGAACAGCTTATCATGTTAGAAAATAAAGTAGCGGATGCTGAAGACCGATCCCGTCGGAATAACCTACGTCTTAGGGGGATTCCTGAGAGTGTAGCCTCCAGTGACTTATCTACCCACCTGTCTGAGTTCTTTAACTTTCTGGCGCCGCCAGTGAATCCCAATGAGGGACTTATTGATAGGGCACATAGGGCCCTTCGTCCTCGAAGCCTAGCAACTGATAAACCAAGGGATGTCATTGTGCGACTGCATTTCTTTACATATAAGGAACGGCTTGTTAGAGCCTCCATGTCCAAGCCTACTCTACCAGAACAGTTCAAGGACATCATCATCTTTGCTGACCTTTCTCACCATACCCTTCAGCAACGCAAGTCTTTTGGAGTCTTCACTAAGTTTCTTAGAGCGCACAGTATAAAATACAGATGGGGTCATCCGACACGACTTTTTGTTCTAAAAGATAATCAGCAATATATTGTCACCACACTTGAACAAAGTCAGAATCTTCTGCAGAGATGGAGTTCTTCATCTTCATCTTCACCTGATACTCCACCCCAAAGCTCTTTGAATCCCTTGGTCCCACAATGGGGTCCACTTCCTCAAAGACCTCCTAAAGACTCAGCTTCAACCAGTCAGGTTCAAGAAGAGGGTGATGACTGAATAGGAGACGCAGGAGAGGTGAAATAGCTACACTCTTCCACTTTTCTTTTGTTTGTTTTTTTTATCTCTCCACCTCTACATATAAACTGCAAGTGACTTTTCTATTGATAAATATTCTGTTTTTTTCTTGGTGATTTTGACTTACGCAAAGACTTTAATCTTAAGTGTATATGTGTCCATACCCTACCCCACCCACCCATCCCTATCTTCTTTCTTACTCTCCCTTCTCTCTTTTCCCCTCCCCCTCTCTCTGCTTTTTTTCCAGCTTTTCTCTTTTCCCTCTTTTTTTCCCTCACCTCCCCTCAAACGGGGATATCCTCTTTTATCCAAACTAGGAACTAATGATGTACTTGAGCTTTCAGGAACGTATTTGTATCTGTTAGGTACTGCGGTCGGCGTGTTGTATCCTGCCTAGATGGTGGGATGGCCACCTACTGACAGTATACTACTGAATACACCAATTAATGGTCACGATGCTCCCATGTGCACTACTATCTTAAATCCACCACTTGTTCTCCAGTTAAATTATATTTTAGATGATGTATACTGTAATGCATATGCCACTTGTGTTTCATGGTGCCTTATTCGGTGATATACATCCCCACTTATTCGGAGATGGGCTTACACGCTACTTATGACTTACAGCACAGAGAGGTGTTGTGTTCCACAACTGGCATACTTGATCTTTCTGATTATATGTTACGCTTATTGTATATGTTACTGTTTTTTATTGCATATGTTACTGTTATATTTATGTACTGCTAGTATTTGCCTAATCGGTGGGGTGGACATATGATGGTAACTAACTGACTGATCTACTACTGGTTTTGTTATCTTCTTCCATAATATTATTGCCTATATGTTATTTGTTTATGTCGGATCTCCACCTCGAGTGATATGCATGATAATGCGTGTGCCACTCTGTGATGCATCCTTCCTCTATCACTACTATGCTACTAAGCCTACCTCTTTTTGGATAGGCCAATGAGATAGCTGTGATTTACAGTGTTGTGGAGGTGTGGTGCTACACAGCTGGCTTACTCACTCTATCCGTTTAGATTACTATTATTATGTTGATGTTTTCTAATTATTGTTATTGCCTTTGTACTCCTGGCCCATGAATGGCTCTACCTTTTCCCCCCTCCTCTGCTCCCTTTTCCACTTTGGCCCTCTGTCCTCTCTCTCCCTTCTACCCTCTTGCTCACTCTTTCCTTGATCCAGAGTCTATGTGCTTCCCCCTCCCCCCTACTCTCACTTCATATTATCTTTTCCCTCCTCTCTTTTGTATAATCTAATAACCAAGTTACTGGCTAGTACTGGCCACCTCCCCCCCACTTAAAGTACTCTGGATACGTGTTCCAGAGGCTACACACGCGGTTTACCTTGTTTATATACCGCACCCTTTGTGCTCGAATTTGTCTGTTTTGCCTGTTTTGTATATTTTATCTCAGATTTTGCCCGCACCAGCGGTCCTTTTTTCTCTCACATTTTGAGACTGTGCTAAGTGTATTTATCTACCTTAACTATCCCTCCCCTTTTTTTTTTTTTTTTTTTTTTTTTTTTTGTGTCTCCCCCTTCCTTTTCGCCCTTCACCCTACTTCTCCTCCCCTCAATTACCCTCCTTCCCTAGTGTACCCCACCTCCTTCTTGTTAGCCTGTCTGGCCGCTACCTACGCAAGGAGGAAACGTAACTGTAAGTATGCCATTCTGCTGTGTCACTCACAATGTGAGAGGGCTCAACTCCCCGACTAAGCGCAGCATTTGCCTTAGGTCTTTAGCCAAATCTGGTGCCCACCTGGTTTTTCTACAAGAGACCCATTGGGTTAAAGGTGCAAAGACACCCATTCAGTCTAAATTGTACCCGATAGTCGAGACTGCTAGCTTCTCCCAGAAATCAAGAGGAACGGCTATCCTTATACACAAAGATGTCTCATATGAGAGTGTTTCTGTTGAAGCTGACCCCCAGGGTCGATATTTGATTCTTGTTTGTAAGTTGGATGGCGCTATGTATACATTGTCCTCTTATTATGGACCCAATAAACAACATATCCGGTCATTGCGTAAATTCCTCCAGAGACTGGAAGCTTTGCGCCAAGGCCTCTTGCTTCTCGCTGGTGATTTTAATATTATCTGGGACCCCAATTTGGA
The DNA here is from genome assembly GCF_027579735.1 of Bombina bombina. Classification (NCBI taxonomy): domain Eukaryota; kingdom Metazoa; phylum Chordata; class Amphibia; order Anura; family Bombinatoridae; genus Bombina; species Bombina bombina. The sequence continues at coordinate 1,151,429,284 of NC_069502.1, read as the reverse complement.
TAGGCGATCAGATACCATTCGCAAATCCCCTAAGCCACTAGCTGAATTGTCGCACAAATTCCGGAATTTGATCTACCGCTTTAACCTGTTTGACATATGGCGCGCCCTTAACTCGACTGCTCGTGATTACACTTACTTTTCTTCGGTACATCGCTCTTATTCGCGTTTAGATTTTTTCTTTTGTGACCCGAGTCTGCTAGATGGGGTACTTCGTGCTTGGATCCCCCCTTGCTCATGGTCTGACCATGATCCTGTGTATATTACTCTGCGATCTTCTATAGAACTCCAACGATCCTCTACATGGCGCTTACATCCTCATCTGTTCTCAGCTCCGGGAACAGAAGCTTCTATTGCTAGGGACATTGCAGACTTTCTAACTTTAAACAACACCAATGAGGTAGATGGCTTTACCTTGTGGGCAACATTGAAGGCGTATATTCGAGGGTCGTTCATAAAAATAGCAGCAGCTGATAAAAAGCGCAAAGGGGAAACCCTAGCGCAACTCACTATGAACCTCCGTAAGATCTCTGAGGAACATAAAATGAATCCCACAACCACACTGTCCAAACAACTAATGGACCTTAAGGCACGGATAGTTCATCTGGAAACCGAGAGGTCAGCCGTGAGACTTTTACGGCTTAAAGAAATATACTACCACAAAGGTAATAAAGCAGACAGACTGTTGGCGAATCGGCTACGTCAAAAAACTGCAGCGGCACGCATCCCCCTGTTAAAGGTGGATGGTCGGTGCATTTTGAAACCTACAGATATTGGTAATGCCTTTGCGGACTATTATGCCTCTCTCTATAATTTAAAACAGGACGGCTCAACCTTCCCCCCAACATCTGAAATTGTTGAGGCATTTCTAACTCCGTTAAATCTCCCTGTGGTTCCTCAGGATCGTATTGCCTCCTTGCAGAGTCCCATCTCACTAATGGAAATTAAAAAAGCTATTAAATCCCTCAAAGCTTTCAAATCCCCGGGGCCGGACGGTTTTTCTGACTTATTTTATAAAAAGTTTCAAGTTCAGCTACTTCCCATTCTAGGGCGTCTTTTTACACTGGCAAGTGAGCAGGGGACCTTCCCGGCCGAATTCTTGCAGGCCACTATCATCACTATCCCGAAACAAGGGAAAGATTTAACGCTTTGTGGCAGCTATAGACCAATATCGTTGCTGAACCTTGACGTTAAGCTGTATGCTAAAATTCTAGCCTCGCGCCTTAACTCCTTATTACCTATGCTGGTCAACTCAGATCAGGTAGGCTTTGTCTTACATCGGCAAGGTCCGGATAATACAAGACGACTCCTGAATATCTACTTTGAAGCTCATGGCTCACGTCTGCCCTGTGTCACCCTGTCGCTGGACGCCGAAAAGGCCTTCGACAGGGTGAACTGGGAATATATGTTCACTGTGCTACGACGATTTGGCCTTCCGGAGTCCTTCATTGTAGCAATCGCGGCGTTATATTCTACCCCGTCAGCAGTAGTCAAGGGCCTGGGGTTCTGCTCCAGGCCTTTTAAGATCACGAACGGCACGAGACAGGGGTGTCCAATGTCCCCGCTCATCTTTGCCCTTATGATGGAGCCCTTGGCCGAGACTATCCGGTCTTGCCCTCTGATTAAAGGGGTCTGCATACATCGCACAGAGCAGAAGACTGCTCTATTCGCAGACGACCTCACAGTACTTGTATCGGACCCTCTTACCTCTCTCCCCCATCTATTCTCGCTGCTGGACAACTTTGCCTTAGTTAGCTACTATAAATTAAATGTTCTTAAAACAGAGGCTTACGCAATCAATATTTCGGAAGAGACTCTCGGTACGCTAAAACGTACCTATAAATTTTCATGGTCCACGACCCATATTAAACATCTCGGAGTTTATCTCTCCCATAGTGTTTCGGAGATGATTGACTTGAATTTTACTCCTCTGCTATCAAATATCGAAAAGTCTACCGACACATGGAATGTTCCATCGCTCTCATGGCTGGGTCGGATAGCAGCTTTTAAAATGAGCCTTTTACCGAAACTTACCTATCTGTTTCGTTCGCTCCCTATTCCGATTCCTAGGTCGAAAATTTACAAATTCCAGCAACTGTGCAATAAATTTATATGGCGCAATAAAGTCCCGAGATTAGCTACCAACATCTTGCAACAGCCCTTACTAGCTGGCGGTGCGGCTGCCCCTAATATCTTGAAATATCACGAAGCAGCCAGACTCTCCCATGTAACTCAATGGAACTCGACACTGGTCAGCCGGTGGTCAGAGGTTGAACAAGCGTCTCTTCCGGCTGGGTATACCTTGAGAGATCTTCTGTGGATCCCCAAGCACTCTAGACCGCCTGCCCTTCTGGCTAACCCTATTATAAAGTCGAATTTGAGATTCTGGGATAAGGTTCGTAACCTTCCGTCCATAGCGCCTCACCCCTCACCGTCACACTCCTTAAGAGGATTACTATTGTCGCTACCAGACTCTCATCCTAACTTATGGCTTGCTTTGGGCTTGACCAAGATAGCAGACCTCTATGCAGGAGACAAATTACTCACTTATCAAAGTTTCCTTCGGAAATTTAGCCCACCCCCTCTTTTACACTTTGAATTTTGGAGACTACGTAGCCTCCTCATATCATGGGGCTTTGATACAAGCTCTTTGAGAACAAAAACTACCTGGGAGGTGAGATGGGACTCTCAAACCCCACCTATCAAACTCCTATCCATTTCGTATCTTGTACTCATGAAACCCCCAGTTTTCTACAAATCTCCCCCGATTCGGCACTGGGAATCTTCCCTGGCGGTCTCACATGAACCACAGCACTGGCGGACTGCAGCCCAACTCACTAAGAAAGCTATACACTGCACAACTCTGTATGAGTTGTTTCTCAAGGTCATGCTTCAATGGCATATGACTCCCATTCGCTTGTTTAAGATTTCGCCAGTCAACTCGCCTAAATGCTGGAGGGGTTGCGAGGACATGGGAACCCCTCAACATATCTGGTGGTCTTGCCCACAGATTCAGCCGCTCTGGCAGAGAGCAATCCGGTATTGCTCTTCGGGGGGTATTTCAGTACCTCTGTCCTCAAGTTCATGTTTGTTTCACATCTTGCCCGGTAAGTTGACCTTACCTCAAAAACTGTTCTGTATCTACCTGTTCCTGGCCGTTAAACTGGCTGTGGCCCGTATGTGGCTAAAACGTGTTGTACCCTCTTGGGAGCAAGTGACCGACATTTTGGACTTTGTTAAGAGAATGGAGTCCTACGTCTCTCACATCCATGGATCAGTGGACCTTCAGATCAAAACTTGGGCATATTGCCCAAAGTAATTCTCCCTGCAAATAATATGGGGTGATTGTGGTTCTTTGGTGTTGGACCGACTTAGCGCTACATGAACACTTCTACCCCTCCTCATCCCCCCCCCCCCCCTTACTGAACCCTCCCTAAAATTCCATCCCTATACCTTTTTCTGGTCTGTGTGTGTTTTTTTTTTTTTTTTTTTTTTTTTTCTCCCTTTTTCCCCTCCCCCGCCTATTAGATAGCTCGGCACAGCCTGCATTTGTTTTGACTAATATACCTGATCTGTAATGTTTTATGGTTAAGTTATGATATTAGTATGCACAACTATGATAAAATATCTATACTCTCTGGAGAATGCTGATTTATCTAGATAGATTGCTATGTGTTTATCCTTTTGCAACAACGGCGTTTCCGCGCTCTTACTTGGAGAGATGAGGGTACGATTGGAGATTCACAAGCAACTGGCATTGACTCTAATACCCAGCATTCTCTCTAGCGTTCTTTATTATCTGTGATTGCTTTACATATTGTAATTTTCTGTTAATATTGTAATATGTATTATTGATATGTGTGTACATGCTTTTGATGCTCTTATGTTCATACATTTTTCAAAAACAATAAAAATTATTCTCAAAAAAAAAAAAAATCACTTTACACAAGCATCCCACACAAAGGAGAAATTAAGGCTGTGGATTTTTTTCCTCAAGAAAGATCAAGAGGTACCTGAGGAACAACAAACTTTTATACTAGAAAGTATAAAATATATTTTTACCCACAATTACTTTTGTAACGATAACAAGTTCTATCAACTATGTGGAGCAGCAATGGGGACCAGGTTCGTGCCAAGCTACACCAACTTCTATATGGGAAAATGGGAACAAATATTTTGGGACTCATGCCCAGCCAGCGCGGACCTGGTCCTATATTTAAGGTACATTGATGATATCTTTATGATCTGGAAAGGATCATTAGAGGATCTAACTCACACCATTGACGTGATGAACAAGAACTCAATGAATCGGAAATTTACGTACGAATACAGCTACAATAAGATCAACTTCCTAGACTTGACAATTGCTATTATAGATGGCAACATTGAAACATCGACCTTCTTCAAGGATGTCGATTGTAACAATTACATACATAACTCAAGTTGCCATCACCTTACCTGGAAAGCAAATATCCCTAAGGGACAATTGCTAAGGGTGCGAAAAAACTGCTCAAATCCGGAAAAATGGGAAGACCAAGCAATCGTACTAAAACAACGGTTCTTAGAGAGAGGATATGCTGAGGAAATTTTGAACGAAAGGATTAAGGAGATTAGGCAAGTAGACCGAGGTGAGCTCATGAAATGCAGAAATAAGCCGACAAGAAGGTTGAAAGAAAACACCATTGATGTGCCAATGAGAATATTGTGCCAACAAACACATCATAGAGAGAATATTCAAGAAGCATTGGTCCCTTTTGAAAGAAGATGACGTAATTGGCGAAAAATTTACATTTCAGCCAAGGTTCATATACAGAAAAACTAACAATTTGAAAAATATGCTAGCTCCAAATATTCCGAGATGCAGGAGACAAAATATCACGAATCACCATGGAAAGCAAATAAAAGGTTTCTTTCCCTGCCCAAGCTCTAAAGCCTGCAAAAGTGGGTCAAAAACCAATATCTTTTCCTCAAACCACAAGAAAGTTCAATACAAAATTCAGGATCTCATAAGGTGCCACAACAAGAGGGTAATATACCTTATTCATTGTACATGTGGCTTACATAACGTGGGGCAGACATCGAGACCCCTCAAGGACAGAATTAGGGAGCTTATACTATGTATAGAGAAGAAAAATACAGATACCCCACTGTACAGACACTTCTCTACAAACATGATGGTAACATTAAGGACTTTAAATTCTTTGTAAGCCCGAAACCGGAAGTAAAGATGTGCAAAAATGAACATCAGACAAATAAGCTAATTATTGTCATAGAGTGATTGATACTATACTCAGAAGGGGCTTGAGACCATTATCCCCATAAAGAAATTTCGCATTTTTTAGCTTTTTTAGATTTTAGGCCAAAAAACTAAAAAACACCCAGAAGACATCAAGTTAGACAGGAAGGGGGCATTCCAAATGATTTTGGCACCAAAACAAACCCAATTAAGATCATCTTTTACCCTATATAAGCTCCCAGCACACACACAGTTCTTGAGAAAGGCCTGGGAAAGGCCGAAACGCGTCAACATACTATTGGTGAGCCCTATTCCATTATTTCAAAGGAAATTTAAACCTTATTGCACTATTGTTATTTTTTGTTTTTAACAGATTGAGGATTTCAAACATATCTATTTTTGGTTCTTTTTTGACAATTTTTTGGTCACTTTTAATGAAACTATATTCCAAATTGGATACTTCCTCACACATATATCTTTTAGACTTTTAAAAAAACAAGATTCCAGCTTGGATACCTCTACAGACATTATTTTTTTAGATTTTTACTGTTGGACTTTTATCTTCATGTACTAAGAACATACAACACACAGAGGTTTTTTTTATCACAGTCATTCCTTCATTTTAATATTTGGTGTTTATCCACTATTGACTTTTCACCTTCACATTTTTTGTCATATTTTCTCTTTTTGGATTACATTTTAATCTTTGAATTTCCTTCATTATTTGAATTTTTGATTTTGTGAATTTTTTTTGGACTTCACACACTTTTAATTTGAGACACATTGGACCTTCTTTCAATACTCAGTATTGGGTATTAGGATTAGTCTAAATATACACATGTAAAAACACTACCACAGATAGAATTCTCTATCACCTTATTCCTTTTAGTTATTCTCATACAGAATGTCTACATTACTGTAATTTCTATGTGTTCAAAATTTCTATAACTGCATCATTGTATTGTTGTACTAAGGAGTGACATTTGTTGCGTCTCCCTTAACATATCACATTGTATATTCATTGCATTTCTTCATTTTTTGTATTATTGTTTATATGTATACCATGGATCCATGAAGTTTTTAAATTATATAGTACTGTATTTTGTTTATATTAAAACATTTTAACGGGATTTAAATCTATACCGTCTCTATTTTAGCCCTTTATGCTTTTAGCGCTCACTTCCTCTTTTTGAACAGTTGAATACACCCAAGTCCACTAGGGGATTTTTTGGAAGTGAGCTATAGGGGTACCCACTAGCGCTTGATCTACTACGCACCTTTAGAGCTAGCTACAATATAACTAATAGTTCCATTGTAGCTAGATAAGGGTTTATTTTTATTTTACAGGAAAGTTTGTATTTATTTTAACTAGGTAGAATAGTTATTAAATAGTTATTAACTATTTAATAAATACCTAGCTAAAATAAATACAAATTGACCTGTAAAATAAAACCTAACCTAAGTTACACTAACACCTAACACTACACTACAATTAAATACAATTAAATAAATTACATGCAATTAACTAAATTATATACAATTATCTAAAGTACAAACCCCCCCCACTAAATTACAGAAAATAAAAAACAAATTACAGATTTTTAAACTAATTACACCTAATCTAATAGCCCTATCAAAATAACCCCCCCCCCAAAATAAAAAAAAACCTAGCCTAAACTAAACTACCAATAGCCCTTAAAAGGGACTTTTGCAGGGCATTGCCCCAAAGTAATCAGCTCTTTTACCTGTAAAAAAAAATACAAACAACCCCCCCAACAGTAAAACCTACTACCCACACAACAACCCCACAAAAAAATACTATCTAAAAAAAACTAAGCTCCCCATTGCCCTGAAAAGGGCATTTGGATGGGCATTGCCCTTAAAAAGGCAGTTAGCTCTTTTGCGGCCCAAAGCCCTAACCTAAAAATAAAACCCACCCAATACACCCTTAAAAAAACCTGAGACTAACCCCCTGAAGATCGACTTACCGGGAGACGTCTTCATCCAAGCCAGGCGAAGTGGTCCTCCAGACGGGCAGAAGTCTTCATCCAAGCTGGGCAGAAGTGGTCCACCAGACGGCAGAAGTCTTCATCCAGACGGCATCTTCTATCTTCATCCATCCGGCACAGAGCGGGTCCATCTTCAAGACATCCGACGCAGAGCATCCTCTTCAGCCGACGACTACCCAATGAATGAAGGTTCCTTTAAGTGATGTCATCCAAGATGGCGTCCCTTAGATTCCGATTGGCTGATAGAATTCTATCAGCCAATCGGAATTAAGGTAGAAAAAATCCTATTGGCTGATGCAATCAGCCAATAGGATTGAAGTTCAATCCTATTGGCTGATCCAATCAGCCAATAGGATTGAGCTTGCATTCTATTGGCTGTTCCAATCAGCCAATAGGATTGAACTTCAATCCTATTGGCTGATTGCATCAGCCAATAGGATTTTTTCTACCTTAATTCCAATTGGCTGATAGAATTATATTATTATTATTATCATTTATTTGTATAGCGCCGCCAGATTCCGTAGCGCTGGGTACAATGATGGGGGTATACAATGACAAAGATCTGTGATACAATACAAAACATAACAAGACTAAACAAATCTAGCACAGGATGAAGAGGGCCCTGCCCCGGAGAGCTCACAGTCTATAGGTTTAGGGTGCAGAGACATAAGGTTGGGGTAGCTTGTTACATCGGTTATATTTGCAGCAGTGAGTCCGGCAGTTCATGTACATGTATTAGCTTGGTCCGGATGCGGGATGGAGGAGAGGTGGTAAGCCTCTCTGAATAGGTGGGTTTTCAAGGATCTTCTGAAGCTATACAAGGTTGGAGACAGTCTGATGGAGCGGGGTAGAGAGTTCCAGAGGACAGGAGCAGCACGTGCGAAGTCTTGGAGGCGGGAGTGGGATGTAGAGATAACAGGAGTGTAGAGACGTAGGTCAGAGTTTGATCGAAGAGGACGGGATGGGGAGTATTTCACGATGAGAGAGGAGATATAGTTGGGAGTTAGACTGTTGAGTGCTTTGTAAGTTAGGGTTAATACTTTAAACTGTATTCTGGAGTGTATGGGGAGCCAGTGTAGAGACTGACAGAGCGGAGCAGCTGATGTAGATCGTCGACTTAGGTGGATGAGTCTAGCAGAAGCATTCATAATAGATTGGAGGGAGGAGAGGCGGTGTTTTGGAAGGCCATTTAAGAGTAGATTGCAATAATCAATGCGTGATAGGATGAGGGAATGAATAAGTATTTTTGTAGTATTTTGAGTAAGGAAGGGACGAATTCTGGAAATGTTGCGTAGGTGTGACCGGCAGGATTTGGTAAGCTTTTGTATATGTGGGTTGAATGTGAGTTCTGAGTCTAGTGTGACCCCAAGGCAGCGGACCTGGGGTGAGGTGTTGAGAATAGAGTCTCCAACCATCAGAGAAATGTCAGGTGTCGGATGTCTCGAAGAGGGGGGAATAAGAAGCAGCTCAGTTTTGGACAGATTGAGTTGGAGGTAGTGAGAAGACATCCAAGAGAAAATTGCAGAGAGGCAGTCAGAAATCTGGTTGAGTAAAGAGGGATAGATATCAGGAGAGGAAAGATAGATTTGGGTATCATCAGCATATAGGTGGTACTGGAATCCAAAGGAGGCTATAAGTTTTCCAAGGCAGGATGTATAAAGAGAGAAAAGCAAGGGACCCAAGACAGAGCCTTGCGGTACTCCAACTGAGAGAGGCATAGGATCACAAGATGTGTTGTTAAAGGAAACTGAAAACGAGCGGTTTGAAAGATATGATGCAAACCAGGAGAGGGCTGTGTCTCGGATGCCAAATGAATGTAGTATTTTTAGGAGGAGAGGATGGTCAACTGTGTCAAAAGCTGCGGACAGGTCAAGAAGAATTAGTAATGAGTAATGGCCTTTTGCTTTCGCTGATAACAGGTCATTTGTTACTTTAGCAAGAGCGGTTTCTGTTGAGTGTTTAGGGCAGAAACCAGATTGTAGTGGATCAAGTAAGGAGTTAGTTGTGAGAAATTGAGTTAGCCGATTATAGACTAGTCGTTCCAATAATTTTGAAGCAAAGGGAAGTAAGGAGACTGGTCGATAGTTAGAAGGCGTGGAGGGGTCAAGCGAGGGCTTTTTTAGGATTGGTATGATTGTCGCATGCTTGAATGTGTCAGGAAACGTGCCAGCAGTGAGGGATTGGTTAAAGAGATAAGTTAGGGTAGGGGTTAGTGAAGCAGAGAGAGGGGGAATAAGTCGTGAAGGAATAGGGTCAAGTGGGCAGGTGGTGAGATGAGCCGCGGATGGGAGTGCAGAGACTTCTTCCTCTGTTACAGGAGGGAAATAGCATAGATTATTGTTAATAGAAGGGGTGGGTAGGATCGCTGGGTTTGCGGGGTGTGAGGTGCAGACCTCTTTTCTAATGGTGTCAATTTTATTTTTGAAGTGATCAGCAATAATTTGAGCAGTGAGGTTGGTAGTGGGCGGGGGGGCAGGCGGACGTAGAAGGGAGTTAAAGGTTGAGAACAGTTTTCTGGGGTTGGATGCGTGAGATGACACGAGGGAGGAGAAATAGACTTGTTTTGCCAGGCTGAGCGCAGAGTTGTAGGACTTAAGGGTGAATTTATAATGTTGGAAATCAGCAAAGGTGCGTGATTTTCTCCACTGCCGTTCAGCGGCCCGTGAGCATCGCTGAAGATATCTGGTCTGTTTAGTGTGCCACGGTTGCCGTCGAGTGATTGATGTACGTCGAAGAGTGGAGGGTGCAGTTTTGTCAAGTGTTGATTTTAGTGCCGAATTATACTGTAGACTCACGAGGGTTGGGCAAGAGAGGGATGAAATGTCAGAGAGGAGAGGACTCAGTTGAGTGGAAAAGTCTGTGAGATCCAAGTCATTTAAATTCCTGTGAGGTAGCATTTTTTTGGGGGCTTGCAAAGATGTAGCAGGTAGAGTGAGAGAGAATGTTAATAGATGGTGGTCAGAGAGAGGAAAGGGGAAGTTAAGAGAGTTGGAAACGGCACAGAGATTTGTGAAGACCAGGTCTATGGAGTTGCCTTCACAGTGTGTTGGAGATGTTGTCCACTGGGACAGGCCTAAAGAGGTGGTAAGGGATAGAAGTTTAGAGGCAGCAGGCGTGTTAGGCTTATCAAGGGGTATGTTAAAGTCCCCTAAGATGAGAGAAGGGACATTAGAAGAGAGAAAATGTGGAAGCCAGGCTTCAAAGTGGTCCAGAAATTGTGATGCTGGGCCAGGGGGCCGATAGATAACTGCAACACGAAGAGCTATAGGGGAGAAGAGGCGGATAGCGTGAACTTCAAAAGATGAGAAGGAAAGAGAGGGGGGTGAAGGAATGCAGTGAAAGGTACTGTGTGGAGACAGGAGAATTCCTACTCCTCCTCCTTGTTTGTCTCCAGGCCTGGGAGTGTGACTGAAGTGCAGGCCGCCATAGGACAGAGAGGCTACAGCAGTTGTGTTAGAGGAGGAGAGCCAAGTTTCAGTGAGGGCTAATAGGTTAAGTGAACGTGAAATAAATAGGTTGTGAATAGATGTAAGCTTATTGCATACCGAGCGTGCATTCCAAAGGGCACACGAGAATTGTGGTGTACTAATAGAGGTGCAGTTAATGAGGTTTAGAGGGTTTCGTGTGCAAGGTGTATGAAGTGTCATTTGGGGTGGACCTGGGTTAGGCGAGACATCCCCAGCTGCAAGAAGAAGAAAGATGGTGAGTGAAAGGAGATGAGAATGTGTTTTATGTGAGTGTTTAATTTTTTGATTAGTAAAGCATGGCTGGCTGAGGGATGTGAGATAGGAATAAAGTTCATGTGTGTTGTAGAGGGGGGAAGGTAGAAGGGAAGGAGAAATATGAATGTTCTGAGTGCTGTTTGTGAAAGGAAGAGCTGTGACTTTAAGGAGAAGGGAGGAAAAGGTTAAAGCAGATATTAGAAAGTGTAGCATGTTTGCATTTAATTGTTTGAATTTGAAAGTACTTCTTTATGTTGTCCACTCCTTTGTCTAACTCCGTTGTTATAACTCTCTCTACACTTATGAACTAGCACACTTAGGGAACTACACACAGTGCTGCTATGATCTAACAAGCTAAGCTTGATGTAACAAGCTGGGGATGTTCAAATTAAAGGTAATAACAGTCACATGATCCTAATTAGCATAGGTCATAAATTAGACCAGGATCAAACAGGGCCTAAACAAACATTGCAGATGGCATCTTTCTTATCAAAATGGAAGACACAGAAAAAAAGCATTTTTTAAAGGTAATACACACATACCAGAGAGAAATACAGTTTTTTGGGGGAAGTATGCAATTCTAATATGTGTTGCAGTTTAAAATGGAGTCCTTGTTAAGCACATACCAGAGAGAAATACAGTTTTTTGGGGGAAGTATGCAATTCTAATATGTGTTGCAGTTTAAAATGGAGTCCTTGTTAAGCACATACCAGAGAGAAATACAGTTTTTTGGGGGAAGTATGCAATTCTAATATGTGTTGCAGTTTAAAATGGAGTCCTTGTTAAGCACATACCAGAGAGAAATACAGTTTTTTGGGGGAAGTATGCAATTCTAATATGTGTTGCAGTTTAAAATGGAGTCCTTGTTAAGCACATACCAGAGAGAAATACAGTTTTTTGGGGGAAGTATGCAATTCTAATATGTGTTGCAGTTTAAAATGGAGTCCTTGTTAAGCACATACCAGCCAATCGGAATCTAAGGGACACCATCTTGGATGACATCACTTAAAGGAACCTTCATTTTTCAGGTAGTCATCGGCAGAAGAGGATGCTCCGCGTCGGATGTCTTAAAGATGGACCCGCTCCGCGCAGGATGGATGAAGATAGAAGATGCCGTCTGGATGAAGACTTCTGCCGTCTGGAGGACCACTTCTGCCCAGATTGGCTGAAGACTTCTGCCCATCTGGAGGACCACTTCGCCTGGCTTGGATGAAGACGTCTCCTGGTAAGTCGATCGTCAGGGGATTAGTGTTAGGTTTTTTTAAGGGTGTATTGGGTGGGTTTTATTTTTAGGTTAGGGCTTTGGGCCGCAAAAGAATTAACTGCCCTTTTAATGGCAATGCTCATCCAAATGCCCTTTTCAGGGCAATGGGGAGCTTAGGTTTTTTTAGTTAGTATTTTATTTGGGGGGTTGGTTGTGTGGGTATTGGGTTTTACTGTTGGGGGTTGTTTGTATTTTTTTTTACAGGTAAAAGAGCTGATTACTTTGGGGCAATGCCCCGCAAAAGGGCCTTTTAAGGGCTATTGGTAGTCTAGTTTAGGCTAGGGTTTTATTTTTATTTTGATAGGGATATTAGATTAGGTGTAATTAGTTTAAATTTCTGTAATTCTTTTATTATTTTCTGTAATTTAGTGTTTTTTTTTATTTTCTACTTTAGATAATTGTATTTAATTGTATTTAATTTATGTAATTTATTTAATTGTAGTGTAGTGTTAGGTGTTAGTGTAACTTAGGTTAGGTTTTATTTTACAGGTCAATTTGTATTTACTAAACTAGGTATCTAGTAAATAGTTAATAACTATTTAGTAACTATTCTACCTAGTTAAAATAAATACAAATTTGCCTGTAAAATAAAAATAAACCCTAAGCTAGCTACAATGTAACTATTAGTTATATTGTAGCTAGCTTAGGGTTTATTTTATAGGTAAGTATTTAGTTTTAAATAGGAATAATTTAGTTAATGATAGGAATTTTATTTAGATTTATTTAAATTAGATTTAAGTTAGGGGTGTTAGGGTTAATAAATTTAATATAGTGGCGGCGACGTTGGGGGCGGCAGATTAGGGGTTAATAAGTATAATGTAAGTTGCGGCGGTGTAGGGGGCATTAGGGGTTAATATGTATAATGTAGGTGGGAGCGGTGTCGGGGCGGCAGATTAGGGGTGTTTAGACTCGGGGTACATGTTAGGGTGTTAGGTGTAAACGTAACTTTATTCTCTTATAGGAATCAATGGGATATCGGGCAGCAGCGAACATGAGCTTTCGCTGCTTTCAGACTCCTCCAGGGCGGCGGATTGAAAGCCAGGTATGCTGGGACGGAATAGTGGCGAGCGTACATGGTAGAAATTTGCTAACTAGCAAAAGTAGTCAGATAGTGCCGAATTTGCATTCGGAACATCTGTAGTGATGTAAGCATCGATCTGTGTCGGACTGAGACCGGCGGATCGTATGTTATGTCACAAAATTCTACTTTTGCCATCATGTAGCCTTTGATAACTAAGGCAAATCAAGCTCTCCACAATTACGCTGTGGAATTCCAGCGTGTTTGCGGTTGACGGCTTGATAAATAGGGGCCTTGGCCTCTATTGAAGAAAGAACTTTACATTCGTTTTCAATCAGAAAATATCATAACTGTGGCATAGGGAAAGCCTTTGCCTTTTCTTTGGCATATTGGTTGAAGCTTTAGATTCACAAGGCTTATTTGAATGCGGGGCAGTCTCCGCTTCAGCGTATTACAGGTCATTCTATTAGATCAGTCGCCATATCTTGGGTTTTCAAGAATGAAGCTTCAGTTAATTAAATTTGAAAAGCAGCAACTTGGTCTTCTTTGCATTCATTTATTTAATTTTACCATTTTAATGTGTTTGCTTCTTTGGAAGCAGCCTTTGGTAGAAAGGTTCTTCAGGCAGCTGTCTCAGTTGGATTTTAGTGCCTATGATTTGAGTTTTTTTAATTTTTTAAGAAAACAATTATAGCTGTTTTTATTTTATCCCTCCCTCTATAGTGACTCATGGACTTCCCCATCTTGGGTATTATATCTCAAATGTCACTAGCTCATAGACTCTTGCCACTTACATGGAAGAAAACATAATTGATGTAAGAACTTACATGATAAATTAATTTCTTTCATAGTGGCAAGAGTCCATGAGACCAACCCTATATTTTTTTGTGGTTATGATTTTTTTTTATAAAGCTCATTATTTTTCCAGTTCCTCTTTTTGTATGCTTTTTACTCCTTTTTTTACACCTCACTACTTGGCTATAGGTTAAACTGAGGTATGAGTGGGGGGGCGTGTCCAACCACCGACCAAGATGGCTGCTGTTTAAGCTATGTCTGTATATGGGAGCTGATAAAGCTGCTGATTTTCTCTCCTATACCTGTTAAATTCTATTTATCTCAGAAAATCTGGGACAAGCATCAATTGTGGAACAGATTCATGTGCCTTATATATATTAAGAGGAAAACGCAGACCTGAATAGAGAGGGTATGCAGCAGAGGCCTCCAAGCGGCCTATACCGTTCTCTACCCCCCGCTACTCTGACTTGTCAGTTTTTCCAGCCAATTGCGCTGCAGTTCTGCTACAGTCTGGAAGTCAATTTCCGCAATCTTCATAAGAAATTAATTACCACTATAAGACATTACCTCTGAGGATATTTGAGTTAATGCTACTATAAGGAAGAGAGAGCATGGAGAACTTCAAAAGTACCTATATTGAGCCTAAAATGGCCACTACACTGCAAGAATGGGAAACATCAGTCCTAGAGGTGCTTAACAACCATTTTCAGTTAGTGGAAAAGGAACTGTCTCTAGTCATGTCCGACGCCTTTATTTACCCCACCTCTGGCCTAGACCAACAAAGCGTCTCATTTTGTGACACCAATGCACTTGGCCACATAAAGGGAACATCCTATAATAGCACCGACACAGATGGCTCTAGTCCTTGGTTGGCGAATCGGCCCATAGCGAGTCTGATGAAGAGTGAGACATCTAGCTTTGAGCCACAGTTGGATATGGCATCTAGAGATGTTGTGAGTCCCCTCTAAGATGAAAGTTTCACGGGAACAGCTGATCGCTATTACTGCAACTAGTCTACTCCTTTTCAGTAAGTTGGTGAGAAGAGTGCCGAGAAGGCGCCCCAGGTGCGAAACCCACAGGCAACGAGCCGTGATTTCCCTTTATCAAACCAGGGGGGGATACTATTCGAATTGGCTTGCAGCTCCACAAAGAACTCTTACTGATGCTCTGCTTGCTGGCGGGGGTGTATGAAGTCCTTGGCTACCGTCTAGTGTCAGCTGCGAATCTCTGCTGGAAGTTGAGATCAGGCATAGGCTAACTCCTGTAGAGCCAGTAGGGCTATATAACAATGGCATAATTAATGACTATGACTCTGGATCTAACTAGGTTATATGGTTTATGATACTGGATGTGTTCACTGTTATATTATTTACCCTTAAACATAGAATCTTGCTTCATGCTAGTATTTCTTTTCTCCCTTAAATAGGCCATATATTGGCTGCAGCCATTTATAATATACTAGTCTTTCCCTTTACAGTTGCTAATTTATTATATGATCTGTTTCTGATACTGTACCTGCTCCTATGGCTAGTTTTAACAATTATTGTTGTATATTGCTCTGCTATACCACTTGAGATTTGTATGTATTTGTATTTGCTATTAACATATAGGGGTTATTTGTGTATTCCTAATGTACAGGTTACTTTGTTTCTTATTAATGACGGGAGGACATGGCATACTACCTAACTTTGATTCATTGCTGCTAGCTAATGGGTGTCAGATATTTATATTCTACTGGTTATTAAGAGAAGAAACATGTACACATTATTAACAAAATATTCTTAAATACTATGCATCTTTAGAATAAGTCTGTTTTTAGATAGGGGAGGCTACAAATTTTAACTGTTTATATGTAAACTAATGTTAAACCATGTGTCCTCTGTTGGGGGGGTATAGGGCCCATACCCTTACGGCAGAGTTATGAGCTATAAGATGACTTCAATTATAGGTTACTCTATATCACATCCATATAGTTTTATATAGGCCTAGAAATCTCACACAGGTGCTCAGACATAATCCATTTTTTTAGGGGGTTAATGTGACCGTTGTATGATGATGATATGTTTAATCCCAGAGTTTAATTATTCTAGTAACATTCCTGTAGTAAGCACACCCCTAGTTAGCCTCCTTTGACCTAAGAGCAGTTAGTAGCGCACAGCAGTTCTCAGATTAGAGATACATCAACGTTATCTTATTACCAAATAAATGCGTAAGTCCCACCTTTTCCAATATTCTCTGGCAAACTGAAATAATCTTAGTTCCACCCTTTCGTAGTTTTTTGTTTCTTGGTAGACTATGCTTTCCTAGATACTTTTGGGTGACAAGTCTAATGGTATGTGATATGCACAGTTGTTCTATGCCATGTTTTATTGTTATATAATGCCTCTCACAAAGCAATATCTACTAGGGTTTAAAAGTTAGAATAACTCCTTCCCCCACAATTCCATTAGATGTGTTTTATTTTATAAGTTGGTTGGCTCCGCCCCCCCTCCCCATAAGGGCCCTTCCTAGGTCCCTGTTTACTCAGTAAACTAAGGAACACAGATTTCATAAATTTTTCCTGGTATCTTTAATCTGTCTGGCACAATATAGCGGCCTGTCATATTTTCACTCTTTTACTATATAAAGATAGTTTATATATAGGGGCTTAAATTTGGCCCTATATGATACACATTTGAAATCCTTTCTTAAATATGGACAATTATAGGCACAAGGGCTCTAAAATGGCCCTATATGTTCATTTGAAAATCTGAGGTTAGTTCTTTTGAGTTTATCATCCACAAAGGTAGAACTTCAATACTGGTATTTGGTTTGGTTCTTAGTTTTTGTTTTCTCTGCATATTGAAGTGTAAGATTCCATTTATGTTTTCTAACTGGTGGGGATGTTTGGTCTATGAACAGTACTGTATATCTCTATTACCTACCCTCACGGGTTGAGGGCTTATGTAAGTGATTATTATGTATTGTTATATTCTTTACCTCAATAAAAAAAAATATTAAAAAGAAAAAAATATTTAGAGAACAGTGGAAAAAAACAACAAAAAACTGAGGTATGAGTGAGGTTGGAGGTGTATTTATAGGCATTTTGAGGTTTGGGAAGCTTTGCCCCCTCCTGGTGGGAAAGTATATCCCATACTTCCCTAGCTCATGGACTCTTGAAAGAAATGCATTTATCAGGTAAGTTCTTACATAAATTATGTTTGATAATAAAAATTGCATTGTTCTGTATGTGAAGAACATTGGAATGTGAAACCTTTTGTCAGGTAAGCGTACAACATGTTAGGTTTTCCTTCTGCACTCTCCATTGACTTTTATAGGGAGAATACGTTAACGTGGTCACAATATTTGTTTGACGCAAAAAGATTACTTCTAGTGAAGTTTACTCTCAAGCGAAAGCACAAAATAGTGTGTGGCTTCAATTGTTTTGCGTGCCCAGGACACACACCTTGAAAAGATTTTCAAATGTTTTTTTTTATCTTGCTTACTTTACTATGGCCAGTTAGGGACAGATATAAACAAGCACCCACACATATCGGCAAATCACAGAGCAGCACGCAGGAGGGTCAGGGTTCTGAATTTCACAGAATGTAATTCTCTTGAGGAGAGGAATTCATATTATTTTGTTAAATTACATGAAAAGCAGGCAAAATATATAGGGGTAGATTTAACAAATGGCGGGCGGACATATAGCGAATCATGTGTGCTCGACATCAATAAATGCAGACAGCAAATGCTGTCAGCATTTATCATTGCACAAGCATTTCTGGTGAAATGCTTGTGCAATGCGGCCCCCTGCACGCTCGCGGCCAATCAGCCGCTAGCAGGGGGAGTCAATCATCCCGATCGTATATGGTCGGGATGATTGCAGTCCGCCACCTCAGAGGTGGCGGATGAGTTAAGGAGCAGCCATCTTATGACCGCTGTTTCCTAACTCCTGTTTCCGGCGAGCCGGAAGGCACATGCAGAATGAGCTGCGTCCCCATTAGTGTATTGCAAAGAGAGGGAGAATTTAAAGGTATAAAAAACCCAACATTTTTCTTTCATGTTTCAGATAGAGCATACAATTTTAAACAACTTTCCAGTTTACTTCTGTTATCAAATTTAATTTACTCTCTTGCTAT
This sequence comes from Bombina bombina, assembly GCF_027579735.1. Taxonomy (NCBI): domain Eukaryota; kingdom Metazoa; phylum Chordata; class Amphibia; order Anura; family Bombinatoridae; genus Bombina; species Bombina bombina. The sequence goes on along the minus strand of NC_069502.1, from coordinate 1,151,411,122 downwards.
CCTTTTTTGAAGTGAGCAGGCATGCACTACTGGGAGCTAGATGTACACGTTGGGTGAACCAATGACAAAAGGCATATGTGTGCAGCCACTAATACGCAAATAGCTCCCAGTAGTGCATTGCTGCTGATGAGCCTAACTATGTATGCTTTTAAACAAAAGGATAAGAGAACCAAGCAAATTAGATAATAAAAGTAAATTATTATTTATTTTTTTCATATTACACGCTCTAGCTGAATCACAAAAGGAAAATTTGGGTTTTAAGTACCTTTAAGAAGTGCAGTTCCTGCTTGTTATTCTCTCTGCCGTCTCTGAGATAAATTACCCTGAACTAGTTCGTTCAGGGTGATTAACAGGCGCTGCTCTTGCACAATTTGTTGTGACAGCGCAGGGGGCAGGATTGCTCAAGTGAGTTCTTCTGTAATGTTACATTTTATCAAGTGATGCTGCATCACAAGTGGTGACTGCCGGCTGACTTGCCCTCCTGCTGCCTGATAATGTTTTTTTTTGGTGTTTTTTAACTAGGGATGTGCATTCATCTAATTCAGTAGCAAACAACCGTCATATACAGTGGCTGCCAGTGACATTCGGCTATTTTCTAAACCGGATTTTTCTTATGAAAGCGTAACACACACCTGTGAAAAACAGAATTTATGCTTACCTGATAAATTACTTTCTCCAACGGTGTGTCCGGTCCACGGCGTCATCCTTACTTGTGGGATATTCTCTTCCCCAACAGGAAATGGCAAAGAGTCCCAGCAAAGCTGGTCACATGATCCCTCCTAGGCTCCGCCCACCCCAGTCATTCGACCGACGGACAGGAGGAAATATATATAGGAGAAACCATATGGTACCGTGGTGACTGTAGTTAGAGAAAATAATTAATCAGACCTGATTAAAAAACCAGGGCGGGCCGTAGACCGGACACACCGTTGGAGAAAGTAATTTATCAGGTAAGCATAAATTCTGTTTTCTCCAACATTGGTGTGTCCGGTCCACGGCGTCATCCTTACTTGTGGGAACCAATACCAAAGCTTTAGGACACGGATGAAGGGAGGGAGCAAATCAGGTCACCTAAACGGAAGGCACCACAGCTTGCAAAACCTTTCTCCCAAAAATAGCCTCCGAAGAAGCAAAAATATCAAATTTGTAAAATTTGGCAAAAGTGTGCAGTGAAGACCAAATCGCTGCCTTACATATCTGGTCAACAGAAGCCTCGTTCTTGAAGGCCCATGTGGAAGCCACAGCCCTAGCAGAAGAAATTGCAACTAAAAACAAAACTTTCCAAGATAGTAACTTAATATCTATGGAATGTAAAGGTTCAAACGGAACCCCTTGAAGAACTGAAAGAACTAGATTTAGACTCCAGGGAGGAGTCAAAGGTCTGTAAACAGGCTTGATCCTAACCAGAGCCTGAACAAATGCTTGAACATCTGGCACAGCTGCCAGTCTTTTGTGTAGTAAGACAGATAAAGCAGAGATCTGTCCCTTTAGAGAACTTGCAGATAATCCTTTCTCCAAACCTTCTTGTAGAAAGGAGAGAATCTTAGGAATTTTTATCTTATTCCATGGGAATCCTTTGGATTCACACCAACAGATATATTTTTTCCATATTTTATGGTAAATTTTTCTAGTTACAGGTTTTCTGGCCTGAACCAGAGTATCTATCACAGAATCTGAAAACCCACGCTTTGATAGAATCAAGCGTTCAATCTCCAAGCCGTCAGTTGGATTGAGACCAGATTTGGATGTTCGAATGGACCCTGAACAAGAAGGTCCTGTCTCAAAGGTAGCTTCCATGGTGGAGCCGATGACATATTCACCAGGTCTGCATACCAAGTCCTGCGTGGCCACGCAGGAGCTATCAAGATCACTGAGGCCCTCTCCTGATTGATCCTGGCTACCAGCCTGGGAATGAGAGGAAACGGTGGGAATACGTAAGCTAGGTTGAAAATCCAAGGTGCTACTAGTGCATCTACTAGAGTCGCCTTGGGATCCCTGGATCTGGACCCGTAGCAAGGAACCTTGAAGTTCTGACGAGACGCCATTAAATCCATTCAGGATAACAAAGTGATGAGCTGCACCAGGGTACTTGTTAAAAACTTTTATTGTAGGTCACAATATCTTCTTTCCAGAAGCATCATTTCACAACAATAATGGACATTGTGGTGTGTGTAGAAATCCCCCAAAGAGCTTATTGCTGACGCGTTTCAGCCTATACCGGCCGTAATCGTAGCACTTGCTACGATTACGGCCGTTATAGGCTGAAACGCGTCAGCAATAAGCTCTTTGGGTGATTTCTACACACACCACAATGTCCATTATTGTTGTGAAATGATGCTTCTGGAAAGAAGATATTGTGACCTACAATAAAAGTTTTTAACAAGTACCCTGGTGCAGCTCATCACTTTGTTATCCTGAATTCATTGAAACGGAGCCTGCACAGAGGTAGCTTGTAATCGCTATCACTACGACTGATCCAGCCAGCGCCCATCTCACGGTTCTAACAGCTGATTGCACAGCTGAGAAGGAAGGAGCCGGTGACGTCAGACGCCAAGTTACTGCGAGTGGAGCGGGACCCAGGAGGAGAGCGGAATACAAGCCGGAGGCAGCAAGAAAGGGGCTCTGTTCTATACATACCCACTACCCCGGAGAAAAGCCAGCTCTCTGAGGACGGGCCAGACTCTGCGAGTAGCGGAAGGAGGCATAAATCAAGTCACTGTCTACAGCCAGGGGTGAGTCAATTTATTGAGACATCTCCATCTTGGTGTTTTACAAGTTTTGGGATTACTCATCATAACCACTAAATTGACTGGGCGATTATATAGGTGCTCACACATTCATTGACTATTGTGTGCCATTAAATCCATGTCTGGAATGCCCCATAATTGAGTTATTTGGGCAAAGATTTCCGGATGGAGTTCCCACTCCCCCGGATGAAATGTCTGACGACTCAGAAAATCCGCTTCCCAATTTTCCACTCCTGGGATGTGGATCGCAGACAAGTGGCAGGAGTGATCCTCCGCCCATTGAATTATTTTGGTCACTTCTTTCATCGCCAGGGAACTCTTTGTTCCCCCCTGATGATTGATATAAGCAACAGTCGTCATGTTGTCTGATTGGAACCTTATGAATTTGGCCTTTGCTAGTTGAGGCCAAGCTCTGAGAGCATTGAATATCGCTCTCAGTTCCAGAATGTTTATCGGGAGAAGAGACTCTTCCCGAGACCATAGGCCCTCAGCTTTCAGGGATTCCCAGACCGCACCCCAGCCCACTAGACTGGCGTCGGTCGTGACAATGACCCACTCTGGCCTGCGGAAGCTCATTCCCTGGGACAGATGGTCCAGGGTCAGCCACCAATGGAGTGAATCTCTGGTCTTTTGATCTACTTGAATCATTGGAGACAAGTCTGTATAATCCCCATTCCACTGTTTGAGCATGCACAGTTGTAATGGTCTTAGATGAATTCGTGCAAAAGGAACTATGTCCATTGTTGCAACCATCAATCCTACTACTTCCATGCACTGCGCTATGGAAGGACGAGGAACAGAATGAAGCACTTGACAAGAGCTTAGAAGTTTTGATTTTCTGACCTCTGTCAGAAAAATCCTCATTTCTAAGGAATCTATTATTGTTCCTAAGAAGGGAACTCTTGTTGACGGGGACAGAGAACTCTTTTCTTTGTTCACTTTCCATCCGTGAGATGAGAGAAAGGCTAGAACGATGTGCGTATGAGCCTTTGCTTTTGACAGGGACGATGCTTGTATTAGAATGTCGTCCAAGTAAGGTACTACTGCAATGCCCCTTGGTCTTAGAACCGCTAGAAGGGACCCTAGCACCTTTGTGAAAATCCTTGGAGCAGTGGCTAATCCGAATGGGAGAGCCACAAACTGGTAATGTTTGTCCAGAAAAGCGAACCTTAGGAACTGATGATGTTCTTTGTGGATAGGAATATGTATGTACGCATCCTTTAGATCCACGGTAGTCATAAATTGACTTTCCTGGATTGTGGGTAGAATCGTTCGAATAGTTTCCATTTTGAACGATGGTACCCTGAGAATTTTGTTTAGGATCTTCAAATCCAAAATTGGTCTGAACGTTCCCTCTTTTTTGGGAACTACGAACAGATTGGAATAAAATCCCATTCCTTGTTCCTTTATTGGAACTGGGTGTATCACTCCCATCTTTAACAGGTCTTTTACACAATGTAAGAATGCCTGTCTCTTTATTTGGTTTGAGGATAAGTGAGACTTGTAGAACCTTCCCCTTGGGGGTAGTTCCTTGAATTCCAGGAGATAACCTTGAGAAACTATTTCTAGCGCCCAAGGATCCTGAACATCTCTTGCCCAAGCCTGAGCAAAGAGAGAGAGTCTGCCCCCCACCAGATCCGGTCCCGGATCGGGGGATACTCCTTCATGCTGTTTTATTAGCAGTGGCAGGCTTCTTGGCCTGCTTACCCTTGTTCCAGCCTTGCATTGGTTTCCAGGCTGGTTTGGGTTGTGAGGCATTACCCTCTTGCTTAGAGGATGCAGAATTAGAGGCTGGTCCATTTCTGCGAAAGGGACGAAAATTAGGCTTATTTTTAGCCTTAAAAGACCTATCCTGTGGAAGGGCGTGGCCCTTTCCTCCAGTGATGTCTGAAATAATCTCTTTCAATTCTGGTCCAAATAAAGTTTTACCTTTGAAAGGGATGTTAAGCAATTTTGTCTTGGATGACACATCCGCTGACCAAGACTTTAGCCAAAGCGCTCTGCGTGCCACGCTAGCAAACCCTGAATTTTTCGCCGCTAATCTGGCTAATTGCAAAGCGGCATCTAAAATAAAAGAGTTAGCCAATTTAAGTGCGTGAACTCTGTCCATAACCTCCTCATATGGAGTTTCTCTACTGAGCGACTTTTCTAGTTCCTCGAACCAGAACCACGCTGCTGTAGTGACAGGAACAATGCATGAAATTGGTTGTAGAAGGTAGCCTTGCTGTACAAAAATCTTTTTAAGCAAACCTTCTAATTTTTTATCCATAGGATCTTTGAAAGCACAATTATCTTCGATAGGAATAGTAGTGCGTTTGTTTAGAGTAGAAACTGCCCCCTCGACCTTGGGGACTGTCTGCCATAAGTCCTTTCTGGGGTCGACCATAGGAAATAATTTCTTAAATATAGGGGGGGGAACAAAAGGTATGCCGGGCTTTTCCCACTCCTTATTTACTATGTCCGCCACCCGCTTGGGTATAGGAAAAGCGTCGGGGTGCACCGGAACCTCTAGGAACCTGTCCATCTTGCATAATTTCTCTGGAATGACCAAATTGTCACAATCATCCAGAGTAGATAACACCTCCTTAAGCAGTGTGCGGAGATGTTCTAATTTAAATTTAAATGTCACAACATCAGGTTCAGCTTGATGAGAAATTTTTTCTGAATCTGAAATTTCTCCATCAGACAAAACCTCCCTCATGGCCCCTTCAGATTGGTGTGAGGGTATGACAGAACAATTATCATCAGCGCCCTCTTGCTCTTCAGTGTTTAAAACAGAGCAATCGCGCTTTCTCTGATAAGTAGGCATTTTGGATAAAAGATTTGCTATGGAGTTATCCATTACAGCCGTTAATTGTTGCATGGTAATAAGTATTGGCGCACTAGATGTACTAGGGGCCTCCTGCATGGGCAAAACTGGTGTAGACACAGTAGGAGATGATGTAGTATCATGTTTACTCCCCTCATTTGAGGAATCATCTTGGGCAATATCATTATCTGTGGCAGTACTGTCCTTACTTTGTTTGGACGCTATGGCACAATTATCACATAAATTTAAATGGGGAGACACATTGGCTTTCATACATATAGAACATAGCTTATCTGAAGGTACAGACATGTTAAACAGGCTTAAACTTGTCAACAAAGCACAAAAAACGTTTTAAAATAAAACCGTTACTGTCACTTTAAATTTCAAACAGAAAACACTTTATTACTGAATATGTGAAAAAGTATGAAGGAATCGTTCAAAAATTACCAAAATTTCACCACAGTGTCTTAAAGCCTTAAAAGTATTGCACACCAAATTTCAGAGCTTTAACCCTTAAAATAACGGAACCGGAGCCGTTTTTAAATTTAACCTCTATACAGTCCCAGCTATAGTCTTTGCTAAGACCCAACCAAGCCCTGAGGGGAATACGATACCAAATGATGCCTTCTAGAAGCTTTTTCAGAGATTTTTAGACCCTCACACATGCATCTGCATGCCCTGTTCTCAAAAAACAACTGCGCATTAATGGCGCGAAAATGAGGCTCAGTCTATAACTAGAAAGGCCCCCTGACTGAAAAAGGTGTCCAACACAGTGCCTGCCATTTTATAAGCGTTCCCCAAGATTATAAATGCCAATTGTTAGCCTAAATCTGAATAATATGCCCAAATAAAGCAATCGATTTAGCCCATAAAAATGTCTACCAGTTTTTTAGCCCATATTAAGCCCTTTATTCTGTTTGTTTGACTAAGAAAATGGCTTACCGGTCCCCATGAGGGGAAATGACAGCCTTCCAGCATTACACAGTCTTGTTAGAAATATGGCTAGTCATACCTTAAGCAGAAAAGTCTGCTAACTGTTTCCCCCAACTGAAGTTACTTCATCTCAACAGTCCTATGTGGAAACAGCAATCGATTTTAGTTACTGTCTGCTAAAATCATCTTCCTCTTACAAACAGAAATCTTCATCCTTTTCTGTTTCAGAGTAAATAGTACATACCAGCACTATTTTAAAATAACAAACACTTGATAGAAGAATAAAAACTACATTTAAACACCAAAAAACTCTTAACCATCTCCGTGGAGATGTTGCCTGTGCAACGGCAAAGAGAATGACTGGGGTGGGCGGAGCCTAGGAGGGATCATGTGACCAGCTTTGCTGGGACTCTTTGCCATTTCCTGTTGGGGAAGAGAATATCCCACAAGTAAGGATGACGCCGTGGACCGGACACACCAATGTTGGAGAAATCCAGATCTTAAAGAGACAGTCGAGCCAAAATTAAACTTTCATGATTCAGATAGGGCATGCAATTTTAAACAACTTTCCAATTTTCTTTTATTATCAAATCTTCTTTGTTCTCTTGGTAGTATTAGTTGAAATCTAAACCTAGTTAGGCTCATATGCTAATTTATAAGCCATTGAAGGCCGCCTCTTATCTGAATGCAGTTGACCGGTTTCACAGCAAGAGGGCATTAGTTCATGTGTGCCATATAGATAACATTGTGCTCACCCCTATGGAGTTACCCTATGGAGTTACCTCGGAGTCAGCTCTAATTGGCTAAAATGCAAGTGTATCAAAAGAACCTAAATAAGGGGTAAAACGTGTAGTAATATTATTGTGTTGGTTGTGCAAAACTGGGGAATAGGTAATAAAAGCGATTATCTACTTTTTTAAACAATACAAATCCTGGAGTAGACTGTCCCTTTTTAATGTGTTCTATTTTCACAAGAAGAAATCTGGCTCCATAGAGAGCTGAATGTCACTGGTAGCCACCATCTTCGGCATTCATTTGCTGCCAAATTAGACAATTCCACATCCCTATTTTTAACAGTATATATAACTGACAATTATATTTTTTTTTAAAAAGGTAAAAAAAAAGTATTTGTAGGGGGGCGGAGCCTGGCTGCAGCTAAGATGGCTGCGTAACTCCGGTGCTCTGCAAAGAAGGGCTCTTAAAACAATGACCTGAAGGAGCTAACCTGAGCTACGATAACTAATTTTACATCCTAAAGCAGGCTAAACATTAAAGGCATCTACCGATCGCTGCATATCACCTCTCACTGGTGTATATGAGACCGCAGGACACTTTGCAGCATGTGGGACGCCACGCTACTTTTTAGGATATTACACGCTGCTTGAGACATATCGGACTACCACCAGTTTATTAAGACATAACGGCAATATCCTTGATCTCACCACACTAATCACTTCTACCCGATCCCTGAGGACAGATCACCGCAATCGCCGTGGAAGTGAGACCGGGAGCCACCGATACAAGCAGGGCTCTGCGAATAACAGCGGCCATCTTGGTAACACCGCTCCGATAACTCAGGTAACCCTGATACACTACACAAGTTACCAATGCCTTATCCTAATACTTAATCACCTTAAAATAGCCTGCGGACTACCATACACTTCCTATAAATCAAAAGGAGGGACAAAATAAGGCGCCACAATGCCCGCCATAATAACTGCGGCCTACTTTGCTTAAGTGGAGAGGACTAGATCGTCACTACAAAGAAGGGCCTTCCACACACACAGTTACTGGGACTGCTAGACGCTACACCACTTATAGCCCACATAAGACCTATAACAGTTGCCTGTTAACTTTCAACTTTTATTGGGGATAAGCGTCCCCCTGCTCTCACGCCATCTATTACATGGGAGAGAGAGAGGGGAGATCAAAATATAAACTTTAATACAGTCTGAGAGTTACCACTAACTTCTCCAAGAACTTCTTTACGACATCATGCACAGTATATATGGAACCCGTCTGTGCCGAGAGGAATTTAGAAGCATTCATAACTAAAACTGCTTACAGATTGTCGTGTCCCTTAGCAGTCCGACTGCACTTTACCTAACTAACACGTAAACACAACAGACAACTGGAAGCAGGGTGATTCCAGACAGTGCACATTAGATATTTTGAAAGTTGCTGCAAATAGTCTACGGAAGACCACATTCACATTCTTCACTATCTTCTATATCAGAGCTGGATAACCCCTGCTCCTTGTGAAAAATTATTGCTTCTTATAACTGGCCTTATAATGATGGCGGCTAGAAGACATACCAAACCTGAAAAAGCCCTGAAGCATGCATCAACAAAATCTCATACTGTATCATCCTTTTTTGCTACAGAACATTCCTTGTCTCCCAATCTCTCTCAAAACAAACACACTTCTACGCCAAATCTAGAAGGACCTACAACGGAGCTCCCAGCCTCACCTAAACTACCTGACAATATTCCTACATCACTCCTATCTCAATTTGCTACGAAACAAGAGATTTCTTCGATCTTCCGGACATGTTTACGCGAAGAACTACTAGAAATGAAACAGGACCTGCACAATTTAGGTTCTAGAGTGGACATGCTGGAAGCGGAGACTGAAGAGGTGAGAGAAGATATCCATAGAATTGAGGATAGAACTACAACACATCAGGAAACAATCACCACATTAATGGATAAGATTGACGACCTTGAAAATAGGAGTAGGAGGAAAAACCTGAGGCTACGAGGCATTCCAGAGTCTATCTTACCGAAGGACTTTCATGAATATTTACAATCTTTATTTACCTCCATCAAAGACTCCGCTTACCCAAACGACATACTATGGGTAAGAGCTCACGGGGCATTAAGGCCTAAACCTCCTGATAGCGCCCCTCCCAGGGACATCATTATCAGATTTAAAAATTTCCTTGAAAAGGAGATGCTGCTTAACCAAGCCCGTAGACATCAGCCTGTCAATTTCAGAGGAAACGTGATACAGTTTTATCAGGACCTTTCTGCCAGAACCCTGCAGATAAGGAAAGAATTTTCCCCGCTCACATCCTTACTCAGGAATACGAAAATTCCCTACAGGTGGGGTTTCCCTGTTCATCTTATGGTGATTCATAATGACAAACGTTACACCTGCCATACACCTGAAGACACTTCAGCCTTCTGCAGGGATCTAGGCATAGAACAACCTACAATGGACCCCTCCGACCTACCCACTACTCAAACATCATACAAAAGACCACAATCCAACTTACCACGATGGCAAACCAAAGGGACACGCAAAGCACCCGAAGCAAAACAAGGCAAGGTCCGCAAAGCTACATCACCCCAGAAACCTTCTCCACACCCTGATTCGGATGAAGATTGAGTTTAAACCCTACACTGATAATGGTTACCCAAATTCTGCTTGTTTTTCCTTTTCTCTTTTGGGGGTTTTATTTATTGTTTACTCTCCTCTATTGGATCTTTATGGACATCCCCACTGACCGGGTGGAACTGGGAAGGTGAGAGAGACGTGGTCAGGTAATATTAAAGACATTTGACATACTAATATAGTCTCTTTTCCCTCCCTTCCGCCCTCCCTCAATGTACTTGCAATCCCCTTTCTCTTTCTCCCTCTCTCTTTCTTTTGTCGAGATCACTTACAGTATTGAGTTACCTCAGGTCACTCTTATACAGCTAGTCATCACCTCCCAGTTTTCGTTCCACGACAGACCCACCAACTCAAATGTGGTGACTTGCTGGAATAGTGTCAACATAATAAATAAGAGACCCATTCTTTCATATAGTACCCCCACAAAGGACTGGAACTCTAATTTATGTCTATTACTAGACTTAGAGTCGTGTTTGTATTGTTTGTATTGTTATTTTTGTTACTGTTTTTTTTGTCAAAGTTTTCAGAATATGCTCTTAATGTGTATCATATTATTTTATCCAGAAGATGTGAAGGCTATGATGTTTGTTCCCTTAGCGCAGAAACAACCCACCAACACTCCCAACACAGCTCCTATATAATATATACTACATTCACTTTCTCACACTTTTTTAAACACTAGACACATGGCTCATAGAAAAAATAAGGAACCATACCCCCTAATAATTTTATCACAAAATGCAAAAGGGTTAAACTCCCCAAGCAAACGCTTCAAAGCACTTTCAGATTTAGCGAGGAGAGGGGCAGATATTATCTATCTACAGGAGACGCATTTTAAAAAACAAAACTATCCAAAATATCTAGGCCGCACATACACCCAATATTACCACAACACAGGCCCCACTAAAAAATGCGGAGTAAGCATCTTACTTAAGAAAACATTCACACTACTAAATAAAATATCCGACAAGGAAGGCAGACTCCTGGGCTTGGTAGGTCTTCTATATGGCCAACCCATAACCCTAGTAACTATATACGCACCAAATTCCACTCCTAAACCATTCTTTGTCAACTTATTTTCCAAACTACTCGATTCCTCCAAAGGCCCAATCTACCTGGGTGGAGATTTCAACTTCCCAATTCAACCACAACTAGATTGTACTAATCCCCTTACTAGAGGAAAAACCAAATTCCTAACATATTTCTGGAAGAACCTTAAAGTACACAACTTACATGATACATGGAGATACATACATCCAGAAACCAGGGATTACACATTTTATTCATACCCAAATAAATCATATAGTCGGATCGAATATATTTTCACTAACCAACTCGGCCTTTCCCAAATCACTAAGGCCTAGATTTAGAGTTCGGCGGTAGCCGTCAAAACCAGCGTTAGAGGCTCCTAACGCTGGTTTTGGCCGCCCGCTGGTATTTGGAGTCAGTGATTAAAGGGTCTAACGCTCACTTTTCAGCCGCGACTTTTCCATACCGCAGATCCCCCTACGCCATTTGCGTAGCCTATCTTTTCAATGGGATCTTTCTAACGCCGGTATTTAGAGTCGTTTCTGCAGTGAGCGTTAGAGCTCTAACGACAAGATTCCAGCCGCCTGAAAATAGCAGGAGTTAAGAGCTTTCTGGCTAACGCCGGTTTATAAAGCTCTTAACTACTGTACCCTAAAGTACACTAACACTCATAAACTACCTATGTACCCCTAAACCGAGCTCCCCCCACACCGCCGCCACTCGATTAAAATTTTTAACCCCTAATCTGCCGACCGCCACCTACGTTATACTTATGTACCCCTAATCTGCTGCCCCTAACCCCGCCGACCCCTGTATTATATTTATTCACCCCTAACCTGCCCCCCACAACGTCGCCGCCAGCTACTTACAATAATTAACCCCTAATCTTCCGACCGCAAATCGCCGCCACCTACGTTATCCCTATGTACCCCTAATCTGCTGCCCCTAACACCGCCGACCCCTATATTATATTTATTAACCCCTAATCTGCCCCCCTCAACGTCGCCGACACCTGCCTACACTTATTAACCCCTAATCTGCCGAGCGGACCTGAGCGCTACTATAATAAAGTTATTAACCCCTAATCCGCCTCACTAACCCTATCATAAATAGTATTAACCCCTAATCTGCCCTCCCTAACATCGCCGACACCTAACTTCAATTATTAACCCCTAAACTTCCGATCGGAGCTCACCGCTATTCTAATAAATGGATTAACCCCTAAAGCTAAGTCTAACCCTAACACTAACACCCCCCTAAGTTAAATATAATTTTTATCTAACGAAATAAATTAACTCTTATTAAATAACTTATTCCTATTTAAAGCTAAATACTTACCTGTAAAATAAATCCTAATATAGCTACAATATAAATTATAATTATATTATAGCTATTTTAGGATTAATATTTATTTTACAGGCAACTTTGTAATTATTTTAACCAGGTACAATAGCTATTAAATAGTTAAGAACTATTTAATAGTTACCTAGTTAAAATAATAACAAATTTACCTGTAAAATAAATCCTAACCTAAGTTATAATTAAACCTAACACTACCCTATCAATAAAATAATTAAATAAACTACCTACAATTACCTACAATTAACCTAACACTACACTATCAATAAATAAATTAAACACAATTGCTACAAATAAATACAATTAAATAAACTAGCTAAAGTACAAAAAATAAAAAAGAACTAAGTTACAGAAAATAAAAAAATATTTACAAACATAAGAAAAATATTACAACAATTTTAAACTAATTACACCTACTCTAAGCCCCCTAATAAAATAACAAAGCCCCCCAAAATAAAAAATTCCCTACCCTATTCTAAATTAAAAAAGTTACAAGCTCTTTTACCTTACCAGCCCTGAACAGGGCCCTTTGCGGGGCATGCCCCAAGAATTTCAGCTCTTTTGCCTGTAAAAGAATAAATACAATACCCCCCCCCCCCAACATTACAACCCACCACCCACATACCCCTAATCTAACCCAAACCCCCCTTAAATAAACCTAACACTAAGCCCCTGAAGATCTTCCTACCTTGTCTTCACCATCCAGGTATCACCGATCCGTCCTGGCTCCAAGATCTTCATCCAACCCAAGCGGGGGTTGGCGATCCATAATCCGGTGCTCCAAAGTCTTCCTCCTATCCGGCAAGAAGAGGACATCCGGACCGGCAAACATCTTCTCCAAGCGGCATCTTCGATCTTCTTCCATCCGGTGCGGAGCGGGTCCATCTTGAAGCAGGCGACGCGGATCCATCCTCTTCTTCCGATGTCTCCCGACTAATGACGGTTCCTTTAAGGGACGTCATCCAAGATGGCGTCCCTCGAATTCCGATTGGCTGATAGGATTCTATCAGCCAATCGGAATTAAGGTAGGAATTTTCTGATTGGCTGATGGAATCAGCCAATCAGAATCAAGTTCAATCCGATTGGCTGATCCAATCAGCCAATCAGATTGAGCTCGCATTCTATTGGCTGTTCCGATCAGCCAATAGAATGCGAGCTCAATCTGATTGGCTGATGGGATCGGCCAATCGGATTGAACTTGATTCTGATTGGCTGATTCCATCAGCCAATCAGAAAATTCCTACCTTAATTCCGATTGGCTGATAGAATCCTATCAGCCAATCGGAATTCGAGGGACGCCATCTTGGATGACGTCCCTTAAAGGAACCGTCATTAGTCGGGAGACATCGGAAGAAGAGGATGGATCCGCGTCGCCTGCTTCAAGATGGACCCGCTCCGCACCGGATGGAAGAAGATCGAAGATGCCGCTTGGAGAAGATGTTTGCCGGTCCGGATGTCCTCTTCTTGCCGGATAGGAGGAAGACTTTGGAGCACCGGATTATGGATCGCCAACCCCCGCTTGGGTTGGATGAAGATCTTGGAGCCAGGACGGATCGGTGATACCTGGATGGTGAAGACAAGGTAGGAAGATCTTCAGGGGCTTAGTGTTAGGTTTATTTAAGGGGGGTTTGGGTTAGATTAGGGGTATGTGGGTGGTGGGTTGTAATGTTGGGGGGGGGGTATTGTATTTATTCTTTTACAGGCAAAAGAGCTGAAATTCTTGGGGCATGCCCCGCAAAGGGCCCTGTTCAGGGCTGGTAAGGTAAAAGAGCTTGTAACTTTTTTAATTTAGAATAGGGTAGGGAATTTTTTATTTTGGGGGGCTTTGTTATTTTATTAGGGGGCTTAGAGTAGGTGAAATTAGTTTAAAATTGTTGTAATATTTTTCTTATGTTTGTAAATATTTTTTTATTTTCTGTAACTTAGTTCTTTTTTATTTTTTGTACTTTAGCTAGTTTATTTAATTGTATTTATTTGTAGCAATTGTGTTTAATTTATTTATTGATAGTGTAGTGTTAGGTTAATTGTAGGTAATTGTAGGTAGTTTATTTAATTATTTTATTGATAGGGTAGTGTAAGGTTTAATTATATCTTAGGTTAGGATTTATTTTACAGGTAAATTTGTTATTATTTTAACTAGGTAACTATTAAATAGTTCTTAACTATTTAATAGCTATTGTACCTGGTTAAAATAATTACAAAGTTGCCTGTAAAATAAATATTATTCCTAAAATAGCTATAATATAATTATAATTTATATTGTAGCTATATTAGGATTTATTTTACAGGTAAGTATTTAGCTTTAAATAGGAATAAGTTATTTAATAAGAGTTAATTTATTTCGTTAGATAAAAATTATATTTAACTTAGGGGGGTGTTAGTGTTAGGGTTAGACTTAGCTTTAGGGGTTAATCCATTTATTAGAATAGCGGTGAGCTCCGATCGGAAGTTTAGGGGTTAATAATTGAAGGTAGGCGTCGGCGATGTTAGGGAGGGCAGATTAGGGGTTAATACTATTTATGATAGGGTTAGTGAGGCGGATTAGGGGTTAATAACTTTATTATAGTAGCGCTCAGGTCCGCTCGGCAGATTAGGGGTTAATAAGTGTAGGTAGGTGTCGGCGACGTTGTGGGGGGCAGATTAGGGGTTAATAAATATAACATAGGGGTCGGCTATGTTAGGGCAGCAGATTAGGGGTACATAGGGATAACGTAGGTGGCGGCGTTTTACGGAGCGGCAGATTAGGGGTTAAAAGTGTAATGCAGGGGTCAGCGATAGCGTGGGCGGCAGATTAGGGGTTAATAAGTGTAAGGTTAGGGGTGTTTAGACTCGGGGTACATGTTAGAGTGTTAGGTGCAGACGTAGGAAGTGTTTCCCCATAGGAAACAATGGGACTGCGTTAGGAGCTGAACGCTGCTTTTTTGCAGGTGTTAGGTTTTTTTTCAGCTCAAACAGCCCCATTGTTTCCTATGGGAGAATCGTGCACGAGCACGTTTTTGATGCCGGCCGCGTCCGTAAGCAGCTCTGGTATCGAGAGTTGCATTTGCGGTAAAAATGCTCTACGCTCCTTTTTTGGAGCCTAACGCAGCATTTGTTAGAACTCTCGATACCAGAGTTAAATTTATGGTGCGGCCAGAAAAAAACCCGCGGAGCGTTAACAGCCCTTTTACCGCCGAACTCTAAATCTAGGCCTAAATGTTCAATCACACCCACGCCATGGTCAGATCACAGTGCAGATCAATTACATGTTAAATGGCCGGAACGCAGCACACATTATCACCATTGGACACTTGATGACACCCTACTGGGTGACACAGATAATGTCATGAAATTGAGCAAAACTCTGGAGGAATACTTTCTTCTTAATGTCCCTTCAACACCAAACCAATTTTGAGTTTGGGAGGCACACAAATGCTTCCTCAGAGGCGAACTTATCAAGCTCAAATCTAAGATCAATAAGGTGAAACAACAAAAATATAAAGCCCTTACCACTAAACTCGCACATATCACCTTACAACACAAGCTCTCTCCATCAGATCCCTCTATCTTAGACGAAATAACAGCTACACGAAAGGCACTAGACGATTATTTACAGATAGAATACCATACCCTTAAACAGAAGACAAACAGCCTGTTTCATTTTGAGGGGAATAGAGCAGGTAAATACTTAGCGAGATCACTCCGAAAAAGAAAACTCAAATCATACATTACTGAAATACACACACCAAATAAACCCCCTCAAAAAACTACCCCAGATATTCTAGAGGCCTTTCATACCTATTACTCAACTCTCTATAACATCCAACCCGAGTCGCCAGCAGACCAGCTTTCTGAAGTCACCCACAAATTTCTCCAAGAATGCCAACTCCCATCCATAAACGACACACAATTAAAAGATATCACCTCATACCCCGCGAGAAATCATATACGCAATCCAGGAATTAAAAACAGGGAAAAGTCCAGGCCCCGATGGGCTCTCAGCTAAATACTACCAGACATTTAGAGACATTTTAGTACCCCACCTAACGAACTTATTTAAATCTATAATAGACGGAGCACAATTCCCCCCACCCATGCTAGAGGCACATGTGGTGGTACTGCCCAAACCTGGCAAACCACCCACAACACCCTCCAACTTCAGACCCATATCATTGTTAAATTTAGACATCAAGCTATATGCGAAAATTCTGACCACCCGACTGAACAGAGTCATCCCAGATCTCATCCACACTAATCAGGCAGGCTTTACCCCACGCAGAGAAGCCCGTGATAACACCATAAAAATAATAAATATTATAGAACATGCTAATACCCACCATATCCCATCTATAGTCCTCTCACTTGATGCCGAAAAGGCGTTTGATCGTCTTAGCTGGCCTTTTCTTACTCAGACCCTGAAAAAATTTGGCTTCAATAATCAATTTATCCATATGATTTTTGCATTATATAATAACCCCAAGGCAAAAATAAAGCTGAATGACTCGTTATGTAACCCCTTTCACATTAACAATGGCACCAGACAGGGGTGTCCACTCTCCCCAACTTTATTTATTTTGGCAATGGAGACGCTGGCAACCCAAATCAGGACAATACCTCAGATTTCCGGAATTACCATAGGACAAAAAGAATATAAGGTCTCCCTATACGCAGACGATATCATACTTACTCTTACGAATCTCTCTACATCTATTCCCTCCATAATGCATCTTTTTCAGAGATATGGAATGCTATCCAATTTCCGCATTAATAACACAAAATCAGAATACATTAACTTAAACTCTCCCCCTGAAGACCTACATTTATTACTATTGCATAATTTTAAACACCAACCAAAGGCCTTAAAATACTTAGGGATCCTCATTACACCATTTCTACAGGAGATAATTCCTTTAAACTTTAACCCTCTTAGACACCACATCAAAACTACTCTATCCTCCTGGTCCAATAAACCAATCTCCTGGTTAGGACGGGTGAATGCCATTAAAATGGTTATACTTCCTAAAATCCTGTACATTTTACAGGCGATACCCAACCCCATTCCTGACTCTACTATCCACTCCTTACAGAAAATGATTAATTCATACATCTGGGGTCATAAGCGCCCTAGGATTGCTACGCAAACTTTATACCGCTCTAAATCAGAGGGGGGATTGGGAGTTCCCAATATACTTTTGTATCGTTATGCTACACTCATGACCAGAATAGTAGATTGGTGTAAACATGCCCGACACAAAGAGTGGGTGGGCTTGGAACATGTATCTACAGGAGAGATTCAATTGGGGGGCAGGTGCTGGCTCCCAATAAAACGGGATAAAGGTACATTAGACCCTCCCATTCTAGTGAAGGAAACGCTTAATATATGGGGAAAAATCTTAAAAAAATATAAATCCATTTCTACGCCTTGCTCCCCTTTAACACCCACCATAGGCAACCCCATATTCCCGTCTCAGCTTCCTATCCACTTCACCGACACTCCTAACCTAACTCAAATGATTCCACACTATTCCCTTACACGGGATAGCAAGTTAAAACCTAGAGAGGAAGTGTCTGAAATACTGGGACTATCCCTTAGGGACTGGCTCTCGTACCATCAACTTGTTCATTACTTCACAACACACACAGAGAAACGTAATTTGTCTAGACCATTAACACCATTTGAATCCTTATGCTACCTGCCCCTCCCGGACACGGGTATCCTTTCCATATCTTATAAATTATTGGTTGCAGACAGATCAACTCACCCCCCATCCCACACGATAAGCTGGGAGAAAGAGCTTAATGAACAACAAACGCCCAAAACATGGAAAATAATATATACACACATGAGCTCCTCCGCCTCCTCCATGAACATAGCGGAAATGAACACAAAACTTCTCTGCAGATGGCACTATACCCCCGACAGATTAGGAAGGTTATTTCCACACACTAACTCCAATTGCTGGAGAGGTTGCACACAACGGGGCACATTCACTCACCTATGGTGGACCTGCCCGATTGCACAAGCATATTGGACAGACATTAGTAGGGAAATACAAATAGTGATAGGGACCTCTCTTCCATTCACACCTTGGACCTTCCTGTTCAACTATCTCCCACAGATAACATGTGTACTAAGACTGAAACTAGCCACAATAATGATCAATACAGCCAAACGATATATTCCATATTATTGGAAACAGTCCACCTTACCATCTGTAAAATTCTGGCAAGAGAGGGTGTCCACGGCATTAGCATTGGAACAATACCATTATATAAAACTACGCAAAATAGAAGATTTTCTTTCCATCCGCCTTATATGGGAGGAGTATCTTCCCCCCCCAAAATCCCCCAGCACTACTCGCACTTATTGACAGGTCTCGCACATACACACCCCACGGCAGAGCCCTCCGAGAATCTACGCTAAATAGAACTCAAACCCATCAAATTACACATTACCTTTTGTCTGATCCAACACATAGACCTTCTTACACTGCTCTTCATAGTTTCATAATAATAGTTATAATTATAATGATAGCTATATTCTGAATTTGTCTGTTCTTTTTGTTTGTATTATTGAATGTTTTATTGGAGAGATGTCAAGTCGCATTACAGAGGAAAAGGACTGCGTCTAATAATGAACTCTTTTTCACCTCTATTGCAGAGGAACCTCTGTTACATGTAAACAGCTACATGAGAAACCAGTATATAATTATATCTCTGTACTGAACTGAACATATTTTATTACTGTATGCTGTATCTTGACAAAATAAAGTTTCTTTTAAAACCAAAAAAAAAAAAAAAGAAAAAAAAAAGTATTTGTAATTTGTTTTAATACTTTTTTTATTTTAGTATGAAACACAAGATTTCAAGATTACCCAGGAATTTCTAAAGAAGAACAAACAAGTGGCTTACTCAATCTACAAAAATACCCGTGAAGTTTCCACACGATTCAAGCTGCCTGTTGGAGAATACTTGATTGTCCCTAGCACGTATGATCCTAATCAAGATGCAGATTTTTGCCTTCGAGTTTTCTCAGAGAAGAACGCTGACTCCAGTGGTGGCTGGTGAATTTTGAAAATGGTGGGGCATTAGATTCTACCCCTTTAATATAGGCCTACCCCCAGTGGCTCCGGCTTCGTCCATTTGAACCAGTAGCACTAGTTTTGCTTAGTTTTGTTTTTTAAAAGTTAACAAAATAAATGGTACACCCCACAAAAAATAAATAAATATATATACACACTATTACATTTCCTGTTTTTTAAATATAAAATATATATACATTAACTGGTTGCTTTATAAAATAAAGTATGCAAAGTTTTCAGTTACTGAAACCTATTTTTCAATCATAACTACAGTGTGAGAAATGATCTATATGTGGTATTAGCTGTGAGGTAAGGAATATTTAATAAGTCCACCCATTCCATCATGCAGGTGTTGAGTGATCGCCTTTTGTACCTACGTGTAAGTTGCAAATAGCACTGAGTATATTGAGTCAATAAGCAGAAAATATCCCTTAGCAATAGGGCATGAGCAGAGTTCAGAGTTATGCAAAATGTTTTAGTACCTTATCTTATACAAATTGTTCTGCACTGGCAGAACCAACCAGTGGCTTCTACAGTAAACTGCACGCTTTACACACGTTTATTGCTCCCAGATACAGTTATAGTTTGGTACTGGACAAATAAACACAATTCACAACACAATATACTGTTTTGAGTAGCGCTAGAAATCTCACAGCAACAACATTACTGCAGTTATACAAAGTTAAAATAGTGGCTCAGAGAGCAGTGCACACTCTGATTCACTGACTCAAAAATCCACCAGCATAGTTGCCAACATTTCAAAAACAAATTCCAGGGACACTTTGCAGCAGTGTGTTTGAAGTGTAGAGTGTGGGTAAGTGTGTATGTGTGTATGTGTATGTGTGTGTGTTTATGTATGTGTGTGTATGTGATGTGTGTGTAATTGTAGTGTATGTGTGTATTTGTATGCATGTGTGGGTATGTAGTGTATGTGAAGTGTGTGTATGTATATGTATGTGTGTTTATGTATGTGATGTGTGTGTGTTTGTATGTGATGTGCGTGGTGTATGTGTATATATATGTATGTGATGTGTGTGTGTTTGTATGTGATGTGTGTGTATATGTATATGTGTTTATGTATGTGATGTGTGTTTGTATGTGATGTGTGTGTGTGTGTTTGTATGTGATGTGTGTGTATGTATATGTATGAGTGTTTATGTATGTGTATGTATGTGATGTGTGTGTATATGCATGTTTGTGTGTGTTGGATGTGTGTGTATGTAATGTGTGTTTATGTATGTGATGTGTGTTTATATGTGATGTCTGTGTGTGTTTGTATGTGATGTGTGTGTATGTATATGTATGTGTGTTTATGTATGTGTATGTATGTGATGTGTGTGTATGTGTATGTGTGTGTCTTTATGTATGTGTGTATGTGATGTGTGTGTAATTGTAGTGTATGTGTGTATTTGTATGCATGTGTGGGTATGTAGTATATGTGAAGTGTGTGTATGTATATGTATGTGTGTTTATGTATGTGTATGTATGTGATGTGTGTGTGTTTGTATGTGATGTGCGTGGTGTATGTGTGTATATATATGTATGTGATGTGTGTGTGTTTGTTTGTATGTGATGTGTGTGTGTGTGTATGTATATGTATGTGTGTTTATGTATGTGATGTGTGTTTGTATGTGATGTGTGTGTGTGTGTTTGTATGTGATGTGTGTGTATGTATATGTATGTGTGTTTATGTATGTGTATGTATGTGATGTGTGTGTATGTGCATGTTTGTGTGTGTTGGATGTGTGTGTATGTAATGTGTGTGTGTATGTATATGTATGTGTGTTTATGTATGTGATGTGTGTTTATATGTGATGTGTGTGTGTTTGTATGTGATGTGTGTGTGTGTATGTATATGTATGTGTGTTTATGTATGTGTATGTATGTGATGTGTGTGTATGTGCATGTTTGTGTGTGTTGGATGTGTGTGTATGTATGTTTATGTGTGTGTATGTATTGGATGTATGTGTAGGATGTATTTGTTGATAGATATTCTTCTTGTATCTCCCACTGCAATTAATTTTTTTACTATAATATCAATAAACATTAACCCTTTAACACCATTAGGACATTCTATTCCATCCTAACCGCGATGGGCTTTAGCGTCGTTAGGACAGAATACAATGTCCTAACGGTTTCTGTGTCCTGTGTCCCCTCCATTGCCTCCTCCATGCTGGATCAGGTTGGGGGGATGTGCCCAGCACCTCAGGGACTCTCCCAGGATCCAATCAGCATGCAGGAGGTGTATCAATCGTCCCCTGCAACACTGTAAGAGCCAATGGGGCCTATTTATGAAAGGCCTGTCGGACATGATCCAACATTGCGAATGCTCTCCGCATTCAGCATTGCACCAGCAGCTCTTGTGAACTGCTGGTGCAACGCGCCCCCTGCAGATTCGCGGCCAATCGGCGAGCAGACAGACAGGTTATGTAGCAGCAGTCTTTAGACCTCTGCTTCATAACTGGTGTTTCTGGCGAGTCTGAAGGCTCGCCAGAAACACAGGGCTTCAAGTTCCATACGGAGCTTGATAGATAGGCCCCAATGAGTGGGATCATTGGCTGTTACAAATGTATCCGCTTCCTCTCTTCTCTCACTGCGATCTGAGGGAGAGAGGAAGGCAGATCAGCGTGTCACTGTGTGTGTGCTTGAGAAAAAATAAAAACAAAATATATATACAGTATTTATATATATATATATATTTAAAAATATATATATATTGTTTTGCTGCTGATCACAGAGCTGGTATTGTGATCAGCCTGTTAGCACTGTGATCAGCCTGTTAGCACTGTTATCAGCCTGTTAGCACTGTTATCAGCCTGTTAGCACTGTGATCAGCCTGTTAGCACTGTGATCAGCCTGTTAGCACTGTGATCAGCCTGTTAGCACTGTTATCAGCCTGTTAGCACTGTGATCAGCCTGTTAGCACTGTTATCAGCCTGTTAGCACTGTGATCAGCCTGTTAGCACTGTTATCAGCCTGTTAGCACTGTTATCAGCCTGTTAGCACTGTTATCAGCCTGTTAGCACTGTTATCAGCCTGTTAGCACTGTGATCAGCCTGTTAGCACTGTTATCAGCCTGTTAGCACTGTTATCAGCCTGTTAGCACTATGATCAGCCTGTTAGCACTGTTATCAGCCTGTTAGCACTGTGATCAGCCTGTTAGCACTGTGATCACCCTGTTAGCACTGTGATCAACCTGTTAGCACTGTGATCACCCTGTTAGCACTGTGATCACCCTGTTAGCACTGTGATCACCCTGTTAGCACTGTGATCAGCCTGTTAGCACTGTGATCAGCCTCTTAGCACTGTGATCAGCCTGTTAGCACTGTGATCAGCCTGTTAGCACTGTGATCAGCCTCTTAGCACTGTGATCAGCCTGTTAGCACTGTGATCAGCCTGTTAGCACTGTGATCACCCTGTTAGCACTGTGATCAACCTGTTAGCACTGTGATCACCCTGTTAGCACTGTGATCAACCTGTTAGCACTGTGATCAGCCTGTTAGCACTGTGATCAACCTGTTAGCACTGTGATCAACCTGTTAGCACTGTGATCAGCCTGTTAGCACTGTGATCACCCTGTTAGCACTGTGATCAACCTGTTAGCACTGTGATCAGCCTGTTAGCACTGTGATCAGCCTGTTAGCACTGTTATCAGCCTGTTAGCACTGTGATCAGCCTGTTAGCACTGTGATCAGCCTGTTAGCACTGTGATCAACCTGTTAGCACTGTGATCAGCCTGTTAGCACTGTGATCAGCCTGTTAGCACTGTGATCACCCTGCTAGCACTGTGATCAACCTGTTAGCACTGTGATCAGCCTGTTAGCACTGTGATCACCCTGTTAGCACTGTGATCAGCCTGTTAGCACTGTTATCAGCCTGTTAGCACTGTGATCAGCCAGTTAGCACTGTGATCAGCCTGTTAGCACTGTTATCAACCTGTTAGCACTGTGATCAGCCTGTTAGCACTGTGATCAGCCTGTTAGCACTGTGATCAGCCTCTTAGCACTGTGATCAGCCTGTTAGCACTGTGATCAGCCTGTTAGCACTGTGATCAGCCTCTTAGCACTGTGATCAGCCTGTTAGCACTGTGATCAGCCTGTTAGCACTGTGATCAGCCTCTTAGCACTGTGATCAGCCTGATAGCACTGTGATCAGCCTGTTAGCACTGTGATCAGCCTCTTAGCACTGTGATCAGCCTGTTAGCACTGTGATCAGCCTGTTAGCACTGTGATCAGCCTCTTAGCACTGTGATCAGCCTGTTAGGGCTTTGATCAGTGCTGATCAAAAGTATTAGGGTTTATTTGTAGGGATTTTTAGTTACTGTTAACCCCTTTTCTGCCCTTTCCTGCTGGCAATAAATTGAGGGAATAGGGTGGGTGGGATTAGGTGGGTGGTAATTGGGAGGTGACGTGGGATTTTGGGGGAGGTGAAGTGGGGATTGGTGGTGGTGAAGTGGGAATTTGTATTGAAAAAAATCCCTTATGGCACTCTATTTAGCAGAAGAGGCTTATGCCATTCTTGCCGAAGATTCAGGGAGTGAAATCCTCTCTGCTCTGTCTGACAGCACAAACCTTACAGCATCAGATATAGAGCCCCTGAGTGATTCATCTAATGCTGGTGCTCCCTGCCCGCCACCTAAAAGGAGGCGTCGCACAAATGACCAAAATTGGCTACCCCCAAATTTAACTGCCCCAGAATTGCCCGAATTTACAGAGACTCCTGGCATCACAACTGATGTTCCAGTGTGTGAGGCAATAAACTATCTCTCCCTGATTCTGACGGACACCATGTTTGAGTATTTAGTTGCTCAAACAAATTTATATGCCAGCCAGTATCTGTCAGAGAATCCACAATCTCAGTATGTCAGAAAAAATACCTGGAACCCCACTGACATATCTGAGATTAAAAAGTTTTGGACCCTGACTTTAGTAATGTGGATTGCGAAGAAACCCAATATATGTTCTTACTGGAGCTAGAACCCCATCCTGGCTACTCCTCTTTTTCCAGGGATTATGAAAAGGGATAGGTATGAACAGTTGCTTCGGTTTCTTCATTTTAATGATAATGCCCAGTGCCCCCCCCAGAAATGACCCCCTGCATGACAGGATATATAAAAAAGGCCCCTGATAAACCACCTGTCCCAAAAATTTAAAGAAATTTACATCCCTGGCCAGGACATTTGAATTGATGAGTCCCTCATGAAATTTAAGGGGAGATTGCTTTTCAAGCAATATATACCAGCCAAGAGGTCCCGCTATGGTGTAAAATATTATAAACTAACAATTTGTGTTACCCTGCGCAGGGAGACAAAATACCAATGCCAGTGGGTAATGGAGAATCCCCTATCTCCACAAAAGTACAAAGAAACAAAAAAAATCCTACTCGCAAAAAGACAGGAAATTTAAAACCCCTCAGCGCTGCTGAGACTAAGGAGTAAAAAGATGATAATTTATTACAAACAATAGCAACAAAAACACATTTATAAAATACGCTGATCAGAATTTTATAAAACAATTGGAATATAAATATATATATATATATGCAATAAAGTTGCGGCTGATCAGCGTATTTTATAAATGTGTTTTTGTTGCTATTGTTTGTAATAAATTATCATCTTTTTACTCCTTAGTCTATTTTCTCTTTGGGGCCAATTGTTTTATAAAATTTATATTTATTGCAACTTTATTGTAATTTATTACTTTTTGACACAGGTCATATACTATATCCAATTACTAATTTAAGCTGTATTTGTTGCAGCACTGTGGGTTGTAAATTTCCTGTCTTTTTGCGAGTAGGATTTTTTTTGTTTCTGTAAAATTCTATAAACTGTGTGAATGCAGTACTGGGTATACCTGGGCATTTTGCATCTACCATGGTAAAGATAGCCACTTAGCTCCACCTGGCTGCCCAGATTCAGTTGGCACAAATGGGAAAATTGTGTGGGATCTCCTACTACCCCTGCTAAACAAAGGGTACCATTTATGGCTTGATAATTTTTACACCAGCACAGAGCTATTTAAATTTTTATTTTATTTCGATACCTTGGCCTGTGGCACAACGAGAAAAAATTGCACAGGTTTCCCCAGAAGCTGACGTATGGAAAGAAAAGTAGGGGCACAACGTCAGATTTATGCCACAATGAGCTACTGGCCCTTCGGTTCACTGATAAAAAAAGATGTGTACATGCTCTCCACAATGCACGATGAAGCTACAGTGCCAGTGTCGGTGAAGGGAAGATCTGCCCAGATCCTAAAGCCAAAGTGTATTGTGGAGTACAACAAAAACCTAGGGGGGGTAGATTTAGATGACCAGGGCCTGCAGCCATATCTAATTCAAAGAAAGACAAGAACCTGGTACAAAAAAGTAAAAAAAAAAAAGCCTTTTACATTATGCAGATCAAAGTGTATAGTGCATATGTGCTCTACAAAAAAGCAGGCACAGGGAAACCTTATACTTTTTTGGAATTTTTGTTAAATGTAACATCTGATATTTTGTTTGACCAGACCCTAATCCTCCCACTGTTAATTTAGAAAATGTCTAGCGACTCTGCGGCAGGCATTTTCCCTATAGGATCCCCCCCCCCCACAACCTGCAAAATGACACCCCAGAAAAAATGCAGAGTCTGCTATAAAAAAGGAGTGAGAAAGGATTCTAATTACAATTGCCCTGACTGCCCCTCTCTACCTGGCCTCTGTATCACTGATTGCTTTAAAATATATCACACAGAGTTAAACTTTTAATTGAAAGCAATCTGTATGTGTTCCTAATTTATTTTATTTTATTATTCAGAATTCCTAAATTCCTGATCTTGTCCTGCCCCTTTATATGTTAAGCTCATCCACTCTAACGCTTTGATCAGGTAACTATACAAAACAACTAAAATACTCCTTTTAGAACATCCTGAGTTATCCACTTTTGCAAATTGTATATCCTGAGGGGGGTAATTTTCATTCCTGGACTGCCATACTGTCTCAAAGGCAACATAGATCCAGAAAATTAATGTGCTAAATTTCCATGTAAATGGGCAGGCCCCATGTTGGGCCCTGTAACTTCCTAAAACCCCATAAAACTTGTGCATAGGGGGTATTGTGGTACTCATGGGACATCACTGAGCAAACAAATTGGTGCTTTATGGCAGTAAAACATATAAGGATGATATAAACAACAAAAAGGCAGTGTTTATGTGATAAACTAAAAATAAAATATGAACACTACATTTGGCCAGATGTTGTGACTAAGTGGCTACAAAAAAGACTAAACATAGTCCTGTTTGAATACCCTGAGGTGTCTACTTTTGCAAATGGTATGCCATGATGGGAGTAATTTTCATTCCTGAGCTGATATAATGGGGTAGATTTATCATGCAGTGTATTCTGCTGTTTCCAAGTGAGCCTTCAGGCAGCAGACTGCATATATCCCGATCAGATACAATCGGGATGATTGACACCCCCTACAAGCGGCCGATGCAGAAATGCTTGTGTAATGATAAATGCAGACAGCGTATGATGTCGGCATTTATCGATGTCTGTCCGACATTTGATAAATCTACCCCAATGTCTCAAAGAGGACATAGGCCCAGAAAATTAATGTATATGAAAAAGAAGAAATGAAAAGTGCAACAGAGAAATTCAAGTGTAGTTTAATACACAGGATTACACGCAAAACATACAATTGCACTTACTCATTGTAAGTTAAAAACAGGCGTACATAAAAATACATCCAGTATTAATGTCAATCAGGAGTCCTGATGGTTTTTTAACTCCCCCGATCTTTACAGCTCCCCAGCGTCTCCTAAACTCCCTGACGCTGAGATCACATGATGGTCGAGTGTATTGCATATACCGGACACCAGTGAAAAGTCCATAAATACCCCTACGCATTTCTCCCGGTCAGCGGCCGGGATTTATCAAGAGGACAGATATAGCCTCTTGATAAAGCCTGACCGCTGCCTGGGAGAAACGCGTAGGGGTATTTCTGGACATTCCACTGGTGTCCGGTATATGCACTACTAGACAGAACCAGAAATCCTCCAACATCAACTTGACACAATGTGCAACAAACTACAAGCAAGAGGATACTTGACCACTGATATACACAAGGCAAGACTGAAACTATGAAGAGATTCAAAAGACCCTACTAACAAGGAGCAAGGCTTTACAAACCAAAGACACCTCTAATCTGAATTTTGTAACGACATACATGCCATCCCACAAACAGCTACATGAAGCAGTCCGTGGCAGATGGGATATCATACGGAGGATTAAGAACCTAATGCAATTGAAGAAAGGACCACCACGTATGGTGTACCACATGGCTAGAAATATTCAGGACATTCTGGTCAAAACTGGTCAAATTCTGGTCAAAATACGTTCCAACATCCTCACACTAACAAAAGATTCAAAATCCGACACAGGCTGTCGTGTAACAGTACATACGTGGTATATCTTCTTGTCTGTCCCTGTTCTCTATGTTACATAGGTAAAACCATCACAACCTTCAAGGAGAGGATGGCCAACCATTGTCATGCCATCAGAGAGGCCATCAAACATGGTACTTCTGACCAACCGATGGCCCGGCACTTTGCCCATCAGAAACACAATGAGGCCCATTTATCAAGCTCCGGATGGAGCTTGTGGGCCCGTGTTTCTGGCGAGTCTTCAGACTCGCCAGAAACAACAGTTATGGAGCAGCAGTCTAAAGACCGCTGCTCCATAACCCTGTCCGTCTGCTCTGATGAGGCAGACAGAGATCGCCACAATTCAACCCGATCAAGTACAATCGGGTTGATTGGCACCCCCTGTTGGCGGCCGCGAGTCTGCAGGGGACGGCATTGCACCAACAGCTCTTCTGAGCTGCTGGTGCAATGCTGAATACTTAGAGAGTATTGCTCTCCGCATTCAGCAATGTCTGTCAGACCTGATCCGCACTGTCGGATCAGGTCCAACAGAAATTTGATAATTCAGCCTCAATGTCTCCAGCCTGAAAACCATGATTATTGATCATGTCCCCCCACATGATAAGAGGGGGTGATCAGGGGAGAAGGTTGCTACAGATTGAATCCAAATGGATATATACTTTGGACACAGTGGATCCTAGAGGACTCAACATAAAGATGGACTTTGGGCCATTCATTGGCTAAACACAAATACTACATAGCTGGGAGATAAGCTGACTATGCTTTTCTATTGGCATTTTCCCTGATATATGATAGAGATTGTCTTTGGTTTGTGGGTCAAGCTGTCTTAATGAAAACGACAACAACAGTTTACGCTTGATCTTTCAGACAGCCGATACTAGGATCACACAACCACTTGAAATAGATGACACTGCTGTTGCTCCTCTGCTCTTTACTACCATGCACAGTACTTTTGCATCTGTTTATGTACATAAGCATTTGCATGTTTTATACTTAACAAGTAGCGCTTACAACGAACATTGCCTATAAGGGATGATAGAGACATGCGCAGTCCAAAGTATGATAATTAGCCATGTGTGCGCTGTTTACATCTTGGAGGGGTGTGAGCGCGACTGCAACCAATGAAGAGCGAGCAGATGACCAGAAGGGGTGTGGCCTCATGGACGCATGCAATTGGAGCCGAGTTACTGCGTTTTTCTCATTCCACTTATGGCATAGAAGAGAGTACATAAGGCTGCTTGTTTGACTATATTATAATCTGTCTCCCAGATGTCAGGACTTTACATCTTCCTTCACGCTGGGTGATACTATTTGAAAAAGGTACATAATCCAGTGAGTGCTGTCATTCTACTGGATTATTCACTTATTTGATACAGCACCCTGGTATTTATCCCCCTCAGCTTGGGGTCTAAGAGTACAAATCCTTCACTTGGGTTGTGTATGTATATATATATATATATATATATATATATGTGTATATATATGTATATATATATAAGAAAGACCAACATCACCAATTCGTAGTGTATAATTTACCTACATCACTCTGTTTATTTAATCTCCAAAGTAATGGTGCAGTTAATAGAAACCATAAAAATGAATTATTAAAGAAATAGGAAGTCACTGGCCCGTAACTTCCTAAAGTCTATTATAACCTGCACTGGTAATTTTAATTAATAAAAAACCTTAGAGGAATGACTACCCCCTAGGCAAAATCACAGAGAGATAGTTTGCATCAAACTATTTATCACTTCAAAAACCCCTAAAGGGTATGTCCCCAAAATCCCATTATTAGTGATATACAATTATGCATGGTTATGCAACCTTAAACCTAAACTTATAAATTTTAAACAAGGTGTAGCAAGGTGTAGCAAGACTGTTAATGGGAGTAAATCCTAAATGCACTTAAAAATCCAGGTTTAAATGTCCCTTGCTCAAGGTTAATAACAATTCCCTGGTGTTCATATTGTCCTTATAGTGTTAATTCCAAAGTGTGAGTTCAGTCAATTGACTACCGTGTCAAAAAAGGCCCCTAACTTGAAAGAAAAATTAACTAGAAGTCACTTTACAAAAGTCAAAGGAAGCAATTGGTTAAATAAGAGAATCAAACCTGATTGAAATGAAAAATGCAGAAAATGCTCAGTCTGCAAAAATATGCAAATAGGCAGCTTCTTTTGTGATAAATAGGGTAATCAATACAAAATAATAGGCAATATAAATTGCAGAAGTGAAGAAGTAGTATACATTGTTTTCTGTAAATGCCCAATGTATTATATAGGTAAAACCTATAGAGAGTTGAAAGAACTCTCTAAGAGCATTGAGAGATGTTTTTTTTTTTTTTTTTTTAAATGTAAGCTATTAAATTGATACAATACTAGAAAAGATATTTTGCAACAGATATATACGGTGAATTATTTGTATATATTGTAACTAGCAAGGTGTTAGATAAAGCTATTCACAAAAGTGGGTGTGTCAAATGAGTAGGTAAATACTTGGCGTACAGCCAAAGGAAAATACACGCCAGATGAAGCCCACGGAGCACAGACAGTGCAGGGTGAAACGCGCGTAGCAGTCTTTTTTAACACTTGGGGGATACTGATCAAACCCCCTGTGTTTGCACATGCTACTCCTGGTCTCCATAGCTGAATTCGAAATGAGTGGAACCAATGACACCGTGATTTAACCCCACAGTATGTAACAGAACTGCAGTGGACGCTTTGCAAATGAGCTAAGTTAATGAGTATGGTTGTTTGCTGAAATCTCCCCAGAGGACCGGACGCCTGTATTAAGGTACAAAGCAGTACACAGTCGACCTTGTAGTGTCTATGAAGGGGTACACAACATGATAACAACTCACAATAACTTAAGCTAAAGAAGACACTTAAATATGCTGTCTGACAGTTACCAAAAAGTTAAATGAGTCAGAGGGAAGAGGACGCAGGAGCAAGTCTCCAAATTATTTACACAGAAGTCCCCTCCAACATTTGGGGTATTTGACACAGTAGTCAATTGACTGAACTCACACTTTGGAATTAACACTATAAGGACACTATGAACACCAGGGAATTGTTATTAACCTTGAATAAGGGACATTTAAACCTGGATTTTTAAGTGCACTTAGGATTTACTCCCATTATCAGTCTTGCATACCCCCCAACTGTCCCGATTTTCGCGGGACAGTCCCGATTTTAGGGGTCTGTCCCCCTGTCCCGGGTTGCTAGTCATCTGTCCCGATTTGCCCCAGGCTTCTGTTGGGCCCATACTTAGAAGCAGCTGGCTTTGCTCTCACAGGGTTAGATACCTGTTAGATTCCCTGTGGAAAAGGAATGGTGTGTGGGTTAAGCAGGAGTAGGAAGGCTGTATATACTCTGACCACGGGTAATGATGACCTCTCTAACCTACCTCTGGTAGTGATGATGTCTAACCCCTGGTGATAATACTAGCATGCCTTCAGTTTTATACAATGAGCAGTGCTAATACCAGGGTAACAAACAACAGACTGCCAGCTTATGTGCTTGCCAACCCCAGGACCCCATACAATGAATTACAGATACCCATTATTATTATCGGTTATTTGTAGAGTGCCAACAGATTCCGCAGCGCTATAAACAAAGGGGGAGTACAACAAAACAATTATAGGGTAGAGGGCCCTGCCAAGAGTTGCACTGTTGTAGTCAGCTCTTAAGAAGGTGATCTACAAACAGCTGGACTTTTAGGCTTACATGCTAAGAGGGTTCAGGGGATTGCAGTGGAGGAGAGGAACTGGTATTAGGAAAGGTTAGCGTAGGTTGTATGCGTCCCTGAATAGTAGAGTCTTTAGGGAGCACTTGAAGCTTTTAAAACTAGAAGAGAGTCTTGTGGAGCGAGGCAGAGAGTTCCATAAGATGGGAGCCAGTCTGGAGAAGTCCTGTAAACGGGAGTGTGATGAGGTGACAAGAGAGGAGGAGAGTAGGAGGTCATGAGCAGAGCGAAGGGGACGGGAGGGAGAGTATCTGGAGACAAGGTCTGAGATGTAGGGGGGAGCAGTGCAGTTGAGGGCTTTGTATGTAAGAGTGAGAGTTTTGTGTTTGATCCTAGAGGCAAGAGGAAGCCAGTGAAGGGATTGGCAGAGAGGCGCAGCAGATGAAGAGCGACGTGTAAGGAAGATGAGTCTGGCAGAGGCATTCATTATGGATTGTAAAGGAGCTAGGCGGCAGGTGGGGAGACCAGAGAGGACAGAGTTGCAATAATCAAGGCGGGAAAGAATGAGAGAGTGGATTAAAATCTTAGTTGTGTCTTGTGTAAGGAAGTGTCTAATTTTAGAGATGTTTTTAAGGTGGAAGCTGCAGGCTGTAGCCAAGGACTGGATGTGAGGAGTGAAGGAAAGATCTGAGTCAAATGTGACCCATATATGATGTAGTGTGTGTGTCTATCTGTATCCATAACTGTGTATGTGTATCTGCATGTATAAGTGTATGCTATGTAGTGTGTGTGTATCTGCCTGTATAATTGTATGCTATGTAGTATGTGTGTATCTGCATGTATAAGTGTATGCTATGTAGTGTGTGTGTGTGTCTGCATGTATAAGTGTATACTATGTAGTGTCTGTGTATCTGCATGTATAAGTGTATGCTGCATGTATAAGTGTATGCTATGTAATGTGTGTGTATCTGCCTGTATAAGTGTATGCTATGTAGTGTGTGTGTATCTTCATGTGTGTGTATGCTATGTAGTGTGTGTGTAAATGCATGTATAAGTGTATACTATGTAGTGTGTGTGTATCTGCATGTGTAAGTGTATGCTATGTAGTTTGCTACTGTGCATTTTTGCTGACTTTAAAGGCCAGAATCTAGAATATTAATGGAGAATAGGAGATTGAGAGGGCGCCACATAGTGTGATATAGTTTCATGCAAAGTGGTTTAGATCTGTAGCGGTGATGTGCTTACCAGATAATGTTGTACTGTGCTGTGACCAGTACTGTCTCGCCTGCTAGCACTTAAATCAGTGGCTAGTATACTGCCAAAACGAGTCTTTCCTGGGGCTCTTCCTTCAGGCTGTGGGCTCCAAAAAGAATCTTCAGTATTAGCTGCGAGCAAATCTTTGTTTTGTAACTTAAGATTTTGACTCAGTAATATTGTATAAAATGATGTATACAACTTCCAGAATTAAAAGAATTTTAAAAGGCTTTATTATAACGCGTTTCTCAACCTCCAAGGGTCGTTTCATCAGATATCAAAGCGGATAAAATGTGTTACATATTCTGACATTATATACACATTTGTTAACTAAAACGGAAGTTGTCACAAAGAATTTTAAACCAATGAGAATACATTGTAAAGTTCCAACTGAGAGGTTAATGAAAGGCTCACAGCTGTTACAATTAAAGAGAAATTTTGTTGACATTACATGTAGAAGTAAGTTATTTAATAAGAGTTAATTTATTTCGTTAGAATAAAATTATATTTAATTTAGGGGGGTGTTAGGGTTAGAATTAGCTTTAGGGGTTAAAAAATTTATTAGAGTAGCGGTGAGCTCCGATCAGCAGATTAGGGGTTAATACTTGAAGTTAGGTGTCGGCAATGTTAGGCAGGGCAAATTAGGGGTTAATACTATTTCTTATAGGGTTATTGAGGTGGGAGTGAGGCGGATTAGGGGTTAATACATTTATTATAGTAGCGCTCAGGTCCGGTCGGCAGATTAGGGGTTAATAAGTGTAGTTAGGTGGAGGCGACGTTGGGGGCGGCAGATTAGGGGTTAATAAATATAATATAGGGGTCGGCGATGTTAGGGCAGCAGATTAGGGGTACATAGGGATAACGTAGGTGGCGGGGGTGTACGGAGCGGCAGATTAGGGGTTAAAAATAATATGCAGAGGTCAGCGATAGCGGGGGCGGCAGATTAGGGGTTAATAAGTGTAAGGTTAGGGGTGTTTAGACTCGGGGTACATGTTAGAGTGTTAGGTGCAGACGTAGGAAGTGTTTCCCCATAGGAAACAATGGGGCTGCGTTAGGAGCTGAACGCGGCTTTTTTGCAGGTGTTAGTTTTTTTTTCAGCTCAAACAGCCCCATTGTTTTCTATGGGGGAATCGTGCACAAGCACGTTTTTGAAGCTGGCCGCGTCCGTAAGCACCGCTGGTATCGAGAGTTGCAGTGGCGTTAAATTATGTTCTACGCTCCCTTTTTGGAGCCTAACGCACTGAAAACCCAGCCATTCTGTGAACTCTAAATACCAGCGGTATTTAAAAGGTGCGGGGGAAAAAAAGCATGCGTTAGCTACGCGGGTCGTTACCGACAAAACTCTAAATCTAGGCGTGTATGATAAAATATTTAAACTAATTACACCTAATCTAATAGCCCTTTCAAAATAAAAAAGCCCCCCCAAAATAAAAAAAACCCTAGCCTAAACAAAACTGCCATTAGCCCTTAAAAGGACTTTTTGCGGGGCATTGCCCCAAAGAAATCAGCTCTTTTACCTGTAAAATAAAATACAAACACCCCCCCAACAGTAAAACCCACCACCCACACAACCAAACCCTCCAAATAAAAACCTATCTAAAAAACCTAAGCTCCCCATTGCCCTGAAAAGGGCATTTGTATGGGCATTGCCCTTAAAAGGGCATTTAGCTCTTTTTCCGACAAAAGTCCATAACCTAAAATTAAAACCCACCCAATAAACCCTTAAAAAACCTAACACTGGTGGCGGAGCTAACCGGCGCCCAAGATGGACGCAGGCAGATAGAGCTCCGGAGATCGATCGGCTCAAAAACTGCTTAACAATTACAGGATAATAATTGTATGCCCATCTGATGCGGGACATAGAACCCTTGTTACTTGCGATCACATCAGACACTGAAGTTTTTACCGCAAGCTTCACAGCAGCAGAGACAACTTTGCCACGCCATAAGGCCAACAACCTCGGAGAAGCCCTGTAAATGTGACAGGTCACCGCACCATATGCCGCACAGAAAATAGTACACACAAGCACCCACAATGGAAGCACAGACTGAAGCGAACTTTAAAGAGACCATCTACAGAGTGCGCATCTACTATACAGCCATGTGAGTTGTATCAAGATAGATGTTGGGATACTGTGAGTACATAAAACTTCCTCATGCCATCACCTATCACTCTTACTATGCTATGGCCACAGCACAATCATCAGACACCAGCAACACTTATCTTACAACTCACTAAGTGAGTGATCTGGGGCCTTCTCGGACACAAAGTATCAGATTAATATATAACAAGAAGGGGCTTGGAGACATGTTTCTTTAAGATACCTCTCTAAAAAGGGGACTAATAACCACGCCACACGCCACCCCTGAAATGGCATTGTAAGTAGCAAAGGAAATAAAGGTAAATCTCAGACCCCCCTGACTGTGAACAAACTCTAATCTGAAGGTGTTGAACAAACAGGCTACCTCCCATTTCTTTTGCATATTGTATATACCTACAATTTACAATATAAAAGACTGATCAAACAACCTCGGCAGAGACAACATTATTTCTGTCAGAAAGGGACCTAGATCAGACAGGTTAAGCAAAGGCCCAAAGCAAACAGCTACTAGAGTGCATGATTTTTTTAAAGCAGTGGACTGCGGCATAGCTGAATCCACTGACAAGACAAACACATTACTAGCCGATATGTCTGATCAAGAAGAGGGACCTGAACCCGACGTGCTTATAACTAAAGCAGACCTTCAGGCCTTACCATCTAAAGAGGATTTTAATAACTTCATAAGCCAAGTAAGCAAGATGATCAAAACCAGTCAAAAAAGAAATTAGCGACATAGGACATCACATAGTCCAATTAGAGGAGGATGCAATGCAAACAGACAGGATGTTAGATCTTCAAACTAGACAAACCTCTCACAACTCCACCATGATACAACAATTGCAGGACCAGGTTGAAGATCTTGACAATAGGGGAAGGTGGCAGAACATTAGAACATGGGGCATCCCAGAAACTGTCAAAACTTCAGAATTACTCCCCTATCTCCAGAAATTGTTCAACACCCTGCTGGACAACAAAGAATCTGTCGAATTCCCCCTAGATAGATATCACCGGGCCCTGAAATCCCCACCATGCCCCACCGTGCCCCCAAGAGACACGATTCTCAAATTTGAGAGCAGATAAAGAAAACATCCTCTCAGCGGCAAGAAAGAAATCTCCTATCCGATTCGAAGGTCACCAGCTGCAAATTTATGCAGACCTTAGCCAGCTGACCTTGGCTAAGAGGAGAGAAACTAGATACCTCACAATCCACCTTAGAGAACTGGGTATCCCATATAGATGGGGATTCCCCTTCTGCCTGAAAGTTATTAAAGATAACAAGACAATCTCCTACAAAACACCAGAAGACCTAGATTCTTTCTGTTCCAAACTACAAATTCAGAAACCATCTCTTCCGTCTCTCAAAGACGACACCCAAAACGCTGGACAACCAAAACTACATAGACAAGAATGGACACCAGTTTCCTACAGAAGAAAAAACAAAACTGCTATGGAGGTGGCGGCCACTACCCATATAGATGGGGATTCCCCTTCTGCCTGAAAGTTATTAAAGATAACAAGACAATCTCCTACAAAACACCAGAAGACCTAGA
This sequence comes from Bombina bombina, assembly GCF_027579735.1. Lineage (NCBI taxonomy): Eukaryota > Metazoa > Chordata > Amphibia > Anura > Bombinatoridae > Bombina > Bombina bombina. The sequence continues at coordinate 1,151,374,785 of NC_069502.1, read as the reverse complement.
TTCTTTCTGTTCCAAACTACAAATTCAGAAACCATCTCTTCCGTCTCTCAAAGACGACACCCAAAACGCTGGACAACCAAAACTACATAGACAAGAATGGACACCAGTTTCCTACAGAAGAAAAAACAAAACTGCTATGGAGGTGGCGGCCACTACCCATATAGATGGGGATTCCCCTTCTGCCTGAAAGTTATTAAAGATAACAAGACAATCTCCTACAAAACACCAGAAGACCTAGATTCTTTCTGTTCCAAACTACAAATTCAGAAACCATCTCTTCCGTCTCTCAAAGACGACACCCAAAACGCTGGACAACCAAAACTACATAGACAAGAATGGACACCAGTTTCCTACAGAAGAAAAAACAAAACTGCTATGGAGGTGGCGGCCACTACCCACGCAGCAACTTTATCAACAATCATTTGAAGAAAAGACTGGACAAACTGTCTATCTTTCTGTTACTAAGCAGATATGTACACTGGCCCACTAGGCCTGATGCCAAGATGATCTTGCTGACCACCATGGAGGTGGCGTACTGCCTCTATGGATAGATGATTTCACTTTGATATTGCAGATACATAGATAAATATACTTATAAAAACTTTCATTGCAAGTGCAAGTATAAACCATCAAAAAGTGAAGAATGTAACCTTTAATCTATTACCCTTGATTTCCCTTCTCTCTTCCCATCCCTTCCCCCCCACCCCTCCTCCCCTCCCCTCCTTGCCCATACCCTCTCCCCCCATATCCCCCCCTTTCCACCACTTTGCCTTCTTCTCCCGCCCTCTCATACTCTCCCTTATCTCTAGCCCTCTCCCCTCCCCTCCCGAAGAAACTACTGAATAGTTCATATATCAATATAACCTGAGAGTAAAAGTACCCAAGTATCCTCTTATCCTATAACTAATTCGAGCCAATCTGCTACCAAAAGTTGTAGCTTCCACTTGTTTCCCCTCCTTTCCCCTGATACCATAGAGAATTTCTATGGCCATGTTTGTTATATTTGTCATATTTTTTGTTTATTTAAGTATATATGTTGTGTTTATGATATTACAGTGTTAGAGAAAATATCCAGAGAACCGCTACTTTTCTATCCTCACTAATTTCCTCTCTCTTACTGTCCCCCTCTCGACCTGGCTGGACTCAGACCCCTATTTTCTGTACACCAATTGGTAAGCAGAAAACCTCCCATCGCATGTTACAGACACACAAAAAATATGATACTGTCATATCACATCACATTAATAAATAGATTCCTAAGGAAGGATATGCATTACATGACACACTTTACCTGCCCAACCTTTATCCATGGGACCACAACTACTTAAACTGATCACACTAAATGTTAAGGGGTTGAACTCACCGACCAAACATTCGGTAGCTCTCTCCTGGTTTAGAAAGTTGAAGGCGGATATCGTTTTCTGCCAAGAAACACACTTCTCCAAAGAACAACCTCTTAGATTTACCAATAAGGACTTCCCAGTGGGACATTTTGCTTCTAGCTCAAAGAAAAGAGGGGGCGTGGGTATTTTAATAAACAGAGCTACACCGTTTCAACTATTATCGGTTGCCTCGGATCCTGGGGGCAGATGGATAATATTAGTGGGCCTAATTCAAAATAGACCAGTAACATTGGTTAATATTTACACACCTAACACTAAACAAGATCGGTTTATTCAAAAAATCACTCGTAAACTCTTACAACTACAAAAGGGATCTCTTATCTTAGCTGGGGACTTGAATTTAACATTGGAACCTGTCCTTGACTGTTCCACTGGTCGCAGTGGAACATCTCCAAAGTCCATTTTGAGTGTCCATACAAATTTACAATCACTTACCCTTACTGACGCATGGCGCACAAAGCACCCAGGGCAAAAAAAACTACACGTTTTACTCTAACCCACATGGAAACTATTCACGAATTGATTATATCTTTGTTGACCAACTCACTTACAGACTGCTTGACAACTCTGATATAGATTCAGTTAGTTGTCAGATCATTCGATGGTCAGCGTGACCATGAAATGGCTGGAATCCCCTCTATCCCCCTTTATTTGGAGGTTAGATGACGCTATGCTTAAAAACCCTATACTAAGTAAAAAACTGTCAGAACACATCGAAGAATATTTTAAGGTTAATGCAACACCTGATGTCTCCCCTCTAATTTTATGGGAGGCACACAAACCAGTAATTCGAGGTGAGTTAATAAAACATAAGGCCTTTCTTACCAAAACATATAGAACGGCATACACAATCATACTTAAATCGATTCGCGAACTGGAAACCCAACACAAGGGGAATTCTTCGGATGAACTGACAGCGGGACGTTTGAGGAAGGCTAGGAATTAACTAAACCATCTACTCTACCAAGAGGCCCAAAATAAAGCATGCCACCTTAAGAAAATATTCTTCTCAGAATCCAATAGAATAGGGACATCTTTAGCCAGGAAACTCAGACAGCGGAAGAACGACACTTATATACACTCCTTAAGACATGAAGATAATAGTGGCCCAACTGAGATCATTCTACAGTAAACTTTATAACCTTCCCCCTCCTCCATTGTCAAAAGTAGAGACAGTCAGTGAAAAATACATAGCAGATGCCGCTATGCCAGTGCTAGCTGAAGAATTAGCTGACGCATTCGAAGAACCTGTAACCATACAGGAGACCTTAGCTGCCATCAAAACACTCACTTTACATAAAAGCCCAGAACCAGACGGTTTCACTAGTCTTTATTGCAAACAATTTGCCCAACTTTTAGCCCCTCATCTTATGACACTTTTCCAATCCATAGACAGTCAGCAAACCTGGTCGAAACAAACTTTAGAAGCGCATACAGTTGCAATTCCGAAAACAGATAAACACCCAACTAGACCTGAAAGCTACCGCCCTATTTTGTTACTTAATACAGATATCAAACTGTATGCAAAAATTTTAGCATTGTGAATTAATAAAATTCTTCCTCAACTGATCCACGCAGACCAGTCTGGCTTCATACCCAAAAGAGAGGCAAGAGATAACACGATAAGGGTTGTCCTTCAAAGAATTTTAGAATGGCATGATTATCCTTACTCAAAAATGTGGATGGCCATAGATACCTCTCTTTTAAATACTCAAGAAATAGGTCCACTATGTTGGATTAAATATTCAAACAGACCCACAATAACGAGGAGGTCCCCATTATACTCCCATCTCTTCAGGACTTGGGACCTGATCCATGCAAAACCAATGACCCCGATACCTATTAACGCGGAATTTACCGGCGGGATCATACCTAATGACCTATCAGACAGGGGACTAGGACAAACCATTCCACTCGCACGATTAACTGAAAAGGGAAAACTAAAGGAACGTGCTTGTTTAACAGACATAGCGGGTGGTCACTTTACACCATGGCTTAAAAATGCTCAGTTAACGCACCTGATAGGAACATCTCCGCACAAACAAGACTTGCTTAGGGAACCTACCAACTTTGAACGATTATGTTTGTTGGACGTACTCCCCCGAGGGTCCCTCTCACTTGTTAAAAAACTTTTGGATGCCTCTTCCACTCCCCCTCTCCCATCATTTGCACCTCAATGGCAAAAGGAACTAGGAACTACATTAACAGAGGAAAAATGGAATAATATATTCCGTCACACACACAAATCATCACACTCCCCTAGAGTACTAGAACTGAACCACAAAATTCTGTTCCGTTGGTATCTTACCCCGAGCAGGATTAAACAAATATACCCTAATACTAATGCTTCCTGCTGGAGGGGATGTGGCGAGCTCGGCACTATGACTCATATTTGGTGGAGTTACAAACACCTGACCCCATTTTGGGGGAAAATACAAATGCACTATAAGGAAATACTAGGGGACTCTTTCACATTACAACCAACCACCGCACTTTTTAATCAAAAAGTGAGAAAACATTGCAGAGTCAGGTGGAAATTGTTGCAGATAGGCCAAAACAGTGCAAAATTCTTAATAGTCAGAAAATGGAAAACTTCACACATACCCACAATGCAAGAATGAATACATAATGCTTCAGAACTCATTGCTCACGAAGAATACTCATACTTCAAAACAGGAAATATGGCTTTCTTTCAGGAGCTCATTTTCTATTGGGAATCTCTTACACATACCATACTTCCGTAGTGCACTGGATTGGACTCCCACCTTCCCCCCCTCAAAGGCCAGCCGGGTCCATGATCCCCTGATCCCCCTTCCCTTTCTCTCTTTTTGGATTGTTCCTATTATTTCCCAGATATATCCCTACTTTGTCCTTCTTCCTCCCCCCCCTTTTTGTCTTTATTCTACCTTTCCTAATCGGTTTCTCTCAAATGTAGGGTCTTATACCATGCTCACACAACAGTGGTGACACTGGGATAAATATTGTTTTATGAGTCATCAGAACACAGACCAGGAATAACCACTGCTTATTCTTGCACCACTTATTCAAATCCCAGGGCCACATTTTGCTGGACTCTTAAAATGGAAATCTCCATAAAAGCCTGAATGAGAAAGCCTCATAAAGACTATTTCATATCCTATCATTCATGATTCACCTTATCGAGCACTTGTGTATTATAAGCCATAATTTGAAATATGATGTGCAGCCCTAATGTATAGACCCTACAGTACTTATGTTGTTTATTTTAATGTTGTATGAGTACAGCTTTCTCAATAAAGCATTTAAAAACTCAATAAAAAAAACAAAAAAAAAACTAATACTAACCCCCAAAGATCCACTTACAGTTTTCAAACACCCGACATCCATCCTCATCCAAGTGGCAGAAGTCCTTAGCGAAGCCGGCAGAAGTCTTCATCCAAGCAGGCCGAAGTCTTCATCCAACCGGGCAGAAGTCTTCATCTAGACGGCATCTTCTATCTTTATCCATCCGGCGCAGAGCGCCTCCATCTTCAAGACATCCGGCACGGAGCATCCTCTTCTTACGATCGCCGCTGAAGAATGAAGTTTCCTTTAAATGACGTCATCCAAGATGGCGTCTCTTACATTCCGATTGGCTGATAGAATTATATCAGCCAATAGGAATTAAGGTGGAAAAAATCCTATTGGCTGTTGCAATCAGCCAATAGGATTGAGCTTTCATCCTATTGGCTGATCCAATCAGCCAATAGGATTGAGCTTGCATTCTATTGGCTATTCCAATCAACCAATAGAATGCGAGCTCAATCCTATTGGCTGATTGGAACAGCCAATAGAATGCGAGTTCAATCCTATTGGCTGATTGCATCAGCCAATAGGAATTTTTTACCTTTAATTCCGATTGGCTGATAGAATTCTATCAGCCAATCGGAATTAAAGGGATGCCATCTTGGATGACGTCATTTAAAGGAACCTTCATTCGTCTTTAGGAAGAAGAGGATGCTCTGCGCCGGATGTCTTGAAGATGGACCCGCTCCATGCCGGATGGATGAAGATAGAAGATGCCGTCTGGATGAAGACTTCTGCCTGTCTGGAGGACCACTTCTGCTGGTTTGGATGAAGACTTCTCCCGGCTTCGTTGAGGACTTCTTGCCGCTTCGCTGAGGACTTCTCCCGGCTTTGTTTAGGATGGATGTCCGGTCTTCAAAACTGTAAGTGGATCTTCGGGGGTTAGTGTTAGTTTTTTTTAAGGGTTTATTGGGTGGGTTTTATTTTTAGGTTAGGGTTTGGGCAGCAATAGAGCTAAATGCCCTTTTAAGGACAATGCCCATCAAAATGCCCTTTTCAGGGCAATGGGGAGCTTAGGTTTTTTTAGTTAGGATTTTATTTGGGGAGTTGGTTGTGTGGGTGGTGGGTTTTACTGTTGGGGAGGTTGTTTGTATTTTTTTTTACAGGTAAAAGAGCTGATTTCTATGGGGCAATGCCCAGCAAAAGGCCCTTTTAAGGACTATTGGTAGTTTAGTTTAGGCTAGGGGGTTTAATATTTTGGGGGGCTTTTTTATTTTGATAGGGCTTTTAGATTAAGTGTAATTAGTTTAAATATGTGATCATTTCTTTTTTTATTTTGTGTAATTTAGTGTTTTGTTTTTTTTGTAATTTAGGTATTAGTGTTACTCAGTGCAATGTTAGGTGTTAGTGTAACTCACGTTATGTTTTATTTTACAGGTAAATTTGTATTTATTTTAGCTAGGTAGTTAGTAAATAGTTAATAATTATTTACTAACTATTCTACCTAGTTAAAATAAATACAAACTTGCCTGTAAAACAAAAATAAACCCAAAGCTAGATACAATGTAACTATTAGTTATATTGTAGCTAGCTTAGGGTTTATTTTATAGGTAAGTATTTATTTTTAAATAGGGTTAGGGTTAGACTAAGGTTTAGGGGTTAATAAATATAATGTAGGTGTCGGCGATGTCCGGAGCGGCAGATTAGGGGTTAATAAGTATAATGTAGGTGTCGGCGATGTCCGGAGCGGCAGATTAGGGGTTAATAAGTATAATGTAGGTGTCGGCGATGTTGGAGGTGGCAGACTTAGGGTTAATAAATATAATGTAGGTGTCGGTGATGTCGGGGGCAGCAGATTAGGGATTAATAAGTGTACTGTAGGTGGTGGCGATGTCCGAAGTGGCAGATTAGGGGTTAATAAGTATAATGTAGGGGTTGGCGATGTCGGGGACGGCAGATTAGGGGTTAATAAGTGTAAGATTAGGGGTGTTTAGACTTGGGGTTCATGTTAGGATGTTAGGTAAAAACATAAATTTTGTTTCCCCATAGGAATCAATGAGGCTGTGTTACGGAGCTTTACGCTGCTTTTTTGCAGGTGTTAGGCTTTATTTCAGACGGCTCTCCCCATTGATGTCTTTGAGTGTGGTATGAAGCTCAATTTTGCTTTACGCTCACTTCTTGCCTAATAACAGCGGGTTTATGAAAACCTGTAATACCAGCGCTGTAGGAAAGTGAGAGGTGACAATAACGTGCAAGTTAGCACCACACCCCTCATAACGCAAAACTCGTAATCTAGCCGTAAGTGACTTAAATATAGCTACTGATAAAACTATTTTATATACATTAGATGTATCAAGCCTATACACTTCTATAACACTTGCTTCTGGTCTGGGAGCTGTGAAAAAGGTTTTGCAACAACTCAGTACGTTTAATAACTGTCAAATTGACTTTATCTTAGACCTCCTTGAGATTGTACTAAGATGTGACTATTTCCTATTTCAGGATGAATTTTATATTCAACAACAGGGCACGGCCATGGGATCCAATGTCGCCCCAACATATGCTAATATATTTATGAACATCTTTGAAGAGAAATTCGTTTTTGAGAATGGTCTCTTCTAAGTTAACACTAAAATATAGTGAGGAAAGCATTACATTTTTGGACACCAAGATTTATAAATCTGGTTATGACTTTGGAACAGATTTACATACAAAATCCACTAATAAAAATAGCCTGCTCCATTTTGATAGCTTTCACCCTGAGTCCCTTAAGATGTCATTACCCCGCAGTCAACTCCTGAGGGTCAGGAGAATTGTGTCTGATGATACACTTGTTAAACAGAGATTGAATGAAATGGGAGACAAGTTTAAATTGAGGGGTTACCCTTCAGGGCTAGTAAGGAAATAGCGGCATTACCCCGCAATAGTCTGCTAGAGTCATCCAAACCAAAAGTTAAGATTAAGAACAAACAAGATCGTCCTGTCTTTGTCACTAAATTCAATGCATTGTGTAATCAAATAAATTATATCGTTAGAAAACACTAGCACATTTTGAGCACATGCAATCCTCTAGTTAAGGAATTTCAGTCAGGTTTTATGCCTGCCTATAGGAGAAGTGAGAATCTTAGAGATAGACTCATTAAAGCTGACATAGGCCCTCAAAAATCAAAATGTACAGACATATATTTCTGAAAATGTTTTAGGTTGTTACTTATGTTTGGGTTGTGCCAGTTGTAATAGCATGATAAAGGGAAAATATTTCTTTCATCCATGTACGGGTAAGAAATACAGCATCAGGGGTCTATTTACATGCAACACTACCTATGCCATATAAATGATTAAATGCCCTTGGGGGGAGCTATATTGGAGAGACCACTAGGATGGTGGTCCGAGAATAGGAACAGTAAAATAAAGAATCCAGTAGCAGAACATTTCATTCAGGCAGGTCACAATATCTGCCAACTTAGGTTTCAAATTATAGACCACATTACCATACCCAGAAGGGGAGGGGACAGGGAATTGTACCTTAAGCAGAAGGAGGTGTTTTGGATTAACAAATTGGAGACTCAGTATCCAATTGGAATGAACAAAGAATATGATCTTTCAGTCTTCCTTTAATCCACTTCTGCTTTGGTTAACAATTGCGATATATGTTTGATTGATATTTTGTATTCTGTACTTTTTGTGGAAAAATGTATAACATTGTATCTTATATGTAATTGATTTAATTTGCATGCACTTTGTATTGCTGTCACTAGATGGCGCATCCTCTTTTTTGTCAGGTAGTACTGAAATAGTAATTGTGATTTTGTAGCCAAGAGGTTAATTAAGAGGTGTGGTTTGTAATCCTTACCCCTTTATTAAGGTGTGTTACCTGCATTTGTGTATTGACATGACTAAGGACTAGAGGTCCGAAACGTTGTCTTTCTTTGAAGTCTCAATAAAGATGGAAGTTTTTGCATAAGTGGTGAGTGCTGCTGTTTCTTTTGGATTGATCTTTACAGTGCTTAGGAACACAAATTATGTTGTGTTGTTGTCAGATGCTGCTTGTGTGAGTTAATATTAAGCAGCTTTTAACCCATTCTCCCAGAGCTCCAGAAAATGCGGCTACACAGAACCGCTGCTTGGACACATCCCTCGATTTTATTTATTTTTTAACATTTCTAAACAAAAAAGGGTATAATATGGTTAAATCCAGATGTTCAAAATGTGGTTATTCAGGATTATGAACGTGTCGATGATCCCAAATGATATATGATCTAACTATGGTATAATGCAAAACAATGACAAATGTTTTTTAATTTAAAAATAAAATGTCAAACGCTGAATGAAACCTTTTTTCCATTTTTTTTTAACAATAAATCATTTTATTTAAACAACTATTTTCTATAAATATTGTGCAATCCTTTGAAGCCCTTATTTTTTCTAAAAGGTTTTTGCTGTAAATTTAATTGGAAGTGAAAATTATGTTTTTAGAATATGTTTTTTATTTTTATAATCCAAAATATAGTAATATAGACTTAATTAAATGTATGCTTATAAATCGTTTGACATTATAATAATCTTTACAAAAGTAAAAGAAATAAATGTAATGCCAAAAAGGACATTTCTTGATCAATTTGTCTATTGCAGTAACTACGCAAGAATGAATCATCTTCCGTAAAAAGTATCTCTCTGGTATTACAAGTTGAAAAATTAGTTATTTTTTGTGTGCATTACGGATTGAAGCCGAAATGTTTTGAGCAATGTCAATGACCTCATGTCTTTCCCTAAAAGTGTACATGAAAATGTTAATATTTTATATTGCAAGAATATTTTGTGCACGTAATCTGGTCTATATGTTTGTAAAAAACTCTTTCTCAATATATGTGATGATATTTGTACAAATATATCTTTTTCAAGCGAGATATGCTTCGGAATATTATGTTTTTCTATGTACGTGTATGTAAATCAATGTAAAAAACCTTTGTCGTCTTTTTTTTTCTAACACCCTACATCGCGTATCTTTGATCCATTATAACTTTTGTGTGCAATTTAAAAAAAACAAAAAAACAGACATTGTTGATATGAGTGTAAGTGTACTTTGAAAGGAAGGAATGAGGCGGCTTGCTCCAAAGTAAAACTTCAATTTATTGATATATATTAAAATTTCAGGAGGAAACACATAGTGAGATGAGCGTAGCACCACCGGTTTACGCGTTAGTAGTAACTGTTACAAAGTCACAAGGTTTACACCTTCGGTGTCCACACTTAAACATACCCAAATGGCGTAACCATGAGCTAGACGTTTCTGTGGTTTGTCTCAATTGGGTAGGGGAAAGGATAGATTTGAGGGTACAACATTTTCTATATGAACACCTTATACCCTTAGACACAGTTGATTGTAAAGCATCATCTGCTGCCAGGATAGAAAAATGTTTTTTAACAATATTACAGTTGTCAGAATACTGAGCACTGTTCATAGTTATGAAATTAGTGCCCTCAAATCTATCCCCTCTAGCCTTTTTTCTACCTACTAGGAGAGTTTCTCTTGAATTAGTTTGAACACACTTTCTTGCCCTTGGAATATCTTTCAAGGGATACCCTCTTTCTTTGAGTCTATGCTCCAAAAGGTTTGCCTCTACTTCAAAGTCAGTTTGCTCACTGCAATTTCTATTGATTCTGGTATATTGTCCCTTTGCCACCGCAAATGAAATGTGTCTAGGGTGACAGCTGGAACCATGTAATAACATGTTTCCAGAGATGGGCTTTCTATATACCCCAGCAGTAACTTTGCCATTCTTTCCCCCTGTGAGTAACACATCTAAATAGTTTATCCTATTGACATTATATTCATAGGTAAATTTTAGACCTAGTTGATTGTTATTTAAATACTCAACAAAGTTAGGTATCAAATCGATGGGACCTGTCCAAATCAACAACAAATCGTCTATGAACCATTTATAAAAATGTATGTTGGACCTGTAAGGGTTTCTATCCCCAAAGATGTGCACCATCTTCCACCAACCTAAGTATAAGTTGGCATAGGAGGGGGCAAATTTAGCCCCCATAGCCGTGCCACATCTCTGGAGATAGAAACAATCCTCGAACCTGAAAGTGCCCCTGTTTTTAATAGTGTTTTTAAAAACCGGGCACTCATTCTTGAAAGTTTACCTTTACTTTAAATATATATCTTTAATAGAAAACACTATATTTACATTTGCAGCGATATTCTCTACTAACAAGCCCCTTTTGAGAATTGGCAGCAGCAAGTTTTACCATTTAGGTAAATGCAGGAGTTTGAAAATAACAACATGTTTTTGTGAATAATATAGTGTTAAGGGAAAGCACTTGAAATATACCTTAATTTGAGATATATATATATATATATATATATATATATATAAAACAACTTTTAAAATTATGGGGAGGTGAAAAATGAGTTTAAAATCCTCCACTAAGCACAACATATAAAGAAAATAACTTATTGTGTAGTTCATTTACAAATATAAACAGGCCAGAAGGCGTGCTTTTCCCAGAAAACCTCTGGATACACTGTCTCCAATGCAGCAAAGGATTCTGGGAAAAACAAGCCTCCTGGCCTGTTTAGATTTGTTAAATGAACTTCACAATGAGTTAAATTCTTTATATTTTGTGCTTAGTGGAGGATTTTAAACTCACTTTTTCCCTCCCCATAATTTAAAAAGTTGTTGTATTTCGCCCAGAAATCAACTTCACCCAGCAATGATTCACCTACTCCCAGCTGATTAGTGGCAAAAAACACAAAACAGCTGTCCTGGTATGGTCTAAATCTCTGTACTAACCCTAGCTAAGCTTAAAAACTGTGTATACAGCGATGCTATGGCATAAAGGAAGTCTGCATAAAAACAGACTGAAGTGAAAAAGTGAGTAATTGTGAGCCTCATTTGCATATCTTACCCAGAATCCTTTGCTGCATTGGAAACAGTGTATCCAGAGATTTTATGGGAAAAGCAAGCCTCCTGGCCTGTTTAGATTTGTTAAATGAACTACACAATGAGTTATTTTCTTTATATATATATATATATATATATATATATATATATATATATATATATATATATATATATATATATATATATACACACACATTATAGCCCTTTTTAGACAAATACCTTGTCATATACTATATACCTTTTAACTCTTATAAAAAAATTATTAATATTTATATGAATATTTTTTATCAGATAGTAGTGTATATATGGGTGTAACACTTTAATGTATTCATGTTGTGATTAGTGGACATTTTTAACTCTTAACCTTTACGCAAGATCCTCACGCAAACCTGAAGTACACTACCTTAGTTTGCTCTCGAGTGAACATGTTTACTTTAAACTAATAATATGTGAGCAAGTTAGCGCAGTAGTGATATTGCTTATTGCGACTCGCACTAACAATAGTGCGCCACTTCTAACCTAGCCCTAGGTGTGTTACATGTTTGTCATGATTCAAAGACAGCAGTAATGCAAAGATCTCAAGAACTTGGCCTACGTATCAGGTAGATGGTTCAAAATATGTCTCATCATGTGATACCTGCATGAAAAATCAGATTCCTCTTCTGTTACAGCAGGTTTGCTGTAGCTTCTTCCTATACTACTTGCCCTTGAAGTTCAATTTTTATTTCATTTCAGATTTGCTTCCATACAAAGCATGCACGGCTATCTTAGATGTGGATAATTTTACTAAGCTAAGTCATTTAGTAGCAGGATGTGGCCCATCTACAGTCGGACAGACTATAGTTTCTATTATTATGAAGTCTCCCGTTACATGGCGTATATTTACCAAGCAGCGGATGCTGCTTATTCCGTGTGAGCATTCCGGCTAGCCGAAAGCAGGACTTAAGAAGTAGCATTCTTAAGACCGCTGCTCCTTGACTCGTCCTCCACCTTTTAGGTTGCGGACTGCAATCATCCCAATCAGATACGATCGGGATGATTGACGGCCCCTGCTAGCTGCTGATTGGCCGCGAATGTGCAGTGAGACACATTGCACAAGCATTTCTTGTGAAATGCTTGTGCAATAAAAAATATTGCATATGCTGTCAGCATTTAGCGAGGTTGGAAGGACATGATTCCCTACAGCGAATCATGTCTGCCTGACATTTGATAAATCGTTCCCATGGAGTTCTTGATGAGATAATTTATGTTGCAGGAGTACAATTCACTTTTTGTTTTTGTAGAATCTTTGCTCCTCATTTGACATGGATACATATTCTTTATCAACCCACAAATGGCAAAATTACTTCATATTATTTTCAGCAATTTCATAATACAAATATTTAAAATGCCTAAACTTTCATTGCAATAATAAATGATCATTTTATTTCATTTGTGTACAAGTATTATAGTTAAGAAATTGTTTTATCAAACAAAAAAACAAGGCATTTACTGATTGAATGAGTATAGGCAAGAATAAAATAAATTTAAAAAGCTGTGCAAATAAACATTACATGAAACAAGCCAGATTGGATTTTCAACAGGTCCAAAACAAATTCTTCTAAAATGTGTCGAAGGATGTTTTCTGATGGATTGAATATGGGTGTTGAAATGACCCCATAACTAGGTAGAGAAGACATGATAATAAATGGGTTATAGTAGGGATTTTATTACAAGAACAGAGACTCCTATTTTGCATTACCTTTCACTTTACTACTCAGACAGCAATTTAAAGAAATAACATTTGAATATTAACAGAAAAAATATGTTAACAATGAATAGATAGAAGAGACCAATGAGAACAGTCCTTTAGTGGTCAGAGATAGTAAGGACCAATCAGATGAGTCATAGTAACCATATAGAGTCCAAACAGTAGCAAAACCTCCTCTTTTCTCTTTGCTGCTCAGGAGTTAAGTTCAAATTGTTAATGCATAAAAAAATTGCTTATTATATATTATTTGTTGATTATTATTATTATTTGTTATATTCGTTTGTCTATTTGTTTATTTTGTGTTCTCTTATTGTGTTTGTTTACTTTCTTTATTTGTTTTTCCTTATTTAACTTATCCCTTCTATTTCAATTGTCTTTCATAGTATTATTATTATTTTTATTTCCTGTTTTATGTTTTTATTCCCCTTATTTTACTTAATTGGTGAAAATTATGATTTTTAATTTTATCCCCTTTTGTCCGTTTCTTGTTTTACTTTATTTCATTTCATCATTCTTTTTTTTCTTGTCTTTTTTGCCTTTTTCCCTGGAGCGTCTGAGCTTCGTTCTCATGCGCCCTCCATCTTGTCTTTGTCAGCTGTCTAGCCACTCCTCCATTTTACGTACCTACGCATTGCTATTTCTCGCCCTCCTCATTCATTACATCGTCTCCTTCCCTGACAGGACAAGTATCGAATCTGTCTGCACAAAAAAAATTTGCAACATAAAATTCTGCAACATATTATTACACTTATTTGAACAATTTATATGTTAAGTAGTTTTTATTACTGGCACATTATAAACGTTGACATTGTTTTTTACCTTATATAGTTACAATTACATATTATATTTGTACTGATCAAATAGCTCAGTGGGTTTGTAATCGGTTTATTACCTGAAGGTTCCTGGTTTGAATCCTAATATTTATACATTAAAAATGTATTAATTTATTAATTTTAAAGAAACTCTTTGTGACTTATATATTATATATATTTCAGTTTTTCTGAAAGAAATTTTGTCTGTAGCTATAACCTACTGGTTAAAGTGAAGGTAACGTTTTCGTAAGTAGCATATGTTTTTAAGTACCTTATACTCAGTTAAATCCAGTCGCTAGGTTTTTTTTTCTCCAAAAAATGTAATTATTTTGGTATATTTTTATCTTTATTTTTCATTCCGTTACCTGCCGAATCTCCGCCCATCCTCCATTTCCTGTTTTCTGACACTGTGACGTATAGAGCGGTCCCACCCGCTCTATACGTGTCTAGTAAGCTCGTGCACATCGAGCATGGAGTAACTGCGCATGAGCATACTCTTTGGACACGGATATTTGCGCATGCGTTAATTGCGGTTGCTCGTCTCTACTGCGCTTCCTTTGTGCGCATGCGTGAAACGAGGACGCGCTCGCTTAGCCGAAAGAACTACAAAAGGCTACGCATGCGCATACATAACTAAACCTTGCTGACGTCAATTGACGGCCGCCTAACGGCCAGTGAATCAATTGGTTATTCAAACAACGTGATCGTTGTCTAGGAAAAAAAAAAGAAATAACGGGTTGATTTACTGGGAGCCGGATCGAGGATAAGAATCAAAGATATCTAAAGTTAGATTGAGGTACGTAAATAATGATGAATTAAAGTGCTATTATTTTGCAAAGAGATATTGATTTCTTTGAAACAGTACTATCCTTCACTTTAAGTATTCTGTTTTCAATATATAAGGTTAGGAGTTTGATTCCTGTCCAATACTTCTAATTTATTTAGTTGTTTATTCAGTTTATTAATTTAAAATGTCTGAAGACCCTAAACAAATTTCAGAAAAGTATGTTAAAAATTTAATTAACAGTTCTTTTGAACCTTTGAAACAACAGATGGATCAGCTCCAATCTGTTATTAACAATTTTAATGAAATACAAGGTCATGTTCACAAAAAGGCTTTAAGCAAGACTAAGCATATGAATATTAAGGGAAAACTTTCATCAGAAAGAAAATCTAATAAAGATCTGTCACGTCAGCATTGCTCTGACATTTCCATACCTGCACATAAATGCAGAAGTGAAAGCCCATGTGTTTCTGAAGCAGAATCAGATATTATTATACCTAAATGAAGTAAAATTTCTCGCAAAAGAAATTTAGAGTTGAATCTGATTCTTCTGACAATAATAATGAGGAGAATATTGAAATGGATGTAAAAAAATATGATTCTGATATTGAATCTTTTGATTCTTACAAATCTAACACTACTTTATTGAATGTATTCTCATCTTCCTCTGATGATTCCCCCAAACCCAAGAAAAGGAAGAAAGTTTTAAAAAATAAAAAACCTTGTGTTGCGGAAGATTTAGGTCTTCCCTATACAGACCCAAATGACATTCATCATCCCAGGTCTTCACAGTGGAGACCTTCAAAAAGAGTCTCAAAGTTTATTGATTTCTATATTAGAAGACCTCTATCTAAAAAGACAAAAAATACCCTCAAAGCTGAATGTCCCAGACCTGAATTACCCCATAATACCCATTTGACCCCTGAAATTGACCAAAATCTTTTTAAATTTATTGGAACAAAAAGGTCTAATATTAGATCTGGCCCTGACAGATTTTTAAAATCCTGTCAGGATAAATTATCAGATACCTTAGGACCCGTTACAAAACTATTTGAACTATCCGAGAATTTTTTATTAAACCCTATTATTGTAAGAGAATGGTTACAAAGGACAGTTTATTTGTTAGGTGACGCTAACACTTCATTAGCCTCTCAAAGTAGAAGGTTACTACTTCGCTGCATCAACCCTAAGATTACTGACTTTGCTTCCATGGAAATGGGTCCTGAAGCTGATGGCCTGTTGTTTGGTGACTCTGGCCTTAAACAGCTTAGTAATTATGTTAACACATTCAATTCATTAAACAAAATTAAAAATAATACACGAAAGATTTTTTACCAGAACCAACCCCAGAGAGTTTTTCAAAGGCTGGAAAAGGCAGAGACCGCTTTTCCAGCCGCTATTCAGCCACATCAAGGTCTCATTTCCACAACACTGTTACACCATCTACCTCCCACCAAAACTTTTTTCCCTCACGTTCGAGACAACGTTTTTCCAGAGGTTTCAGATCCAGGTTCAACAGAAGATCCTTCCAAGGTAAGTTCAATCACCTCTCTTTCCATTCCTTTTTTCCAACAAAGAATAGGTGGCAGATTAGCACTTTTCCTTTCAGAATGGCAAAGAATATCTCAAGATCCATGGATTTTACAGACTGTCACAGGCCTTCATTTAGAATTCATAAAACCACCTTTTCAAAATTCCTTGCCCAATCCAATAACATTTTCTCAAAAAGACCAATTACTCCTAGACAAAGAGATTTCAGACCTGATATCAAAAGATGTAGTTCAGCCTGCTCACAATTCAGAAAATTCTTTCATAAGCAATATGTTTCTAGTCCCAAAGAAAGAAGGCAGTTATCATCCTGTTATAAATTTATTTTCTAAAAAAAATTATTTTCTAATTTACAATCATTTCAAGATGGAAGGAATCCATTATCTCAGAGATTGTCTTTACAACAACGACTGGCTTGTAAGATTGGATTTGACAGATGCTTATATTATAATTCCAATTCATTTAAATTTCAGAAATTATCTTAGATTCCTCTGGAAAGAGACTTTATGGCAGTTTAAATGCCTTCCTTTTGGTCTTTCTTCGGCTCCTTGGGTCTTTACAAAAATTTTAAAACCTGTGGTAGCCTGGCTTCGGAAACGAGGAATTCGTCTAATTATTTACTTAGGCGATATTCTTCTTATTCATCAATCCCCTTCCATTCTTTAAGATCATCTTTCTATTACAATTTCCTTACTTCAAAGTTTGGGTTTTATTTATCAATTTCAAGAAATCGGCTTTGATTCCATCCCAAAATCTAACCTTCTTAGGTTTCAACATAGATACTATTTCTGCTTCTCTGAGTCTTCCTTTAGACAAGATAAAGAGGATAAAAAAGGAAATTTCTTATACCCTAAACAAGAAATGTTTTCCTCTTCGTCTTTTAGCCAGAATTATCGGCCTCCTTTCTTCCTCCATTCAAGCAATCTTTCCAGCTCCTCTACATTACAGAGCGCTTCAGAGATTGAAAATATTTTACCTCAGAAAAGGTTTTTCTTATCAACATCTGATTCACTTATCAGAAGAAGCTATAGAAGAATTGAATTGGTGGCTAATCAACATGGAAGCTTGGAATGGTAAAGTCATTTTTGGAAGCTCACCGGACATAATTATAGAATCAGATGCAAGCAACTCTGGTTGGGGAGCAAGATGTGGTTCTCAAATTTCGGGAGAAAAAAAATGGTCTCTTTCAGTAAAGAATCTTCATATAAATTGTCGGGAACTTTTGGCAGGAGCTTTTGCTATCAAAAGTTTTATCAAACATTCTCACCCCATTACGGTTCTTCTTCGTATGGACAATATATCAGCTGTTCAATATATAAACCGTTTAGGTGGAAAAACTTCAAGAATGTTATCGGTTTTAACCAAAGACTTTATTCATTATTGTCTTTCCCAAAACATATCTGTTCAAGCAGAATATCTTCCTGGTCTCAACAATCAAATGGCAAACTGGGGTTCGAGATACCTTATGGATTTCAGCGACTGGATGTTGAATCCTTCTCTCTTTCAACAAATTTGTCAATTGAGGGGTCCTTTTGTGATAGATCTTTTTGCCTCTCAGTTAAATCATCAGATTTACCCCTTTTTCAGTTGGAAACCAGACCCAGAAGCTCTAGCAATAGATGCTTTCCTCCAACAATGGCCTCCTCAAGGAGAATATGCTTTTCCTCCATTTTCAATGATTCTTCGGACTCTTATTTGTCAAGAGACATCAGATTTCCCTTCTGATCATGACTCCACTTTGGCCGAATCAAGTGTGGTACCCATATCTTCTGGAAATGTCCTTCCTTCCTCCAATTCTTCTTCCCAGTATTCCAGATCTTCTTACAGATCCAGGCGGAGAATTTCACACCTTAGTGCTTCAAGGCAATCTCCAGCTTGTAGCTTGGACGATTTCAGGGGATCCTGGTCTTGCAATGCACTTTCGGAGCAAGCTAAACTCCTCCTTCAAGACTCTTGGGCCCCTGGAACCAAAAAGTGTTATAGTTCCGCTTGGATTAAGTGGTCTAGCTGGTGCGGTAACAAACATTTGGATCCCATTTCAGTACCTTTAAATGAAATAATCAATTATTTATCTTCCCTTTTTGTTGAAGGTCTAGCTTATAGATCCATCAATGTAGCTAGATCAGCTATTTAAGCTAGTCATGAATTCTTTGATAATCTTCCCATTGGTCAAAATCCTACTATTTGCAAATTATTAAAATCCATTCGTCTCAAAAGACCCCCTACTCCTAAATATTCTTCTTTTTGGGATGTAGATTTGGTAATCTCTCTTTTCCAAAAATGGCAGGAGAATAATACATTATCATTAAAACAACTTTCTATCAAACTTGCAACTCTTTTATGTTTACTATCATGTAAAAGAGTTTCAGATGTTCGTGCTATTGATTATGATTCAAAAATGTTTTCTCCTCAAGGAGTAATTTTTACTTTATCTCGTAGAACTAAAACTCTATCTTCTTCTATTTTTTATCCCTACTGTTTTGAACAACCAAAACTCTGTATAGTTCTTTGTCTTAAAGAGTATGAATCCAGGATGGCTCATCTTAGATCATCTTCTTCTAAACAACTCTTAATTTCTTTTGTTTCTCCTCACTTACCAGTTTCTTCACCCACTATTAGTAGATGGGTCAAGAATGTTATGTTGGAAGCTGGAGTAGATGATATATTTTTTTTCACACTCTATTCGAGGAGCTTCAGCTTCTAAAGCTTTTTCTAAATCTGTTTCTTTACAGGATATTTTAAATGCTTCAGATTGGTCTGATGACAAAACTTTCAGACAATTTTATTTTAAACCTATTAACTCTATTGCTCAACAACTTGTTTTATAAATTAATTGTTATTGTATTTATTTATTTTTTATTTTGCTTTAAACTTGCAAAATAGGAGTCTCTGTTCTTGTAATAAAATTCTGATTATCCTATTTTCATTACGGAATAATCTAGATTTTATTAAAGAGACAGAGACGAGTATTTTCCCTCCACTATTTGATATGTTCCCTACCCTAAATATTTAAGATAAGTATTTATGTAATTCTAATAACTCTTTATTGTTTTTCTGTGCCGAATCCTTCCTCTACAGGATTTTAAGAGTTCGACTAGAAAATTTGATTCTTCTAAAGATGTTCTTCAATCAACTTCTTCAGTTTCGTCTGGCAAGTTTTCTTTTTCTTCCTGCAGGAGTATGCAGTTTTTCTTCAATCAACCTTTTGTTTCATCAAAGTTCTTCATATTATTCTGGATAGTTTTTTCGGGACTGTTCCTGCTTTTATTCTTTGGGAATGATTTGTGTTTTCTTCGCTTGAGTGAGAAAAGAGGAGGTTTTGCTACTGTTTGGACTTTATATGGTTACTATGACTCATCTGATTGGTCCTTACTATCTCTGACCACTAAAGGAATGTTCTCATTGGTCTCTTCTATCTATTCATTGTTAACATATTTTTTCTGTTAATATTCAAATGTTATTTCTTTAAATTGCTGTCTGAGTAGTAAAGTGAAAGGTAATGCAAAATACTCGTCTCTGTCTCTTTAATAAAATCTAGATTATTCCGTCATGAAAATAGGATAATCGGAATTTTTAATGGATTGGAAAATGTTGAAGTCTAAAAACCCAACAAAAATCCATGCAATACATTTCACATTAGAATGCTAATGGGTTGTAATGAGGACCACAATTACTTTATTTGCAGTATTTTCCCTGGTTTATGCACACACACATTACACAATATTATAAAACTAATATGAACGTCTTTACTTTTATTTCCAATCTGCATATTCAGACTGTGCCAACATATTCATTCATGTTTTACATTTAAATGCAGTAAACCCAAACTCTTATAGTATGAATTTTGTTTCTACTATTTTAATATCTGACATAGTATCAACATAAGAAATAAAACAAATTATTAATCTGTCAATTGAAATGCATGGAGACTTTCACAGGTTTACAACAACAATGCATTCATCTGTGTCGTCAGCTTCTAGAGCAAAGTTGAATGGAGCCACTGTGAAAAAAAAACAGAAAGATGTTTGTTATTATGAGTGACTAATGTAACAGTAAATACCTTCTAATTTCAAGGCAATTGTGTTGTCTTGCTAAAGATTAACATGTAAGCCAAGTCTACACATTTTTAAAACAAATTAATTACTTCATGCTGTTATGACGTTCTATGCTGTCCTAATAGCACTGGCCTTTACTGCCGTTAGGACGCCATGGAACGTCCTACCTTATATGGCATCTTGCAGCCTCCCTCTTTGATAAAATCAAGAATCGTATTGGGGTGCGTGCCTAGCAGCATAGGCAGTCCCCAAGATCCGATCGAAACCTTGAAATTACGTGATTGCATTGTATATTGCAAAGTAATTTTACTATGCATAACTAACCAATTTATATTAAAACCTTAAGGTGTTTACGACCCTTAAAAAAGACACTGATAAAAGCATTAGAGTAGTGAAGGTGATAGCTGTAGTCTGATGTTTTTATTTTATTGACAAGTGATACAGAGTAACAAGTGGGAAAATGTGGAAAAAAAGGATATAAACTATTCACTGGCTGGTTATTTTTTTGTCTGGTTCCTCTTTAAAATTCGCTTTGCTTCATAGAGAGTAAAATATGTCTTTAAAAAATGGTTTTATTACAAACTGGTATTAAAAGTATAATATACCGGTATTATTCAGTAAATTTGACGAAAGAGCTTTCATGGCTTGGCTTGTTTCAAAATTAATTATAATATGTACCTGTAGTTTTTGATAAAACATTTAAGCAAATGCCAGAGTTTAAATGTATTGCAGTGCAGTTCACTGTCGCACTATTAGAAGCAAAGTTCATGATCAAAGGTTTCACTCTAACAATGACACATTTTAAAAAGCAGCATTTTATGCAAACACAAATATTTTTGTAAATGCATCCTTACTAGAGTTACAACTTTGATTGTGCATTAGGGCTGACTGCATTTGCTGAGATAGGTGCATATATAGAGGCACGCTCCTTATGCACATGCCGGTGAAATCGCTTTTGTGATCCCCGGGGGACACGAGGAAACATAATATACATGCTCACGGGTTTTTATCTTAACAGCAGGAGGTAGTGTGCACAATAAAAATGATAATGTTAAAAAAAAGAATTGCAAAAATACCTATAATTATATTTAAATGATCAGCTTTGCATTTCAGAATATATTTTTCTGTTTTGTTTTGTTTGTTTTATATTAGCCCCATGAATAGAGGTTAATTGATATAAAACTATGTTTTAAACAATTAAAACTGTAATTTTGTTAGCAACCCTATCTATGTTCATAATAATAATAATAATAATAATAATAATTATCATAATGAATAATCCTTTACATGCCTTTTTTATAATTCAGGACAGACATTGTTTTTTGCAAATGTAGAATTTAATATTGCATTTTGTTAAACATCATCTGCCATTTGCCTGCCATGCATGGCTGAGAATATAAATGTTTTTATTTAATTATTTTGCATAATTTAACATCACTAACAAAAACTGAGGCATTACTTTACTTCTAGATTAATAATATAAATAAATAAGAAATAATTAAGATAAACAAACAACAAC
This sequence comes from Bombina bombina, assembly GCF_027579735.1. Taxonomy (NCBI): domain Eukaryota; kingdom Metazoa; phylum Chordata; class Amphibia; order Anura; family Bombinatoridae; genus Bombina; species Bombina bombina. The sequence continues at coordinate 1,151,352,736 of NC_069502.1, read as the reverse complement.
AAAAATACTGAGACAGAAGTGATCCCTGTACCGATTAAAGGGACATTAAACACGTTTTAATTAGAAAACATTTTTGTTGTGTTGCTATAGAAAAACATCAGAAAATACTTAATATTTTTAAAACAAAATAACATCCCTTTTCTGCAATTATCAATAGCCAAACTCCACTCACCACTTGCCTTATTTGGAGTAACCAATCTGGGCTTAATTCTGCAGACAACAAGGCTAATCACTGTTATAAAGTTAGTATAAAGTAAATTGTGACATATCTGTAGCAGAGTTATAGCCTTGAGAAGTCATCAGGCTCTATTTTCAGAGCTAAAGTACATGAAAAGGGAGCAAAATAAACAATAAAAATATATTGTAAAGAATTCCGAAAATGGCAGGGTGGTGAAAGAATCGAGCTTCGGGATGCAGCGAAGGCAAATGGATGCAGCGAAGGCAAACGGAGCATTAAAAAAAAAAAAAAACACCGCCCGCACGAAGTATAACAAAAAAAAAAGGAACCTCCCACACAAAGTATTAACACCTACACCGCAAACCTACACATCGCAAAACAATAAAGTAATTAACCCCTTAATCCCTTAACCATCAACCACCCACATCGCAATAAACCTAATTAACCTATTAACACCTAAACCGCAAACCCCCCACATCGCATTAAACATAATTAACCTATTAACACCTAAACCGCAAAACCCACACATCGCAATAAACCTAATTACCCTATTAACCCCTAAACCACAAAAACCCCACATCGCAATAAATTTAATTACCCTATTAACCCCTAAACCACAAAACTCCCACATCGCAATAAACATAATTAACCTATTAACCCCTAAACCCCAAAACCCACACATCGCAATAAACCTATTTACCCTATTAACCCCTAAACCCCACATCACAATAAACCTAATTAACCTATTAACCCCTTAAACCACCAAAACCCACAAGGCAAATAACTAATTGAATTACTAAGCACCCTAACCTAACACCCCTAAATTAACACAAATTAACTAAACTAAAAAATACTAAAGTTACAAAAAAATACTAACATTACAGATAATAAAAAACAAATTACCAAAGTTTACAAAATTAAACCTAATCCCTATGAAAATAAAAAGCCCCCCCCCAAAATAAAAACACCCCTTTATCTAAGAATAAACTGCCAGTAGCCCTTAAAAGGGCTTTTTGCAGGACATTGCCCCAAGATAAACAGCTCTTTTACAGAAAAAAGTCTAAGTCCCCCAACAGTAAACCCCCCACCAACCAAATCCCCCAAAATAAAAGAACCTAACACTAAAAAACCTACACTACCCATTGCCCTAAAAAGGGCATTTGTTTGGGCATTGGCCTTAAAAAGGGCATTTAGCTCTTTTACTGCCCATCCCCAATCTAAATAAAACAAAGCCCCCCCAAAAGCACTTAAAAAAAACTAAGTCTAAGCCCTAGGTTGCTACTCACCATTCCTGAAGTCCAGTGAAGAAGGTCTTCTTCCAAGTGGCGACCTCTTCTTTCTTCTTCCAGGAACATCCGGCATGGAGCGGAGCTGAAGACCGGCGACCCTGGAACTGAAGACCGGCTAACACGGAGCCATGGATTGTGGAGGATCCTCTTCGTACGATCGCCGCCGTACACTGAATAGTGAATTCAAGGTACACGATTAAAGATCGCGTCCCTTGAATTCCTATTGGCTGATTTGATTCTTCAAATTCAAATCAGACAATAGGATGAGAGCTACTCAAATCCTATTGGCTGTTCAAATCAGCCAATAGGATGAGAGCTACTGAAATTCTATTGGCTGATTTGAATAACCGAATTTCAGAAGAGCTGAATGCCCTTTTAAGGGCAATGCCCATACAAATGCCCTTTTCAGGGCAATGGATAGTTTAGTTTTTTTAGTGTTAGGTTTATTTATTTTGGGGGGTGGGTTTTACTGTTAGGGGGGACTTAGAATTTTTGGTAACTGCAAAAGAGCTGCCCTACAAAAATTTCTTTTAAGGGCTATTGGTAGTTTAGCATTAGATTAGTTTTTTTGTTGTTGTTTTCATAGGGATTAGGTTTTAATTTTTTATTTTTGATAATTTGTTTATTTTTTTTATTTAGCAACACATAGACTGAGAGGGGAGAGAGAGCAAAAGAGAGGGGGAGAGATCAAAAGAGAAGGGGGAGAGAGAGCAAAAGAGAGGGGTAGAGAGAGCAAAAGAGGGGGGAGGGAGAGATCGCAAAAAGGGTGGTGAAAGGATCCACCTGGATGGATTCTTTCACCACCCTGCCATTTTCAGAATTAGGTGGATTCCAAAATTGGCAGGGTGGTTCCGTCACCACAATAGACTGCCCTTCCGAAAATGACAGGGTGGTTCGGTGGTTCCGTCACCACAATAGACTGCCCTCTGGGCAGGCTTTCCCACAAGTTTTATATTAAAATTCCCAAGGAATTTACTGTCCCTTTAAAACCCGTGAACGTTTTACGTAAAAAGTGAGAGGAACAAATCAAAAACTCAAAAACAATAAATACATTTAAATAACAAATGCAGGCAGAGAACTCAAATTATTTGTAACTTTTACTGTACCTCTGGTAACGTGAGTGTGATTTCTCCACTTTTTTTTACATCCAAGAGCTGAAACATTTCTATAGTAAAGAAAAAAAAGTTAAATAAAATATAGTTTAGATATTTATGTTCTAGAGAAATAAGCAGTTCATGGTTTTATTACCCATGTAACAATTACACTCACCCTGTAATTAAATTCACAATATTAACTTATCAAACAAACTGGTCATCATACTGTTGTCATACTTCTATGTCTGAGCTGGTTAGAAACTAACATGAAAAACGTGATTGTAAAACTCTGTCCCTAGAGATTAATTCCTTGCTGGCGAAAAAAGAGAACTCCTACAGCTACATTAGTGAACAGGAAAACACACACAAACATGTATCTAAGAATATACATTAAAGGGACATGAAACACTATAAGATATAGGTATATAGGTAATATAAAATGATAAATCATATATATATATATATATATATATATAAAGTCTGCAATAAACGTTCATTATTTATTTTGTCCCCTTTTCCAGTAATTCCATTCTGAAATTATGAGTTAAGTTCCTCTTAGAAATGGAAGTGCAGAACACTGCAATATTCTACACAGCCATTGGCTGCACACTCTAGTGACCTATTTATAACTGTCCCTAATTAGCCACAGCAGAGAAGGTAACCTAAGTTACAAATGGCGGCTCCCATTGTTTTATAGACACTAAAACGTATTTTGTCAATATTAAAACAGCTAATGAAACTTTAAAAAAATACATCTACATGTTATTGTCAAACTAATCTTTTCTTTGAATGCATCAATCTGTCTAGCATTTATTTAGTGTTTAAAGGGACATAATACTCATATTCTAAATCACTTGAAACTGATGCAGTATAACTGTAAAAAGCTGACAGGAAAATGTCACCTAAGCATCTCTATGTAAAAAGGAAGATATTTTACCTCACAATCTCCTCAGCTCAGCTAACTTCTGTGTAAAAAGTCATACTCAACTGCTGCTCAGCTACAGGTAAAAAAATGTTTTTTTTTAAAAAATGAAGAAATGAACAGCAACCAATCAGCATCAACAGTGCTGAGGTCATGAACTCTTTTACTGTGATCTCATGAGATTTGACTTAACTCTCATGAGATTTCATGGTAAACATCCTTAAGCTGAAAAGGGAAATAAGATGAGAGTGCACGCAAGCACGCTCCTTCTGCTGTCCCGGGACAGAAATACTGATTTGTTGCTTAGAAGTCCTTTACAATGGGATGTGGCTAATGATAAACTTTTGAGGTAAAATATCTTTCTTTTTTACTTAGAGATGTTCAGGTGATATTTTCTAGTCAGCTTTTTACAGCTATACTGCATCAAATTAAAGTGTTTAAACATTTGGGTATTATGGCCCTTTAATGTCACTTTAATGTTTCTTGAAAGATGCGTAATCTTTTCTTCCATTCAATGTATCTTCATGCTGTCCCCACAGCACATTGACTATTTAATGCAAGCTTCCCCCTTATATTGGCTGTTTTTTTTTTTAATTCTATTTCAAATCAGCCAGTAAAATGAACACTTTTTCTATTGGCTGATTTGAATTAGAAATAAGGGTGGAGCTTGCATTTTATCGTCAGTGTGCTGCGGGGAAAGCATGAAGACACATTGGATGGAAGATTGAAGAAAGAAGATGCACCGGATGGAAGCTAGAAGATGGAAGAAGAGGACAGCCCCAAAGGAGCGTCGCCATGGACCTACAGCTGCCCCCTAAAGAGCTGGATACAAGTTGGTGAGTACCAACTTTAGGATAGGTTTTTTCTATTTGGCCAAAGAGCTATGTCACTTATGCTGTTTTTAGGGTATTTTTTAGGATAAGTTTTTCTAACAGGTTTTTTTTTAGTATAGAGTTGTTTTTTTTACTTTGCAAAAGAGCTTAATCTCTTATGCCCTTTCAGTGCATTTTTAGGATAGGTCTCTATTATTTAGGTTTGGTTTAGTATAGGGTTTTTTATGTGCAAAAGTGCTTAATCACTGATGCCCTTTTCAGGGCATTTTTAGCTTAGTTTTTTTGGGGGGATAGGGTTTTTAGATTAGGTTTTCTTAGATTAGGAATTTTTTAAAGAGAGTTTTTATTTTATTTTAAGCCGTGATCCCTATTATTTCCTATGGAAGACACATTGCCACAGCGAGGTTCATCCCCGTTTTTTCCAATATATCCACAGATAAATGGGCTACGAGCCTGGTGAACCCAAACAGACAATTTCTTGTCGGCCTGTTGATTTGAATATCAGGGCCTGAGACAGAATGTTGGTGCACAGGGCACTAATAGCATATGTGGGTATGACACGGAAAAACAGTAATAACCTTTGCTAGAAGCATTCTTGCTAATGAAAGTATATTGGAAAACAGTTTATATTTAAAATAGAAATGCACCCTGCTCTTTTCAAATTTGACCTCTCTATTTAACAGTATTTAGATGCTACTTACTAAACAATGTTTCCAGACGTATCACACATGAGATAAACCCATCAAAATTAATGGTCACATCACTGGACGCGAATCGTTGTACAATTCTCTGCTGAATCTTCTCATTAAGAGTAAAACCTAATAAAACACAGTGATTATAATAAGCTGATAACATTGCACAATATGAATCTAATTTGATGTTTCTACATAACAAAATAAAACAACTTTTTAAGATAGTGTTTTGGGTCAAGTCATCCTTTCACTTCTCATCTATGGCTTTCACAATCTGGGGCTTGGGTGTCCTAATCAAAGTACATACAAGTGTCTTTAATTTGAGGAGTTTAAGCTAAAGGCTGCCAAATGTGCGTTAGATTACAAGTGGGGAGCAAAAATATTAGCGCTATTGTGCGTTAACATCGCTATCATATGAAGAACTTCACTACTTGCGCATTAGTGCTTGAGCGCTATCCAATATGAATTGTAGTGCATGCACCCCTAGAAGTCTATCACGTGAGGGATTAAGTGCACACAAGCTATCCAATGTGCAGTTGTTAACTCGCACTAGACTATTGCTCGAGTGAGAAAAAATTACTTTGGACTTGCAATGTGACCACAAAAATAAAAGCTTGATTAATTGCGCTTCACTGATGTTAACGCACAATAGTGCTGATGGTTTTGAGATCCACTTGTAATCTAGCCCTTTATGTCTGACAAAAATGAAGTAGAAGCTATTTAAATTTAAACTAACATGCCAGTATTAGTTGTTCACTTCCTGCCAGGGCTAACTGACTTATATATACCTTATACTTAAAGGGACATTATACACTCATTTTTTCTTTGCATAAATGTTTTGTAGATTATCTATTTATATAGCCCATAAAGTTGTTTTTTTTTAAATAAATGTATAGTTTTGCTTATTTTTAAATAACATTGCTCTGATTTTCAGACTCCTAACCAAGCCCCAAAGTTTTATGTGAATACCGTCAGCTTCCTTCTCCAGCTTGCTCCTGTTTGTGTAAAGGGTCTTTTCATATGCAAAAGAAGGGGGAGGGGGGGGGGGGAGTGTCTTATTTGCCACTTGCAGTAGGCTTTCCAGCTACCTTTTCAACAGAGCCAAACTGACAGCTTCTAAGTAAGTTTTTAAACAGTTTTATACTGGATTTTTATATCAGTATCTGTGCATCTTATTCTTTATAGTAGTGTCTATTACATGCAGTTATATGAAAATGAGTGTATACTGTCCCTTTAAGCTTGATAAGTACTAGCTTACTATAACTACAAATGCAAAGCATTAAATGTATGGCAAGTTGTTCCTTTAGGTTTATTGTTGTATTCAAAACAGCTGATTTTGCTCATTAAAACCACCACCCATTTTTCTCTAGGACATGTCTATTCAAATGGACTGAGCTTGCAGTAAGAGCAGCGTTCAGAAAGAGCCACCTAGGAATCCTCAAGGAAAGTGGTCTCTACTGGCTAATTGATGCCCAGGCACCCCAGGGAAGTGGCCCCTGTTCATCAATAGGTTCTCAAGCACCTCAGGAAAGAGGTCCCTGCTCACCAAAAGCCACCAGAAACCCTCAAATAAAGTGGCCCCTGCTCCCCAATAGGCACCCAAGCATTTTGGGAATATGGATCCAGCTCATCAATGGGTGTCCAGTAAGGACAAGCCACTTTCCTTGAGGGCTCATAGGCGGCTATTGGCAAGCAGGGGCCACTTTCCCAGGGTGCCTGGGTGCCTATTTGCCTTGGCTACATTCCCATGGTGTTTTTACAAGCAAAGGACCCTTCCCTGGGGTGCCTAGGCTAATATTGGCAAACAGGGGCCACTTTTCTTGTCACCTGAGTGCCTATTGTGCCTGTACACCTACTGGGCAAGCAGGGGTCACTTTCCCAGGGTGTCTGGGCATCTATTGGCTAAAAAGGTTCCCTTTCCTGGAGTGCATAGGTCCCTATTAGCAAACAGGGGCCACTTTCCTGGGGTGCTTGGAAGCCTATTGACAAGGAGGGGTCACTTTCCCAGAGTGCCATGGCTTTGAAAGCTGAAGAAAATGCACAAATATATGAATTTCTAAAAAACTATTTGCCTGACTTCTAATTTGGCAAAAGGCTTTTGCCTAGGCTAATGGTTTTTAAAACTGAAACAATACTAAAATACCTATTTGCCTAAAATAACTATTTGCCTACCACATATATACCGTATATTGCTCATGAGGTCATACAGAATTTGTTTGTTGACAAAAATCCTGCTATTTCTCATGGAGAATTTCTTCAGGGCAACAGAAGAGCAGCAACTTACATAAAGTAGTAGTTAGTGTGCCACTGCTACAAACCAGCAGCAGCACAAAATAAAGTTGTTTTTTAAAAATATATTTTTAATTTTGTTAATTATTTTGTATGCGGTCAGGACTGACCAAGACTAAAATGAAGCTTATATACTTGGCTTGCACAACTGACATTGTTGGAATAGTATAAATCTGAAGCCTCTCTAACTGCATTAAAGGGACATTATACACTAGATTTTTCTTTGCATAAATGTTTGGAGATGATCCATTTATATAGCCCATACAGGTTTTTTTTTTTTTTTTTAAATGTATAGTTTTGCTTATTTTTAAATAACATTGCTCTGATTTTCATACTCCTAAGCAAGCCCCAAAGTTATAGGAGAATACTGATGTATACCTACTCTAGCTTGCTCCTGTGTGTGTAAAGGGTCTTTTCATATGCGGAGGAAGGGAAGGGGGGAGTGTCTGCTATTTCCCATTTGCAGTGGGTGTTCCAGCTACCTTTTTAACAGAGCTAAACCGGGAGCTTCTAAGTAAGTTTTAAAACCGTTTTATACTGGATTTTTAGATCAATATCTGTGCATATTATTCTTTATAGTAGTGTCTATTATATGCAGTTATATGAAAATTGGTGTATACTGTCCCTTTAACGTCACTGGTCTGTCTATGGGAATCGTTTTTTTCAATAGAACTGTACTGTCTATTATATGATTAATGTGTTGATGACATCGGGTGGTTGTATAGTTCCTCACAAGAATGAAACAGGAAGTGTCCTGCTTTTTGTTAATAAAGTTCACAACTTGTTAATGAAAATGTTTACATTCAGTTTGCAGAAGCCATCTTAAAGGGACAGTCAAGACCAGATTTTTTGTTGTTTAAAAATATAGATAATCCCTTTATTACCCATTCCCCAGTTTTGCATAACCAACACAGTTATAATGATACACATTTTACCTCTGTAATTACCTTATATCTAAGTAGGGTTGCCACCAATCCCTTAAAATACAGAACACTTATAAGCTACACATGCTGCAGGGTGTGCAGGGAGGAATATGAATAGTGCTGTCCATAAACACAACACATGTTCCACCCTGCACACCCTGCAGCATGTGTAACTCATAAGTTCCCAGGAAAACATGACTGAGGTGATAACCCTATATCTAAGCCTCAGCAAACTGCCCCCTTATTTCATTTATTTTGACAGAATTGCATTTTAGCCAATCAGTGCTCACTCCTAGGTAACTTCACGTGTGTGAGCTCAATGTTATCTATATGAAACACATGAACTAACGCCCGCTAATGGTGAACAAATGTCAAAATGCATTTAGAGTAGAGGCAGCCTTCAAGGTCTAAGAAATTAGCATATGAACCTCCTAGGTGTAGCTTTCAACTAAGAATACCAAGAGAACAAAGCAAAATTGGTAATAAAAGTAAGTGGGCAAGTTGTTTAAAATCAAATGCCCTATTTGAATCATGAAAGGTGTTTTTGGACTTGACTGTCCCTTTAAGTTTTCAGAAGCATACAAATCAGCTCTTTATATTTGCCTCTAGATATACATATGCCTGTAAGTTATTTTACTGTTTAACAAGAGTTCATTGTACATTTGAATTGCACTGCTATTTTGCTGTAAGATTTAAATGTAAGTTCTCTGTATTAAAAATATGTATTATTGTATGAATCTGTAAGCACCATGTGTAAGTACATATTGTAATTTCTATTTATCTTATTGTATTGCAGTTTTACAAAGTAAGAATTATTCAGAAGTAAAATCAGTTTGGAATAAACACAAGGATATTTCTGTCTGTTTTGTTAACTAGCTGTCTAGCTATCAGTTAGTGAGGACAATATAGTAAAAAGGCATGCATATAACAGGGGAAGATACAAAGGCTGCATTTTAAAGTAAAATGCAGTAAATAGAAGGCAAACATACAAGACCTGCAATTTAAAGTGAAAGGCAATAAAAAGCATCTACACAAGAACTGCATTTAAAATATTGCGCTACTTTAACCTGATCACTATGAACCAAGATAAGAGTGTTGATATGACGCAGCAAACTGTAGAGACCAGATCCTATGCCTCTGGCTCTAAATATTCAGCGCGCTCCTGCAGATCATCAGCCAGTTCTGCAGGACTCAGAGCCCGTGCTAAAGCGCAAGCAGCCCAGGCACAAATTTCTTATGCTGAAAAAGAAGCAGACATGATAAAGCAGAAAGCAGCACTAGAATCAGAGGCAGCTAGGCACAAAGCAGATATGGAAGCAGAAGCAGCAAAGTGTGAAGCTGAAACAGCGCAACGCAAGGCAGAGTTAGAAGCTAATATGCATGTGCTAAACATTCAAAGGGCAGCAGTTGCAGCATCTGCAGAAGCAACAGTCTATGAAGCAGCAGCTGAACTAGAAGAGGAATCACTTCAAGATTTTGCAGAAATAACTACTCATGATTCAGTACAAAGGACTTGTGAGTATATACAGAACCATGCTCTGGACCAAGATAAAACAGAGTATGCTTCTATCCAACCTATGTTCAGCATGACACCACAGTTTCCTGACTCAACATATTTACAGTCCACTCCAAGTATTCCTGACTTGCACCCTCCTTACCAGACTGACACTGCAAATGTCTCAACACCAAGGGTGCACTTTCAAGAAATCAGAGGCTATGTTGATCCACAACATCCATCACATTATATGGACTCTCACATATCCCCTTTCAGAAATAGTCCATTAGGAACTTCAGGGACTACTGACCTAGCAGAGCACCCGATTTGCTGAGAGTTAGTGAGTACAGGGCTACTAACATTTGATGGTTGACCAGAGAACTATTGGGCATAGAAGAAAACATCATTCCAAGGTGTCACCAGAAATCTTAATCTTACAGCCAGAGAAGAGCTAGATCTACTGACAAAGTTGCTTGGACTAGAGTCATCTCAACAGGCCAAGAGAATCAGGTCAGTGTATGTTCATAACCCAATTGATGGAGTTAAAATGTTATGGCAGAGATTAGAAGACTGTTATGGCAGCCCTGAAGCTATTGAAAATGCAATGTTAAAGAAGTTAGAAAATGTCCCCCAAATCTCTGACAAAGACAACATAAAGTTAAGAGAACTTGGTGACATGTTGTTGGAAGGGAACACAGCTAAGACAGAAGACTATCTGCCAGGACTGGCATACCACCAGACACCAAAGACTGCAAAGGTAACATAAGATGCAGAGAATGCAACAGTGACCAGCATTGCATCCAGGTCCAGCTCCCTGGGCAGCAGAGACTCCTTTACCTAAGGGAGAGCAAGAGGAAGCTACTTCATCCACTGTCATATCCAAGTGTACAGAGGTATGCAGGAAAGAGACAAGGCCCAGATCACATTCCAAGATTTGTTTAGTGACTGAATATCCCTCTAACAAACGTGACTGTAGAAATGTATGAAGTGTTAGATGATCAAAGTAACCGTTCATTAGCCAAATCAGAGTTTTTTAATGTGTGTGGTGAAACATTTTCCTACACTCTAATAACATGCTGAGACATTATGGAGAAAACAGGATGTAGGGTATCCAACTTCACTGGAAAACAAGTATAAAACTGCCCACATTCATTGAATGTGAGTGACATGATACCTGATGACAGGTCAGAAATTCCAACACCTGAGATTACACAGCATTTCCCTCATCTAGAATCCCTTACAGATAAGATCCCAGCACTTGATCCTAATGCACAAATACTTCTCTTGCTAGGAAGAGACATTCTGAAGGTGCACAAGGTACGTGAGCAGATTAATTAGCCCCACAGCAGTCCTTATGCAAAACATTTGGATTTAGGTTGGATTATAGTTGGGGAAGCATGCTTAGGATGAGCTCAAAGACCAGTAGATGTGAACTCTTTCAAGACAAATGTGCTGCCTTGTGGACCCACTTTTCTATTCACTAAGAAACAATGATAACACTCTCAGGTGTAAATAGGGGCACTATCACAAAGGTAAATATATATGTATACCAAAAGAAAAGAAAATGTGGTATATAAAACTAGTGCCAAAGTAAGACACCAACTACCCCTCCTATCTCAATCTATATGATTAGATATACAAAATGTAATTGTCAATACATATGAACTACATCAAACATAAATAGTCCAATAAAAATTGTGTGTAGGTTACACAGATAAGGCAGCTCTCCTCACAGTATAAGGCCATCCACTTCCAAGTTGCTGCTTTTTTAACACTTTGGTGACCTATTCCCACGACCTGATGGTTTGGCGCAGAGAGGTGGAACCCAAGGGTGACAAACACACTAACCTACTGCAAGGGGAAAAGGCACTTTTCTATTCAGCCTGTGTACTAGCTATATACAGGTAAAAGCTTGTAAACAACAGCCATACACTTCCTCATTGTGTTATTAAGGAACTTCAACTCACAATGTGGACAGTTTAGATCAGGGGTGCCCACACTTTTCTGTGTTGGGATCTACTTTTCAAATGACCAGCTCAACGAGATCTACCCACTAAAAATGGGCCGGCTCCTAAGCTTACATTCCTGCTTTTTCAAATAAAGATACCAAGAGAATGAAGAGAAACTGATAATAGGAGTAAATTAGAAAGTTGTTTAAAATTGCATGTTTGTCATGGGACCAGGAAGAACCCTTTTACCTTGGTACTGGGTATCCTCCCGGTGTCCTCATGCTGCCGACATGGTGGGCATACGCGGGTTCATGTGTGCACGTGCAAAGCAGCTCCCTCATTAGTAGTGTTGCGGATGCCAGGACGCGCATGCACTCGCATTGCAGGAGCGTGCATCATGTTCCTAACACCGGCTCAGGGCAGGGAGTTTCTAGAGGACACTCCTTCATTAACTAACCTCCCTATTGGTTACCTGGAGCTGATGCTTCCAGGTTGTCATGGTAATGGGGGTGTTCCTGGTCCCTGTATGCCTTTATAGCCCAGGCACTCCCCTACTTCAGTGCTAGGATATTCTGCCTTGTTTTCAGAGACCAAGCATTATTTCTCCTGTTACACCTTTTCCTGAGTCCTTTTTTCCCTACAATTCTGACTTGTTATTTACTTTGGCTTAAATTTTTGACTATGTATACCACCACCTGCCCTGACTACGAAATTGTTTGACCAAGCCTTACTTAGGATTATTTATTGCAACCTGTCTCTCCTGCTACTGGGTTTCAGTCCTTGTAAATTGGAGGTTACATCCTCCAAGGTTACAATGTTCTATATCTGAATCATGAAAAAAATAAAATGTGTTTTTCATATCCCTTTATGGTTGCATTATTTAGCAACAGATTAATCCTGACGACAAAAGTAGCACCGACTTTAATTCGAGTTAACAGGAGCAACCCCTTGTGCCATGTTACAAAACACTGCATTCAAATTACTGCCACTGACCCCCTTTACTTTGCGCTGTGGGCTTGGCCTGATATGACCAAGTGAGGCTTACACAAATAAATTTCAATAGCGCGCCATGCAGACCATTTTTTACCGGGTCAACACGTTCATTTGCCAGATGTCAATCAGACTTGTTCCTTTAGCATAGCACAGCAGCATCCGCCTCTACTTTTTCTATCTATTGACACTTACTCTCCTAACTATACTATACAACCATATCCATTGGGAAAGTATTCACTCAACCATGCTTTTGATAGACCAATTGTGTTGTTGTTCAAAAATCATCTACATTGATTGGTTGAAATCGATGTCCCTCAAGATCAAATCCTACAGCACTTTTCGTGTCCTTTTAATGACCTGCCCCTGCACACACTGCGGTAGATAAAGCGGTATCCCTAGCAACCATACTCTACTCATGCCCCAGTGTTTAGATTGCATAACTTGACCGCATCATTTTGATCACATCGGCTGCAATCTACCTATTGGGCACCCCTGGTTTAGATGATAATGTGTTTGTTACAATTCCAAACGATGACAAACCTGTTATGTCTATTGAAGATGGTATGTTACTTAGTGTAGTTGAAAAATAAATGTTTATTGATAAAGCAAATTACTGAGTAGCACCCCTACCATTTCACTCACCTCGCCTTAGACTACCAAACCACATAGAGCAAGCCCAGAAAAGACCCCTTGCTCTACAGCATTCCTTTGTGAAGAAACCTGAGATGAAGGAACATTTTGTCAACTTTATGCAAAAGATCTTTGACCATGACCAAGCAGAACCTGACCCACCATTGGAACCAGATGAGGAGTGTTGGTACCTAACAATCTTTGGTGTCTATCACCCTCAGAAGCCACGATGGATCAGAGTAGTTTTCGACTCAAGTGCTTAGTTTGAAGGCATCTCACTGAATGACACATTACTCATTGGACCTACTAGGTGTCGTTTTATGTATCCGCAAAGAACAAGTTGCAATTACTACTGATGTACTACAAATGTACAACAAAACTCTTTGAGGGTTAGAGAAGATCACCGTAACTATTTGAGATTTCTTTGGTTTTGTGACAATGACCTTAACAAAGAGATCACAGAGTTCAGGATAAAGGTACACATCTTTGGGAACAGCCCTTCTCCAGCCATAGCCATTTATGGTCTAAGACAAATAGCAAAGCAAAGAAAGAGTGAGTATGGTGAAGATGCAGAACAGTTTATCTTGAGAAATTTCTATGTAGATGATGTGCTCGCATTTGTGCCTACTGAAGCACTCAGTCTCCTGCTTGGATATGCTTGCAGGATCAAATCTCAAGCTGCACAAAGTGGCGTCCAATAGAAGTTCAGTAATGAAAGCATTTCCTGCAGATGACAGAGCTAGAGATCTAAATGACCTTGTTTTAGGTGTCAATCCTCTGCCCCTTCAACAGAGCTTAGGAGTTTTACTTTTCAAGTGTTTAAGGAGGTAAAACCGTTCACACGGAAAGGTATCCTGGCTAGAGTAAATAGTCTTTATGACCCACTTGGGTTTGCAGCTCCAATCACTATGCAAGGTAAAGCTTTAGTCGGATAACTCTCAATAGACCAATGTGATTAGGATTCCCCATTCTCACCAGATAGAGAAGCTCAGTGGAGAGCATGGACAGAAGACCTGATTCATCTTGAAGATTTCAGTATTTTCAGACCCTATGTGCCAGTGTCACTATCATCCACAGTGAGAAAGGAGGTATGTGGGTTTTTTATGCTTCTACTGTAGTGCTAGCAGCTGTGAAATTACTCAGAGTCATAGACAGAAATGGTCAGTGTCATGTAGGCTTTATTATGGGCAAATCTAAACTAGCTCCAAGTCCAGCCCACACAGTGCCATGTTTAGAATTATGTCCAGCTGTTTTGTCAGTTGAGTTAGCTGAACTTATTACTGAAGAAATGGACATTTAACTTTATGCAGTTAAAGGGACAGTCAACACCAGATTTTTGTTGTTTAAAAAGATAGATAATCCCTTTATTACCCATTCCACAGTTTTGCATAACCAACACAGTTATAATAATACACTTTTTACCTCTGTAATTACCTTGTATCTAAGTCTCAGCAAACTGACCCTTATTTTAGTTCTATTGACAGAATTGCATTTTAGCCAATCAGTGCTGACTCCTAGGTAACTTCACATGCATGAGCTCAATGTTATCTATATAAAACACATGAACTAACACCCTCTAGTGGTGAAAAAATGTCAAAATGCATTTAGATTAGAGGCGGCCTTCAAGGTCTAAGAAATTAGCATATGAACCTCCTAGGTTTAGCTTTCATCTAAGAATACCAAGAGAACAAAGCAAAATTGGTGATAAAAGTAAATTGGAAAGTTGTTTAAAATCACATGCCCTATTTGAGTCATGAACATTTTTTTTTGGACTTGACTGTCCCTTTAAAGGGACAGTCTGTACAGTGAATCTGCAGCTTTTCCTACATTTGCATAAAACACTGCCCATTAAACATTACACAAACAGCTCCAGCATGACGGCTGGCTGAAAGCACACTACTTAGGGAGGGAGGTAAAAACCTTATCTCTATAAGTCATGTGTATTACGTCCGTATTCATATGCTGTTAAAGAAACTTTTAGCAGCTTTAGAAGCAAAATAGCTTATGCATGTTAATTAAAAACTTTCTCTACTTTAATTTTTTTATTTAAGTAGCCAATTTTTTTGGGGTGAATAATGTCCCTTTAAATATTACACTGATAGCAAAATTGTGTTGGGTTATATTCACAATACTTCTATGAGATTTTATGGATATGTCTGAAACAGAATAATCCATATTAGAAAATCCACTAATCTAGATCAGTGACATTACATTACCACTAGACAGAATCCAGCAGATCATGGTACTAGATCAATTCATGCAGCTCCCCTAAAACATACCAACTGGTTCTCAGGCCCAGATTTCTTACGTCATGCAGATACAAGTAATCAATCTGAAGCCAATGTATTTGACCTCATTGAACCAGATTCTGACAGCGAGTTCAAACCTGAAGTGACAGCTTTAATAACTGAAGTGTATGAACGCAAGTTAGACTCACATAGATTATTCAGATTCTTTAATTGGAAGTCTCTTGTGAGAGGTATAGCAACACTTATTCACATTTCCAAGTCATTTTCCAGCAGCACACAAAATGAGTCATGTACAGGCTGGCATTGCTACAAAGGGTTATGCCATTCATTAGATTTCTTACCAGCTGAAACAGCGATTATCAAATTTGTCCAACAAGAGGTGTTTTGAGTAAAGATAAGGTCTTTATTAAAAGAAAACAAAATCCCTGATCAAAGCCCAATTAAATGTTAGAATCCTATAATTGACAAAGATGGATTGATTAGAGTAGAAGGGCGTTTGTTTAATGCAGACATGACTGAAACATCCACTTATAATTCCACCCAATCATCACATAGCTACACTCTTAGTTAAACATTATCATGAAAAGGTAGCACATCAAGGTCGTCACTTTACTGAAGGTGCACTACGTTCAGCAGGCTTGTGGATCATTAGAGCTAAAAATTTAATTTCCAGTGTTGTACATAAGTGTGTGATCTGTAGGAAGCTGAGAGGAAGGCTGCAAGAACAGAAGATGTCATATCTCCCAACAGACAGACTTACTGTAGCTCCTCCATTCTCTCATGTTGGGCTTGATGTTTTTTGTCCTTGGAATGTAGTATCTCGCTATACTAGAGGACACTCTGCAGAGAGTAAGAGATGGGCTGTGATGTTCACTTGTTTAAGCACTAGAGCAGTTCATTTGGAGCTGATTGAAACCATGTCATCTTCATGCTTCATTTATGCTCTGGGAAGATTTCTTTCCCTCCGTGGACCAGTCTGACAAAGGAACAAACTTTGTAGGAGACTGTAAGGAACTACAAACTAACTTGGATGATCCTAAAATTCAAAACTCCCTACTGGATCAGGGATTTTCAATGCCCCTCACTCATCTCATATGGGAGGAGTGTGGGAGAGAATGATTGGTGTGGCTAGACGTATTCTAGACTCAATGTTGATGCAAAGCAAAAACACTTGACTCTCCCATGAAGTGCTTATTACATTGATGGCTGAAGTTACAGCTATAATGAATGCTAGACCATTGGTTTCCATTTCAACAGACCATGAGAGACCTGAAATTCTTACACCATCAATGCTCCTGACAGAAAAGGCTTGTGGAGTATCAGCTCCACCTGGTGAGTGCACTTTGAAAGAACTTTACAAGTGTCAGTGGAAGCAAGTTCAGAATCTTGCTGATACTTTTTGGAAATGTTGGAGGCAACCTGACAGTTGAGTACCTGTCATCACTCCAAACAAGAAGAAAGTGAAAAGAGGAGAAACCAAAAGCTCAAGAAGGAGATCTTGTATTGTTGAAAGACTCTCAAGTAAAGTACAATGAATGTCCAATGGGTCTTATTGTAAAAGCCATTTCCAGTGGTGATGGTAAAATTTGCAAAGTAGAGGTCAAAATCATTAAACAAGGGACTGCTAAAGTATATCTCAGACCTGTGTCAGATTCTATTGTTCTTTTTCAAAATAAAGAGTTATCTGGTTGAAGGTAATTTGTAGATCATGTAGTAGTGGTATATATTTATACCAGACGGGGAGTGCACTGTCTATTATATGATTGATGTGTTGATGACATGTGGTAGTTGCATATTGCAATTGCAGTTTAGTTCCTCTCAAGAATGAAACAGGATGTGTCCTGCTTTTTGTTAATAAAGTTCACAATTTGTTAATGGAAAAGTTTACTTTCAGTTTGCAGAAGCCATCTTAAGTTTTTACAAGCATACAAATCAGCTCTTCATATTTGCCTCTAGATGCACATATCGCCTGTAAGTTATTTTACTGTTTAACAAGAGTTCATTGTACATTTGAATTGCACTGCTATTTTGCTGTAAGGTGTAAATGTAAGCTCTCTGTATTAGAAATATTGCAAGCACCACATGTAAGTGCATATTGTAATTTCTATTTATCTGATTGTATCACAGTTTTAAAAATAAGAACTATTCAGAAGTAAATTCAGTTTGGAATAAACACAAGGCTATTTCTGTCTGTTTTGTTAACTAGCTGTCTAGCTATCAGTTAGTGAGGACAGTATAAGAGCTGTTTCACTGCCAGCGGCGAGACCACACTATTTCAGGATGTCTGCCAGAGGGAGGCTATTATAGGCAGGAAAATCCTTAGCGACCAGCGATAAATAAGGCAGGACGTGGTCGTTAAGAAGTTAACCAGTTAACAATATTTTTTTCTTGTGCCCATTCATTTGTTTTCATTTTTTCGTATGGGACTAATTGTTTTCAGACAAATTCAACAAATAACACAAATGAGATGATTTCGCTCATCTGAATCTGAATGTAAATGGTTATTATTTACTTTAGATAATGGAAAGACTGGAATTTAAATTATTAAATAGTGAATTACATCATTTGAATATTTCTGATAAATGCGATGATAATGCGATTGTTCTCACCTGCTTCTTGTAAAGCTTGTCTCATTTCATGAGCTTCCATTGTTCCTGAATGATTAGCGTCTACCTTTAAATATATTTCCTAAACAGAAATGACACAAAAAAATATGAGAGGTTTTCGTTCATGTTATTCCAGAGTTTATCCCTGCTCCTTAAAGGGAAAGTCATAATTAGACATTAATGATGCAGACAGAACATCCCATTTTAAACAACTGTCAAATTTACTTCTATTGTTTAATTTGCTTCTTTCACTTTGCTGCTCCTTCAACAAATAATACCAAGAGAATGAATCAAATTTGATAATAGAAGTAAATTGGAAAGTTGTTTAAAATTGTATGTTCTACCTAAATCATGAAACAAAATATTTGGGTTTCATGTCCTTTAAAAGGATGCTGAACCCAAATTGTATCTTTCATGGTTCAGATATAGAGCATGCAATTTTAAGCAACTTTCTAATTTACTCCTATTATCAATTTTTCTTCATTCTCTTGCTATCTTTATTTAAGAATGTAAGTTTAGAAGCCGGCACCTTTTTGGGTCACACCTGGGTTGTGCTTGCTGATTGGTGGCTAAATGCTGTCCAGTGTCCTAAACCAAAAATTGTCTGGCTCCTTAGCTTAGATGCCTTCTTTTTCAAATAAAGATAGCAAGAGAATGAAGAAAGATTGATAATAGGAGTAATTTAGAAATTTGCTTAAAATTGCATGCTCTATGCTATTTAGTATCCCTTTAAAGAAATGTCTTTGTAACCAAAGTAATTCACTTTTTACTCAGTAATTATAAATGTATATTTAAATTCTTGTCATGTAATATATGTGCTCAATAACAAGTAAAACTATGCCAGTAAATTTGGGTGTCTTGTTTATTGATTTCAAAGCAGTTAGAATTAACCCCTTAATGACAAGTGACGTACCAGGTACGTCCTGCAAAAACTTGCAGTTAGTGACAATGGACGTACCTGGTACGTCACTTGTCTAAGAGAGTGCTGGAAGCGATCGCAATCGCTTCCAGCAGCTCTCAGGGTATTGCAGTGATGCCTCGATATTGAGGCATCCTGCAATACCCTTTAGAAAGCATCCGATGCAGAGAGAGCCACTCTGTGGCCCTCTCTGCACCGGTAGCGATGCGGCCGTTCGTTGGTGGGTGGGAGCTTACAGGGAGGAGGGTGGGCGGCCCATCGCTACCCGGCATCCGGTTCCTTCAAGTGTATTGTGCACGCCGGATGCCGGGAGCGTGCGGGGGCTGCGTGCACGCGCGCGCGCGTGTGTGTGCGCGTGCGCGCGCGCGCGCAGCAATCACTGGCACTGCCACCAATGAATTTAGGTAAGAGGGAGGGGGGCAGAATTTTGATCACGATCTGGATCTGGGGGGGGTGGGGGGGGGGTGGGGGGGGGTGGTTGGGGCAGCTACACTACAGAAAAAATAAAACATGTCACAAAACAAAACACTTTTTTTGGGGGGGAAAACTGGGTACTGGCAGACAGCTGCCAGTACCCAAGATGGTGGCAATTAGGTAGGTGGGGAGGGTTAGAGAGGTGTTTGGGGGGGATCAGGGAGGTTGGGGGTTAAGGCAGGGGTCCATCACAGCTGAATAATTTAAAAAAAAAAAAAACACCTTTTATTTTAGTACTGGCAGACTTTCTGCCAGTACTTAAGATGGCGGGGACAATTGTGGGGTGGGGGAGGGAAGAGAGCTGTCTGGGAGGGATCAGGGGGTGGGATGTGTCAGGTGGGAGGTTGATCTCTACACTAAAGCTAAAATTAACCCTGCAAGCTCTCTACAAGCTACCTAATTAACCCCTTCACTGCTGGGCTTAATACAAGTGTGGTGCGCAGCAGCATTTAGCGGCCTCCAAATTGCCAAAAAGCAACGCCAAAGCCATATATGTCTGCTATTTATGAACAAAGGAGATCCCAGAGAAGCATTTACAACCATTTGTGCCATAATTGCACAAGCTGTTTGTAAATAATTTAAGTGAGAAACCTAAAATTGTGAAAAATGTCACTTTTTTTTTTATTTGCTCGCATTTGGCGGTGAAATGGTGGCATGAAATATACCAAAATGGGCCTAGATCAATAGTTTGGGTTGTCTACTACACTACACTAAAGCTAAAATTAACCCTTCAAGGTCCCTACAAGATCCCTAATTAACCCCTTCACTGCTGGGCATAATACACGTGTGGTGCGCAGCTGCATTTAGCGGCCTTCTAATTACCAAAAAGCAACGCCAAAGCCATATATGTCTGCTATTTCTGAACAAAGGGGATCCCAGAGAAGCATTTACAACCATTTGTGCCATAATTGCACAAACTGTTTGTAAATAATTTCAGTGAGAAACCTAAAGTTTGTGACAAAATTTGTGAAAAAGTGAACAATTTTTTTTATTTGCTTGCATTTGGCAGTGAAATGGTGGCATGAAATATACCAAAATGGGCATAAATCAATACTTTGGGTTGTCTTCTAAAAAAAAATATATACATGTCAAGGGATATTCAGGGATTCCGGACAGATATCAGTGTTCCAATGTAACTAGCGCTAATTTTGAAAAAAAGTGGTTTAGAAATAGCAAAGTTCTACTTGTACTTATTGCCCTATAACTTGCAAAAAAAGCAAACAACATGTAACCATTGGGTATTTCTAAACTCAGGACAAAATTTAGAAACTATTTAGCATGGGTGTTTTTTGGTGGTTGTAGATGTGTAACATATTTTGGAGGTCAAAGTTAGAAAAAGTGTGTTTTTTTCCATTTTTTCCTCATATTTTATTATTTTTTTTTAGTAAATAATAAGATGTGATGAAAAAAATGGTATCTTTAGAAAGTCCATTTAATGGCGAGAAAAACGGTATATAATATGTGTGGGTACAGTAAATGAGTAAGAGGAAAATTACAGCTAAACACAAACACTGCAGAAATGTAAAAATAGCCATTGTCATTAAGGGTAAGAAAACTGAAAAATGGTCCGGTCATTAAGGGGTTAATATGGTTTTATTAGAAAACCCACTTAAATTAGATAGAAAAAAAATCTAGTTTAGTGCATGAAAAACAAATGAAATACTATAAAAAAAAAAGTTATTTTCCAATGCACTTGAATGTGAAAACTTATTGTGTAAAATGAAGATTTTGGGCTAAATTACGTGTGGCGCACTAACATTTGCGCAAACGATAAAACAGCGAGATTACAAGTTTTGCGGTATGGTGCAGTATGGCTATACTGCTGAAAAATTGGCCATTGCGCGTGGAATGGCTGGTCTCCCGTATTACAAGTTGCAGCGGTATAGCTATACTGCAAGCATTTTAGCCTGTAACGCAACGATCCATTCCACACTCAAAATATGATGTTTGAGTGTGGGATTTCCATATCGCCGTATTACAGGTTGTGCAGTCCGGCTAAAATGCTAGCGTTACAGCTTATACCGACACGATCCATTCCGCGAACTGAGACCAGTAGTTATAGATTCACAAAACTCATGACTAAAATGTTACAAAGTACATTAACACCCATTAACTACCCATTAACCCCTAAACCGCCACCCTCCCGCATCGCAAATACAATGTTAAACTCATTAAACCCTAATTCGCTGGCCCCCCACATCGCTACTACTATAATAAACTTATTAACCCCTAAACTACCGGCACCCCACATCACTACTACTATAATAAACCTATTAACCCCTAAACCGTCGCCCCCCCCCCACTTCGCAACTACTATAATAAACCTATTAACCCCTAAACCGCCGGCCCCCCACATTGCTACTATAATAAACCAATTAACCCCTATAAAAAAATTAATTAAAAATGAAAAAAATCCTAACACTACGAAAAAAAAAATATCACATTGCAAAAAATAAAAACTTAAGAAAAATAAAAAATGAAATTATCCAAAATAATGAAAATTACACCCAATCTAATAGCCTTATAAAAACAAAAAAGTCCCCCAAAATAAAAACACCCCTTAACCTTCATGGTTTTTCATGGATCTTCATCCATCGCGTGGGCATCTCCTATCTTCATCACGGTGGCGCAGAGATGTGGAGGCACGAAGCATCTGCGGCGGCACGCACATCCAGCGTGGAGGATCCTCTTCATACGATCACCGCCGTACACTGAAGCTATGCAAGGTACCTGTTTAAAAATGGGGTACCTTGCATTCCTATTGGCTGAAAATTTCAAATCAGCCAATAGGATGACAGCTACTGAAATCCTATTGGCTGATTTGAACATTCAAGCTTCAGTGTACGGCAGTGATCATATGAAGAGGATCCTCCACGCTGGATGTCCACACTGCCAGCGTTGATGCTCCGCACCTCCACAGCTCCATGCCTCCACACCTCCTAGCTACCGGGATGAAGATAGGAGATGCCCCGCAATGGATGAAAATGTCGCCGCCTGGATGAAGACTTCTTGCTGCCTGAATGAAAATGGATGTCCGGACTTCAGGAACTGTGAGTAGATTTTCTGGGGTTAGTGTTAGTTTTTTTTAAAGTTTTTTTTGGGTGTTTTTTTTTTTTAGATTAGGGATGGGCAATAAAAGAGCTGAATTCCCTTTTAAGGGCAATGCCCATACAAATGCCCCTTTAGTTAGCGCTGCAGAATCTGTTGGCGCTCTACAAATAACCGATAATAATAATAATAATAGGGGCAATGGGTAGCTTAGGTTTTATTTAGACAGATTTATTTTTATTTTGGGGGGTTGGTTGGGTGAGGGGATTTACTGTTAGGGGGACTTTGTAATTTTTAGGTAAAAGAGCTGTTTAACTTAGGGCAATGTCCTACAAAAAGCCCTTTTATGGGCTATTGGTAGTTTATTGTTAGGTTAGGGGGTGTTTTTATTTTGTTTTTATAGGGGTATTAGATTAGTTGTAATTTTTATTATTTTGGATCATCTAGTTTATATTTTTTTGTAATATTAGAGTTTGTTTTTGTTTGTAATGTAATTTTTTTTTTTCATAGTGTTAGGATTGTTTTAATTTGTAATTCATTTATTTTTATTTTTCGTTAATTTTATTGTTTTAATATAGTAATGTTAGGTTATTTTATACTTTAAACTTTTTTTTTTATTTCACAGGCAAGTTTTTATTTATTTAAAGATAGTTATATTGTAAATTTAATTTAAAATTAAGGGGGGTATTAGATTTAGGGGTTAATAGTTAAATTAAGTGTGCTGCGATGTGGGGGGCCGGCGGTTTCGGGGTTAATACGTTTATTATAGTAGTTGTGATGTGGGGGGCCAGAGATTTAGGGGTTAATAGGTTTATTATAGTAGTTGCGATGTCGGGGGCTGGCGGTTTAGGGGTTAATAGGTTTATTTAGTGTCAGCGATGTCGGGGGCGGTGGATTAGGGGTTAATCATTTTATTTAGTGTCAACGATGTCAGGGAGTGGCAAATTAGGGGTGTTTAGACTAGGGGTTTATGTTAGGGTGTTAGGTTTTAACATAACTTTCTTTTCCCCATAGACATCAATGGGGATTGCGTTACGGCGATCACCATTCTGCGATCACAGGTGTTTGTTTTTTTCTTACACTCTCTCTCCATTGATGTCTATGGGTGAAAACGTGCATGAGCACGTCAACTCAGGTCTTGGGTTTTGTGCGGTATGGAGCTTAACGCACCATACCGCACAACAAAAGGAGGTTTTGGCCTAACTTGTAATGGCAGCGCTATGGAAAGTGCGATAACGCTAATTTTTTTGCGTTATTTACACACCTTGTATAGAGCAAAACTTGTAATCTCACTGTAAGATTTTTGCGCCCAAGTTAAAGACTGCTCATATTACAAGTTGAAAGTAAACGTGATCGCGAGAGCAACTGAAGAACTTTTGTAAAGGGTAGTGAGTTAAAAACAAATCAACATAAATACATTTATTTTTTATTATTATTTTTTAGTTTTCTTTAAATTTTACTGGCGCATTAATTTAGATATTAATTTTCATTTATGAACAAAACAAATGCACATACCTATTAGTAGATATGATAACATCATTAAATACAGTAGAATTGCATAATCAGCAAGGGCATAATAAAAAGACACTGCTGTAGCCCTTACTCGCCAGCCCTCTGTATCATGTGATGATTATCAGCCAATCACAGACTTATATACATTGATACTGTGAATCCTTTCACATGCTCAGTAGTAGCTGGTGTTTTGGAAAGAGCGCATATAAAAAGACTGCACAATTTGATAATAGAGGTAAATTGGAAAGTCTTTTAAAACTGTTAAATCTGAATCATGAAAGCTTATTTTTGAATATGTCTCTTTAAAGAAATATTGAAGCCAAACATAAAATGACAGATTCAGATAGAAAGTACAGTTTTGAAACAACTTTACAATTAACCTGAGGTAGTCTTAGGAGTGTGCATGTGTATGTGTAACTTTTTTGCAAACACTGTTCCCATATAGTGCTAAAGACTTGCACACCATCCAGAGCCTACCTCAGTATGCTTTCAGGTGGAAAGGAGCTAAGTTTCAACAAGGGATACTAAGAGGAAGACGTAAATGTGATAAAAGAAATCATATGCTCCATCATTAAAGTTTAATTTTCACTTGCATGTCTCTTTAACAATGTGTTGCTGTGATGTAACCGTTGGCATATTATAGCTAATCACTCCTGATTTCCGGAATTATGTGTGCTATATTATATACATAATACATAATTTAGGTAGTTTTACACTGTCAGAGTGATATTTTACATATATATATATTTAACATTTTACTGGAGAGTACTGATAAGATTTTACTGTATTAATTGGAGATATTGCTGACGATAATTTTATAATTGTTATGAATTATTAATAAATATAATAATATAATTGGTGATAACATTAAGATAAATACACCAACATTTTATTTGGAGGCACGACTGTAAACAATTACATCTTTATCACATCAATATAATATATTTTGTAGAAGAAATTATAAAAAAAAAATTTGTGATATTTTCTAAAAAATAAAATTTTTTGTTGGTTAAAATTGTATTAGCGCTTTAAGTTAATTAAATACTAAGCTAAAGGGGGGCGGAGCCAACAACGCACAGGAAAGGTCGCAAGATTCAGAGCTCCGGCATAGCTTTATTTAAGAATGATTTAATACAGGGATTTAACGTACAAGCAGCTTTAGAAATCTCATGCTTGAACTTCTAAAACCTCATCTCATGCATGGAGGACACTGCCCTCGATTACTTATGTAATAGTTCTGCGCTGGAACCAAAAGAAAAATATCTACTCTGGAACTCCAAGGGCGGTGGCCATTTTATCACCCTCGTGGGAATACACTTGCTATGGCCGACGCTCACCTTATATTAGCCGAGATCGCTAGACTTTTAAAGCAATATCAAAAACAGCTCTTCCCCACTTTGAATAGTGCAGCAGGCATAGCGGAGGACTGCGAGCTTGTGATCGCGCAGTCATCAGACCTGACTGAGACTTCTACAACTAGAGCACAACACCTTCACTGTGAAAGAGAAGTAAGTGGAGATGCGGCACCATGGATGAGCTCCAGCGGATCCACATACCCCTGTCAGCCGCACAGTGGGTGGGATGTGAGTATGTATACTAGATCTCGGCACATAAGGGGAGATTACGATTCAAACACAGCTACATTAGGAGAAGTTCACCTGGACACGCAGCCTTACATGGTAGACCACGAAGTCTGTTGCTTGGAGCATTTCACCTCTAGTGCTAATTGTAACGCACCCTCAAGTTGCCCCCCAGAAGTTCACCAAGGCCAGTTACTAACTTTAAACACAGGGGCAAAGAATTTAGAATTTTTCCTCAAACGCCTTCAGGCTTGCAAAGAGTTTTTTCCTTTTACTCTACATGGCTCACTCCCTTTTCGTACACCTCCTGCACTGGGTTCTAGCAGAGGAGGGATAGGTTAACTATCTCCTGCACAGTGGAATTGACTGTCGCAGCTTACCGAGCAAGCTGGGCGCAATTAGCAACGCTGATTTTGTCTGGTCCCACATCTCACTAAATAGCAGAAAAGCTATCAGCCGGCTCTAATTAACAAACTTTTCATCGGACTTAACTTCTTCACAGTACTTGCCTGACTGCAGACTGTATGGATATCTTATTTAATGCTGTGACTTTTTATTTTGTATTAGCTTGGCTGATATACCCACTTACAGCTAAAACATGATCTTGCTTTTAAAATATGCTCAAAGTGGGCAAGGTTTAAAAATTTAAGTTGCAAATATCTCTCTTTATCTCTTTTTATGATGGCAACAATGCCGGATGTATTGGTTCCCTGGTTAGTACAGGACAGTTACTTTGATCTAGGTTGTTTCTCTATCAATCAAGTTATATGTTATATAATGTGCCTAAATTTATCTATATGTCAGACTTTGTTATGTACGCTACAAATACATATTTCATTGTTTAATTAGTTTATAGGCATGTTAAATACCTGTATATGTTCTGAGTGTTAGTCTAACAGTAAAACCTCCCGAACAAGATGTAATGGCCACTGTCAGCCACTTTACCTAGGAAACGGCACTCCCAGGTTAATGTATTGGTTCGGAGAGCCAGCTAGAGTAGATATTACTCTGTGCTGCAGTTATGCAATCTAACGTAGTATACCATTCTATTCTGCAGCCTATATTATCATATGTTTATAAATGTTCTTGTTAGACATTATTGAGGTAGAAGTTACTTCCTGTCATTTGCTTTAGGTTTTGCCAAGTCATAGATCCAGGGTGCATGATAATGTTAACACCAATTATCAAGGTTTACTTGTTGTATTAGATGTATCTCATGTAGATATACCTGTATTTTACTCATATTACTATTACTACACTTAATATTGGACACCATTATGTATGGGCAAACGTTTCCTATGCAGTTTTGTCCCCCTTGGTTTGAGGCCCTGCCTCTTCTAGTATTAACACAGATGATATATCTATTATTCTCACATTACTACTAGCACCTAACAGGAGTTAATTAGAAGCTTAATGATTTTTATATAGAGCTTCATTTCTCTACAGCACAAGCGTGGCCAGCGGCCGAGGCTACGCCCTTATATTTATTAAGCCCCACCACATAGCTGCTCTATCCTTCTTTTTTTTTGGTGCTACAGCTCCATTATTGTCATATAATTTATGCTAAGTGTACCGTCCGCTCCCACACCAAACCCAACTAAAGGTCCCATATTATCCTAGGGACAGTCTAATATAGTTGAGCATATTTTATACTGCAATGGTCCCATTCTAACTCCTATAATCTATTTTCGCATGCCTAGGGTATTTACCACATCTTAGCCGAATCAGGTCATATGGGTCGCTTGTGTAGCACTTATAGTGTACTGAATTTAACTTAAATTAATCTCCCAACTTTTTGGAGCCTTGCAGATCTGAAATGAGATTAGAAGTTATAATCTCTTTATCATTGGGTTTGGCGGCTTAGACCACATGTGTCTTACTAAGTGCTCCTCTGGTCTATTTCATAGCTTAGAGCGCAAATTCTCAACTTGCTGAGGTGCACATAGATGTATTGAGATACATAGGTCCAGCTAGAAGTCTACCACAACGCCTCTAATGCAGGCAGGCCCTGCATTAATATTATCATCTATACCTTTGTTAAGCACCCTATTTTGACTAAGCTCTACATACTATATCAGCCCTGCTAACATGGAATTTGTGGCTTTCTTGAGTCAGATATAACACTAACCTAATACATAATGAGAATATGAGTTACCCACTACTCTTCAAGAACCACCTCCCCCCACCCCAACATCATTACAGTGTGCATCTCTCGGACCTGAGGTGGCGCTTAACACAATTTTTACAATTTGTCCGCCGTATGTAACTTCCCACCTCCCCCCCCCAACCCCCCCTTAATATACCTCCTATCTCTAGGAGAGTGAATTATGTGGTTTCTCTCGTCAATACCACACCTTATTTCCCCCCTTTTTTACAATTATATCTTGCACTACAAAATTATTTTAGCACTACTTTTCCCCCCTTACTGTGCAGGATTGTTTAGTACTATCTCTTGCAGAGTCTTACTTACAGCTTTCTAATATTATACCACCCTGTTAAATTTACTTAATTAAGCGTGTTTTATACCAATCCTATAGCGCAATTATACAAAAATCTGAGGTTTTCATGATGGGGTCCAAAGGGGCCTCTTATCCTTGGAGTACCTTCCGTTATAGCTGTTTAATATTGTTTGTTATGAGGCCCAAGATAAATACGAAGGTTCTATACTTTTATTGGCATTTCTGTGAAATACTGTATTACTTGTCTTTTATCCATGTGGCAGATGAAGATGTTTTCTGTATGGCTTAGCGTGATTGAGACCACATGTAATGTTTATCAACCTAGAATTTACGCATTGTATCCTGTTATAAGCCATTCTAGATTTCTACTGTATACTGCTGCAATTTTTTTTTGTTTGTATGCCAATTTTTCACCTCAATAAAAATTATTTGAAAAAAAAATATAAAAAAATCACAATGTCTATTACTAGAAGCGACTCAAATGAATCTGTACACAGTATTGAAATGTCCCCCCCAAAACTACCTATAACTAAGGCAGATTCCCTTAAAATGGACACATCAAAAATAGATTTAATATTTCAGGTGAATTAAACGATTATATTGATATGCTTACCACTAAGGCCAAAAATATCGCTAATGAAAATAAAGCGTGGAATGAAACAAGTGAATTATTCCAAGAATTATTCAAAATTAATCAATGCAAGGGTTCTAAAAAATCGGATGAGATCATACTCAAATCTTGGCCATTAGTAATATGCATTAGTGATGAACTATGCATGTACATGATAGAAAAAGAATGCCAATAACAAATTCGCACATCAGGCAAATGTGAAGAAAATTTAGAAATAGCCCAAAATTAAATTGATACACTAAACATTAAATTGAACAACTCAGCAATAATAAGCCACCCTCAATTAGTGATGAAAATGATGATAATAATGCTAGACTTATTAAACCAATCCTATATAATAAAAGACAAGAGTTTGTCTGAAGCCGTCATGCGCAGTTCAGACAAACTCTTGCCGCGAGGACCCGGCAGCAGCTCAGCTGTAAGAGGCGCGCGAGGACCCGGCAGCAGCTCAGCTGTAAGAGGCGCGCGAGGACCCGGCAGCAGCTCAGCTGTAAGAGGCGCGCGAGGACCCGGCAGCAGCTCAGCTGTAAGAGGCGCGCGAGGAGAGAGAGAGAGAGAGAGAGAGACATGAAAATGTATGAGAATAAATGAGAATAACATAACACGGCCCGTGTCAACGGGCTTTAGGACTAGTTAAGAAATATATGAGCAGTGAGTTTCAAAATACAACATTATACTTCACTCAGCAGTTCAGTGAACAGGGGGTTAAAAGAGAAACAAGACTGAATACTAAAATAGTAGCCAAAGCTAGGGTGTCTCCTAATCCCCTAAATTTAGAGTCCCAGAGAAAGAGAACATATGCTGAAGTGGCCAGGGAAAATAGGTCTTATAGGCCACAAAATTTTAAATCTGCCCCTCTCTCGCCAAGGGCTGAGGTGCAGAGTCCGCAGGCTGATAGAAGGGAGTATACTCAAAATGGGAATCCAAACATATCCCAATGCACCACCTGTATTTGTTAAACAATAGAGACTCCCTTTAGCCTCATATGATTCACTTGCAAAAATCATAAGGAACTTGGAAGAAAGGGGTATCATCAGACAGGTGCCTAGCTCTTATAATAATCCTATTCTAGGTATTCTTAAGCCCAATGGACAATGGCATTTGTGTGCTGACTTAAGAAGACAGTTAAACAAATGTGTATACATGTCTGGCTGGCCTGTGCCATACATTGACCAGTGCCTAGTGCAGATGGAGGGATCCAAAATATTCACTGCCATTGATTGTGCGAAGGGATATTGGACCATAAAGGTACATGAGTAAGACCAGTATAAGCTCGCATTTTCATTCCAAAAGGTTCAATATGCATTAAAACGGCTCCCGTTTGGATACATAAATTCAGGAGATGAGTTTGCTGTATTCATGCACAAGGCTATGTCTGATGCACTAGGAAGGGGAACATTATCTTATGTTGATGATGTGTTAATCAAAAGCACAGACTTTGAAAAACACATCACAGAGCTTAAACATGTCATCAGTCAACTTAAAAGGGCAGGTGTCAAATTATCCCTACAAAAAGCTTGGTGGTGCCGTACCCATGTAAACTTCTTGGGATATGAAGTTACTTCTGAAGGGTTAAATGCTCAGAAGAAAAAGGTTAAAGCCATAATAAATTGTAAGTACCCAACTAACTTAAAGGAATTAAGATCATTCCTGGGTATGACCAATTATTCTCGCAAATTTATTGATAATTATGCAGAATTAGTTAAACCACTGCTACATCTTCTAAAGAAGGATGTAGTATAACAATGGAGTGAGGCTCAAGAGACAGTCATAAGAGAGATGAAGAGGAAACTCATTCAAGCACTTTGCTTAGCTTACCTTGAAGGCGGTAAATCTTTCTACCTAGAGACAGGTTACACAGATGTAAGCATGAGTGCTGTTTTATACCAAAAACATGATAATTTAAGCAAAGTTGTTGCTTATGCGAGCAAAACTTTATCCCCAGTAGAAATAAGATGTAATGATTGCGAAAAAGCCCTCTTATCTACTGTATGGGCTCTACAAAATCACTGCAGCTACATACAGGGTGAGAAAATTATTGTAGAAACGGCCCACCAGCCTATTCTATGTTTGCAAAGTGAGAAAATAAGAGATGGGAACCTGTCCAATAGCTGCATAACAGATTGGACTCTTTCCTTACAAGGCTGGCTTTTAGAAATTTGCTATAAGCAAAACAAAAAGCATCCAGTCGCATAGGGCTTGCTGAGCTCCATGACTGTACTGCTAAAGATCATGGGGAAAATTTAATAGAAGATGATTTCTTGGAGAAGCAATTGCTTTCCCCATATAAAATATACAATGAGGACCATTGTCAAACATTACCTTGGGTATATGTTGATGGGTGTTCTTACCATGCCACTATTGATAATGAGCGCAGATTAGTCACTGGCATTAGTATAGCTTGGGCAAACAGATTCCCAAATACTTCTGTAGAATTCAACATTGTACCAAGCTCCAGTCAAGTAGCAGAACTCACAGCTATTCTAAAAACCATTGAAATGGCTATTGGACAAGGTATTCATAAATTTGTGATCATTACTGACTCAAATTATATGCGTGACAGTTTTGTTGAATACCTGCTGACTTGTTAAAGAAATGGCATGCAGAAAACAACAAACCAGTCAAACATGGTAAGTTGTTCTGTGAAACTGATAAATTAGTGGTTTCCAATGGGTAACCATACACTGGAAAAAGACCAAGGGTCATTTCAGGATTCTAGGTCCTGATAAAGAAGGCAACGATCTTGCAGATTCATTAGCCAAACAAAAAGCCATAAATAGAGAGCTCCTTAATATTGACCACTTAATGGGTGCAATTCATATAGAGCCCATAACCAGAAACCAGGCTAAACAACAAAGTGAGCCTAACATGGTACAATGGAGTCAGGATTCTCCTAGTGAGGAGCTGATCACTAGTCAAAAGAAAGACCCCATTAAAGGTATTTTCTATAAAAATATAGAAAATCCAGAAAACAACCCCATATCAAAAGAGGACTGTATTGGTGAGGAATGTAGTCAAGAGCGCAAGTCAAATTACAGGATGGTTTGTTAGAACCACCAAAACAGGTATCCAACAATGGGTTGTACCTACTATATTCAGGGGTCTAATGCTTCAATATGCCCATGATGCTTCCACATTTGGTCATCGTGGTGCCAAATTAACATATGAAATATTGTGTGACTATGCCTTTTGGCCGCATATGTTCAAACCTACTGTCAAGTTTGTTTAACCTGTCCACAGTTCCAACCCACTAAGTCGACGCATAGAGCGCCATTGCAGAAAGGGGGATGGTAATGCCATGGTCAGATATACAAATTGATTTTATTGGCCCAGTAACTAGGTCATCCAGAGGTAACAGATACATGTTAACAGTAACATGCCGGTTCACTAAATGGGTAGAGTGTATCAGTGTACCTAATAATAGTGCTGAAACATGTGCAGCATTGCTCATCAACCACATATTTTCCAGATTTGGTTTACCCCAATGTATCAAATCTGATAGGGGGACCCACTTCACCAGCGAAGTGATGACAAAAATGTGGAAAATACTAGGGGTTAAAAGGAAGCTCCATATTGCATATAGAGCTGCCTCTATTGGTGGTGTAGAGCGTTACAACCAGTCCATTGTGAAAATACTAAAAAAGTTTGTAAATGAAACAGGTAAGGACTGGGATGTAAAATTACCTCTAGTCCTAATGGCATTAAGAGCAACTCCAAGTAGTGCTAAGATGTCACCTTTTGAATTGATGACTGGTAGAAGAATGGTTCTACCTCAACATTTACTGTATCGTACATCAGACCAGAATTTAATAAATGCCGCCACTACACATCAGTATGTAGAAAATTTAAGAAAGCATCTGCAATAGAGAACATAGAGAAGGCCGCGACTGCTGCTAAGACTTATTACGATCTTAAAACTTCCAAAAAAGAATATGAAATTAATGATAAAGTTTATTTTTATAATTTTGGAAGAGACCAGGTCATTGAGAAATAATTCCTACCATCATGGAAGGGTCCTTTTGTCATTACTGACAAAATATCTCCAGTTGCCTATAAAATAAGGATCCCTAAAATGATACTTTTATAGATAAATGGGTCCATATTAATCAGCTGCTAGCATGCCATCCTAGGTCCCAACTTCAAGTCATAGAGGGAGATTAAAAGGTCATATCCCCAAATACACTAATGAAGTGTCATAGTTAAAGCATAGATAAGAGATCTAGCTAAATAACATAAATATGAGAATTGAACAATAACAGACTCTCTTCTAGTAAGAATGTCTACAATGCATACTGTCAGTGCACTCACCAATTACAACGGGATTTTACTCAATTCCAATATATGCGTCTCACATATCTTGGAATGGAAATGGGGATTTATGTCAGGGTATTGCTGAGTGATATTTAATATAAATATATATATATGTGTGTATCACATAGATTAATATTTCAGTATACTATAAATGCTTTGACCATTGCTAAATACATCCATTTGTATTCAAGTTCTGATGTCAGGATTTGACTCAGACCCCTTCACTATACTCAAATACACATAACAGATTGATGTATCAATGAACAAAGGGGATAAACATTTGTTCAAATAGTGAAGATAGGTCACTTCAAAGGGGCCTTATCACATTGTATTCTCAGGTTTGAACTTCCATATAAGGAACTTCCTGCCTGAAGAGTTGGTAATAAAGTTAGTTCATCATAGATCCCCTGTGGTGAGGAGTAGACCTAAAGTCTGAGATTATAATGGAATATACACAAGAATCTCTGGATGACGAGTAATTAAACTACTTCTCACCTAATGCACAGTGAGTTTCAACATACAAAATCCAGAAGTTACGTCTCTACTAAATATAACAAAGAAAGTATATTTTATCCTGTAAAAGCCAGAATCCATATAAGAATTTTAATCTTAATCGGCTAGATTTAGAGTTTTGCGTTAGCCATCAAAACCAGTGTTAGTGAGCGTTAGAAATCTAACGACAAGACTCCAGCCGCAGAGAAAAGCCAGGAGTTAAGAGCTTTCTGGGCTAACGCCGGTTCATAAAGCTCTTAACTACTGTGCTCTAAAGTACACTAACACCCATAAACTACCTATGTACCCCTAAACCGAGTCCCCCTAACATCGCCGCCACTCTAATAAAAATTTTTAACCCCTAATCTGCCGACTGCACACCGCCGCAACCTACGTTATCCCTATGTACCCCTAATCTGCTGCCCCTAACACCGCCGACACCTACATAATATTTATTAACCCCTAATCTGCCCCCCCAATGTCGCCGCTACCTTACCTACAATTATTAACCCCTAATCTTCCGACCGGACCTCACCGCCACTATAATAAATGTATTAACCCCTAAACCGCCCCACTCCCGACTAAAAAACCCTATAATAAATAGTATTAACCCCTAATCTGCCCTCCCTAACATCACCGACACCTAACTTCAATTATTAACCCCTAATCTGCCGACCGGACCTCGCCGCTACTCTAATAAATGGATTAACCCCTAAAGCTAAGTCTAACCCTAACACTAAAACCCCCCTAAGTTAAATATAATTTTTATCTAACAAAATAAATTAACTCTTATTAAATAAATTAATCTTATTTAAAGCTAAATACTTACCTGTAAAATAAACCCTAATATAGCTACAATATAACAAATAATTATATTGTAGCTATTTTAGGATTAATATTTATTTTACAGGCAACTTTGTATTTATTTTAACTAGGTACAATAGCTATTAAATAGTTATTAACTATTTAATAGCTACCTAGTTAAAATAATTATAAAATTACCTGAAAAATAAATCCTAACCTAAGTTACAAATACACCTAACACTACACTATCAATAAATTAATAAAATAAAATACCTACAATTATCTACAATTAAACCTAACACTACACTATCAATAAATTAATTAAATAAAATACCTACAAATAAATACAATTAAATAAAATAACTAAAGTACAAAAAATAAAAAAAGAACTGTTACAAAAAATAAAAAAATAATTTACAAATATTATAAAAATATTACAACAATTTTAAGCTAATTACACCTACTCTAAGCCCCCTAATAAAATAACAAAGCCCCCCAAAATAAAAAAATGCCCTACCCGATTCTAAAATAAAAAGTAAACAGCTCTTTTGCCTTACCAGCCCTTAAAAGGGCCTTTTGCGGGGCATGCCCCAAAGAAAACAGCTCTTTTGCCTGTAAAAAAAACCATACAATACCCCCCCCCCAACATTACAACCCACCACCCACATACCCCTAATCTAACCCAAACCCCTCTTAAATAAACCTAACACTAAGCCCCTGAAGATCTTCCTACCTTGTCTTCACCACGCCAGGTATAACCGATCCGTCCAGAGGAGACTCTGAAGTCTTCATCCAAGCCCAAGCGGGGGCTAAAGATGTCCATCATCGGGCTGAAGAGGTCCATCATCCGGCTGAAGTCTTGATCCAAGCGTGGGCTGAAGAGATCCATCATCCGGCTGAAGTCTTCTATCAAGCGGCATCTTCAATCTTCTTTCTTCCGGATCCATCTTCATCCCGCCGACGTGGAACATCCATCCTGGCCGACGACTTCCCGACGAATGACGGTTCCTTTAAGGGACGTCATCCAAGATGGCGTCCCTCGAATTCCGATTGGCTGATAGGATTCTATCAGCCAATCGGAATTAAGGTAGGAAAATTCTGATTGGCTGATGGAATCAGCCAATCAGATTCAAGTTCAATCCGATTTGCTCATCCAATCAGACAATCAGATTGAGCTTGAATCTGATTGGCTGATTCAATCAGCCAATCAGAATTTTCCTACCTTAATTCCGATTGGCTAATAGAATCCTATCAGCCAATCGGAATTCGAGGGACGCCATCTTGGATGAAGTCCCTTAAAGAAACCGTCATTCGTCGGGAAGTCGTCGGCCAGGATGGATGTTCCACGTCGGCGGGATGAAGATGGATCCGGAAGAAAGAAGATTGAAGATGCCGCTTGATAGAAGACTTCAGCCGGATGATGGACCTCTTCAGCCCACGCTTGGATCAAGACTTCAGCTGGATGATGGACCTCTTCAGCCCGCGCTTGGATCAAGACTTCAGCCGGATGATGGACCTCTTCAGCCCGATGATGGACATCTTCAGCCCCCGCTTGGGCTTGGATGAAGACTTCGGAGCCTCCTCTGGACGGATCGGTGATACCCGGCGTGGTGAAGACAAGGTAGGAAGATCTTCAGGGGCTTAGTGTTAGGTTTATTTAAGGGGGGTTTGGGTTAGATTAGGGGTATGTGGGTGGTGGGTTGTAATGTTGGGGGGGGTATTGTATGTTTTTTTTTACAGGCAAAAGAGCTGTTTTCTTTGGGGCATGCCCCGCAAAAGGCCCTTTTAAGGGCTGGTAAGGCAAAAGAGCTGTTTACTTTTTATTTTAGAATAGGGTAGGGCATTTTTTTATTTTGGGGGGCTTTGTTATTTTATTAGGGGGCTTAGAGTAGGTGTAATTAGCTTAAATTGTTGTAATATTTTTATAATGTTTGTAAATTATTTTTTTATTTTTTGTAACTTAGTTCTTTTTTTATTTTTTGTACTTTAGTTAGTTTTTTAATTGTATTTATTTGTAGGTATTTTATTTAATTCATTTATTGATAGTGTAGTGTTAGGTTTAATTGTAGATAATTGTAGGTATTTTATTTAATTCATTTATTGATAGTGTAGTGTTAGGTTTAATTGTAACTTAGGTT
The DNA here is from genome assembly GCF_027579735.1 of Bombina bombina. Taxonomy (NCBI): domain Eukaryota; kingdom Metazoa; phylum Chordata; class Amphibia; order Anura; family Bombinatoridae; genus Bombina; species Bombina bombina. The sequence continues at coordinate 1,151,316,226 of NC_069502.1, read as the reverse complement.
AGGATTTATTTTACAGGTAATTTTGTAATTATTTTAACTAGGTAGCTATTAAATAGTTATTAACTATTTAATAGCTATTGTAACTAGTTAAAATAAATACAACGTTGCCTGGAAAATAAATATTAATCCTAAAATAGCTACAATATAATTATTTGTTATATTGTAGCTATATTAGGGTTTATTTTACAGGTAAGTATTTAGCTTTAAATAGGAATAATTTATTTAATAAGAGTTAATTTATTTTGTTAGATAAAAATTATATTTAACTTAGGGGGGTGTTAGAGTTAGGGTTAGATTTAGCTTTAGGGGTTATTCCATTTATTAGAGTAGCGGCGAGGTCCGGTCGGCAGATTAGGGGTTAATAATTGAAGTTAGGTGCCAGCGATGTTAGGGAGGGCAGATTAGGGGTTAATACTATTTATTATAGGGTTTTTGAGGCGGGAGTGAGGCGGATTAGGGGTTAATATTTTTATTATAGTAGCGGTGAGGTCCGGTCGGCAGATTAGGGGTTAATAATTGTAGGCAGGTGGCGGCGATGTTGGGGGGGCAGATTAGGGGTTAATAATTATAATATAGGGGTCAGCGGTATTAGGGGCAGCAGATTAGGGGTACATAGGGATAACGTAGGTTGCGGCGGTGTACGGAGCGGCAGATTAGGGGTTAAAAGTGTAATGCAGGTGTCAGCGATAGTGGGGGCGGCAGATTAGGGGTTAATAAGTGTAAGGTTAGGGGTGTTTAGACTCGGGGTTCATGTTAGGGTGTTAGGTGCAGACTTAGGAAGTGTTTCCCCATAGGAAACAATGGGGCTGCGTTAGGAGCTGAACGCTGCTTTTTTGCAGGTGTTAGGTTTTTTTTCAGCTCAAACTGCCCCATTGTTTCCTATGGGGGAATCGTGCACGAGCACGTTTTTGAAGCTGGCCGCGTCCGTAAGCACCGCTGGTATTGAGAGTTGCAGTGGCGGTAAATTATGCTCTACGCTCCCTTTTTGGAGCCTAACGCAGCCATTCTGTGAACTCTAAATACCAGCGGTATTTAAAAGGTGCGGGGGAAAAAATACATGCGTAGCTAACACACCCCTTCTAACGCAAAACTCTAAATCTAGCCGATTGCTAAATAAATTGTTAGATAATTTCCAGATGTTTCACTGATGCCTCAGTAATATATAAATGTATATATATGGGTTCTGAGGGACATATCTCATGTCTCCCACATGTTGCACAATATATAGCTGTATTGATTTGAAATATGTGAATAAACAACATTTTCTTTTATTTCAGAGATCTGGTATACAAATGAGGTTTGGAAATGAATGCATATTAAATAAGCTGTCCTATGAATTTTATCATAGACATGAGTCCATGCACTCAAAAATTATTAAGACATGAAATGATGAAATAAAATATAGATATATTAAATAGTCAATAAAATAAAGTCAAACATATATATATACAGTATCTAATGAATTAATTACTACAGAATTCAAATTCAATGTAATATCAGAATATGAAATGACATGATTCTATTAAAATCAAATAAATAATAGCATAACCAGGTATAGGCAAGGTGTCCGTACACAAGACACTGGTGTCTGTGACTAGCCCTTGCAGTGTCCGCCACAACCTTGGTATATCTTTTCTTTCTGATTAAATAATAGGAAGGAAAAAAATATGTAGTGTGAATAAAGTTAGTGGCTTGTCAAGAGACTGCTAGCGATATTGGGTGATAAGTTATGGAATAAATAAAGCCTGAGTGAAAAACTGGATGTGTATCTGCATCTGTATAATAACACCCAGCTCTATACAAAGACACAGCAGTGACACCGGCACATGCGTATAGCTAGACAAGGGCTGGTTATAGGGTCAGTGCTATCTGCATCAGTATAATAACACCCAGCGCTATATAATAACACAGTAGTGACACTGGCACATGGGTATAGCCAGAGGAGGGCTGGTTATAGGGTCAGTGGTATCTGCATCAGTATAATAACACCCAGCGCTATATAATGACACAGTAGTGATACTGGCATATGGGTATAGCCAGAAGAGGCTGGTTATAGGATCAGTGGTATCTGCATCAGTATAATAACACCAAGCACTATATAATGACACAGTAGTGACACTGGCACATGGATATAGCCAGAGGATGGCTGGTTATAGGATCAGTGGTATCTGCATCAGTATAATAACACCAAGCACTATAAAATAATGTTTTTAATTTCAAATGTACCTTGGTGTCCTTCACCAAGCTCTGTACTTTGGAAAATGTCCACCACAGCCTTTGTCTGTGCCTATCCCTGAGCATAACTAATTATTAACATAGTACTAGAAATATTGAATTATAATTGCTAAGTCCCCTAATAGAAATATGACTTATAAGTACATCTCTTAAGACTTTAAGACAAAATAAGGGGTAGACGGAAGCAGAGTTGTTATAGTTACAGGTAATTTCTAGATATTGCTTCCCTTGAATAAGGGCTAGAATAAGTTTTTAAATTTAAAAAAGCCGCTTAGATTATTACCTGTCGTGGAGACTAAACGACAACAGTATGAGGAAGCGTTCTTTGTGAAACGCGTTTCAGGGGTCCAGCAGGAGTAGCTTTGTCTCTCCTAGTCTTTTATTTTAACTTGCTTACCAGGGTTGAAAAATAGTTTACCTCTAACACTTTTGTTAATCACCTCAGACTAACAGGTGTATTATACTTAAAAATATAAGCTTAATTCAGCCCTCGGATTGTAGGGGCTTAGTTTATTTTTAAACTCATACTGTTGGCTGATACTTATTATCTATGATTATCTCTCTGGTAACCATATATATAATATAAACCTGGTTAAAGTGTTTTTAACTTAGCTTAAGCTATTGTATGAATGATTATTACTTGTTGTGACTTATATTCCCTAATAAAAATAGAAATGTGTGAATGTAATGGAATAATATTTTTCTAAAAAATCCCTAATCAGTCTTGCTGAGTTAACATATACTCTTATCGTGGAGCTAACTCTTCTATACTCAATTGTATATCTCTTCACAATTAGTTTAGCTAGTTGTTACATCTCTTAAAACATTACCAATAGGAAATATATATTATATACATATATATATATATATATATATACACACACTATAGATTTAATATATGCCCATGTCTGGTCTTGAAATATGTCATCTATTTGATGACAATGAAAATAATTCTGATAGAAGAATCTGGGATACTGAAACTCTTAAATATTGGTAGCTGGTAAAGTATAAGCGATTGTTAAATATATTCCATGTTTTAAATCAAAGATAGTCTTTATTGCAGTAGTTAAATTGAAGCTGTATTTAAAAGGAACTTTATAGTAGCAACCTAGTATTTGATAGACCTGTGTAGTCCATAAATAGTTATATTAGTGCTAAGTAAATGTATTTGCTTTCATGTAATTGGCAAGAGTCCATGAGCTAGTAACGTATGGGATATACAATCCTACCAGGAGGGGCAAAGTTTCCCAAACCTCAAAATGCCTATAAATACACCCCTCACCACACCCATAATTTTCAGTTTTACAGTTTCAGTTTGGGAAGCATGTTTAGGAAGTTATTTGTCTTACCTGGGGTCTAGTCTTTTTTCAAATTGACTGTTTCTTATTTTAATCTCGCAGGCAAAATTAGGCTTGCGAGGGTGCAAAATGCTGTTATTTATTGCGTCATTCTTGGCACGAGAATTTTTTTGGCGCGAAGGTACGTCTTTGGTGATGCAAATTCGTCATTTCTGGCGTCTTAGTTGACGCCAGGTTTCCTTGCACGATGGTTGCATCTGTTATGACGCGAGTTGCGTCATTTCCAGATGTTGGCATCAAAAAAAAATTCAACTTCCTTTTGCGTCGTGCGTCATACTTGGCGGCGAAAAAAATTTAGTTTTTTTTTCACCCCACTTCCTTTATGCCTCTTGCCTTCTATATGCTCAGAGGACTATGCTGTTTGCATTTTTTCCCATTCCTGAAACTGCCATATAAGGAAATTGTAAATTTTGCTTTAATGTTGTTTTTTCCTTTACATTTTGCAAGATGTCTCAATCTGATCCTGTCTCAGAAACAACTGTTGGAACCCTGCTGCATGATCACAGTTATACCAAAGCTAAGTGTATCTGTTGTAAATTAGCTGAGATTATATCTCCAGCTGTAGTATGTAACAGTTGTCATGATAAGCTTTTGCACGCAGAAAACGTTTCCATCAGTACTAGTACAGTTTCTGTTGTTCTTTCAACATCTAATGTACATGATATCCCTATTGATATGAAAAATTATATTGCTGATGCGATACAGAAGGCTTTGTCTGCTATTCTGCCTTCTAATAAAAGTAAAAGGTCTTTTAAAACTTCTCATAAAATTGATAAAATTTCTAATGACCAACAACATACTGAAATATCCTCCACTGATTAGAATCTCTCTGATTCAGAAGATCCTACCTCAGACATTGACACTAACAAATCTACTTATCTTTTCAAGATTGAGTATATTCGTTCCTTGTTAAAAGAAATGTTGGTTACTTTGGATATTGAGGAGTCTAGTCCTCTTGATATCAAAACTAGTAAACGTTTAAATTCTGTTTATAAACCTCCTGTGGTTACTCCTGAGGTTTTTCCAGTTTCTGATGCTATTTCTGACGTGATTGCTAAGGAATGGATTAAGCCTGGTACTTCTTTCATTCCCTCTTCTAGGTTTAAAAGATTGTACCCTTTGCCAGCAGTTAGATTAGAGTTATGGGAAAAAAGTCCCCAAAGTTGATTGGGCTATTTCTACTCTTGCCAAACGTACTGCTATTCCTATGGCAGACAGTACTTCTTTTAAAGATCCTTTAGATAGGAAACTTGAATCTTATCTAAGGAAATCTTATATATATATTCTGGCTATCTTCTCAGGCCTGCCATTGCTATGGCTGATGTTGCGGCTGCATCAACCTTTTGGTAGATAGCTTGGCGCAACATGAAACAGATCCTGATTTGTCTAGCATTGTTCGTTTGCTTCAACATGCTAATCATTTTATCTGTGATGCTATTTTTGATATCATCAAAATTGAAATTATTCCAAGACATTTGGGCAGATTCTGTTCAAAATCAGTGGATTTAGATTATTGTCTCTCAAGGATATCGAATAGGTTTCAGAGTAAGACCTCCTGTGAGAAGATTCTTTCTCTCTCACGTTCCAGCAAATCCGGTGAAGGCTCAGGCTTTTCTGAAGTGTGTTTCAGATCTAGAGCTTTCAGGGGTAATAATACCAGTTCCATTTCAGGAACAGGGTCTGGGGTTTTATTCAAATCTATTCATTGTCCCAAAGAAAGAAAATTCATTCAGGCCAGTTCTGGATCTGAAGTTTTTGAATCGTTTCGTAAGAGTCCCAACTTTCAAGATGGTGACTATGAGGACTATTTTGCCTTTTGTTCAGCAAGGTCATTATATGTCCATGATAGACTTACAGGATGCATATCTTCACATTCCGATTCATCCAGATCACTATCGGTTTCTGAGATTCTCTTTTCTAGACAAGCATTACCAATTTGTCGCTCTTCCATTTGGCCTAGCAACAGCTCCAAGGATCTTTTTGAAGGTTTTCGGTGCCCTTCTATCTGTAATCAGAGAACAGGATTTTGTGGTGTTTCCCTATTTGGACAATATCTTGGTACTAGCTCAGTCTTTACATTTAGCCGAATCTCACATAAATCAACTAATGTTGTTTCTTCAAAGACATGGTTGGAGGATCAATTTACCAAAGAGTTTCTTGATTCCTCAGACAAGGGTCACCTTTTTAGGTTTCCAGATAGATTCAGTATCCATGACTCTGTCCTTAACAGACAAGAGATGAATGAAATTGGTTTCAGCTCAGTCTCAATCATTCCCTTCAGTGGCTATGTGCATGGAAGTTTTAGGTCTCATAACTGCAGCATCGGACGCGATCCCCTTTGCTCGTTTTCACATGAGACCTCTACAGCTTTGTATGCTAAATCAATGGTGCAGTTATTATACTCAGACATCACAATTGATATACTTAAATCCCAACATTAAACTCTCCCTGACTTGGTGGTTAGACCATCATCGTTCTAAACAAGAAACTTCCCAGGTACTTGTCCAGGTCCAGGGATCCTCAGGTGGAGATGATGGATGCTTTAGCAGTTCCTTGGTTTTACCAATCTGCTTATATCTTTCTGCCTCTCGTTCTTCCAAGAGTGATCTCCAAGATCATTATGGAACAATAATTTGTGTTTCTGATAGCACCAGCGTGGCCTCACAGGTTTTGGTATGCGGATCTTGTTCAGATGTCCAGTTGCCAGCCTTGGCCACTTCCTCTAAGACCAGACCTTTTGTCTTAAGGGCTGTTTTTCCATCAGGATCTCAAATCTCTAAATTTGAAGGTATGGAAATTGAACGTTTAGTGCTTAGTCATAGAGGTTTCTCTGACTCAGTGATTAATACTATGCTACAGGCTCGTAAGTCTGTTTCAAGGGAGATTTATTTTTGAGTTTGGAAGACCTATATTTCATGGTGTTCTTCTCGTAAATTCTCCTGGCATTCTTTTAGAATTCCTAGAATTTTACAGTTTCTTCAGGATGGTTTGGATAAAGGTTTGTCTGCAAGTACTTTGAAGGGACAAATCTCTCTCTATTTTATTTCGTAGAAAGATTGCTAAGCTTCCAAATATTCACTGTTTTGTTCAGGCTTTGGTTCGTATCAAGCCTGCTATTAAATCAATCTCTCCTCCTTGGAGTCTTAATTTGGTTTTGAAGACTTTGCCGGCTCCTCCTTTTGAGCCTATGCATTCTTTGGATATTAAACTACTTTCTTGGAAAGTGTTGTTTCTTTTTGCTATCTCTTCAGCTAGAAGAGTTTCCGAATAGTCTGCTCTCTCTTGTGAGTCTCCTTTACTGATTTTCCATCAGGATAAGGCTGTTTTGCGGACTTTGTTTAAATTTTTTCCTAAGGTTCTGAATTCTAACAACATTAGTAGGGAAATTGTTGTTCCTTCCTTGTGTCCTAATCCCAAGAATGCTCTTGAAAGATCTTTGCATTCTTTGGATGTTGTAAGAGCTTTGAAATATTATGTTGAAGCTACTAAAGATTTCAGGAAGACTTCTAGTCTATTTATTGTCTTCTCTGGTTCTAGGAAAGGTCAGAAAGCTTCTGCCATTTCTTTGGCATCTTGGTTAAAGCTTTTGATTCATAAAGCTTATTTGGAGGCGGGACAGTTCCCACCTCAGAGGATCACAGCTCATTCTACTAGATAAGTCTCCACTTCTTGGGCTTTTAAGAATGAAGCTTCAGTTGATCAAATTTGCAAAGCAGCAACTTGATCTTCTTTGCATGTATTTACTAAATTTTACCATTTTGATGTATTTACTTCTTCTGAAGCAGACTTTGGTAGAAAAGTTCTTCAGGCAGCTGTTTCAGTTTGATTCTTCTGCTAATGTTTTAAGTTTTTTTCTTTAAATTTATGAGAAAAACTTATTTTTTGTGGATTCAATTTTTTCAGCTGCAAATTACTGTTTTTTATTTTATCCCTCCCTTTCTAGTGACTCTTCTGTGGGCTTCCACATCTTGGGTATTTCTATCCCATACGTCACTAGCTCATGGACTCTTGCCAATTACATGAAAGAAAACATAATTTATGTAAGAACCTACCTGATAAATTCATTTCTTTCATATTGGCAAGAGTCCATAACACCCACCCTTTTTCTGGTGGTTATGATTTTTTGTATAAAACCAGAATAACATTTCCAGTTCCTCTTTTTTGTATGCTTTTTTACTCCTTTTTCTATCACCCCACTACTTGGCTATTCGTTAAACTGAATTGTTGGTGTGGTGAGGGGTGTATTTATAGGCATTTTGAGGTTTGGGAAACTTTGCACCTCCTGGTAGGATTGTATATCCCATACGTCACTAGCTCATGGACTCTTGCCAATATGAAAAAAATGAATTTATCAGTTAAGTTCTTACATAAATTATGTTATTAAGAGCAAAGGATTTAGTATTTTAATGTTTATAGGTTAAACCAAAGCTACTGTGATATATTTTAAAATTGCACTAGTTATTGTGGCTAAATTGGAATGAATTAATACTATATTACTGGATATATGTTGAATTGATAGTATTGTGTAACAATCTCTGGTTTTATTATTTGAAGTAGTATAAGACTATTGTGGGCCAAATAGTTTAATTAATTTTTTCTGGAAGTTCTATTAGATTTATTAAGATTTAGTAAGATTTGCCTTGAAATATTTGATTACGTTGTTAACCAAACGTTGTTAAATAAGCTCTATATTGAATTGGTTAATATTTCTGACAATTATAAAGTTTTCTAATAAATTTAATTGCAATATTTGATAATTAATTAATTTTTTGTTAAGGTAGATTTATAGATTGTATTGTGTACATAATACAGAGGTACCAGACGATTTAATTGAATATTATTTGTCCTAAATATTTTTTATAGTGTGTTAAATTAATTTAGGATTGTAATAATCAATTAATATAGATACCTGTTTACAAGTGATATTTGGTTTTCTACACAAATATAATTATTGTGTTTTATAAAGAATAACTGGTCAGAACTTAGCAATTACTTTAATTGAGATTAAATATTGATATTTAATAATAATGTTATGGTCAAATGTATAGATATCGCAATAGTGTTATTTTGGAGTACACTACAGAGATTTAACAATTCACTGTAGTATACTGATAAGATTCTACTGTGTTAATTGGAGATATTGCTGACAATGGGGTCGATCCGATATAAAGCGTCGCCCGCAAAAGCCGGCGACGCCAATAATTGCGCGGATTTGGTATCCTATATACGGCGTAAGCTAGAAGTTACGCCCGTATATTTCTGCCGTCGCCCGCAGTTTTTTGGGCCATAGGCAGGTATACCAAACCCGCGCAGTTTGGTATCCAATATGCAGCGTAAGGACTTACGTGGCGAGAATGGAGAAAACTTACTCCATTTTCACCTCGCCACAAAAAGCAGCCGTAAGAAGCCTTACGCTGACTATTGGAGCCCCGTAACTCCCTAAACTAGCTGCTAAAATAAACCTAACACCTAACGCATGCGCAATGTCTATCTCCCTGTCAACCGCGATCTTCTAAAATAAACCTAACACCTAACGCATGCGCAATGTCTATCTCCCTGTCAACCGCGATCCCCCCCCGAAATCCCTAATAAAGTTATTACCCCCTAAAACGCCGCTCCCCGACCCCGCCGCCATCTACATAAACTAACCCCCTACTGTGAGCCCCTAAAACCGCCGCCATCTACCTTATCTATCCCGTAATCTGACCCCTTACACCGCCGCCACCTATATAAAAATTATTAACCCCTAATTTAATCTACCTACCCCGCCGCCAGCTATGTTATCTATATTAACCCTAAGTATATTATAGTTAATATAGTTATTACATTATATATATTAACTATATTAACCCTAATTATATTAGGGTTAATATAGTTAATATAGTTACTATAGTATTTATATTAACTATATTAACTCTATCTAACCCTAACACCCCTAACTATATTTATATTAAATTAATCTAATTAATTTATAAACTAAAATATTCCTATTTAAATCTAAATACTTACCTATAAAATAAACCCTAAGATAGCTACAATATAATTAATAATTACATTGTAGCTATGTTAGGGTTAATATTTATTTTACAGGTAAATAGTTAATTATTTTAACTAGGTATAATAGCTATTAAATAGTTATTAACTATTTAATATCTACCTAGTTAAAATAATTACCCAATTACCTGTAAAATAAATACACCTACACTATCAATAAATGTAATAAACTACAAACATCTATCTAAAAATACAATTAAATTAACTAAACTAAATTACAAAAAAAAAAAAACACTAAATTACAAAAAATAAAAAAAAGATTAAAAGATTTTTAAGCTAATTACACCTATTCTAAGCCCCCTAATAAAATAATAAACCCCCAAAATAACAAAACTTCCCTGCCCTATTCTAAATTAAACAAATTTCAAAGCTCTTTACCTTACCAGCCCTTAAAAGGGCCTTTTGTGGGGCATGCCCCAAAGAATTCAGCTCTTTTGCATTCAATAAATACAATCCCCCCCCCATTACAACCCACCACCCACATACCCCTATTCTAAACCCACCCAAACCCCCCTTAAAAAATCCTAACACTACCCCCCTGAAGATCTCCCTACCTTGTCTTCACCACACCGGGCCGAACTCCTGATCCGATCCGGGCGATGTCGTCCTCCAAGCGGCAAAGAAGAAATCTTCCTCCGGCGATGTCATCCTCCAAGCGGCAAAGAAGAATTCTTCCTCCGGCGACGTCTTCCTCCAAGCGGCAGCAAAGTCTTCATTCTTCCGGCGGCATCTTCAATCTTCTTTCTTCGCTCCGCCGCCGCGGAGCATCCATCCCGGCCGACTGCTAAACTTGGAATGAGGTACCTTTAAATGACGTCATCCAAGATGGCGTCCGCCGAATTCCGATTGGCTGATAGGATTCTATCAGCCAATCGGAATTAAGTTAAAAAAATCTGATTGGCTGATTGAATCAGCCAATCAGATTCAAGTTCAATCCGATTGGCTGATCCAATCAGCCAATCAGATTGAGCTCGCATTCTATTGGCTGATCGGAACAGCCAATAGAATGCGAGCTCAATCTGATTGGCTGATTGGATCAGCCAATCGGATTGAACTTGAATCTGATTGGCTGATTCAATCAGCCAATCAGATTTTTTTAACTTAATTCCGATTGGCTGATAGAATCCTATCAGCCAATCGGAATTCGGCGGACGCCATCTTGGATGACGTCATTTAAAGGTACCTCATTCCAAGTTTAGCAGTCGGCCGGGATGGATGCTCCGCGGCGGCGGAGCGAAGAAAGAAGATTGAAGATGCCGCCGGAAGAATGAAGACTTTGCTGCCGCTTGGAGGAAGACGTCGCCAGAGGAAGAATTCTTCTTTGCCGCTTGGAGGATGACATCGCCGGAGGAAGATTTCTTCTTTGCCGCTTGGAGGACGACATCGCCCGGATCGGATCAGGAGTTCGGCCCGGTGTTGTGAAGACAAGGTAGGGAGATCTTCAGGGGGGTAGTGTTAGGATTTTTTAAGGGGGGTTTGGGTGGGTTTAGAATAGGGGTATGTGGGTGGTGGGTTGTAATGGGGGGGGGGATTGTATTTATTGAATGCAAAAGAGCTGAATTCTTTGGGGCATGCCCCACAAAAGGCCCTTTTAAGGGCTGGTAAGGTAAAGAGCTTTGAAATTTGTTTAATTTAGAATAGGGCAGGGAAGTTTTGTTATTTTGGGGGTTTATTATTTTATTAGGGGGCTTAGAATAGGTGTAATTAGCTTAAAAATCTTTTAATCTTTTTTTTATTTTTTGTAATTTAGTGTTTGTTTTTTTTTGTAATTTAGTTTAGTTAATTTAATTGTATTTTTAGATAGATGTTTGTAGTTTATTACATTTATTGATAGTGTAGGTGTATTTATTTTACAGGTAATTGGGTAATTATTTTAACTAGGTAGATATTAAATAGTTAATAACTATTTAATAGCTATTATACCTAGTTAAAATAATTAACTATTTACCTGTAAAATAAATATTAACCCTAACATAGCTACAATGTAATTATTAATTATATTGTAGCTATCTTAGGGTTTATTTTATAGGTAAGTATTTAGATTTAAATAGGAATATTTTAGTTTATAAATTAATTAGATTAATTTAATATAAATATAGTTAGGGGTGTTAGGGTTAGATAGAGTTAATATAGTTAATATAAATACTATAGTAACTATATTAACCCTAATATAATTAGGGTTAATATAGTTAATATATATAATGTAATAACTATATTAACTATAATATACTTAGGGTTAATATAGATAACATATCTGGCGGCGGGGTAGGTAGATTAAATTAGGGGTTAATCATTTTAATAGAGATGGCGGCGGTGTAAGGGGCTTACATTAGGGGTTAATAATTGTAATATAGATGGCGGCGGTGTTAGGGGCTCACTTTAGGGGGTTATAGATATAATATAGCTGGCGGCGGGGTACGGGAGCGGCGGTTTAGGGGTTAATAACTTTATTAGGTTGCGGCGGGGTAAAGGAGCGGCGGTTTAGGGGTTAATAGCTTTTTTATTGTTAGGCTAGTGAGGGGGGATAGCGGATAGAGGGTTAGACAGTGCGGGCTATGTTAGGGAGGCGTGTTAGACAGTGCGGGCTATGTTAGGGAGGCGTGTTAGACAGTGCGGGCTATGTTAGGGAGGCGTGTTAGACAGTGCGGGTGTTTTAGACTTTAGTCAGGTTTTATAGGCGCCGGCAGATTCTAATGTGCCGCAAGTCACTGGCGACGCCAGAAATTTGTACTTACGCAGATTTCTGGACATCGCTGGTTTGTGAGACTTACGGCACGTTAGCATCTGACGGCGACTTATATGGGATGGCTCGAGTTGCGAGCTGAAACTGCGGGCGACGCCGGTCTCCTCGCTTGCGCCGCAAACTGCGATCTATATCGGATCGCGCCCATGAATTTTATTTTTTATTGTTATTAATTATTAATAAATATGATAATATAATTTGTGGCAACATTAAGATAAATACACCAACAACACATTCAAATGGCAGATATTCTAATGGATTTGAATGATTTAGAAAATGGTTTAGAAACAAAATGCCCCCCCCCCACCCCCCGCAATAAGCTTGCATGCAATGTATGTACCCAGCACATTTAATTAGTTGTAATGGTAGTCATAGCTTACTGGACATTCTAATAAGTTTTCTTAGCAAATAGGTTATAGTAATTACCGTGTATTTCTGTAGCTTCATCCAAAGAGCTTTGAACTCCTCCAAACTTAGTGTTCCTGTCTCATCCATCTTGGGATATATAGTTAAGAGCAATCCATTGATTTAACAGTATAGCAAATTAAATGGTACAGTAAGTTCTCATGTTGTATATGCAGATTGTAAGAAGTGCAAAAGCTTCAGTTGACAGCAATTACTATACAAATAATTGAAATATAGGATCTCTGCTATTTCAAAATAAAATATGGAATACAATGATTTTATCTCCCCAGTTTATCATGGACCTGATTTCACATCACAGTTTCTGTAGTCTACACAGTTAGTAAAGAGGTGTTATTAGGTGCCTTTGATTTTTGTGGCAATAGCAACATAAGGGTAAAAGGCTTCACAGCTCACTGCCCAGTAGAAGTAAAACCCATACACACAATAACTGAGACATAGTCAACTTTTAGTGGAAGGTAAAAACAGGTAATTACGGCCAACTTTATTCAATAAATATATAACTTGAGCTAACAGGACTATGGTGGCATAGAGATACTATGAGACCCAGGACAACAAGAGGATAGTGGCTCTCTGACTACAGCAGAAGGTCCTCTGCTCGGCTGGAGATGTTACTAAGGGTTTATTAGATCTTCTGGCCTACCTACATGGGGGGAAGGGCACACAGGTAAACCTGTGGAGATCCGTCCCTCCCGACAACCTGACCATAACTCGCCCTGTTCTCCATCTCCTTCACACAACTTGCCGCTGCCTCTATATTAATATAATGGACTTACACGTAATAGCTCTGGTTAAAACCTTTTCTAGCCATTATATAGCTAACTTGTTACCACACGCCGCCATAAGGGGAGGGTGGGAGGGAAACTCGTCCACTTCAGGATCCAGGAAGAAGAGGCTGGAACATTTCTGACATGGCTTTTTAAGGTAGGAAACCTCCCCCTTTCCTTCTGCAACAATATTGCCATCTAGACACCACCTCTTCTCCACCCATTCCTTTGCTGCCTATACCCTTAGAACGTTACAGGTCCATTACAGATCCATACACTAATTTAGAAATTATATTAACTTGTAAGAATAAAATAGCACTGATCATATCAATAACATGCAATACATTTAAAATTTACACAGCATAAATATACTGGTCCCAAGCTTCAATAAATCATACAAGAACATGAAGGGCATAGGGGACATCAAGGTAAATATCCCAAACAATTGGAAGTTCTGGTTTCTTGAGTTTGCCAATAAAGAATGTGCAATTATGTAACATAACAAAACAAATCACTATTAAATAAATAAAATATAATAAAAATGTGATCTAGTATAGAATATCAAATATATATTTAAAATCTCTACTGTTAAGGGACTAATTTGACATGAACGCAGAGAATTCTACTATCTCGGTTAAACAATTATATAAATGTACTAACTCTGCCATATTTAAAACAATGTGACTATATAGATTGTTTTTAATTGTAATTTTAAGAAATGTATTTTAACCATTTAATGGAGGTGTGGCTGGTTAATTGTAATTTTAATAAATTTACTTTAATCATTTACTGGACATAAAATCTAGCTGAAGTTTCTAACCTGAAAAGAAATAGGTCTACACTAATTTGCCCTTTTTCTCCTTTGCGGTGCGGTATGGAGACAAATATATAGATATAAATATAAGGAAGACCAATGAAATGTATCCGCTAATAAAGACTTTAAATAATTATGGGCCAGATTAAGAGTGGAGCATTAAATATCGCTTTCGTGAAATCGATATTAGCGCTCTACTGAGTAACACCAGCGCACACAAATGTGTGCTGGTATTACAAGTTGAGAGCAATTGTTCAAAATTTCTGAGAAGCATTGCGCTCACGGGAATGTGGTTTCATAGGATGAAATGGGAGCCATGTTCTCATGCCGTGAGACATGTAAGTCATGCGGCAATGGGCAGCAATTTTCATTGTATATGAATATATACATACAGTATATATTTATGTGTTAATATTTGTATATAAATACATATATATGTATCTGTTAATATGTGTATATAAATAAATATATATTTACTGGGAAAACACCCCATAGACCGCAATGTAAAGGCATTTTTTAGTGCCATTTTCTTTTTTCCAAACACCCCACACCCACCACTTTTAACTACTAAAAACTGCCCAGTGCAGTTGTTTTTTATGGGGGGGGGGGGATGCTAGCTTTTTTCCCCCATAAAAAACTAAAAGACCCTCTATTTTGGGGGCATTTAGGGCACTTTTTAAAAGACCGGAGATCTGATCAAATTTTTTGAGCGCTAAATTTGCCCGTTTGCAGACGCATGATAAATTACTGCTCTACTTATAATCTAGCCCTTTATATTTGACATTTTCTACACTATAATTATTTTTGTCTTTTATTTGCCAATAAAGAAGATCCTTTTTGTGTATTCAGTATTTCTGTCTTTATTTCTTCATGGATTTGCTGTTTCTCGATTCTGTAGTAGTGACGCAGAGACACTGCAACATTCTATATATTGATCCCTTGATCAGCGCAGGAACTAATTTGAAATGGTTTTAACTGGTCATAACAAAAAGATAAAATGATACTGCTCAGGGGGCTTTTAAAATAGTATGTACCTTAACTGCAAACTAATGCAAATTTTTCTCACAAAATTACAGTTTTAAATGCTTTTAAAACATATATTGTACATGCAATTGCTACTATATACTATGCATATATGTGTGTGCGTGAGTGTTTGCACGCGGCCCTTTAAGCACAGTACAGTTTGTTATCTGATTTACAGCATACTAGCGCCCCCTGCTGACACTGAGTCAGTTATATCATTTATAGAAATATACTATAATACTGTCTTTTGAATGGTCTACAAAAGCATTAGCAAACATTTCCCAGGTCTATAGCAATGAAAGGCTGTTGTCACTGAAAGGATACATCCATGAGATTGATCATTTCTCTGCATGTAACAAGACTGAATCCATCTGATTTTAATCCCTTTCCTAAAAAACATAACACAAGATATTTTCAACAAATTAAGTTCAGTAAATCTGCAGTTTTAGCTTTCCTCAATGGTCTTGTAGGTCTTTAATAATCTGTAAGGGAATGTAACATGCTTATCAAAGGTTTGCAAGAAGCTCATATGTAAACAATTGATTATGTATTTGATTCATAAAGCTGTATGTAAACAGATCTATATGTTAATAAAGCAACAAAGATGACTTTTAAGAGGACATTATTGGGACACACTATGAGATTGTAATATAAAATGCTCAACATGGTAACACAAACTTGCGATACACTTTCATTATTTATTTTGCCCCTTTTCCTTCTAATGTAAGTCTGAAAATTCTGAATTTACCAGTCCTGAAAAAGCTCATGACGGGCCATATATCTCTACCTCACTTGTAGTCTGTTATCTTTTCTATTGAAGCCCTTTCATTTCCAGACATACATCCTGATTGAAACAAGGAAAATGGTAGGTGAGGTTTGACCATTGAAAAAAACACAATTTATGCTTACCTGATAAATGTATTTCTCTTGTGGTGTATCCAGTCCACGGATCATCCATTACTTGTGGGAAATTCTCATTCCCAACAGTAAGTTGCAAGAGGACACCCACAGCAGAGCTGTTATATAGCTCCTCCCCTAACTGCCATATCCAGTCATTCGACCGAAAACACGCAGAGAAAGGAGAAACCATAGGGTGCAGTGGTGGCTGTAGTTTAAGAAAAAATTACCTGCCTTAAAATGACAGGGCGGGCCGTGGACTGGATACACCACAAGAGAAATAAATTTATCAGGTAAGCATAAATTGTGTTTTCTCTTGTAAGGTGTATCCAGTCCACGGATCATCCATTACTTGTGGGATACCAATACCAAAGCTAAAGTACACGGATGAAGGGAGGGACAAAGCAGGTACTTAAATGGAAGGTACCACTGCCTGTAAAACCTTTCTCCCAAAAATAGCCTCCGAAGAAGCAAAAGTATCAAATTTGTAGAATTTTGAAAAAGTATGAAGCGAAGACCAAGTCGCCGCCTTGCAAATCTGTTCAACAGAAGCCTCATTTTTAAAGGCCCAAGTGGAAGCCACAGCTCTAGTAGAATGAGCTGTAATCCTTTCAGGAGACTGCTGGCCAGCAGTCTCATAGGCTAAGCGGATTATGCTTCTTAGCCAAAAAGAAAGTGAGGTTGCCGAAGCCTTTTGACCTCTCCTCTGTCCAGAGTAGACAACAAACAAAGCAGATGTTTGACAAAAATCTTTAGTAGCTTGTAAGTAAAACTTTAAAGCACGAACCACGTCCATATTGTGTAATAGACGTTCCTTCTTTGAAGAAGGATTAGGACACAAGGATGGAACAACAATCTCTTGATTGATATTCTTGTTAGATACCACCTTAGGTAAAAACCCAGGTTTGGTACGCAGGACTACCTTATCCGTATGGAAGATCAGATAAGGAGAATCACATTGTAAAGCAGATAACTCGGAGACTCTACGAGCCGAGGAAATAGCTACCAAAAACAGAACTTTCCAAGATAAAAGTTTGATATCTATGGAATGAAGAGGTTCAAACGGAACTCCTTGAAGAACCTTAAGAACCAAATTTAAGCTCCATGGGAGAGCAACAGGTTTAAACACAGGCTTGATTCTAACCAAAGCCTGACAAAATGCCTGAACATCTGGAACATCTGCCAGACGCTTGTGCAAAAGAATAGACAGAGCAGAAATCTGTCCTTTTAAGGAACTAGCTGACAATCCTTTTTCTAAACCATCTTGGAGAAAAGATAATATCCTGGGAATCCTAACCCTTGGATTCACACCAATAAAGATATGTACGCCATATTTTATGGTAAATTTTCCTGGTGACAGGCTTTCGTGCCTGTATTAAGGTATCAATGACTGACTCGGAGAAGCCACGCTTAGATAAAATCAAGCGTTCAATCTCCAGGCAGTCAGTCTCAGAGAAATTAGATTTGGATGGTTGAAAGGACCCTAAAGTAGAAGGTCCTGTTTCAGAGGCAGAGTCCATGGTGGAAAGGATGAGATGTCCACCAGATTTGCATACCAGGCGCTATCAAAATCACCGATGCTCTCTCCTGCTTGACCTTGGCAATCAGTCGAGGGAGCAGAGGAAACGGTGGAAACACATAAGCCAGGTTGAAAGACCAGGGCGCTGCTAGAGCATCTATTAGCATCGCCTTGGGATCCCTGGACCTGGATCCGTAACAAGGAAGCTTGGCGTTCTAGCGAGACGCCATGAGATCCAGTTCTGGTTTGCCCCAACGATGAATCAATTGTGCAAACACCTCCGGATGGAGTTCCCACTATCCCGGATGAAAAGTCTGACGACTTAAAAAATCCGCCTCCCAGTTCTCTACACCTGGGATATGGATAGCTGATGTGAGTCTCTGCCCAGCGAATTATCTTTGAGACTTCTAACATCACTAGGGAACTTCTTGTTCCCCCTTGATGGTTGATGTAAGCCACAGTCGTGATGTTGTCCGACTGAAATCTGATGTACCTCAGAGTTGCTAACTGAGGCCAAGCCTGAAGAGCATTGAATATCGCTCTTCCAGAATATTTATTGGAAGGAGTGTCTCCTCCTGAGTCCACGATCCCTGAGTCTTCAGGGAGTTCCAGACTGCACCCCAACCTAGAAGGCTGGCATCTGTTGTTACAATTGTCCAATCTGGCCTGCGAAAGGTCATACCTTTGGACAGATGGACCCGAGATAGCCACCAGAGAAGAGAATCCCTGGTCTCTTAGTAGAGGGGACAAATCTGTGTAATCCCCGTTCCACTGACTGAGCATGCATAGTTGCAGCGGTCTCAGATGTAGGCATGCAAACGGCACTATGTCCTTTGCCACTACCATTAAGCCGATTACTTCCATGCACTGAGCCACCGAAGGGCGCGGAATGGAATGAAGAACACTGCAGGAATTTAGAAGCTTTGATAACCTGGACTCCGTCAGGTAAATTTTCATTTCTACAGAATCTATCAGAGTCCCTAGGAAGGAAACTCTTGTGAGTGGGGATAGAGAACTCTTTTCCTCGTTCACTTTCCACCCATGCAATCTCAGAAATGCCAGTACTACGTATATATGAGACTTGGCAATTTGGAAGTTTGACGCCTGTATCAGGATGTCGTCTAAATAAGGGGCCACTGCTATGCCCCGCGGCCTTAGGACCGCCAGAAGCGACCCTAGAACCTTCGTAAAGATTATTGGGGCTGTAGCTAATCCAAAATGAAGAGCTACAAACTGGTAATGCCTGTCTAGAAAGGCAAACCTGAGAAACCGATGATGATCTTTGTTATCAGAATGTGAAGATAAGCATCCTTTAAATCCACTGTAGTCATATATTGACCCTCCTGGATCATAGGTAGGATGGTACGAATAGTTTCCATCTTGAATGATGGAACTCTGAGGAATTTGTTTAAGATCTTTAGATCCAAAATTGGTCTGAAGGTTCCCTCTTTTTTAGGAACCACAAACAGATTTGAGTAAAAACCCTGTCCCTGTTCCTCCTTTGGAACTGGATGGATCACTCCCATAACTAGGAGGTCTTGTACACAGTGTAAGAATGCCTCTCTCTTTATCTGGTTTGCAGATAATTGTGAAAGGTGAAATCTCCCTTTTGGGGGGGAAGCTTTGAAGTCCAGAAGATATCCCTGGGATATAATTTCCAACACCCAGGGATCCTGGACATCTCTTGCTCATGCCTGGGCGAAGAGCGAAAGTCTGCCCCTACTAGATCCGTTACCGGATAGGGGGCCGTTCCTTCATGCTGTCTTAGAGGCAGCAGCAGGCTTTTTGGCCTGCTTACCTTTGTCCCAGGTCTGGTTTGGTCTCCAGACCGTCTTGGACTGAGCAAAAGTTCCCTCTTGTTTGCATTAGAGGAAGTTGATGCAAAGCACGAAAATTAGACTGTTTGGCCCTTGATTTGGACCTGTCCTGAGGAAGGGCATGACCTTTTCCTCCAGTGATATCAGCAATAATCTCCTTCAAACCAGGCCCAAATAGGGTCTGCCCCTTGAAGGGAATGTTAAGCAGCTTAGATTTTGAAGTCCCGTCAGCTGACCATGATTTAAGCCATAGCGCCCTGCGCGACTGTATAGCAAAAACAGAATTCTTAGCCATTAGTTTAGTCAAATGAACAATGGCATCAGAAAACAAAGGAATTGCTTAGCTTAAGTGCTCTAAGCTTGCCAAGTATGTCATCCAATGGAGTCGCTACCTGTAAAGCCTCTTCCAGAGACTCAAACCAGAACGCCGCAGCAGCAGTGACAGGAGCAATGCATGCAAGGGGCTGTAGGATAAAACCTTATTGAATAAACATTTTCTTAAGGTAACCTTCTAATTTTTTATCCATTGGATCTAAAAAAGCACAACTGTCCTCGACAGGGATAGTAGTACGCTTTGCTAAAGTAGAAACTGCTCCCTCCACCTTAGGAACTGTCTGTCATAAGTCCCGTGTGGTTGCGTCTATTGGAAACATTTTTCTAAAAATAGGAGGGGAAGAGAACGTCACACCTGGTCTATCCCATTCCTTATTAATAATTTCTGTAAACCTTTTAGGTATTGGAAAAACATCAGTACACACCGGCACTGCATAGTATGTATCCAGTCTACACAATTTCTCTGGCACTGCAATTGTATCACAGTCATTCAGAGCAGCTAAAACCTCCCTGAGAAACACGTGGAGGTGTTCAAGCTTAAATTTAAATGTAGAAACATCAGAATCAGGTTGCATCATCTTTCCTGAGTCAGAAACATCACCCACAGACTGAAGCTCTCCTTCCTCAGCTTCTGCATATTGTGAGGCAGTATCAGACATGGTTCTTAAAGCGTCAGTATGCTCTGCATTTCGTCTAACTCCAAAGCTATCTTGCTTACCTCTAAATTCAGGTAGTCTGGTTAATACCGCTGACAGTGTATTATCCATGACTGCCGCCATGTCTTGTAAAGTAATCGCTATGGGCGCCCTAGATGTACTTGGCGCCATTTGAGCGTGAGTCCCTTGAGCGGGAGTCAAAGGATCTGACACGTGGGGAGAGTTAGTCAGCATAACTTCCCCCTCGTCAGATTCCTCTGGTAATATTTTTTTTTTTTTTTTCAAGACAGAATATGATCTTTATTGCTTAAAGTGAAATCAGTACATTTGGTACACATTCTAAGAGGGGGTTCCACCATGGCTTTTAAACATAATGAACAAGGAGTTTCCTCTATGTCAGACATGTTTGTACAGACTAGCAATGAGACTAGCAAGCTTGGAAAACACTTTAAATCAAGTTAACAAGCAAATATAAAAAACGGTACTGTGCCTTTAAGAGAAACAAATTTTGTAAAAATTTGAAAAACAGTGAAAAAAGGCAGTAAATCAAACGATTTTTTTACAGTGTATGTAATAAGTTAACAGAGCATTGCACCCACTTGCAAATGGATGATTAACCCCTTAATTCAAAAAACGGATCAAAAAAAACGATATAGACGTTTTTTAACAGACACAACAAACTGCCACAGCCTGCTGTGGCCCTACCTTCCCCAATAAACGACTTTGGAAAGCCTTTGAGCCCTTTAGAGATGTCCTATAGCATACAGGGGACTCCTGAGGGAAGCTGGATGTCACAGTTTGTAATTTTAACTGCAACAACTGTAACTTTTATACTACAACAGTGGAAAGCCTCAGGAAACTGTTTCTAGGCAAAATTTAAGCCAGCCATGTGGAAAAAACTAGGCCCCAATAAAGTTTTATCACCAAAGCATATATAAAAACGATTAAACATGCCAGCAAACGTTTTATATTGCAGTTTTATAAGGGTATTACCCCTGAGAGTAAGCATGATACCAGTCGCTATTAAATCACTGTATTCAGGCTTAACTTACATTAATCCGGTATCAGCAGCATTTTCTAGCATTTTCCATTTCTAGAAAAAATTGTAACTGCACATACCTCATAGCAGAGTAACCTGCACGCCATTCTCCCGCTGAAGTTACCTCTCTCCTCAGACATATGTGAGAACAGCAATGGATCTTAGTTACAACCTGCTAAGATCATAGAAAACTCAGGCAGATTCTTCTTCTATTTACTACCTGGGATAAAATAGTACAACTCCGGTACCATTTAAAATAACAAACTTTTGATTGAAGATAAAAAACTAACTATATTTCACCACTCTCTCTTACTACCTCCATGCGTGTTGAGAGTTGCAAGAGAATGACTGGATATGGCAGTTAGGGGAGGAGCTTTATAACAGCTCTGCTGTGGGTGTCCTCTTGCAAATTCCTGTTGGGAATGAGAATATCCCACAAGTAATGGATGATCCGTGGACTGGATACACCTTACAAGAGAAAGCCTAGCAGCAAACAAGGTGTTAATCTGTTCTAATATAATTCAGACTGTTGATATGTCAATCTGTTGG
Source organism: Bombina bombina (assembly GCF_027579735.1). Lineage (NCBI taxonomy): Eukaryota > Metazoa > Chordata > Amphibia > Anura > Bombinatoridae > Bombina > Bombina bombina. Next base: position 1,151,293,999 of record NC_069502.1, on the reverse strand, counting down.
AAGACTGTAATAACATAGTGTTCACTATCCTGTTAAACCACATTACTTTTCTTTATCATCTTATTTATAATTATCCCTAAATGGCGTCAGATATAACACTGGGAAAACCATGTTACAAGAATGTGGTGCCCATTATTTTATACAAACTTTACACACATCTCTTACATTTAAACAACTACTATAACTTTATAAAACACATCTGCATATTATTTTTTACTTTGGATACATCATTATGTCTAGAATTCAGGAGTATATCTACAAGGGTCTCAATCAAGATCAGGCCTACACCTCTAGGGGGCCAATCTGGCCCTACAATCAGTATGGATTTCTCTAGAGGGGGTCTGGTAGGGTGCTGGCTTCTGCATTATGTCTGTCTGGCCCCTCTGTCACCTGCTCAAAACAGGGCTCACAGCGTAAAGAAAGAGTAAGAGTAAGTATTTACAAATATGGTGGCAGAGTTTCCAAGATGGCCACCACAGTATATTTGTACATATTTCTGGAGCACTATATGGCAGTAGTTTTGCAAGAATGTTATCCACTATTGATATGATATCCACAAGCACTATTTCCTGCCATGTAGTGATCCAGGTGCTACCTAGGTATCTCTTCAACACAGAACATCATGGGAATAAAGCAAATTTGATAATAGAAGTAAATTGGAAACGTTTTAAAAAAGGTATGCTCTTTAATTAGATGTCGCCTCGTATGTTTTCCATATATTCTTAAAATGTAGGAATTTCTATATAAATGATACTGCAATAATTGCATATATTGCAATTTAATAAGATGCTTTTGAGAATATACTACTATGTTCTATACTGGGCTTCGGAGCTCGAGTCTTCTTGTTACATGATGTTTTTTTATTTATTTTTTATTAATTATTATTTTTGTTGAGGACTTTACAGAAATAAGGGAAATATATTAGTAATGTAGAATACAAGTATACAGATATATTTATCATATTTGCAAGATGTTGTATTTTAACTGAGGTCCAAAGGCTGTTTGTATGTCTGAGCTGGTGTATGATTATACTATTGCAAATCCTAATGAAAAATAAAATAAATAAAATAAAAACATTTATTATTATCTTATACAATAGTTAATAGTTACAAATTACCCTTTAGCAATAAGCTTTCTATACCTACCTTGATCTCACAGGCCTACAGAGAAAAATGATTCTTTCATATGCTGGTTTTGTTATAGCAGTAAGACTCTAGAACTAATATGGAGTATTATTCCTTCATTCAGAGATTTCTCCAAATGTGTTTATTTAATTCTGAACTGTTTTAAGCCTGAAGAAACGATTGGTGTGTGGTCAAGAAACGCGTTGCCAATAAAGAACCTGTTAGACTTCCAATCATCTCAGATGTTGCCTGGTATTATTTCCTTTTAAAGCAGTTTTCATTTGGATTGTCGGATTCCCCTGTACATGTTTCACAAAGTTCCGGCTGAACAAGAGCGTTTGTCTCAAATCAGAAGAGACCACGAGCGGCACACATAGGATACTGAAGCAGTAGGAATAACCCGAGCCTGCAGATCCGTAGCCGGAAACCAGTGAGCTAACCTGCAAGTTTCAGCCTGCCTGATTTGTACCTTTTCCACACATAGGTGACTACCGAAAGTGTGAGTGTTTTTTCAACTATATTTACATTTTGTATGTTTTATTGCTCTAACGACACCTTTGTTTTTTTCATTTGCACCATTTTATTTTACCACTACTTTTGCAAGGCAATCAGTGTTATATATTCACATTTTTTTAAATATTATTTTTATTTTGAGTATTTGACTATTTCTTTCATGTAATTAGCAAGAATCCATGAGCTAGTGACGTATGGGATATACATTCCTACCAGGAGGGGCAAAGTTTCCCAAACCTTAAAATGCCTATAAATACACCCCTCACCACACCCACAATTCAGTTTTACAAACTTTGCCTCCGATGGAGGTGGTGAAGTAAGTTTGTGCTAGATTCTACGTTGATATGCGCTCCGCAGCAAGTTGGAGCCCGGTTTTCCTCTCAGCGTGCAGTGAATGTCAGAGGGATGTGAGGAGAGTATTGCCTATTTTGAATGCAGTGATCTCCTTCTACGGGGTCTATTTCATAGGTTCTCTGTTATCGGTCGTAGAGATTCATCTCTTACCTCCCTTTTCAGATCGACGATATACTCTTATATATACCATTACCTCTGCTGATTCTCGTTTCAGTACTGGTTTGGCTTTCTACAAACATGTAGATGAGTGTCCTGGGGTAAGTAAATCTTATTTTCTGTGACACTCTAAAGCTATGGTTGGGCACTTTGTTTATAAAGTTCTAAATATATGTATTCAAGCATTTATTTGCCTTGACACAGAATATTCAACTTTCCTTATTTTTCAGACAGTCAGTTTCATATTTGGGATAATGCATTTGAATTAATCATTTTTTCTTACCTTCAAAAATTTGACTCTTTTTTCCCTGTGGGCTGTTAGGCTCGCGGGGGCTGAAAATGTTTCATTATTTAAGTCTCATTATTTATTGCTTCTGGTTGCTAGAAGCTTGTTCACTGGCATTTTTTTCCCATTCCTGAAACTGTCATTTAAGGATTTTGATCAATTTGCTTTATATGTTGTTTTTTCTATTACATATTGCAAGATGTTCCACGTTGCAACTGAGTCAGAAGTTACTTGAGGAAAATCACTGCCCGGGGCTGGAGCTACCAAGCTAAGTGTATCTGCTATAAATTTTTGGTACCTGTTTCTCCAGCTGTTGTTTGTATTGCATGTCATGACAAACTTTTTAATGCAGATAAAATTTCCTTTAGTACTGTTATATTACCTGTTGCTGTTTCGTCAACATTTAATTTTCAGAGTGTTCCTGTTAAACATAAGAGATTTTATTTTTTAAATCCATTTAGAAGACTATGTCTGTTATTTCTCCTTCTAGTTTACATAAAAGTCTTTTAAAAACTTCTCTTTTTTCAGATGAATTTTTAAATGAACATCATCGTTCTGATACTGATAATGGTTCTTCTGGTTCAGAAGTTTCTGTCTCAGAGGTTGATGCTGTTAAATCTTTTTATTTGTTCAAGATGGAATTTATTCGTTCTTTATTTAAAGACGTATTAATTGCTTTAGATATAGAGGATTCTGGTCCTCTTGATACTAAATCTAAACGTTTAAATAGGGTTTTTTAAATCTCCTGTATTTATTCCAGAAGTGTTTAATCTCCCTGATGCTTTTTCTGAAGTAATTTCCAGGGAATGGAATAATTTGGGTAATTCTTTTACTCCTTCTAAACGTTTAAGCAATTATATTCTGTGCCATCTGACAGATTAGAGTTTTTTGGGACAAAATCCCTAAGGTTTGGGGCTGTCTCTATTCCTGCTAAAATGTACTACTATGGCAGATAGTACTAAATTTAAGGATCCTTTAGATAAGAAAATTGAATCCTTTCTAAGAAAAGTTTACTTATGTTTAGGTAATCTTCTTAGACCTGCTATATTTTTACCGGATGTTGCTGCAGCTTCATCTTTTTGGTTAGAAGTTTTAGCGCAACAAGTAACAGATCATAATTTTATAGCATTATTTTTATTCTATAACATGCTAATAATTTTATTGGTGATACCATCTTTTGATATCATTTGAGTTGATGTCAGGTATATGTCTCTAGCTATTTTAGCTAGAAAAGCTTTATGGATTTAACTTGGAATGCTGATATGTCTTCTAAGTTAACTTTGTTTTTCCCTTTCTTTCCAGGGTAATAATCATTTTTTTCGTTCTTTTTCTCATAATGAGGAACAAAAGCCTGATCCTTCATCCTTAGGAGCGGTTTCAGTTTGGAAACTATTTCCAGTTTGGAATATATCCAAGCCTTATAGAAACCTATAGTCAGCTCCTAAGTACCCATGAAGGTGCGGCCCTTTTTTCCAGTTCAGCTGGTATGGGGCAGATTACGTTTTATTCAAAGGAGTTTGGATCAATTCCGTTCTCAATCTCTGGTTTCAGAACATTGTTTCAGAAAGGTACAGAATTGGCTTCAGTTAAGGCCTCCTGCTAAGAGATTTTTTTCTTCCCGTGTCCCAGTTAACACAGCAAGGCTCAGCATTTCTGAAATGTGTTTCAGATCTAGAGTTGGCTGGAGTAATTATGCCAGTTCCAGTTCTGGAACAGGGGCTAGGGTTTTATTTTATCTCTTCATTGTACCAAAGAAGGTCAATTCCTTCAGACCAGTTCCGGATCTATCAATATTGAATCGTTATGTATACCAACATTCAAGATGGTTACTGTAGGACTATTCTGCCTTTTGTTTAGCAAGGGCATTTTATGTCTACAATAGTTTTGCAGGATGTGTATCTGCATATTCCGATTCATTCAGATCACTTTTAGTGTTTGAGATTCTCTTTTTAGACAAGCATTACCAGTTTTGTGGCCCTACTGTTTGGCCTAGCCTCAGTTCCAAGAATTTTTTTCAAAGATTCTCGGTGCCCTTCTTTCTGTATTCAGAGAACAGGGTTTTGGTATTTCCTTATTTGGACGATTATCTTGGTATTTGCTCAGTCTTCTCATTCGAAGAATCTCATGCGATTCGACTTGTGTTGTTTCTTCAAGATCATGGTTGGAGGATCAATTTTCCAAAAAGTTCATTGATTCCTCAGTCAAGGGTAACCTTTCTGGGTTTCCAGATAGATTCAGTGTCCATGACTCTGTCTTTAACAGACAAGAGACGTCTAAATTGTTTTCAGCTTGTCGAAACCTTCAGTCACAATCATTCCCTTCGGTAACCTTATGCATGGAAATTCTAGGTTTTATGACTGCTGCATTGGACGCAATCCCCTTTGCTTGTTTTTCACATGCGACCTCTTCAGCTCTGTATGCTGAATCAATGGTGCAAGGATTACACAAAGATATTTCAATTTATATCTTTAAAACCGATTGTTCGACACTCTCTAACGTGGTGGACAGATCACCATCGTTTAATTCAGGGGGCTTCTTTTGTGCTTCCGACCTGGACTGTAATTTCAACAGATACAAGTCTCACAGGTTGGGGAGCTGTGTGGGGATCTCTGTCGGCATAAGGAGTTTGGGAATCTCAGGAGGTGAGATTACCGATAAATATTTTGGAACTCCGTGCAATTTTCAGAGCTCTTCAGTTTTGGCCTCTTCTGTAGAGAGAATCGTTCATTTGTTTTCAGACAGACAATGTCACAACTGTGGCATACATCATCAAGGAGCGACTCACAGTCCTCTGGCTATGAAAGAAGTATCTCGAATTTTTTTGGTTTGGGCGGACTCCAGCTTCTGTCTAATCTCTGCGGTTCATATCCCAGGTGTAGACAATTGGGAAGCGGATTATCTCAGTCGCCAAACGTTGCATCCGGGCGAATGGTTTCTTCACCCAGAGGTATTTCTTCAGGTTGTTCAAATGTGGGAACTTCCAGAAATAGATCTGATGGCGTCTCATCTAAACAAGAAACTTCCCAGATATCTGTCCAGATCCCGGGATCATTAGGCGGAGGCAGTGGATGCATTATCACTTCCTTGGAAGTATCATCCTGTCTATATCTTTCTGCCTCTAGTTCTTCTTCCAAGAGTAATCTCCAAGATTCTGAAGGAATGCTTGTTTGTTCTGCTGGTAGCTCCGGCATGGCCTTACAGGTTTGGTATGCGGATCTTGTCCGGATGGCCTCTTGCCAGCCGTGGACTCTTCCGTTAGACCAGACCTTCTGTCACAAGGTCCTTTTTTTCCCATCAGGATCTGAAATCTTTCAATTTAAAGGTATGGCGATTGAACGCTTGATTCTTGGTCAAAGAGGTTTCTCTGACTCTGTGATTAATACTATGTTACAGGCTCGTAAATCTGTATCTAGAGAGATATATTATAGAGTCTGGAAGACTTATATTTTTTGGTGTCTTTCTCATCTTTTTTCTTGGCATTCTTTTAGAATACCGAGAATTTTACAGTTTCTTCAGGATGGTTTAGATAAGGGTTTGTCTGCAAGTTCCTTGAAAGGACAAATCTCTGCTCTTTCTGTTCTTTTTCACAGAAAGATTGCTATTCTTCCTGATATTTATTGTTTTGTACAAGCTTTGGTTCGTATAAAACCTGTCATTAAGTCAATTTCTCCTCCTTGGAGTTTGAATTTGGTTCTGGGAGCTCTTCAAGCTCCTCCCTTTGAACCTATGCATTCATTGGTCATTGAATTACTTTCTTGGAAAGTTTTGTTCCTTTTGGCCATCTCTTCTGCCAGAAGAGTTTCTGAATTATCTGCTCTTTCTTGTGAGTCTCCTTTTCTGATTTTTCATCAGGATGAGGCGGTGTTGCGAACTTCTTTTGAATTTTTACCTAAAGTTGTGAATTCCAACAACATTAGTAGAGAAATTGTGGTTCCTTCATTATGTCCTAATCCTAAGAATTGTAAGGAGAAATCATTGCATTCTTTGGATGTTGTTAGAGCTTTGAAATATTATGTTGAAGCTACTAAGTCTTTCCGAAAGACTTCTAGTCTATTTGTTATCTTTTCCGGTTCTAGAAATGGCCAGAAAGCTTCTGCCATTTCTTTGGCATCTTGGTTGAAATCTTTAATTCATCTTGCCTATGTTGAGTCGGGTAAAACTCCGCCTCAGAGGATTACAGCTCATTCTACCAGGTCAGTTTCTACTTCCTGGGCGTTTAGGAATGAAGCTTCGGTTGATCACATTTGCAAAGTTGCAACTTGGTCCTCTTTGCATATTTTTACTAAATTCTACCATTTTGATGTATTTTCTTCTTCTGAAGCAGTTTTTGGTAGAAAAGTATTTCAGGCAGCAGTTTCAGTCTGAATCTTCTGCTTATGTTTTTTATTAAACTTTATTTTGGGTGTGGATTATTTTCAGCAGGAATTGGCTGTCTTTATTTTATCCCTCCCTCTCTAGTGACTCTTGTGTGGAAAGATCCACATCTTGGGTAGTCATTATCCCATACGTCACTAGCTCATGGACTCTTGCTAATTACATGAAAGAAAACATAATTTATGTAAGAACTTACCTGATAAATTCATTTCTTTCATATTAGCAAGAGTCCATGAGGCCCACCCCTTTTTTGTGGTGGTTATGATTTTTTTGTATAAAGCACAATTATTCCAATTCCTTATTTTATATGCTTTCGCACTTTTTTATCACCCCACTTCTTGGCTATTCGTTAAACTGAATTGTGGGTGTGGTGAGGGGTGTATTTATAGGCATTTTAAGGTTTGGGAAACTTTGCCCCTCCTGGTAGGAATGTATATCCCATACGTCACTAGCTCATGGACTCTTGCTAATATGAAAGAAATGAATTTATCAGGTAAGTTCTTACATAAATTATGTTTTTTATATTGGGGAGGTTGCCCCCTTAGGATATCTACTTCTAGATTTCCCTACAACATCAGATGGTCTATTAAAACGTTTCACTGAAATTAGGATATTTTTTTGCAATAAACTTACTGTTTTCTAGAAGTTTATTCAGTGCGATCTGAAGTTCATATGCATTCATTTCCTTTCTCTGCAATGAAAAGCAAATGTAGATAAATAATTATAGAGATTAAAAGGATACTAAAGTCAAAATTGAACCTTTATGATTCAGATAGAGTATGCGATTTTAACAGACTTTCCAATTTACTTCTATTTTGCACATTATTTTTATATACACACTTTTTGAGGCACCTGCTCCTACTGAGCATGTGCACAAGTCCTTAAGGTATACGTATACTAGTCTGTGATTGGCTGATGGATGTCACATGATACAGGGGGGCCAGCAAATGGGGGAAAAGTAAAATTGTCCCAAAAAAAATCTACTGCTTATTTGTAATTCAGAGTAACTTTTGACTATGCGTGAGTTTGTTCCTGTGTGCACAACAGCTTATCTTTCTGTAGTCATCTAATACATTTCTCATTGGTTTTACCAGCATCCTGCATCAGTATTATCTTACCTGAGCGTTTAACTTCTCAAAAATGTCTCTGCAGTCCACAAACCCATCTTGATCAGATATACGAGGCTTAATGGGGAAATTATAAGATATATTAGATAACAACAAAGAATCAACACATTTATGTATTTATTTATTTTGTGTGAGCTAATTGTAATTCACTGTGTGATATTTATACTTGCTGATATTTATACTTAGCTATCCCCATATTTATCTATGAAAGAACACCCCTGTGATAAGGAATTTGCATTAAAGGGACACTGTACTGCAAAATGCTCTCTTATTTAATATGTTCCCAATGATCCATTAAACCTTTACCTTTTCACCTGAAATAGATGCTTTTGCATGCTAAAACCACCACCTACACTGAAAATATAAACATGAATGTGTATCTGCCCAGTAGGGGGTATGAAAGAAGGGTACTAAAATGTTAATAATTAATTGCTCTCTCTAAGGGCCTGATGATCAAAAGCTCAGGATTATGGAAAGGAATCACACAAAATCTTTGGGGGCCTTTTGAGCATTATATTGTAAAGTATGTGTTTTCCTTCATATTCAGAACCCTGCATAGCTATATAAACAGCTCTCAAGCTAAAATTTTAAATTTCTAAAATTTACAGTACTGACAGGATTTTTGGAAAATCTCACCAGACAAGAGAGCTTTAGATTTGTGTATGGCAAAGAAATAAGATAAGGAGGCATTTGGGTATAGAAAAATAGATAAGGAGGTCTGCTTTTTCTGCAAGCTCAGTCCATTTGAATGGGATATGTCTTCAATGAAAAAAAACATCTATTTCATATCTAAATATAAACATAACGGAGCAACTTCAAAACATTTTAAGGGCAAACCAATTTACAGTACACTGTCCCTTTACAGATGACTTACTAACAAAGCCTTGGTAAGTCTGTAGATGATTATTTGGCTCCCACATATATAAATATACCATGATGTTATTATAAGAATGAAAAGAGAATCAGTAGAGGACAAGAGGTTTCTAAAGGTAACACAACTAAATGTTTTTGTCTTACATCCCCTAACTGACATCCTTATCCTGTAAGAGATTATTATGTGCATTCATTCAGTCAATACTAGACCAGATACATGGGTAGAGAGCCCTGCCCATGAGTTGCCAACTGTTGTAGATCACCTTGAAGGAGTTACAGGACAGCTAGGGGTATGAGCGTACATTATTGTGCTCCTCCACGCAATTCATTTCATCTTATTTTATTAGTATAACTTTCTGCTACTAATAGTATTATATTTTCATTATATTTAATATTTGCAGACTTACATACAGTTTTATTTCATTAAAACGGACAGTAAAGTCAAAATTAAACTTTCATGATTAAGGCAACAACTTTCCCATTTACTCCTATTATCAGAAGTGCTTCATTCTCTTGGTATTGTTTGTTGAAAGGCATACCCAGGTAGGCTCGTTAGCAGCAGTGCACTACTGGGATTTTGCTGCTTATTGATGGCTGCACATTTATGCCTCTTGTCAATGGCTCACCAAATATGTTCAGCTAGCGCCCAGTCCAATCAGCCAATAGAATGCGAGCTCAATCCTATTGGCTGCTTAGATCAGCCAATAGGATTGAAATTCAATCCTATTGGCTGATTGCATCAGCCAATAGGATTTTTTCTACCGTAATTCCGATTGGCTGATAGAATTCTATCGGCCAATCGGAATCTAAGGGACACCATCTTGGATGACGTCACTTAAAAAAAACGTCATTTAGTAAGAAGACTTCGTTTGAAGAGGATGCTCAGCGTCGGATGTCTTGAAGATGGACCCGCTCTGCGTCGGATGGTTGAAGATAAAAGATGCCGTCTGGATGAAGACTTCTGCCCGTCTTGAGGACCACTTCCCCGGCTTGGATGAAGACTTCTCCCGGCTTCGTTGAGGACTTCGGCCTGGTTGGATGAAGACTTCTGCCGCTTCCTTGAGGATGGATGTCCGGTCTTCAGAACAGTAAGTAGATCTTCAGGGGGTTAGTGTTAGGTTTTTTTAAGGGTGTATTGGGTGGGTTTTAATTTTTAGATTAGGGTTTGGGCCGCAAAAGAGCTAAATGCCCTTTTAAGGGCAATGCCCATCCAAATGCCCTTTTCAGGGCAATGGGGAGCTTAGGTTTTTTTAGTTAGTATTTTATTTGGGGGGTTGGTTGTGTGGGTGATGAGTTTTACTGTTGGGGTGGTTGTTTGTATTTTTTTTTTACAGGTAAAAGAGCAGAATACCCTTTTAAGGGCTATTGATAGTTTAGTTTAGGCTAGGGGTTTTTTTTTTTTTGGGCGGCTGTTTTTTATTTTGATAGGGCTATTAGATTAGGAGTAATTAGTTCAAATATCTTGTAATTTGTTTATTATTTTCTGCAATTTAGTGTTTGTTTTTTTGTACTTTAGCTAATTTAATTTATTTAATTGTTGTTAATTTAGTTAATTTATTTAATTATAGGTGTTATTGTAACTTAGGTTAGGTTTTATTTTACAGGTACTTTTGCATTTATTTTAGCTAGGTAGTTATTAAATAGTTAATAACTATTTAATAACTATTCTACCTAGTTAAAATAAATACAAACTTGCCTGTAAAATAAAAATAAACCCTAAGATAGCTACAATGTAATGATTAGTTATAGTGTAGCTACCTGAGGCCTAGATTTGGAGTTCGGCGGTAGCCGTCAAAACCAGCGTTAGAGGCTCCTAACGCTGGTTTTGGCCGCCCGCTGGTATTTGGAGTCAGTGATTAAAGGGTCTAACGCTCACTTTACAGCCGCGACTTTTCCATACCGCAGATCCCCCTACGCCATTTGCGTAGCCTATCTTTTCAATGGGATCTTTCTAACGCCGGTATTTAGAGTCGTTTCTGAAGTGAGCGTTAGAGCTCTAACGACAAAACTTCAGCCGCAGGAAAATAGCAGGAGTTAAGAGCTTTCTGGCTAACGCCGGTTCATAAAGCTCTTAACTACTGTACTCTAAAGTACACTAACACCCATAAACTACCTATGTACCCCTAAACCGAGCTCCCCCCACATCGCCGCCACTCGATTAAAATTTTTAACCCCTAATCTGCCGACCGCCACCTACGTTATACTTATGTACCCCTAATCTGCTGCCCCTAACCCCGCCGACCCCTATATTATATTTATTAACCCCTAATCTGCCCCCCACAACATCGCCGCCAGCTACTTAAAATAATTAACCCCTAATCTTCCGACCGCAAAGCGCCGCCACCTACGTTATCCCTATGTACCCCTAATCTGCTACCCCTAACACCGCCGACCCCTATATTATATTTATTAACCCCTAATCTGCCCCCCACAACATCGCCGCCAGCTACTTAAAATAATTAACCCCTAATCTTCCGACCGCAAAGCGCCGCCACCTACGTTATCCCTATGTACCCCTAATCTGCTACCCCTAACACTGCCGACCCCTATATTATATTTATTAACCCCTAATCTGCCCCCCTCAACGTCGCCGACACCTGCCTACACTTATTAACCCCTAATCTGCTGAGCGGACCTGAGCGCTACTATAATAAAGTTATTAACCCCTAACCCGCCTCACTAACCCTATCATAAATATTATTAACCCCTAATCTGCCCTCCCTAACATCGCCGACACCTACCTTCAATTATTAACCCCTAAACTTCCGATCGGAGCTCACCGCTATTCTAATAAATGTATTAACCCCCTAAAGCTAAGTCTAACCCTAACACTAACACCCCCCCTAACTTAAATATAATTTACATCTAACGAAATAAATTAACTCTTATTAAATACATTAATCCTATTTAAAGCTAAATACTTACCTGTAAAATAAACCCTAATATAGCTACAATATAAATTATAATTATATTATAGCTATTTTAGGATTAATATTTATTTTACAGGCAACTTTGTATTTATTTTAACCAGGTACAATAGCTATTAAATAGTTAAGAACTATTTAATAGTTACCTAGTTAAAATAATAACAAATTTACCTGTAAAATAAATCCTAACCTAAGATATAATTAAACCTAACACTACCCTATCAATAAAATAATAAAATAAACTACCTACAATTACCTACAATTAACCTAACACTACACTATCAATAAATTAATTAAACACAATTGCTACAAATAAATACAATTAAATAAACTAGCTAAAGTACAAAAAATAAAAAAGAACTAAGTTACAGAAAATAAAAAAATATTTACAAACATAAGAAAAATATTACAACAATTTTAAACTAATTACACCTACTCTAAGCCCCCTAATAAAATAACAAAGCCCCCCAAAATAAAAAATTCCCTACCCTATTCTAAATTAAAAAAGTTACAAGCTCTTTTACCTTACCAGCCCTGAACAGGGCCCTTTGCGGGGCATGCCCCAAGAAGTTCAGCTCTTTTGCCTGTAAAACAAAACATACAATACCCCCCCCCCCCAACATTACAACCCACCACCCACATACCCCTAATCTAACCCAAACCCCCCTTAAATAAACCTAACACTAAGCCCCTGAAGATCTTCCTACCTTGTCTTCACCATCCAGGTATCACCGATCCGTCCTGGCTCCAAGATCTTCATCCAACCCAAGCGGGGGTTGGCGATCCATAATCCGGTGCTGAAGAGGTCCAGAAGAGGCTCCAAAGTCTTCCTCCTATCCGGCAAGAAGAGGACATCCGGACCGGCAAACATCTTCTCCAAGCGGCATCTTCGATCTTCTTCCATCCGGAGCGAAGCGGCTGATCTTGAAGACCTCCGGCGCGGATCCATCCTCTTCTTTCGACGTCCAACTGAAGAATGAAGGTTCCTTTAAGGGACGTCATCCAAGATGGCGTCCCTCGAATTCCGATTGGCTGATAGGATTCTATTAGCCAATCGGAATTAAGGTAGGAATTTTCTGATTGGCTGATGGAATCAGCCAATCAGAATCTAGTTCAATCCGATTGGCCGATCCAATCAGCCAATCAGATTGAGCTTGCATTCTATTGGCTGATCGGAACAGCCAATAGAATGCGAGCTCAATCTGATTGGCTGATTGGATCAGCCAATCGGATTGAACTTGATTCTGATTGGCTGATTCCATCAGCCAATCAGAAAATTCCTACCTTAATTCCGATTGGCTAATAGAATCCTATCAGCCAATCGGAATTCGAGGGACGCCATCTTGGATGACGTCCCTTAAAGGAACCTTCATTCTTCAGTTGGACGTCGAAAGAAGAGGATGGATCCGCGCCGGAGGTCTTCAAGATCAGCCGCTTCGCTCCGGATGGAAGAAGATCGAAGATGCCGCTTGGAGAAGATGTTTGCCGGTCCGGATGTCCTCTTCTTGCCGGATAGGAGGAAGACTTTGGAGCCTCTTCTGGACCTCTTCAGCACCGGATGCCAGGACGGATCGGTGATACCTGGATGGTGAAGACAAGGTAGGAAGATCTTCAGGGGCTTAGTGTTAGGTTTATTTAAGGGGGGTTTGGGTTAGATTAGGGGTATGTGGGTGGTGGGTTGTAATGTTGGGGGGGGGTATTGTATGTTTTTTTTTACAGGCAAAAGAGCTGAACTTCTTGGGGCATGCCCCGCAAAGGGCCCTGTTCAGGGCTGGTAAGGTAAAAGAGCTTGTAACTTTTTTAATTTAGAATAGGGTAGGGAATTTTTTATTTTTGGGGGCTTTGTTATTTTATTAGGGGGCTTAGAGTAGGTGTAATTAGTTTAAAATTGTTGTAATATTTTTCTTATGTTTGTAAATATTTTTTTATTTTCTGTAACTTAGTTCTTTTTTATTTTTGTACTTTAGCTAGTTTATTTAATTGTATTTATTTGTAGCAATTGTGTTTAATTAATTTATTGATAGTGTAGTGTTAGGTTAATTGTAGGTAATTGTAGGTAGTTTATTTAATTATTTTATTGATAGGGTAGTGTTAGGTTTATTTGTAACTTAGGTTAGGATTTATTTTACAGGTAAATTTGTTATTATTTTAACTAGGTAGCTATTAAATAGTTCTTAACTATTTAATAGCTATTGTACCTGGTTAAAATAAATACAAAGTTGCCTGTAAAATAAATATTAATCCTAAAATAGCAATAATATAATTATAATTTATATTGTAGCTATATTAGGATTTATTTTACAGGTAAGTATTTAGCTTTAAATAGGAATAATTTATTTAATAAGAGTTAATTTATTTCGTTAGATGTAAATTATATTTAACTTAGGGGGGTGTTAGTGTTAGGGTTAGACTTAGCTTTAGGGGTTAATACATTTATTAGAATAGTGGTGAGCTCCGATCGGAAGATTAGGGGTTAATAATTGAAGGTAGGTGTCGGCGATGTTAGGGAGGGCAGATTAGGGGTTAATACTATTTATGATAGGGTTAGTGAGGCGGATTAGGGGTTAATAACTTTATTATAGTAGCGCTCAGGTCCGCTCGGCAGATTAGGGGTTAATAAGTGTAGGTAGGTGTCGGCGACGTTGTGGGGGGCAGATTAGGGGTTAATAAATATAACATAGGGGTCGGCGATGTTAGGGCAGCAGATTAGGGGTACATAGGGATAACGTAGGTTGCGGCGGTTTACGGAGCGGCAGATTAGGGGTTAAAAGTGTAATGCAGGGGTCAGCGATAGCGGGGGCAGCAGATTAGGTGTTAATAAGTGTAAGGTTAGGGGTGTTTAGACTCGGGGTACATGTTAGAGTGTTAGGTGCAGACGTAGGAAGTGTTTCCCCATAGGAAACAATGGGGCTGCGTTAGGAGCTGAACGCTGCTTTTTAGCAGGTGTTAGGTTTTTTTTCAGCTCAAACAGCCCCATTGTTTTCTATGGGGGAATCGTGCACGAGCACGTTTTTGAGGCCGGCCGCGTCCGTAAGCAACTCTGGTATCGAGAGTTGCATTTGCGGTAAAAATGCTCTACGCTCCTTTTTTGGAGCCTAACGCAGCATTTGTTTTAACTCTCGATACCAGAGTTAAATTTATGGTGCGGCCAGAAAAAAGCCCGCGGAGCGTTAACAGCCCTTTTACCGCCAAACTCCAAATCTAGGCCTTAGAATTTATTTTATAGGTAAGTATTTAATTTTAAATAGGAATTATTTAGTTAATGATAGGAATTTTTAGTTAGGTTTATTGTAATTATATTTAAGTTAGGGGGTGTTAGGGTTAGGGTTAGACTTAGGTTTAGGGGTTAATACATTTAGTATAGTGGTGGCGACGTTGGGGGTGGCAGATTAGGGGTTAATAAATGTAGGTAGGTGGCGGCAATGTTAGGGACGGCAGATTAGGGGTTAATAATATTTAACTAATGTTTGCGAGGCGGGAGTGTGGCGGTTTAGGGGTTAATATGTTTATTATAGTGGCGGCGATGTTGGGGGCGGCAGATTAGGGGTTAATAAGTGTAGGTAGGTTGCGGCAACATTGGGGGCAGCAGATTAGGGGTTTACTTAATATAATGTAGGTGTCGGCAATGTTGAGGGCGGCAGATTAGGGGTTCATAAGTATAATGTAGGTGGCGGCGGTGTCCGGAGAGGCAGATTAGGGGTTAATAAATATAATGCAGGTGTCGGCGATGTCGGGGGCAGCAGATTAGGGGTTAATAAGTGTAAGATTAGGGGTGTTTAGACTCGGGGTTCATGTTAGGGTGTTAGGTGTAAACATAAATTTTATTTCCCCATAGAAATCAATGGGGCTGCATTACTGAGTTTTACGCTGCTTTTTGGCAGGTCTTAGACTTTTTCTCAGCCGGCTCTCCCCGTTGATTCCTATGGGAAAATCATGCACGAGCACGTATGACCAGCTCACCACTGACTTAAGCAGCGCTGGTATTGGAGTGCGGTAAGTGAGCGGTGAGAGAAAACTGCTCGTTAGCACCGCATAGCCTCTAACGCAAAACTCGTAATCTGGCCGTTTATTTGTTGGGGGGGACGTGTCCAAACTGCGATCCTGTGCGGTCACATCTCCAAGAGCTCCGGTTGAGTTACCGATAATCAGCCGATTATTGGAGGCATCTAACAGCAATTTATATAAATCTATCTTCTATATCATTCCCCTATATAGTGAGGTGCTAACCGCAACAATTTGGGCTGTGCTCTTGACACTTGAGCTTGGGATCAGACAATAAAAGCCTAAAGCGGCGACTTGTCATAGGCGCCATTTCCCCCCTTGATACTTCGAGGCACTTTGGCTGAATTGAACAGAGCTGCACGCTGGATTGGTGATCAAACTAAAATCCCATCTGCTATCTTTGTTCCTACAGTATATTCGATAGACATGACAGCTGAGTGGGAAATGAGCCTGCAAAAATGCCTTGATTATTACTTTAAGAGGTTCAAAAACATAATGCAATCTTTTGATTGATAGAGCTCGTCGGAGTATATATTATGCTCTTATTCAATACACTGTGCAAAGCTGGTATATTAACTCTATCTCTAGAAATAAACCTTTTGCAAGATAACGACACAGCTATAAACTGTATTGTATCGAGTCAACACCAAAGAGGATCTCAATAGGCAAACATCACCCTTGTATCTTCACGAGCAAACCCTTCTACAATGATTTCTTTGACGCCGCCACTAAGCTCTCAGGATAAAGCACCAGATCCTGCCACAACATACATTTGTTCAGGGGAATGCTCCCCGCCCGTTGGGGCAACCTCATATCTGGACTAACGTTACTAAAGATGTCACCCTGCATACTGCAATATTCAACAAATCATCCATTATGCTGAGGTCTGTGAATATTCCAGAAACACTATCAGACGGCACATACCTGAGATCTCCAATTGCATCATCACGTTTAGAGTAACTCATACATATAATTTTATATGCGGCTAATGAGGTTATGGATATCAGCAACTTAATATTTTGAGAATGTAAATGTGCATATACTATCTATACTGTTACTCTAACACTGCGCTAACTGACCACTGATGCAGAGCCTAATAGCACCTATTGTGTATCTGGCTGTACTCTACACACTTGACTGATTTACACAATTAAAATACAAAGCAAGGTTCACAATAAAAATTATCTAAGTGAGCTGAACGTTGAGCACTCTTTATTGCCTAGATGTACTCTCAGTGCCGTTCCTTATACCAATATCAGTATTGTCTATTAATCTCTACACATACATTTCCGGCAAAAAACTATATTGTTTCAAACAGAGAGTAACACCTATTTGTGTCAATAATACCTATAGATAACACTGAAAAATGACAATCACAAACACACTATTGTAAATCAATTGCAAGTGATACACGGTACTCTGAAAACTGACACAAAGTAAAAACTAAATACTATAGCATTGAAAATGCTACCTATCTCACCTCGATGTCCCCAGGAGTATGGTAAAATCTATTCTGTGTTCTGGTGCTTGAATACGAATCCTCCTGACTCTGTTGCTGAGAGCGGTGCTGCTTTACTGATCGTTGGACGCTGAAGAGCGCCCAAACAACTGGTAGCTGTGAACACAAGAAAAGAAGAGAGCGCAACCGCGACTCAAGGTAAAAGTTTTATTACTTATTTGAGCGCTAAAAACAAATTGCACTTACAAGAAGTTAGCAATATTTAAGCCTTTAGGTTTAACAATCCACTGGACCACTCTTCTCTAAGTTAGCCTTCCACGCCGGAATCGGATATGGCGTCTCCGGGAAGTCCGCAGGCTTAGAAATCAATACCTCAATAGTAAACTGTAAAAGAGTACTTGTAAAGGCAATAGGAATTAATGTCTTTCAACAGTGTCCCTTTGTGTAGTCTACGCGTTTCGTCCTCATTGATCGGGACTTTCTCAAGACTCAGGGTTTAATATCCTTGTTCGCGGGGATCCTCTTCTTAAAACTCCAACTGCATTCCTATTGGTTAGACTATGGACCAATCGCGAGCGCCAATCTGACACACCCACTTGCAATCCATTTCTCTCTATTGCGGTGAGTCAGACTGGACTCGCCGGTCTCCAGTCTAATTTTCATTCTCATTCAGAACAACCGTATATCAAATACACATAACTATTAGATCTTATAAATATATAAAAAGGTTATAAAAAAGTTTATAAAAAAGTTATAAAAAAAAAACACAAACCAACATTTAAACTCAAACTAGTCATAATATTCTACTAACACCTAACGATTTTGAGGCTTCTACCTAAGATACACATAGCTAACAGTTCTTAAAGAGATATTTTCATTATCTTAAAGCGATATTATCATTTTCATAAAGGGATATTAACATTGCCTTCTCCTTTCTACTACCTTCTATACCTAATAATGAAGATGTACCAACACCAATCTTGAAATTTAAGTGATATGTGTTTGCCCTTAACAATTTAAAAGAATTTTTATTGCTATAAAAAAAATTTTTTAAAAAACATTGATTTGCACTTCAAAAATATAATAGTAAATATCATTTTTATTAAAAAATTAGTTCATACAGGTTATTTTAATCTAAAAAATTATTGCTTCCATGTATTTATTCTGCACTTATAGGAATTATTGAATTCTTAAAATTAAATCATGAATGCTTGGAGATCTAAATCTATATTTAACCCTTTTGGGGCCAAGCAGTCTAAAGATTGAATCCACTTTGTTTCTCTTTTTCTCAGTTCTGTTAATCTCTGATGAGGGTTAGTGGACACAGATACTGTTTCTAAGATGCTGATTTTGAGGCTACTAGGGTCCTTGTTGTGAAACACCCGAAAGTGATCGGACACACTATGTGTCTTCAAGCCTAATTCTATGTTATGAATGTGCTCATAGCATCTACGTTTCACTTTCCTTTTTGTCCTCCCTACATAGACACACCCACATTTGCATGTTAAGCTGTATACTACATATGTGGATTGGCAGGTACCTCGTGAAGTGATGGAAAATACTTTTGAATGACTCGTATCCTCGATGGAGTCCCTGTTCCAAATTAAGGGGCACATGCAACAGTTTTTTCGACCACATTTGAAGGTCCCTGGTTTCCCTTTGACCCATTTGTCTAATGTACCTAGGCCACTATGTGTATTACTTTCTAATATAGGCAATTTGGAAGGGGCTAGGATATTCTTGAGGTTCCTATTTTTCTTATAAACAATATTGGGTTTGTCTTTGATTGCATCCTTAAGTAGGGGGTCTGCCTGTAGAATACCCCAATGTTTATTTAGGATTCTCTTAAAGAAACCAGCACCTTCATTATACGTGGTTATAAACCTAATTGTATTATGCTCAGACCCTTCACTAGTTGTTATCTCTTTAGGGCATAACAGTGCTTCTCTACTGCACATTGTATTTCTATTTCTTGCTTCTATTATCAGATTTTTATCATACTCCTTCTCTAAAAACTTATTTTCTAGCACATCAGCTTCCCTACTAAAATCCTCTATTTTGGTACAGTTTCTTCGTACCCTACGAAACTGCCTGTAAGGGATATTTTGTATCCATGATCTCTTGTGGCCACTGTTGGCGTTTAGGAATCCGTTACTATCAGTGGGTTTGCGGAAATTTTTTACCATTACAGTGTTTGGGGTACCTTCACTAAAAAATTCCACATCCAAGAATTCAATGCTAACTTTTGACATTTTACTAGTGAATGATAAATTAAACATATTGGTATTTATGTAATTGATAAATTCTGTAGCCAATAGTTCTTCTCCTTGCCAAATAATAATAATATCGTCAATGTATCTCAGATACTTGACAATATAATTTGCATAGGGATTATTGTTCCATATTTTCTCATCCTCAAACTGGGCCATGGAAGCAATAATTTTTTAGATTAAAATAACCTGTATGAACTAATTTTTTAATAAAAATGATATTTACTATTATATTTTTGAAGTGCAAATCAATGTTTTTTTAAAAAAAATTTTTTATAGCAATAAAAATTCTTTTAAATTGTTAAGGGCAAACACATATCACTTAAATTTCAAGATTGGTGTTGGTACATCTTCATTATTAGGTATAGAAGGTAGTAGAAAGGAGAAGGCAATGTTAATATCCCTTTATGAAAATGATAATATCGCTTTAAGATAATGAAAATATCTCTTTAAGAACTGTTAGCTATGTG
This sequence comes from Bombina bombina, assembly GCF_027579735.1. Lineage (NCBI taxonomy): Eukaryota > Metazoa > Chordata > Amphibia > Anura > Bombinatoridae > Bombina > Bombina bombina. Next base: position 1,151,274,064 of record NC_069502.1, on the reverse strand, counting down.
TATCTTAGGTAGAAGCCTCATAATCGTTAGGTGTTAGTAGAATATTATGACTAGTTTGAGTTTAAATGTTGGTTTGTGGGGTTTTTTTTATAACTTTTTTATAAACTTTTTTATAACCTTTTTATATATTTATAAGATCTAATAGTTATGTGTATTTGATATACGGTTGTTCTGAATGAGAATGAAAATTAGACTGGAGACCGGCGAGTCCAGTCTGACTCACCGCAATAGAGAGAAATGGATTGAAAGTGGGTGTGTCAGATTGGCGCTCGCGATTGGTCCATAGTCTAACCAATAGGAATGCAGTTGGAGTTTTAAGAAGAGGATCCCCGCGAACAAGGATATTAAACCCTGAGTCTTGAGAAAGTCCCGATCAATGAGGACGAAACGCGTAGACTACACAAAGGGACACTGTTGAAAGACATTAATTCCTATTGCCTTTACAAGTACTCTTTTACCGTTTACTATTGAGGTATTGATTTCTAAGCCTGCGGACTTCCCGGAGACGCCATATCCGATTCCGGCGTGGAAGGCTAACTTAGAGAAGAGTGGTCCAGTGGATTGTTAAACCTAAAGGCTTAAATATTGCTAACTTCTTGTAAGTGCAATTTGTTTTTAGCGCTCAAATAAGTAATAAAACTTTTACCTTGAGTCGCGGTTGCGCTCTGTTCTTTTCTTGTGTTCACATATACTATCTATAGTGGAGATAGAGTTTAGTTGGGGTTTAATTATAATAGCTTGTTTTTCTCTAATGCGTAATTATCTTCACATAGAAACCACAACAGTTATAGCATAAGAGATATTATTTTCATGATGTCATGAATCAGTTGGGGGTTTTTTTCTTTGTTTTTTTTGTGTCCTGATTACAAGTTTAAAATAATATAGTGACTGGAAGATAGACAAACATCTTCCCTCCACAGGTTTCTCTGTCAATACATAATAGAATTGATATAAATGTCTCGAGAGACAATGCCATAACCCTTACTTCATGGCCAGTGGCCGAGGCCTTGAGAGGGAAATAGCAATCTATTAATGTATACAGTGCTATATTATGATTAATTGTAAATGCAAATGCCCTGCTGTCTTATAGACTGCTTCTGGAAAAGGGACGTCTTTTCTTGCATTCTAACACCTCAATACCTTTAAGTGCCATAAAACATGTTGAGATCTGTGCATATCCTAAAAGAGTTAATAAAGTAAAAATAGTTTGCATAAAAAATTGTTTAAAAATTGCTGGAAAGTATTTTAAAATAATTTTCAAAAATAAGCATAATTAGTTACAATGCCATGCTGTCTGGAGCACTGCGCTCCACCCCCCTTATCAGTGTTTAGACACAGGCATTGTATTTGAGTTCACAGCTTCTAGGCATGCTCCAGCATATAATCCCTTTTTGTATTCTACCAAAACACAATAGATATAGATACAGCCATAGAAGTGTGGGGTGAGTTAGAACTTTACAATTCAGAAACTAAAAAGACAGGGTTATTGGTGAGGCACTGCAGTATAAATGTGCAGGTAAAGTAATTAAAGTACATATTATAATATTTTGTCTCTTTCCCAACTTGTTTTATGTCCCTTTAAAGTTCTTATTATTTATTTTGTTGTCTTTAGCACAGGAGAAATTCAATACATTATCCCACATAGATGTTAGTTTTCTTTTTCTTTGACCACTAGATGACAATATTGTAAGATCAAAATATACTGTTACATAATAGCTGCAAATGCTGGAGATATACATTTTTTTTATCTTTAAAGGGACAGTCTACACAAAAATTGTTATTGTTTAAAAAAGATAGATAATCCTACTCTCCCCCTCCTGCACTTATCAATACCTACCTCCAATCCCATCTCTTTCCTTCTCCTCCTTTGAAGTCCACTGTATTCGCCTGTTCTCCCCCCTCTCCCTCAAAGTGGCAGTCATCTATCGCCCTCCTGGACCAACCTCCCAATTCTTTGACAACTTTGCTGCCTGGCTTCCTCACTTTCTCTCTTCAAATACACCAACCCTAATTCTTGGGGACTTCAACATTCCCATTGACAACCCATCTGCCCCTGCTGCCTCTAAACTTCTTTCACTCACATCCTCCTTCGGTCTCTCACAATCCACCCTATTTCCGACTCACCGTGATGGACACTCCCTCCCTGGTATTTTCCTACCTCTGACACCACCTGTCGCCCTTTTCCCATTTCAGACCATCACCTGGTAACCTATAATATTAATGCAAGAGCTAAACCCACTTCTCCATCCCACCCTCTCACCGGTAGAAATCTACATGCTGTGGATCCGCTCCAATTTTCAAAAATCATACAAAATCTCCTCCCTCACACCTCCACTTTAACCTGCCCTGATCTCGCTACAGCCCACTATAACAAAACTCTCTCCTCTGCATTAGACACACTTGCCCCTCCCCAGCTGCGCAAAACACCACGCCGTCAGTTACAGCCCTGGCATGCTCAGCAAACACGCTATTTGCAAAAATGCTCCCGTACTGCCGAGCGTGTCTGGAGGAAAACTCACTCCGAACCTGATTTCATACACTATAAGTTTATTTTTCGTTCATACACTTCCGCCCTTCACTTAGCCAAGCAAACTTACTTCTCTTCTCTCAAATCTACTCTTTCCTCAAACCATAAATGACTCTTCTCCACCTTTAATTCTCTCCTCTACCCACCTACTCCACCACCCCGACTGTCTTTAGTGCTCAAGACCTGGCAGACTACTTTTTAAACAAAACACATACTATCCAAAGCAACATCCCAACACCAACCTGCAATATTCCAACAACAGGCCCAATTACTCCCTCTGCCACTCTCTGTATCTTCCATCCAGCCACTGAGAATGAAGTTTCTTCCTTACTATCTTCCTCATGCCTCACTACCTGCCCACTCGACCCTATCCCGTCCCATCTAATACCCTCCCTATCTTCCACCTTCACTCCTGCTCTTACCCACATCTTCAACCTATCTCTCTCTCTACCGGCTCATTCCCATCTTCTTTCAAACACGCAAAAGTCACTCCCATACTCAAAAACCCTCCCTCGACCCTAATTCTCCTGAAAGCTACCGCCCCATATCTCTGCTTCCACTAACATCAAAACTCCTTGAAAAACTAGTTTACAATCGCTTACTTACTTCCTGTCCACCAACTCCTTGCTTGACCCACTGCAATCCGGATTCCGCCCAAAACACTCAACTGAGACTGCCCTTACCAAGGTCACAAACGATCTTCTCTCTGCTAAAAATATTGGCCACTACTCTATACTCATCTTATTTGACCTCTCAGCTGCCTTCGACACAGTTGACCACCCCCTCCTCCTACAGACCCTTAGCTCTTTTGGCCTCTGTGATACTGCTCTTTCCTGGATTCACTCCTATCTTTCTCACAGGTCTTTTTCTGTGTCATTTGCCGGCGACTCCTCCTCTCCTATGCCGCTGTCTGTTGGAGTACCTCAAGGATCTGTTCTGGGTCCTCTACTCTTCTCCATCTATACTTCTTCGCTGGGTAAACTTATCAACAGTTATGGCTTCAAATATCACCTCTATGCTGATGACACCCAGATCTACCTCTCCACCCCTGCTCTCTCTCCCTCTGTCCTCTCTCATGTCAGCAACTGCTTATCTGGTATTTCTTCCTGGATGGCCTCTCACCACCTAAAGATTAACATGTCCAAGACTGAGCTCCTCTTATCCCCCCCTCAAGCTCTACGCCGACTTCTGACTTCTCTATCCCTGTTGACGGCATCACCATTTCCCCATCGCCCCAAGTCCGCTGCCTCGGAGTCACACTTGACTCAAACCTATCCTTCATCCCCCATATCCAATTGCTTTCTACATCCTGCCGCAATCATCTATGCAATATTTCCCAAATTTGCCCTTTTCTGAGCGCTGACACTACAAAGCAAATAATCCACTCCCTTGTTATTTCCCGACTTGACTACTGCAATAACCTACTCGCTGGCCTTCCTCTTCCCCCTCTATCCCCCTTCAATCCATTCTAAATGCCTCTGCCAGGCTGATCCACCTTTCCAGTCAATCTGTATCTGCTACACCTCTCTGTGAGTCCCTTCATTGGCTCCCCATTCACAGCAGAATTAAATTCAAAATTCTCACCCTTACATATAAAACTCTCACCAACGCTGCTCCCCTCTACCTATCCTCTCTAATACACAAGTATACTCCAGCCCGCCCACTAAGATCTAACAATGACCTGCTCCTTGCATGCGCGACTATCACCTCCTCTCATGCTAGACTGCAGGACTTCTGTTGTGCAGCACCTACCCTCTGGAACACTCTCCCTCGTGCTGTCAGGCTTTGCCCTAATCTGTCTTCCTTTAAATGTTCCCTGAAGACTTTTTTTGTTCAGAGAAGCTTACCACCCAACTCAATAATAAATTAATTTCACTTACTTAACATTTCCCTCATCTAACTCTGTATTAACATCTTCCTCAAACTTGCAGTCCTCACCTCCTGTTTCTCAACCTCCTACCCTTCTAGATTGTAAGTTCCCACGGGAATAGGGCCCTCAATCCCTCCTGTATGTGTTTATAAATTTTGTCCTGTCTCTTACAAGTCTTGTATTGTTTTATTTAAATGAATTGTATCCATGGACAGCGCTGCAGAATATGTTGGCGCTTAATAAATAAAGTATAATAATAATAATGCCTTTACTACCCATTCTACAGCTTTGCACAACCAACATTGTTAGATTAATATACTTTATAACATTTAAACCTCTAAATTTCTGCCTGTTTCAAAGGCTATATTGACAGCCTCTTAACCACATGCTTTTCTATCTACTTTTCAGAACAGGAGACTGCTAGTTCATGTGGACCATATAGATAACAATGTGCTCACGCTCAGGGAGTTATTTAAGAGTTAGCACAACACAGCACTAAATGCAACTCAATAGTTTTTAAATAGTCACAGTCATGTGATCAGGGGGCTGTCAGAAGATGCTTAGATACAAGGTAATCACAGAGGTAAAAAGTATATTAATATAACTGTGTTGGTTGCGCAAAACTGAGGAATTGGTAGTAAAGGGATTATCTATCTTTTAAAACAATAACAATTCTATTGTAGACTTTCCCTTTAATTTTAAAAGAGTTTTTAACCCCATTATATGCCACCTGTATCACTCTCATTATATAAAAGGATATCTTCTACCAGGTACTACTTATACATTAGAATATTACTTGTTCCAGTTCTGGCCTTTTTTCATAATTTCCATATCTTTATGTTTAAATAGTTTTATTTATGTTTCACTACCTTTATAAGTTCCCTGTTAATACTGAGGATCCAAAAGTGGTCAGGTTTAATGTTAATAGAGACAAAAATGAGGACAACTATATTGTATGTATAATTATGACTCTTAGGCAATATATGTAATATTGTAATGAGCACATATCTCTTGCCTCCTGGCTACTGTAATTCTGATGTAAGTTTGTGTTACTATTACACCAGTATGTCATGTGTTTCTCTATATGTCCTCCATAAAAAAAAATATAAAAAATAAATAAATAAAAAATAAACTTGATTTGTTATTAAAATATAATATCCATATTACATACACATAACATGATACTCAAAGGGTATCGTCATTCTTCTTAATATAAGAAAGGTTCAATTCAGCATTCGTAATAAAAAAATAAAATTATTTATATATATATATAGTATATAAATACAAAAGCAGATGTTTGTCAAGGAACATGAAATCCACAATTTCTCCTTTATGATACCGACAGAGCTTTCATATTAAAAAAAAAAAAAAAAAAAAGCTTTCAATGTACTTCTATTATTTAATTATCTTAGTCCTTGTGGTATTCTTTGTTGAAAAGCAGGAAGGTAGGCTTAGAAGTGTGCACGTGTCTGGAGCACTCTAGGGCAGCAGTTTTGCAAGGAAGCTTTTAACAATGTTTATATGAAAGATACATTTTGGCTTTCATGCCCCTTTAAATGGCAGAAACTAGCCCTATGAGTAAGAACTTCTAAATTTTAGATTTTAAAAATGGCAGAATGAATGTTCCCCTAGACATTTGTTCTGCATTTTGAAGGCATCTGCTCTGTGATTTGCTACATGCAGGCTCCCTGCCAGTCTGAAGTAGATATGGCCATAAATGTAAAGAATTTAACATTTAAGGGATGTAGAAAGAATGAACAAGAGGAAAAAAAGACTTTCAGAGCAAGGTAAGTGTGTAAGTGTAACCTTGATATCTTTAAAGAGTACATTGTCATTTTAGGTTTCTGTTTTTCTTAAAAATATATCTTATATACACTTCAAATTTACAAATTTACCATGTTATTTTATTAACTACTATGAATAAATAATAGGTTGTTTCAGATAGTGCAAATGAGATTTACCTCATATGAGTCGGCTTTCACCGCATCATCATCTCTGAAAATAAATACAGGCAGTTACATTTATTGGTTATAACTGATACAATTAAAATACATTTTTATTTGTAGTGCTTAACTGTGATGCATGTAGCTAAGGGCTAGATTACAAGTGGGGCGGTATTTAGTGCTCCTGCTCGAGCGCTAATACCGCTGAAAGTAAACCTTAGCTGCGCAAGTATTACAAGTTGAAAATATTTTTTTTGGTATGCAAGCAAAACCCGATACGCGCAGACTTCAGGACTTCAGATACCGACACTGTGCTAGCTTCATCTCCCCATAGACTTAAATGGAGTGAGCTAAAAGAAAAAAAAACAAACTGACACCTCACTAAACCAAGTGCGCTAGACCCAAAGGTAGTTATACATATTTTGCAATCCAATGTTGTTTACATTGAAGACAATGTTCTTTTTATTTTTAAATAAATATTTTTATATATCTGATTAATTTTTCTAAAATATTTATCTATACCTATATATCTATATGAATATATATATATATATATATATATTTATTTATTTATAAAATATTTTTCCAGGAAGGATACATTGAGATTTCTCTCGTTTTCAAGTATGTCCTGGGCCCCCAAAACATTGCATTGATATAATAGGGTACAATAAAATACAAAAACAATAATAATACACAACATATGCAAACATTTAACATAGAACTAATAGGAAATATTTAATCAACCATGACAGGAGCATTCTGTTTTGAGATATGTAGAGAGGGATCTCTTAAAGGATATTAGGCTTGGGGAAGGTTTGAAAGGGTGCGGGAGGTCATTCCATAGCTGTGGTGCTCAGTAGGAAAAGGAGGATCGAGCTGCTTTCTTTTTGTATTGAGGCAAGCTAAATAATGTGCTGGTACTGGATCGGAGGTTATAGGAGGTGGGAATAGCTGGGGAGAGCATTCTGCTCAGGTAGGGTGGGAGCTTCCCAGAAATGCTCTTAAACACAAGGCAGGAAAGATGGAGAGTGCGCTTGGATTCTAGCGACAGTCAGTTTAGTTCTTTTAGCATGTCACAATGGTGGGTCCTGTAGTTACATTGTAGCACAAAGCAGCAGAACGAGTTATACAATGTATTAAGTTTATTAAGGTGAGTTTGTGGTGCAGGTGCGTATACTACATCCCCATAATCCATGAATAGGCATCAGCATTTGCTGTACAATCTTTTCCTTTACAGTAGGGCTGAGGCAGGATTTGTTTCTGAACAGGGCACCTAGTTTTGGATAGAGTTTAGATGCAAGTTTTTCTATGTGGAGGCCAAAAGATAGATTGGGGTCTAACAACATACCCAAGTATTTGAAAGAGTGGACTGCGGTCAGCGTGCAATTGGATTTTGTTTTTATGCGTAAAAGAGAATTTTGTAATTTGTATAATTTAGGTCTTGTTCCAAAGATCATTGTGACTGTTTTGTCAGTGTTTAGGAAGAGTTTGTTTTTTGAGATCCACTTTTCTACCTCTGTGAACTGGTCTTGGAGCACTGCTTCAAGCTGCTGCAAATTGGAATTGTTTGCATAGATTACCATGTCATCTGCATACATATACATACAGTATATATATATATATATATATATATATATATATATATATATATATATATATATATAAATATATAGACTATTGGAATGTTAAAAATATACAGTAAAACACATTAATATTTAATAAAAAATATTATCCTTATTTGCAGGTATTTGAGTGGAAATGGCTTTAAAGTATGTATATATATATATATATATATATATATATATATATATATATATATATATATAAAAAACTCATTTATATACACGCACACATATTTATTTATTTATTTATTTATAAAATATTTTACCAGGAAGGATACATTGAGATTTCTCTCGTTTTCAAGTATGTCCTGGGATCACAAAACATTGCATTGATACAATAGGGTACAATAAAATACAAAAACAATAATAAAAATACACATTATATGCAAACATTTAACATAGAGCAGGTATGAAATATTTAATCAACCATGACAGGAGCATTCTGTTTTGAGATATGTATAGAGGGATCTCTTAAAGGATTTTAGGCTTGTGGAAGTTTTTAAAGTGTGAGGGAGGTCATTCTATAATTGTGGCGCTCTGTAGGAAAAGGAGGATCGAGCTGCTTTTTTTTTGTATTGAGGCAAGCTAAATAATGTGCTGTTATTGGATCGGAGGTTATAGGAGGTGGCAATAGCAGGGGAGAGCATTCTGCTCAGGTAGGGTGGGAGCTTCCCAGAAAGGCTCTTAAAGACAAGGCAGGAAAGATGGAGGGTGCGTCTGGATTCCAGCGACAGCCAGTTTAGTTCTTTTAGCATGTCACAATGGTGGGTCCTGTAGTTACATTGTAGCACAAAGCGGCAGAGCGAGTTATATAACGTATTTAGTTTATTAAGGTGAGTTTGCGGAGCAGGTGCATATACTATGTCCCCATAATCCAAGATAGGCATCAGCATTTGCTGTACAATCTTTTCCTTTACTGTAGGGCTGAGGCAAGATTTGTTTCTGTACAGGGCACCTAGTTTTGGATAAAGTTTAGAGGCAATTTTTTCTATGTGGAGTCCAAAAGATAGATTGGGGTCTAACAACATACCTAAGTATTTAAAAGAGTGGACTGCGGTCAGCGTGCAATTGGATTTTGTTTTGATGCGAAGATGGGAATTTTGTAATTTATGTATTTTAGGTCCCATTCCAAAGATCATTGTGACCGTTTTGTCAGTGTTAAGGAAGAGTTTGTTTTTCGAGATCCACTTTTCTACCTCTGTGAACTGGTCTTGGAGCACTGTTTCAAGCTGCAGCAGATCAGATTTGTTTGCATAGATTACCGTGTCGTCTGCGTACATGTGTACAGTTGAGGATTTGCAGACATTAGGCAAATCATTTATAAATAATGTGAATAGTAGGGGGCCGAGAATGGAACCTTGGGGAACACCACATGTGACTGGGAGAGGGAGGGAGTCAATGTTAGAGACAGAGACATATTGTGATCGATCCGATACATATGATTTAAACCAGGTTAACGGGTGATCAGCAATACCAGAGTTTTTTAGTTTGAGAAGTAGTAGGTCATGGTCCACTGTGTCAAAAGCCTTTGCAAAATCAAGGAAAATAGCTCCAGTTAGGTCTCCTTGTTCCATGGCAGTTTGGATGTCGTTGCAAACTTTTAGGAGGGCAGTTGTAGTGGAGTGATTCGGTCTGAAACCTGATTGATCAGGGGTCAGATAGTTAGAAAGTTGGTAATACTCGCATAATTGCGTATGGACGCATTTTTCTAGGATTTTTGACAATACAGGGAGCAGTGATATAGGACGATAGTTAGAAACCAAGGTTAACTCCCCACTTTTATGAATAGGCACTACTCTTGCAGTTTTCCAGAGTTTGGGTATGTATCCAGACACCAAGGATTCGTTAATTAGGGTTGCAACAGGCTTAGCAATTGCCGGCGCACTGAGCTTCAACAGCATTGCTGGGATTTGATCAGGTCCTGACTGGTTTTTCATTTTTAGATTATCGAGGTGTTTCTTAATGACATTGAAGGGTACAGGTCTAAAATTGAACTTTTCTATATTGGGTCTTTGCTGTTTTAGTGGGGCCTGATCCACATTTGTAGCTTCAGGATGCGTGCCATTTATTAGTTTGTCAATCAGGGTGGTGGAGCATCCTACAAAATAATTGTTAAAGGCATTTGCTACTTCTAAGGGGAGTTGCAGGTTTTGGTTATCCACATTGACAGTGGAGGGTTGGGAGTGGATTGGTGGATTTTGTAAGTTATTTATGAGTTTCCAAAACTTTCTAGGGTTACATATATTATTGTTCAGATTTTCACAGAAATATTGCGCCTTAGCCAATTTTGTTTGTTTAGTACATATATTTCGCCATTTTCTACATACACAGTGATCATTCATAGAGCCAGTATGCTTGAACTTTGACCACAATGAATCCCGAAATTGGTACATTTGAATGAGGTCAGCTGTGATCCAATTCAAGTGTGCTCCTTTTACTCTCACCTTACGCAGCGGTGCATGTAAATTCCAAACTTGTAGGAGTTCAGACTGAAAGAATTCAACTGCAGAGTCTAGATCTGGGATTAGGTTTAATCTGTGCCAGGGGAGGTTCTTGATGTCATTTAGAAATGATTGAAGATTAAATTTTTTGAAGGACCTGGTGATTGTAACCTTGGGAGAGGATTTAGTTGCCTTTATTTTGCGCACGCAGTACACTAAGCAGTGGTCACTGAAATTGTTAGGGAGAACACCTGCCTCCTGGATTCGGTCGGGAGAAGTGGAGAGAATCCAGTCGAGCAGGGTATGATTATGGCTTTTGATGTTTATGCGAGTTGGGGAGGAGATTAATTGCGTTAGATGCAAAGATTTAAACAGCGAGCGACAACTGTTATTTTTTGGATTCAGCCAATCGATGTTAAAATCTCCAAAAAACAAAATTTCACTTTTTGGGTTTTGAGTTATGGATTCACTAAGGAGCTGTGCTATGTCCGAAATGGAATGCACAGGGGAGCTTGGTGGGCGGTAGATTCCTGCAACAATGATTGATTTACTGCACGGGATCTCAATTTTGCCAGAAAGGAAATCAAAGGTGGCAGGAGAGCTAGATTTTTGTAAGGGGGTGAACTTTGTGGAATTGTCAACATAAATTACAATGCCACCTCCTCTCTTTGCTCTATCATTTCTATGGCATGAATATCCATGTATTGCAATGGCAGAGTCAGGTATTTTTGCGGTTAGCCACATATACATATATATATATATACACACACACACATATACATATATATATATATATATATATATACACATATATAATATATATATATATATATAATATATACACGCACACATATATATATATACACACACACATATACATATATATATATACACATATATACATATATATATATATAATATATACACGCACACATATATATATATATACACACACACATATACATATATATATATATACACATATATATATATATATAATATATACACGCACACATATATATATATATATATATATATATATATATATATACACACACACTGTGTGAACAATTATTAGGCAAGTGAGTATTTTTACCAAATCATCATTTTATGCATATTGTCCAACTCCAAGCTGTATAAACTTGAATGCTTATTGGATTAAAGCATATCAGGTGATATTGAAAAGAAGGGTGGCTATAATGGTCACTGATTATTATTTTTTTGGAAATGTTTGGAAATGTTAACGGCTAGATTACGAGTTTTGCTTTAAGCTGAAAAAGCAGCGTTAACAGGTCCTAACGCTGCCAGGTTTATGGGCACTACACACTTTTTTGGCCTTACCACAAACCGACTTACGTAAACTTTGTAAACCCTTTTTTCTATGGGACTTCAATAGCGCTGGTATTACGAGTCTGTCCTGGGAGGCCAAAAAGTGAGTGGTACACCCTCTACCTCCAAGATTCCTAACGCATTCTAAAGTCAGTAGTTATGAGTTTTACACTACAACGCCGTAGCATAAAACTCATAACTAAAGTGCTAAAAAGTACACTAACACCCATAAACTACCTGTTAACCCCTAAACCGAGGCCCTCCTGCATCGCAAACACTATAATAAAAATTTTAACCCCATATCTGCCGCTCCGGACATTGCCGCCACTAGAATAAACATATTAACCCCTAAACCGCTGCCCTCCCGCCTTGCAAACACTAGCTAAATATTATTAACCCCTGATCTGCCGCCCCTAACTTTGCCGCCACCTACATTATACTTATTAACCCCTAATCTGCCGCTCCGTACATCGCCGCAACCTACATTATATTTATTAATCCCTAATCTGCTGCCCCCAACATCGCCGACACCTACCTACATTTATTAACCCCGCCCTAATCTGCCGTCCCCAACGTCGCTGCCACTATATTAAATGTATTAACCCCTAAATCTAAGTCTAACCCTAACACCCCCTAACTTAAATATAATTTAAATAAATCTAAATAAAATTACTATAATTAACTAAATTGTTTCTATTTAAAACTAAATACCTATAAAATAAACCCTAAGATAGCTACAATATAACTAATAGTTACATTGTAGCTAACTTAGGGTTTATTTTTATTTTACAGGCAAGTTTGTATTTATTTTAACTAGGTAGAATAGTTACTAAATAGTTATTAACTATTTAATAACTACCTAGCTAAAATAAATACAAATTGACCTGTAAACTAAAAGCTAATATAAGTTACAATAACACCTAACACTACACTACAATTAAATCAATTAACTAAATTAAATACAATTAAATAAATTAAATTAGCTAAATCACAAAAAGAACCCCACTAAATTACAGAAAATAAAAAACTAATTACAGATCTTTAAACTAATTACACATAATCTAATAGCCCTATCAAAATAAAAAAGCCCCCCCAAAATAAAAAAAACCCCTAGCCTAAACTATCAATAGCCCTTAAAAGGGCCTTTTGCGGGGCATTGCCCCAAAGAAATCGGAACTTTTACCTTTAAAAAAACCTGTAAAAAAATACAAACAACCCCCCCAACAGTAAAACCCACCACCCACACAACCAACCCCCCAAATAAAAGCCTAACTAAAAACACCTAAGCTCCCCATTGCCCTGAAAAGGGCATTTGGATGGGCATTGCCCTTAAAAGGGCATTTAGCTCTATTGCTGCCCAAAGCCCTAACCTAAAAAATAAACCCACCCAATACACCCTTAAAAAAATCCTAACACTAACACCCGAAGATTCACTTACCGGGAGAAGTCTTCATCCAAGCGGCAAGATGTCCTCATGGAAGCCGGCAGAAGTGGTCCTCTAGTGTGTATATATATATATATATATATATATATATATATATATATATATATATATATATATACAAACACATTTAGACATGTGTATGCATGTATATATATTTTATAGCCCTTCCCAGTCAAACACCTTGTCATATGCTATATACCTTTGAACTCTTATAACATTTTTATAATATTTTTATGAATCATTTTTATTAGATAGTTTATATATGAGTGTAAATGTTAATTTTAATATATTTATGTTGTATTGGGTGATACACTTTTTTTATCCCTTCCCTTTTGTGCAAGGTCTTTAGTTGCGCTAACCCAATGAGAGCAAATTTACTTTCAACTTGTAATACCACTCTAACTTAGCGTGATATCGTGATATTGATATTACGACATGTGCGATGTTCAGCGACAGCGAGCCACTTGTAATCTAGCCTTGTACCTTTAACAAAATATTATCATTTAGCAGTAGAGTGGCAGATGGCGTTAGGTATTGTAAAATCAATAACATAAATAAGAAATCAGAGCTATGTTTCTTTATTTTGAAGCCAATTAGATTTAGAAACATCATCCTACTTCAGACAAATAAGATGCATAAAAAAATTAATGAAACGTTTTCCATGTCTCTCTATGTGTCATGAAAACACAAATTAAATTGAATTCATCATTAGAATAGTATAGCTTTTAAATTCAAGGTCATTCCAATCAATTAGAAAGCCATAAGAAAACCCAGTTATGGTATAGTTTTCCAGTGGCTTTGCACACATTAACTGCCAACTCAAAACAGTTAATCAAATTTGAAAACACCTTTTAAACACATTTTAACATGATTTTTGGACAATATTATGGCAACAAATGTAGAATCCTCAGAATGGTCAGTTATTTATAAGTGGCTTATTTTACAGTGAATAATGGAGACAACCAGCATTTTTCTGCTGGATACATTTGTTTTCTGAATATATTACAATGGTGGATTATTAGTACTTACAGAGGTTTTGTTTCTTTTTCTGAGAAGACACGAAGGCAAAAATCTCCACTTTTAAAGGGCTCATATGTGGATGGTACAATCACGTAGTCTCCTACGGGCAGCTTTAAGCGTATGGACACCTCCCTTGAATCAACACAGTCAGATTGAGCCACTGGTTCATTTGTTGTGAAGAACTTCCTGTTTAGGAGGCCTTCAGTCTGGTTGTCCAACTAATGCAATTAAATAAAAACACAGATAAAGAAACAGAAAACAAGATGTTCACACTTGCACTAAAACAGACCAGTGCTGTATACAGTAAGAGCCAAGACCAGAGTTATCAAAGTTTAGAAACTCTCTTTGGCTAAGCATAAATTTAAAGTTTTGGAGCCAGTAGAATTTTATAATTATTATTATACTTTATTTATACCCTTTTATATTGTAAGTTCCCACAGGAATAGGGCCCTTAATTCCTCCTGTATGTGTTTGTAAAATTTAGTGTTGTCTCTTACAAGTTATATATCATTGTTTTATTTAAATGAATTGTACCCATGGACAGCATTGCGGAAAATGTTGACGCTTTATAAATAAAGTATAATTGACAAATACACACTAAAAGCACAATGCCATAGCATCTACTTTTAAATGAGCAGTAGAATATTTTCTATTAAATTTGAAAGTTAATGCAATTCCGCCCGCCCCTGTATGTAACAGCCATCAGACAATAACAAAAGGCATATATGTATATACTGTGCACTTTTGCACATGCTCGGTAGAAACTGGAGCCTCGGAAAGTGTGCACATAAAAATAATCTGCACAATTTTTGATAATGAAAGAATGCTGGAAAGTTTTTTTATATTGTATGCTTTATCTGAATCATCAAACTTTTTTTTAATTTTGTAGCCCTTTAAGCAATCAGGAAGAGGGCTCAGTCCTAACATAACTTAACCAATCAGGTATATTTAAAGGGGCATGAAAGTTAAACGTGTAATTACATATTGAATTAAACGAAAAACAAGAGGCGCCCCTGTGGGTATCTATATAGATACACACATGGGCGCCTCTTTGTTTCTCTTGTAAGGTGTATCCAGTCCACGGATTCATCCATTACTTGTGGGGATATTCTCCTTCCCAACAGAAGCTGCAAGAGGATCACCCACAGCAGAGCTGTCTATATAGCTCCTCCCCTATACTGCCACTCCCAGTCATTTTCTTTGCAGCTCTCACAAGAAAGGAAGTATCAAGAGAGATGTGTGAATTAGTGTAGTTTATCTTCAATCAAAAGTTTGTTATTTTAAACGGGTACCGGCATTGTACTGTTTTTACCTCAGGCAGAAATTAGAAGAAGAGTTTTGCCTGAGGTTTTTGATTATCTTAGCAGGTTGTAACTAAGGTCCACTGCTGTTCTCACACATAACTAAAGAGTACCGTATGGGAAAACTTCAGCTGGGGGGAACGGCCTGCAGAATTAACTGCTCTGAGGTATGTTCATATATTTTTTTCTAGAGAGATGATAAGGTCTAAAAATATGCTGACAGTGCCTGATATATTTAAGGTAAGCCTGATTACAGTGATTTAACAAACGACTGGCATCATGCTTGCAGTAAAGGATAATATTCATGTTACTTTGCTCTTATTACTTAGTATGTAAAACGTTTGCATGATATATAAAAAAACGTTTTTTTACTGAGGGTGATAATCTTTATTTGGGGCCTAGTTTCCACATGGCTGACTAGATTTCTCCCAGGAGTAGTTATTTATAGGCCCTTTCACTTTGAGTGCATGGTGGGAGGGGGCCTATTTTCGCACTCTAATTGCGCAGTAGTTTATACATTTCTGAGACATCCAGCTTCCCCTGAAGGAGTCCCCTGACATATTGGACTTCTGTAAAGGGTTTTTGTGGCCTACAAAAGTCATTTTATGGGCAGGTAGGAGCTACAGTAGAGCTGTGGCAGTTTGCTGTGTAACTGTTATAAACGGTTTTTACCATTTTTCTGCTTCGTTTTTGAGCCTGAGGGAGTTAATCATCCATTTGCAAGTGGGTTGCAATGCTATTCAATGCTCTTCAGGCTTGGCCTCAGCTTGCTGCGGTCAGGTTCATCAGATTTCAGTCGGACAATATCACGACTGTAGCCTACATCAACCATCAAGGGGGAACAAGGAGTTCCCTAGCAATGTTGGAGGTTTCAAAAATAATTCTATGGTGCAGAGGTTCACTCTTGCCATCTATCAGCTATCCATATCCCAGGAGTAGAGAACTGGGAGGCGGATTTTCTAAGTCGTCAGACTTTTCATCCGGGGGAGGTGGGAACTCCATCCGGAGGTGTTTGCATAGTTGATTCAACTTTGGGGGCAAACCAGAACTGGATCTCATGGCGTCTCGTCAGAACACCAAGCTTCCTTGTTACGGACCCAGGTCCAGGGGATCCCAAGGGCAGTGCCTGATAGATGCTCTAGCAGCTCCTTGGTCCTTCAACCTGGCTTATGTGTTTTCCACCCCACCATTTCCTCAGGCTCCCTTGTCTGATTGCCAAGATCAAGCAGGAGAGAGCTTCGGTGATTTTGATAGCACCTGCGTAGCCACGCAGGACTTGGGGTATGCAGATCTGGTGGACATGTCCATCCCTTCCACCATGGACTCTGCCGCTGAGGCAGGACCTTCTACTTCAGGGGTCCTTTCAACCAGTCCAAAAGCTAATTTCTCTGCGTCTGACTGCTTGGAGATTGAAGCGCTTGAGTTTTTATCAAACGTGTTTCTCCGAGTCGGTCATTGTTACCTTAATTCAGGCTCGAAAGCCTGTCACCAGGAAAATCTATCATAAGATATGGTGTAAATATCTTCATTGGTGTGAATCCAAGGGTTACTCATGGAGTAAAGTCAGGATTCCTAGATATTATCCTTTCTCCAAGAAGGATTGGAGAAGGGATTGTCAGCTAGTTCCTTAATGGGACAGATTTCTGCTCTGTCTATTCTTTTGCACAAGCGTCTGGCGATGTTCCAGACGTTCAGGCGTTTTGTCAGGCTTTAGGTAGAATCAAGCCTGTGTTTAAACCTGTTGCTCCGCCATGGAGTTTAAATTTAGTTCTTAAAGTTCTTCAAGGGGGTTCCGTTGAACCTCTACATTCCATAGAATCAAGCTTTTATCTTGGAAAGTTCTGTTTTTTGGTAGCTACCTCTTCGGCTCGAAGAGTTTTCAGAGTTATCTGCCTTACAGTGTGATCTCCCTTATCTGATCTTCCATGCAGATAAGGTAGTTTTTGTGTACCAAACCTGGGTTTCTTCCTATGGTGGTATCTAATAAGAAATATTAATCAGGAGATTGTTGTTCCGTCACCATGTCCTAGATCCTTCTTCAGAAGAAGGAGACGTCTATTACACAATCTTGTGACGTGGTTCGTGCTTAAAGTTTATTTACAAGCTACTAAGGATTTTCGTCAAACATCGGCAGTGTTTGTTGTCTACTCTGGACAGAGGAGAGGCCAAAAGGCTTCAGCAACTTCTCTTTCTTTTTGGTTAAGAAGTATAATCCGCTTATCTTATGAGACTGCTGGACAGCAGCCTCCTGAAAGAATTTACAGCTCATTCCACTAGAGCGGTGGCTTCCACATGGGCTTTTAAAAATGATGCTTCTGTTGAACAGATTTGTAAGGCGGCGACTTGGTCTTCGCTTCATACTTTTTCTAAATTCTACAAATTTGATACTTTCTTGCGTTCTTCGGAGGCTATTTTGGGAGAAAGGTCTTACAGGCAGGTGGTGCCTTCCGTTTAAGTGCCTGCCTTGTCCCTCCTTCATCATGTCCTATAGCCTTTGGTATTGGTATCCCACAAGTAATGATGAATCCGTGGACTGGATACACCTTACAAGAGAAAACAAAATTTATGCTTACCTGATACATTTATTTCTCTTGTGGTGTATCCAGTCCACGGCCCGCCCTGTCATTTTGAGGCAGGTGTTTTTTATTTTTAAACTACTGTCACCACTGCAACCCTATAGTTTTCTCCGTTCTCTTGCTTGTCTTTCGGTCGAATGACTGGGAGTGGCAGTTAGGGAGGAGCTATATAGACAGCTCTGCTGTGGGGTGATCCTCTTGCAGCTTCCTGTTGGGAAGGAGAATATCCCACAAGTAATGGGATGAATCCGTGGACTGGATACACCACAAGAGAAATAAATTTATCAGGTAAGCATTAAATTTAGTTTTTCATTTATGGCAGAGAATTTATGATTGGACATAAGAAGATGTCAGCCTGAGTGTATAAGAAGATTGTGGGACTGTATTCACAGTGAAACTATGATCCTTTTTGTTGGAACTGTACAGACATTTAGACCTTTTAGTGTGTGAGAGTTATATTGGAACACAAGTACCCCTCAACAGTCAAGTGTATTTGTATTACACATTTGTTAATATATTTCAAGTTTTATACATACCATTATACCCTTCATTGGGGGGTTTTATAGCGCCCCCTATTGTAGTATTTCGGGTTTTTTACATATTAAATTATGTGTGGTATAACAACTTGCAGTATGTTTTTATATATTTATTGACCCCTTTAAATATATAATGTTTTCCACGTTCTGACAACTCTACAAATGGTAATTTTTTACAAGCCTAACCCTAACACATATCTGTCCCTAATAGGCTTCATCAGAGACATAAAGAACAACAGAGCAATATATATTTTACTAACAAAATGACAGTGGCTAATCTTGTCTACTCCAGTAACTGACAAGTCTAGATTTGCTACTCTAAATAAGGCAAGTGGTGGATAGAGTTTGGCTATTATTAAAAAATAGAAACAGATACAGCAAACACTGTGTTAATGCATTACATTTTTATTAACTCACACCAGTATTTTAGTTTTATTGCCAGACTGTGGAAAAACATTGCAATTACAAGATGTGTTTACATTTAGCCGTCAGGAATTTAGGTGGTTTAGGTGCGGGATATTATTGTAGGAGCAAACACCAGCAATAGTGCTTGCACAGTAACTCACAGGGTAATATGAAGTAACTATAGATGGTCAGCCTACAAGAATATCAATCAGTCATAAAACAAGATCATAGCGAAAAGATTAGAATTAATTTGGGTAGTTTATTATTATCAGGATATTTAAAGAGCGCCAACAGATTCCGCAGCGCTATAAACATAGCGGTTTACAAGATAACATTTATAGGGATCACATGGGAGAGGGTCCTGCCGAGAGGTTTCACTGTTGTAGTCAGCTCTTATGAAGGCGATCTGCAAACAGCTGGGCGTCATAGGCTTACATTCTAGAGGGGGTTCAAGGGGAAAGCAATGGAGTTAGGAAATGTTAGTATAGGTTGTATGCATCCCTGAATAGTAGAAGTCTTTAGGGTGCGCTTGAAGCTGTTAAAACTAGGGGAGAGTCTTGTGGAATGAGGCTGGGGAGTTTCACAATATGGGAGCCATCCTGGAGAAGTCCTGTAAACGGGAATGTGAGGAAGTAACAAGAGAGGAGGAGAGTAGCTGATTGTGAGCAGAGCGAAGGGGATGGGAGTGGAGAGTATCTGGAGACAAGGTCTAAAATGTAGGGGGGGGGGTCAGGTGCATTTAAGGGGCTTGGTATGGTCAGAGTGATTTTGTGTTTAATCCTAGAGGCAAGAGGAATGTCAGTGAATGGATTGGCAGAGAGGTGCAGCAGATGTAAAGCTACATGAAGGAAGATGAGCCTGGCAGAGGCATTCATTATGATTGTAAAGGAGCTACGGTGGCAGCTAGGAAGACCAGAGAGGACTGAGCTGCAGTAGTCTAGGCGGGAAAGGATGGAGATAGTGGGATTAAAAGTCATTGGTGGTCCTTGTGTAAGGAAATGTCTAATTTAGAGATGTAATTTAAGGTGGAAGCAGCAGGCTTTAGCCAAGGACTGAATGTGAGGAGTGGAAAGAAAGACCTGAGTCAAGTGTGACTTCAAGACATCGGGCATGCGGGGTAGGGTTAATGATGGAGTTATCAACAGGTTATAGAGGAAATGGGGGTGGAGATTTTAGAAGAAAGGGGGGAAAATAAGGAGAGCTTTAGCTTAAGGTATTGAGAGGACATCCAAGATGAGATATGAGAAAGACAGTTAGTGACACAGTTTAGGCAAGGGAGACGAGATAGGTTCTGGTGCAGAGAGGTAGATTTGGGTGTCAGCAGCATACAAATGATATTAAACCCATAGGACTTTATTAAGGGAACCTAATGATGATGTGTAGATTTGAAAAGAGAAGGGTACCGAGGACAGAGCCTTGAGGTACCCCAACAGAAAGTGGTAAAGGGGCGAGAAGATGCTCCAGAGAAGGCTACACTAAAGGTACGGGTTAGATAGATAGGAAGAGGACCACGAGAGAGCTGTGTCACAAATGCCTAAGGATTAGAGGGTTTGGACGCAAAATGCTGATGGTCGACAGTATCAAAGGCTGCAGACAGATCAAGGAAGATAAGCATACAGAAGTGACCTTTGGATTTTGCAGTAAGTAGGTTGTTGGTAACCTTAAAAAATGCTGTCCCTGTGAAGTGATGGGGACAAAATCCAGATTGCAGTGGGTCAAGGAGGGGAGTTTAGTGTACGGAAATGGGGATAAATACATGCATATAGTAGCTTTTCAATGAGGCTTTGAGGTAAGAGGGAGTAGGGGAAATAAGGTGGTAGTTTGGATAGGGAAGTTGATAAAGAGAAGGTTTTTTGAGGGTAGGTGTGACCAGTGCATGTTTCAGGGGGGGAGAGATTAGGGAATATAGACAGTGCTTAGGGAGAGGTTGAAGATGGTGTGTGAGTATAGGGGTAAGTCGCGGTAGAAGAAAGGGAGGGAGTAGCTGTGAGGAAATTGGGGGTAGAGGGGACAGGTAGTGAGGTGGGAGGATAGTATAAGGGCAGAAATTTCTACCTCTGTAACAGGGGCAAAAGAGCTAGAAATTTATGGCTATTTTGGGTTTGGGATTAGTTTTTTAGGGTAGTGGGAGATTGGTAATATGTTGAGAGCTGATTGAATTTCTGATGGGAGTAAATTTTGGTTATTAAGTGGGCTCAAATCTTGAGCTGAGAGAGAAGTTGTATTAGGAGGTGGGGGGTGGGCAAGGGAGAGTATTTAGACATGGAGAAGCAGATGTTTTGAGTTAGGAGGAAAAAGGTAGAGATGAGAGCAGAGAAGTATTGTTGCTTATAAAGATTAAGGGCAGAATAGTAGGAGTTCAAAATGAACTTGTAGTGAAGAAAGTCAGCTAAACACTCCAATATTGTATCTAGTGTCACTCAGGCAGTACAGGAAGCAACTGCATAGGTACTGTGTCAGAGGAGTGTGCCAGGGATGAGGGCGAGTGTGTGATTTCGAGCTATGGTAGGTGGGGGCAGATAGGTCAAGGACTGATGTTAAGGATTATTAGCTATAGTGACAGATAGATTGGTCAGGGCAGGAAAAGGAGGGGATGGAGAGAGATGGAGAGGTTTAAGAAAGCTAGCGAGCTGTTGCTGATTTATTGACTTAAGAGGACATTCCAGTCAAAATTGAAATATATATAGATTTATTACATCTTTGAATAGAAACATATTTGCAATATACAATTATTGGCAACAATGCTTCTATTAAAGAGTTATCACTGGTTTTAGGGTTAACATTTTTCTCTGCACGTGCATGTGAAGCATAGCTAGATATTGTCACTGCTCCCACATTTTTAATGATGCAGCTTCTAAGATCATCAGTGGGGCTTATACATGTCAGCAATTAACAAATTGAGTCATTACCCAGATGGTTCAAGCACCTTAGGATCTCTGAGCAAGTGATCTGCTTAAAATGCTGGCGTGCACGGTGCATACATAAATACACTATTGAAACAGCTATAGCTCTATTATAAGCATTTTTGCTAATGCACGTATATTACAAAATTCTTCTGTTCAATACCAAAATGCACCCATGTGGGTTTTCAATTTTTGGCTGGAATATCCCTTTAATGCTTCTGTGAAGTTTGGTGTGAGGGGTAGAGGGAGGGAGAGTTGTAGGAAGTAGGTGATCTTGCAAGTTAGGAGATGATGGTCAGAAAGAAAGTGCATCAATAGCTGAAAATCAGATTGAGGGAGTGACCATCTTTGTGAGTGGGAGAGTCAGTCCATTGTGACAGGCCGAAAGAGGAAGGGAGTTGCAGATGAGGCAGTGGGATTGTCTGAAGCAGAGACCCAGGTTTCCTATGAGAGCCAGAAGGTTATGAGAGTGTGGGAGGAGATAAAGAGGTCATGGATAGAGGTAGCAAGAGTTCCAGAGTGCACAAGTATTATAGAAGATCGACACTGAAATTCAATGAGTGCCGCTTTGTTCTGTAAATAGTCCGACAGCAGAGAGAAGTCACATGACCGGCAAGAGAGGAAACTACGCAGCAAGTTAAAAGGTGCGCGTTTCCCTCTGCCTACAACATAAGATGCAAGTAGCTGCAGCTGTTTCAAACTCAAGCAGTTTGTCAGTTAGTCTGTTCTAGGCTAAGGCAAGCAAAGGAAAAACAACTGCCAAATGTTATGTTATACATAAATCCCTGTATAAAACATAAGCCACACACATACTAATAAAGTATTTCAACAAAATTAGCCAGTCAAGAATAACAAGAGTATTGCATTGAGCACATGATACTTTTTTTATTGGACTGAACTATACATTTATAAGTTGACAAGCTTTCGGAAGAGTCCTTCCTTTATCAAGTCTGAAGCAATACTGGACCAATTCAATGGAATTTACAGATTGTATCTTAAAACACAGAATAGCTAAGAGAGACAGTGCAGGGAGAGGAGGAGGTGTCGTAAATAATCATGAGCGGGGCTTAGGTAACAGGCAGACAGTGTCCAGTGTAGAGAACAGACAGGGGAAATATATAGCTATACATAGAGCATATAACGTCATAAAGTTTATATATCAACATTGAATCAATATCTATTAGAAAATGTGAAATTGTATATACAGGGGAATAAAAAAGGTAAAAAAGACAAAAGTGTGGACATAGGCTTACCTGTGTACATATGTATAAAGAATGTGGAATATACAATGTAATTGACTAAATGAAAGTACATTACAAAAAAGTTGATAATGTTTAAGAATCCAGAGTCCACATTGCAGTCCGAATTAAACATGTTGAAGTGCATTATAATTTTTCATTTCAAAGGTTTTTCTTTCCATGGTGTTTTTGACGTTGCCTCTGAGAATTTGGAGTTTTGAGGTGGGGTTTTGGATGAAGTGGTCAGTTGGTGAAATGGGTGACCAACAGGGTGCAGTATTTTGCGTCTCAGTGGCTTTTGATTGGAGTGTCTGTGTAAGTTCATTCGAGGAGGTGCAGTGTTTGGGCTTGTTTCTCCAATATAGCATCCCATTTCACATGCAGTGCAATGTATCATGTATACCACATTGGCAGATATACATGAATATGCCCCCTTTAATGTTATACAGATTTATTATTATGGATTTGCTGCGGCTGCTTCACAAACGTGTTGACACAGTTTGCAGAGTGCTTTATAGCAGCACTTGTTCCATTCTGAGTGCTTCTTTTTCTCAAGGGTAGCTTCCTATGTACCAGTTTTCTGCTTTAGGTTAGGTGGTTGTCTGTATGCCAGGATTGGGGGTTTTGGGAAAGATTTTTTTGAGTGTGGGATCCTCTAAGAGTGAGTGGCTGTAAGTCTTTGATGATTTTTCGTATCCCTTCCACAGCAGGGTTGTATTTGACTACTAGTGGGGATACATGATATGTTTTTCCTTCTCCCTGTATTGTAGTAAGGTGTTCACGTTGGAGTATTGAGGGCAGAGTTAATTTTTTATTGTACAAGTCCTTGTTTTGTAACCTTTTTCTCTGAATGATTGGGACAGTGTGATGAGTGTTTGTTCACGGTCCTTGGTATCTGAGCATATTCTGGGGTATCTTGTAGCCCTGACTGTAGATTATGATTTTTTAATGTGATTTGGGTGGGAGCTGGAGCTGTGGAGGTACTGCATCTATCTGTTGGTTTCCTGTATACCTGCTGTGGAAGGGATACGAAAAATCATAAAAAACTTACATAGGAAGCTACCCCTTGAGAAAAAAGAACACTCAGAATGGAACCAAGTGCTGCTATAAAGAACTCTGCAAACTGTGTCAACACACGTTTGTGAAAGCAGCACAGCAAATCACAATAATAAATCTTATAACATTAAAGGGGCATATTCATGTATACTGCAAATGTGGTATAGCATGATACATTGCACAGGCATGTGAAATGGGATGCTATATTGGAGAAACAAGCCAATAACTGCACCGTTCGAATGAACTTACACAGACAATCAAAATCAAAATAAAAAACCACTGTGAAACAAAGATACTGCACCCTGTTGGTCACCATTTCACCCAACCTAACCACTCCATCCAAGAACGTCAAAATCGAAATTCTCAGAGGCAACTTCAAAAACACCATGGAAAGAAAAACCTTTGAAATGAAAATGATAATGCACTTCAACCTGTTTAATTCTGGACTAAATGTGGACTCTGGATTCTTAACACATTATAAAAATTTTTTGTAATGTACTTTCATTTAGTCACATTCCACATTCCACATTCTTTATACATAGGTACACAGGTAAGCCTATGTCCCTTGTCTTTTTTTAACTTTTTGTATTCACCCTGTATATACAATTTCACATCTTTATAGATATTAATTTAATGTTGATATATAACTTTATGTCAGTATATGCTCTATTATAGCTATATATTTCCCCTGTCTGTTCTACTACACTGGACACTGTCTGCCTGTTACCTAAGCCCCCCTCATGATTTTTTACGACACCTCCTCCTCTCCCTGCACTGTCTTCTTAGCTATTCTGGTGTTTTAAGATACAATCTGTAAATTCCATTGAATTGGTCAGTATTGCTTCAGACTTGATAAAGGAAAGAACTCTTCCGAAAGCTTGTCAACTTATAAATGAATAATTAGTCCAATAAAAAAATTATCATTGCTCAATGCAATACTCTTGTTATTTTGATATCTAAATCTCTGTACTAACATGGCTACTCAATCAACATAACAAAATTAGCCCAAAGAGAAAAACGTTCCAATAAAAAGGAAGTTTAACCCAAAGGGGGGTAGTTATCAAGCCGTCACCTCAAATACGCTGGAATTCTGCAGCGTATTTGTGGCGAGGCTGATTCGCCTTAGTTATCAAAGGCTCGAGACCGGCAAAAGTAGAATTTTGTGACGTAAGCTTCAATCCGCCGGACTCAGTCCGACACAGATCGATTCTTACGTCACTCCAGATGTTCCGCACACAAGTGCGGCACATTCTCACTACTTTTGCTAGTTATCAAATTGACTAGCAGGTACGCTCAGCACTTTTACGGCCCAGCGTACCTGTTTTAATAAATGGGGAGTCTGACCACAGCGAAAGTACAAGTTCGCTGCTGACAGACATCCGCATTGATTTCTATGGGAGCTGTCCTGCACCCTAACTCCCTAACATGTACTCCGAGTCTAAACACCACTAATCTGTACCCCCCTACACCGCCGCAACTAAGATAAAATTATTACCCCCTAAACCGCCGCTCCGGAGCCCACCGTAAGCTACTCTATAACATATTAACCCCTAAACCCGCCGCTCCCCGGAGCCCACCGCAACTATAAGAAATGTAGTTAACCCCTACAACCGCCGCTCCCGTAACCCGCCGCAACCTATACTAAATGTATTAACCCCCTATCCTGCCTGGCCGCCCCCTACACCGTCGCCACCTATAATAAATTTATTAACCCCTAATCTGCCCCCCCTACACCGTCGCCACCTATAATAAATTTATTAACCCCTATCCTGCCCCCCACTACGCCCGCCGCCACTGTAATAAAATTATTAACCCCTAAACCTAAGTCTAACCCTAACGCCCCCCCTAACTTAAATATTAATTAAATCAATCTAAATAATATTTTTATTATTAACTAAATTAATCCTATTTAAAACTAAATACTTACATTTAAAATAAACCCTAAGTATAGCTACAATATAAATAATAATTATATTCTAAGCTATCTTATGATTTATTTTTATTTTACAGGTACCTTTCAACTTATTTTAACTAGGTACAATAGCTATTAAATAGTTATTAACTATTTAATAACTTACCTAGCTAAAATAAACTGAAATTAACCTGGTAAAAATAAATGCTAACCTAAGTTATAATTACACCTAACACTACACTATACTTTAATAAATTATTTCCTATTTAAAACTAAATACTTACCTGTAAAATAAACCCTAAGATAGCTACAATATAAATAATAATTATATTCTAGCTATTTTAGGATTATATTTATTTACAGGTAACTTTGTATTTATTTTAGCTAGTTAGAATAGTTATTAAATAGTTATTAACTATTTAATAACTACCGTAGCCTAAAAGAAATACAAAATTACCTGTAAAATAAATCCTAACCTAAGTTACAATTAAACCTAATACTACACTATCATTAAATTAATTAAATAAACTACCTACAAATAACTACAATTAAATACAATTACATAAACTAACTAAAGTACAAAAAATAAAAAAAGCTAAGTTACAAAAAATAAAAAAATAAGTTACAAACATTTTAAAAATATTACAACAATTTTAAGCTACTTACACCTAATCTAAGCCCCCTAATAAAATAACAAACCCCCCAAAATAAAAAAATTCCCTACCCTATTCTAAATTAAATAAAGTTCAAAGCTCTTTTACCTTACCAGCCCTTAAAAGGGCCATTTGTGGGGTGGCATGCCCCTAAAAACTTCAGCTCTTTTGCCTGTAAAAGAAAAATACAACCCCCCCCAACATTAAAACCCACCACCCACATACCCCTAATTTAACCCAAACCCCCTTACAAAAACCTAACACTAATCCCCTGAAGATCATCCTACTTGTCTTCACCTCAGCCGAGCAGCGATGGAACCGAAGTGGACATCCAGAGCGGAAGAAGTTAATCCTCCAAGCGGCGCTGAAGAAATCTTCCATCCGATGAAGTCATCATCCAGGCGGCGCTGAAGAAGTCTTTGATCCGGCCGATGTCATCTTCCAAGAGGCGCTGAAGAGGTCTTCTATCCGGGCGATGTCATCTCCAAGCCGGGTCTTGAATCTTCCTCCCGCCGACGCGGAACCTCCTTCTCACCGACGGACTACGACGAATGAAGGCTCCTTTAAGGGACGTCATCCAAGATGGCGTCCCCTCAATTCCGATTGGCTGATAGGATTCTATCAGCCAATTGGAATTAAGGTAGGAAAAATCTGATTGGCTGATGGAATCAGCCAATCAGATTGAGCTCGCATTCTATTGGCTGATCGGAAACAGCCAATAGAATGCGAGCTCAATCTGATTGGCTGATTCCATCAGCCAATCAGATTTTCCTATCTTAATTCCGATTGGCTGATAGAATCCTATCAGCCAATCGGAATTGAGGGGACGCCATCTTGGATGACGTCCCTTAAAGGAGCCTTCATTCGTCGTAGTCCGTCGGTGAAGAAGGAGGTTCCATGTCGGCTGGAGGAAGATTCAAGACCCGGCTTGGAAGATGACATCGCCCGGATAGAAGACCTCTTCAGCGCCTCTTGGAAGATGACATCGGCCGGATCAAAGACTTCTTCAGCCCGCCTGGATGATGACTTCATCGGATGGAAGATTTCTTCAGCGCCGCTTGGAGGATTAACTTCTTCCGCTCCGGATGTCCACTTCGGTTCCATCGCTGCTCGGCTGAGTGAAGACAAGGTAGGATGATCTTCAGGGGATTAGTGTTAGGTTTTTGTAAGGGGGGGTTTGGGTTAGATTAGGGGTATGTGGGTGGTGGGTTTTAATGTTGGGGGGGGGGTTGGTATTTTTCTTTACAGGCAAAAGAGCTGAACTTTTGTGGGCATGCCGCCCACAAATGGGCCCTTTTAAGGGCTGGTAAGGGTAAAAGAAGCTTTGAACTTTATTAATTTATAATAGGGTAGGGCATTTTTTTTATTTTGGGGGGGTTGGTTATGTTTGGGATTAGGGGCTTAGGATTAGGTGTAAGTAGCTTAAATTGTTGTAATATTTTTAAAATGTTTGTAACTTATTTTTTTATTTTGGTAACTTAGCGTTGTTTTATTTGTTTGTACTTTAGTTAGTTTATGTAATTGTATTTAATTGTAGGTTATTTGAAGGTAATTATTTAATTAATTGAATGAGTAGTGTAGTATTAGGTTTATAGTTAACTAAGGTTAGGATTTATTTTACAGGTAATTTTGTATTTCTTTTAGCTAGGATGTTATTAAATAATTAATAACTATTTAATAACTATTCAAACTAGCTAAAATAAATACAAAGGTTACCTGTAAAATAAATATAAATACTACCGGCTAGATTTAGAGGTTTTGTCGGTAAGGGACCCGCGTAGCTAGACGCCGGCTTTTTTTCCCTGGCCGCACCATAAAAATAACTCTCTGGTATTGAGAGTCACATAAAGGCTGCGTTAGCTCCAAAAAAGGAGCGTAGAGCATGTTTTAACGCAGCTTCAACTCGCGATTACCAGAGTTGCTAACGCAAGCGGCCAGCCTCAAAACGTGCTCGTGCATGATTCCCCCATAGAGAACAATGGGCGTATGTTTGAGCTGAAAAAAAAACGCGTTCAGCTCCGGAACGCAGCCCGCATTGTTTGCTATGCGTAAACACTTCCTACGTCTGCACCTAACACTCTAACATGTACCTCCGAGTCTAAACACCCCTAACCTTACACTTATTAACCCCTATTCTGCCGCCCCCGCTATCGCTGACCCCTGCATATTATTATTTACCCCTAATCTACCGCTCCGGACACCGTCGCTACTTACATTATCCCTATGTACCCCTAATCTGCTGCCCTAAACATCGCCGACCCCTATATTATATTTATTAACCCCTAATCTGCCCCCCACAACGTCGCCTCCACCTGCCTACACTTATTAACCCCTAATCTGCCGAGCGGACCGCACCGCTATTTATAATAAAGTTATTAACCCCTAATCCGCCTCACTAACCCTATAATAAATAGTATTAACCCCTAATCTGCCCTCCCTAACATCGCCGACACCTAACTTCAATTATTAACCCCTACTCTGGCCGACCGGAGCTCACCGCTATTCTAATAAATGTATTAACCCCTAAAGCTAAGTCTAACCCGTAACACTAACACCCGCACGAAATTATATTATAATTTTAATCTAACAAATTAATTAGACTCTTATTAAATAAATTATTCCTATTTAAAGCTAAATTACTTACCCTGTAAAATAGAATCCTAATATAGCTACAATATATATTATAATTACATTGTAGCTATTTAGGATTAATATTTATTTTAGCAGGCAACTTTGTAGATTATTTTAACCAGGTACAATAGCTATTAAATAGTTAAGAACTATGTAATATTACCTAGTTTAATAATAATTACAAAATTACCTGGTAAAAATTAAATCCTATACCTAAGTTACAATTAGAACCTGAACACTATACTATCATTGAAAGTAATTAAATAAAATACCTACAATTACCTACAATTAAACCTAACACTACTACACTATCAATACATTAATTAAAATACAATACCTACAAAGTATCTACAATGAGAATAAACTAACTAAAGTACAAAAAATAAAAAAGAACTAAGTTAGCAAAAAATAAAAAAATATCTACAAACATAAGAAAAATATTAAAACAATTTTAAACTAATTACACCTACTCTAAGCCCCCTAATAAAACAACAAAGCCCCCCAAAATAAAAAATGCCCTACCCTATTCTAAATTACTAAAGTTAAAAGCTCTTTTACCTTACCAGCCCTGAAACAGGGCCCTTTGCGGGGCATGCCCCAAGAAGTTCAGCTCTTTTGCCTGTAAAAAAAACATACAATACCCCCCCCCCCCCAACATTACAACCCACCACCCACATACCCCTAATCTAACCCAAACCCAAAGCTTGTCACTTATAAATGAATAGTTTAGTCCAATAAAAAAATTATCATTGCTCAATGCAATACTCTTGTTATTTTGATATCTAAATCTCTGTACTAACATGGCTACTCCAATCAACATAACAAAATTAGCCCAAAGAGGAAAAACGTTCCAATAAAAAGGAAGTTTAACCCAAAGGGGGGTAGTTATCAAGCCGTCAACCTCAAATACGCTGGAATTCTGCAGCGTATTTGTGGCGAGGCTGATTCGCCTTAGTTATCAAAGGCTCGAGACCCGGCAAAAGTAGAATTTTGTGACGTAAGCTTCGATCCGCCGGACTCAGTCCGACACAGATCGATTCTTACGCCACTCCAGATGTTCCGCACACAAGGTGCGGCACATTCTCACTACTTTTGCTAGTTATCAAATGACTAGCAGGTACGCTCAGCACTTTTACGGCCCAGCGTACCTGGTTTTCAAACCGCCACCTCCTGGAGGCGGCGGATCCCATAGGAATCAATGGGAGTCTGACCACAGCGAAAGTACAAGTTCGCTGCTGACAGACATCCCATTGATTTCTATGGGAGCTGTCTGCACCTAACACCCTAACATGTACCCCGAGTCTAAACACCACTAATCTGTACCCCCTACACCGCCGCAACTAAATAAAATTATTACCCCCTAAACCGCCGCTCCCGGAGCCCACCGTAAGCTACTCTATACATATTAACCCCTAAACCGCCGCTCCCGGAGCCCACCGCAACTATAATAAATGTATTAACCCCTAAACCGCCGCTGCCCTGAACCCGCCGCAACCTATATTAAATGTATTAACCCCTATCCTGCCCCCCCTACACCGTCGCCACCTATAATAAATTTATTAACCCCTAATCTGCCCCCCCTACACCGTCGCCACCTATAATAAATTTATTAACCCCTATCCTGCCCCCCACTACGCCGCCGCCACTGTAATAAATTATTAACCCCTAAACCTAAGTCTAACCCTAACGCCCCCCTAACTTAAATATTAATTAAATCAATCTAAATAATATTTTTATTATTAAACTAAATTAATCCTATTTAAAACTAAATACTTACATTTAAAATAAACCCTAATATAGCTACAATATAAATAATAATTTTATTCTAGCTATCTTATGATTTATTTTTATTTTACAGGTACCTTTCAACTTATTTTAACTAGGTACAATAGCTATTAAATAGTTATTAACTATTTAATAACTTACCTAGCTAAAATAAACTGAAATTTACCTGTAAAATAAATGCTAACCTAAGTTATAATTACACCTAACACTACACTATACTTTAATAAATTATTCCTATTTAAAACTAAATACTTACCTGTAAAATAAACCCTAAGATAGCTACAATATAAATAATAATTATATTCTAGCTATTTTAGGATTTATATTTATTTTTACAGGTAACTTTGTATTTATTTTAGCTAGTTAGAATAGTTATTAAATATTATTAACTATTTAATAACTACCTAGCTAAAAGAAATACAAAATTACCTGTAAAATAAATCCTAACCTAAGTTACAATTAAACCTAATACTACACTATCATTAAATTAATTAAATAAACTACCTACAAATAACTACAATTAAATACAATTACATAAACTAACTAAAGTACAAAAAAATAAAAAAAGCTAAGTTACAAAAAATAAAAAAATAAGTTACAAACATTTAAAAATATTACAACAATTTTAAGCTACTTACACCTAATCTAAGCCCCCTAATAAAATAACAAACCCCCCAAAATAAAAAAATGCCCTACCCTATTCTAAATTAAATAAAGTTCAAAGCTCTTTTACCTTACCAGCCCTTAAAAGGGCCATTTGTGGGGGCATGCCCCCAAAACTTCAGCTCTTTTGCCTGTAAAAGAAAAATACAACCCCCCCCAACATTAAAACCCACCACCCACATACCCCTAATCTAACCCAAACCCCCCTTACAAAAACCTAACACTAATCCCCTGAAGATCATCCTACCTTGTCTTCACTCAGCCGAGCAGCGATGGAACCGAAGTGGACATCCAGAGCGGAAGAAGTTAATCCTCCAAGCGGCGCTGAAGAAATCTTCCATCCGATGAAGTCATCATCCAGGCGGCGCTGAAGAAGTCTTTGATCCGGCCGATGTCATCTTCCAAGAGGCGCTGAAGAGGTCTTCTATCCGGGCGATGTCATCTTCCAAGCCGGGTCTTGAATCTTCCTCCCGCCGACGCGGAAACTCCTTCTTCACCGACGGACTACGACGAATGAAGGCTCCTTTAAGGGACGTCATCCAAGATGGCGTCCCCTCAATTCCGATTGGCTGATAGGATTCTATCAGCCAATCGGAATTAAGGTAGGAAAAATCTGATTGGCTGATGGAATCAGCCAATCAGATTGAGCTCGCATTCTATTGGCTGATCGGAACAGCCAATAGAATGCGAGCTCAATCTGATTGGCTGATTCCATCAGCCAATCAGATTTTCCTATCTTAATTCCGATTGGCTGATAGAATCCTATCAGCCAATCGGAATTGAGGGGACGCCATCTTGGATGACGTCCCTTAAAGGAGCCTTCATTCGTCGTAGTCCGTCGGTGAAGAAGGAGGTTCCATGTCGGCGGGAGGAAGATTCAAGACCCGGCTTGGAAGATGACATCGCCCGGATAGAAGACCTCTTCAGCGCCTCTTGGAAGATGACATCGGCCGGATCAAAGACTTTTTCAGCGCCTGCCTGGATGATGACTTCATCGGATGGAAGATTTCTTCAGCGCCGCTTGGAGGATTAACTTCTTCCGCTCCGGATGTCCACTTCGGTTCCATCGCTGCTCGGCTGAGTGAAGACAAGGTAGGATGATCTTCAGGGGATTAGTGTTAGGTTTTTTGTAAGGGGGGTTTGGGTTAGATTAGGGGTATGTGGGTGGTGGGTTTTAATGTTGGGGGGGGGGTTGTATTTTTCTTTTACAGGCAAAAGAGCTGAACTTTTGGGGGCATGCCCCCACAAATGGCCCTTTTCAGGGCTGGTAAGGTAAAAGAGCTTTGAACTTTATTTAATTTATAATAGGGTAGGGCATTTTTTTATTTTGGGGGGTTTGTTATTTTATTAGGGGGCTTAGATTAGGTGTAAGTAGCTTAAAATTGTTGTAATATTTTTAAAATGTTTTGTAACTTATTTTTTTATTTTTTGTAACTTAGCTTTTTTTATTTTTTGTACTTTAGTTTAGTTTATGTAATTGTATTTAATTGTAGTTATTTGAAGGTAATTTATTTAATTAATTTAATGATAGTGTAGTATTAGGTTTAATTGTAACTTAGGTTAGGATTTATTTTACAGGTAATTTTGTATTTCTTTTAGCTAGGAAGTTATTAAATAATTAATAACTATTTAATAACTATTCAAACTAGCTAAAATAAATACAAAGTTACCTGTAAAATAAATATAAATACTAACGGCTAGATTTAGAGTTTTGTCGGTAAGGACCCGCGTAGCTAACGCCGGCTTTTTTCTGGCCGCACCATAAAAATAACTCTGGTATTGAGAGTCCACATAAAGGCTGCGTTAGGCTCCAAAAAAGGAGCGTAGAGCATTTTTAACGCAGCTTCAACTCTCGATACCAGAGTTGCTAACGCAAGCGGCCAGCCTCAAAAACGTGCTCGTGCTTGATTCCCCCATAGGAAAACAATGGGGCTGTTTGAGCTGAAAAAAAAACCGCGTTCAGCTCCTAACGCAGCCCCATTGTTTGCTATGCGCAAACACTTCCTACGTCTGCACCTAACACTCTAACATGTACCCCGAGTCTAAACACCCCTAACCTTACACTTATTAACCCCTATTCTGCTGCCCCCGCTATCGCTGACCCCTGCATATTATTATTTACCCCTAATCTACCGCTCCGGACACCGTCGCTACTTACATTATCCCTATGTACCCCTAATCTGCTGCCCTATCATCGCCGACCCCTATATTATATTTATTAACCCCTAATCTGCCCCCCACAACGTCGCCTCCACCTGCCTACACTTATTAACCCCTAATCTGCCGAGCGGACCGCACCGCTATTATAATAAAGTTATTAACCCCTAATCCGCCTCACTAACCCTATAATAAATAGTATTAACCCCTAATCTGCCCTCCCTAACATCGCCGACTACCTAACTTCAATTATTAACCCCTAATCTGCCGACCGAGCTCACCGCTATTCTAATAAATGTATTAACCCCTAAAGCTAAGTCTAACCCTAACACTAACACCCCCTAAATTAAATATAATTTTAATCTAACAAAATTAATTAACTCTTATTAAATAAATTATTCCTATTTAAAGCTAAATACTTACCTGTAAAATAAATCCTAATATAGCTACAATATAAATTATATTACATTGTAGCTATTTTAGGATTAATATTTATTTTACAGGCAACTTTGTAATTATTTTAACCAGGTACAATAGCTATTAAATAGTTAAGAACTATTTAATAGTTACCTAGTTAAAATAATTACAAAATTACCTGTAAAATAAATCCTAACCTAAGTTACAATTAAACCTAACACTATACTATCATTAAATTAATTAAATAAAATACCTACAATTACCTACAATTAAACCTAACACTACACTATCAATACATTAATTAAATACAATACCTACAAATATCTACAATGAAATAAACTAACTAAAGTACAAAAAATAAAAAAGAACTAAGTTACAAAAAATAAAAAAATATCTACAAACATAAGAAAAATATTACAACAATTTTAAACTAATTACACCTACTCTAAGCCCCCTAATAAAACAACAAAGCCCCCCAAAATAAAAAAAGGCCTACCCTATTCTAAATTACTAAAGTTAAAAGCTCTTTTACCTTACCAGCCCTGAACAGGGCCCTTTGCGGGGCATGCCCCAAGAAGTTCAGCTCTTTTGCCTGTAAAAAAAACATACAATACCCCCCCCCAACATTACAACCCACCACCCACATACCCCTAATCTAACCCAAACCCCCCTTAAATAAACCTAACACTAAGCCCCTGAAGATCTTCCTACCTTGTCTTCACCATACCAGGTTCACCGATCGGTCCTGAAGAGCTCCTCCGATGTCCTGATCCAAGCCCAAGCGGGGGGCTGAAGATGTCCATGATCCGGTAGAAGTCTTCATCCAAGCGGGGCAGAAGAGGTCTTCCATCCGATTGAAGTCTTCATCCAAGCGGGGGCAGAAGAGGTCTTCCATCCGATTGAAGTCTTCATCCAGGCGGCATCTTCTATCGACATCCATCTGGAACGGAGCGGCAGCATCCTGAAGACCTCCGACGCGGAACATCCATCCTGGCCGACGACTGAACGGTTCCTTTAAATGACGTCATCCAAGATGGCGTCCCTCAAATTCCGATTGGCTGATAGGATTCTATCAGCCAATCGGAATTAAGGTAGGAATATTCTGATTGGCTGATGGAATCAGCCAATCAGAATCAAGTTCAATCTGATTGGCTGATCCAATCAGCCAATCAGATTGAGCTCGCATTCTATTGGCTGTTCCGATCAGCCAATAGAATGCGAGCTAAATCTGATTGGCTGATTCCATCAGCCAATCAGAATATTCCTACCTTAATTCTGATTGGCTGATAGAATCCTATCAGCCAATCGGATTCGAGGGACGCCATCTTGGATGACGTCATTTAAAGGAACTGTCATTCGTCGTTCAGTCGTCGGCCAGGATGGATGTTCCGCGTCGGAGGTCTTCAGGATGCTGCCGCTCCGCTCCAGATGGATGTCGATAGAAGATGCCGCCTGGATGAAGACTTCAATCGGATGGAAGACCTCTTCTGCCCCGCTTGGATGAAGACTTCAATCGGATGGAAGACCTCTTCTGCCCCGCTTGGATGAAGACTTCTACCGGATCATGGACATCTTCAGCCCCCCGCTTGGGCTTGGATCAGGACATCGGAGGAGCTCTTCAGGACGTATCGGTGAACCTGGTATGGTGAAGATAAGGTAGGAAGATCTTCAGGGGCTTAGTGTTAGGTTTATTTAAGGGGGGTTTGGGTTAGATTAGGGGTATGTGGGTGGTGGGTTGTAATGTTGGGGGGGGGTATTGTATGTTTTTTTTACAGGCAAAAGAGCTGAACTTCTTGGGGCATGCCCCGCAAAGGGCCCTGTTCAGGGCTGGTAAGGTAAAAGAGCTTTTAACTTTAGTAATTTAGAATAGGGTAGGGCATTTTTTATTTTGGGGGGCTTTGTTGTTTTATTAGGGGGCTTAGAGTAGGT
The DNA here is from genome assembly GCF_027579735.1 of Bombina bombina. Lineage (NCBI taxonomy): Eukaryota > Metazoa > Chordata > Amphibia > Anura > Bombinatoridae > Bombina > Bombina bombina. The sequence continues at coordinate 1,151,237,706 of NC_069502.1, read as the reverse complement.
GTAATTAGTTTAAAATTGTTGTAATATTTTTCTTATGTTTGTAGATATTTTTTTATTTTTTGTAACTTAGTTCTTTTTATTTTTTGTACTTTAGTTAGTTTATTTCATTGTAGTTATTTGTAGATATTGTATTTAATTAATGTATTGATAGTGTAGTGTTAGGTTTAATTGTAGGTAATTATAGGTATTTTATTTAATTAATTTAATGATAGTGTAGTGTTAGGTTTAATTGTAACTTAGGTTAGGATTTATTTTACAGGTAATTTTGTAATTATTTTAACTAGGTAACTATTAAATAGTTCTTAACTATTTAATAGCTATTGTACCTGGTTAAAATAATTACAAAGTTGCCTGTAAAATAAATATTAATCCTAAAATGTTAAATTATAATTTATATTGTAGCTATATTAGGATTTATTTTACAGGTAAGTATTTAGCTTTAAATAGGAATAATTTATTTAATAAGAGTTAATTAATTTCGTTAGATTAAAATTATATTTAATTTAGGGGGGTGTTAGTGTTAGGGTTAGACTTAGCTTTAGGGGTTAATACATTTATTAGAATAGCGGTGAGCTCCGGTCGGCAGATTAGGGGTTAATAATTGAAGTTAGGTGTCGGCGATGTTAGGGAGGGCAGATTAGGGGTTAATACTATTTATTATAGGGTTAGTGAGGCGGATTAGGGGTTAATAACTTTATTATAGTAGCGCTCAGGTCCGCTCGGCAGATTAGGGGTTAATAAGTGTAGGCAGGTGGAGGCAACGTTGTGGGGGGCAGATTAGGGGTTAATAAATATAATATAGGGGTCGGCGGTGTTAGGGGCAGCAGATTAGGGGTACATAAGGATAACGTAGGTGGCGGCGCTTTGCGGTAGGCAGATTAGGGGTTAATAAGTGTAGGTAGCTGGCGGCGACGTTGTGGGGGGCAGGTTAGGGGTTACTAAATATAATATAGGGGTCGGCGGTGTTAGGGGCAGCAGATTAGGGGTACATAAGGATAACGTAGTTGGCGGTCGGCAGATTAGGGGTTAAAAAAATTTAATCGAGTGGCGACGATGTGGGGGGACCTCGGTTTAGGGGTACATATGTAGTTTATGGGTGTTAGTGTACTTTAGAGTACAGTAGTTAAGAGCTTTATGAACCGGCGTTAGCCCAGAAAGCTCTTAACTACTGACTTTTTTTCCTGCGGCTGGAGTTTTGTCGTTAGAGTTCTAACGCTCACTTCAGCCACGACTCTGAATACCGGAGTTAGAAAAATCCCATTGAAAAGATAGGATACGCAATTTACGTAAGGGGATCTGCGGTATGGAAAAGTTGCGACTGAAAAGTGAGCGTTAGACCCTTTTTTGAGTGACTCCAAATACCAGAGTTAGCCTAAAACCAGCGTTAGGAGCCTCTAACGCTGGTTTTCACGGCTAACGCCAAACTCCAAATCTAGGCCTAAGATAGCTACAATATAATTATTATTTATATTGTAGCTATATTAGGGTTTATTTTACAGGTAAGTATTTAGTTTTAAATAGGAATAATTTATTAAAGTATAGTGTTAGGTGTAATTGAAACTTAGGTTAGGATTTATTTTACAGGTAAATTTCAGTTTATTTTAGCTAGGTAAGCTATTAAATAGTTAATAACTATTTAATAGCTATTGTACCTAGTTAAAATAAATTGAAAGGTACCTGTAAAATAAAAATAAATCCTAAGATAGCTAGAATATAATTATTATTTATATTGTAGCTATATTAGGGTTTATTTTATAGGTAAGTATTTAGTTTTAAATAGGATTAATTTAGTTAATAATAAAATATTATTTAGATTGATTTAATTAATATTTAAGTTAGGGGGGCGTTAGGGTTAGACTTAGGTTTAGGGGTTAATAATTTTATTACAGTGGCGGCGGCGTAGTGGGGGGCAGGATAGGGGTTAATAAATTTATTATAGGTGGCGACGGTGTAGGGGGGGGCAGGATAGGGGTTAATAGGTTTAATATAGGTTGCGGTGGGTTCAGGGAGCGGCGGTTTAGGGGTTAAACTATTTATTTAGTTGCGGAGAGGTGCAGGATCAGCAGGAGAGGGGTTAATAACTTTATTATAGATGGCGACGGTGTAGGGGGGGCAGAATAGGGGTTACTAGGTATAATGTAGGTGGCAGCGGTGTCCGGGAGCGGCGGTTTAGGGGTTAATACATTTATAAGAGTTGCGGCAGGGTCTAGGAGCGGCGGTTTAGGGGTTAATACATTTATAAGAGTTGCGGCAGGGTCTAGGAGCGGCGGTTTAGGGGTTAGTAACTTTATTTAGTTGCGGGGGGCTCCGGGGGCGCCGGTATAGGGATAGAACAGTGTAGTTTAGTGTGAGTGCTTAGTGACAGGCTAGCAATAAAGCTGGGAAAAAGCCGAAGGGCAGCGAGATCGGATGAGTGATAACTCTCACAGTCCGCAGCTCATCGCCCCGCGGCTTTTTAACAACTTTTTTTTGTATAACTTAGGCAAACGTATTCAAGGTCCGCGGCGGCGAAGGTAGGCGAGCTTAGGCGGGCGTATTGGGCCGGCGAAGGCAGAAAAGTAGACAGCTTGATAACTACCCCCCCTAGTCTTAACATACATAATGTGCCTTCCCACTGCCAAAGAAAATCCTGTATAAAGGATTTTAAAAATGTCCCCATCTACTGCATATGACATATTCTTCTGATATGCACGTCTCCAAGACCTAGAAGACAAAAGCACTTACCTGCAGTCTAGCTGTCCGGCAGGAAGACAGCTCACAAGGCATGAAAGGACACATAATCCTTACAGAGACCTGTAGAAAAAGATAGAACAGAGTAACCAACTCATGCTTTTTGTAGCATGGGCAGCAATGTGTTAAGAAAACAAAGCAAGGACTACCTCACAACTTCCTAACTGCTTAAAAGCCACCACTACTCTACTGAAGAGGTTGATGTGGACTCAGCTAAACCCAAATCCCTGCTTGCAGGGAAAAGTACCAGAAAAAGGAATTCATTTCTTCAGACACCAAACTTCCCCTCCATTGACAGAGGCAAAGAGAATGACTGGGGATTATGGGTAGGGGAGTGACACTTAACAGCTTTGCTGTGGTGCTCTTTGCCTCCTCCTGCTGGCCAGGAGTGATATTCCCAGAATGACATTGTGGATATATCTTAGAAAAGAAAAGAGCAAGAGCCCCTTCAAAGTGTAGCACATCAGTTTTCTCTGCCTTTCTATCATCACTGTGTGATATCACAAAAGGTCACCTTCCCCAGCAGCTGTTATAAGCCAGAGCAAGTGTCCTCCTCTGAGGGTGAAGATGTGTCTGTTGTGCTCAGGGCTGGCTTTAAGCTTTTAGGTTCACTGACTGAGGCCACAAAGGTCAAAATCGCCAACAAGTGTTGGAAAAGAGTGTTCTTTGGTGTGGCAATCATAATTAGAGATGGCAGAAAAGGCAAGCTGCCCTGTAACTGAGGAGTAGCAGTCTTGGCCCTCCATGGTCACTGAGGACCTGAGCATGCTTACTGAGACGTGCTTCCTAAGGACTGGCCTATGCTGAAATGGCAGTGTACAGTATTGAACAGTCCAGTGGTTGAAAAGATGGTGAGTTAACTTTTTGTCTGCCAGAGAGGCCTGCAGCATTACAGCTTATACCTTATGTGAAAAGCACGGCAGTCTAGCTAGACCCCATGTTACTTTAGATTTGCTTAAAAAGAAAGCAATATCTTTGGCACACTATCATCTAGATGACGAGTTTTGCGCTATACCGGGTGCGTAAAGAACACAATAAAATGAGCAGTATCGCACTTTCCATAGTGCTGCCATTACGAGTTACTAAAAAACCTCCTTGTGCTGTGCGTTATGGTGCGTTAAGCTCCATACCGCACAGGGCTGAGTTTACGTGCTTGTGCACGCTTTCCCCCATAGACATCAATGGGGAGAAAGTGTTAGAAAAAAACTAACACCTGCGATCGCGGAATGGCAAATCGCTGTAACGCAACGCCATTGATGTCTATGGGAAAAAGAAAATTACGTTTAAACCTTAAATGAAGTTATTAACCCCTAATACGCCACTCCCCAACATCACTTACACTAAATAAAGTGATTAACCCCTAATTCATCGCTCCTCGACATTGCCTACACTAAATAAAACTATTAACCCCTAAACTGCCGCCCCCTACATCGCAACTAATAAATAAACCTATTAACTCCTGATCAGCCGCCCACCCACATCGCTACTATTATAATAAAAAGCTTGGGTCTTGTTGGTTCCTAGAAACGAAGGGAGCTAAGACTAAGGGGTTTTAAATACTTAACCCCTCTCATTCAGCTCCCTTAAAGGGACATAATCAGCTCTGAAAGTCCCCCCCCCCCCCCCCCCCCCCAAGGGACGACATCATGGCTGTTATCTGCACTTAACACAATGTACATCATCTGCATTTAAGATATTAAAGGGGAGGAAAAAAAACCAAGATTAAAGTATAAATTTACTTAACATAACTATTCTAATAAAATAAACTACCAATTAAAAATCTAAAACTACAAAAAAAGTAAAAAAATCTGACATTACAAAAAAAGGCTAAAATTGCAAAAAAAGTTTTTTTATCCAAAATAATAAAAATTACACCTAATCTAATAGCCCTATAAAAACAAAAAAGCCCCCCCAAAATAAAAACACCCCCTAACTTAACAACAAACTACCAATATCCCTTAAAAGGGGCTTTTGTAGGCCATTGCCCTAAGTTAAATCTATAACTACTGGTCTCAGATCGCGGAATGGATCGTGTCGGTATAGGCTGTAACACAAGCATTTTAGCCGGACCGCACAACCTGTAATACTGTGCTATGGAAAATCCTGCACTTAAACTTAATTTTTTAAATGCGGAATGGAGGGTTGCGTTAAGGCTAAAATGCTTGCGGTATAGCTATACCGCAGCAACTTGTAATTTGCGTTATCTGCCATTCAGCGCTTAATGGCCGATTTTTTAGCTGTATAGCCGTACCGCACCATGAAGCAAAACTTGTAATCTAGCCGTATGAGAGCTCTGCTTTCGAATTATTGAGAGAGAGGTCTGTGTATAGCGGCTGACAGGGAAAATACCACCCTCTCTTTGAAAACTTGAACATTCCAAACCTACTTTCCCATCACATCTCCCATCAGCCACCTGGAAATGCAAAAAAGGCAGATAAAGCTCGGCCATAGGTGTTGGTTTCTTGTTAATGTTTTTCCGATTTGAATAATAGGCAGGCACTGTTCTTTGACGCACCTGCATTAGTTCATAAGGGTATGAACCTTGTAGAACAGTTCCACTGGTATAAAAGGCCAGTTGTTCTAGCAAGTCTTTAACATCAGCATGGCAGATTAAGAAGCCCATATTTGCAGCCTGTATGACCCCTTTCAGATGTCCCCAAGGTGCTGATCATGGTCTGGTGTCAACAAATCTCATTCCCTGGTATTGTCATGATTAAGAAGGGCAATAGACCTTTCAAAATGTAGCACATCAGTTTTCTCTGGCAAGATCTGTGCCTTTCAATTATCACTGGGCAGCAGCAAAGGGCAAGTGTCTTCTTTTGAGGGTGGAGGTGTTGTCTGTTGTGCACAGGGCTTTGAGGTTTTAGGCTCACTGACTAAGGTCACAAAGGTCACATTCACAAACTAGTGTTGGAAAGAGTCTTCCCTGGCGTACCATTAATAATTAGAGGTGGCAGAAAAGGCAAGCTGCCCTTGAACTGAGGAGTAGCAGTCTGGGCCCTCCATGGTCACTGTGGGACATGACAGAGTCCAATATCACAGCTGCCTGGGACCTAAGCATGCTTACTGAGATGTGCTTCCTAAGGATTGGCCTTTGCTGAAATGGCATTGTACAGTATTGAAGGGTCCAGTGGTTGAAGAGATAGTGGTTTTGTCTGCCCTGTTATGTTTGATTAGCTTAAAAAGAAAGCAATCTCTTTGGCATACTCTGAGAGTCCTGCTTTCGACTTATTGAGAAAGAGCTCTGTGTATAGTGGCTGACAGGAAAATAACATCCTCCTTTTCAAACCTGCTACCTCATCAGCCTGGAAATGCAAAAAATGCAGATAAAGCTAGGCCTAAAGAGGTAGAAAAACATTGCACAGTCTGCCCATATAAGCAAGTTGGCTTAGCAATGGTGTGGATGGAAACATTGCAACAGTTAACTCTGAAAACCGCAACTATGTGATCCCCTGTAAAAACGCAAAACTAAAAAGTTGCACAAAACATATCAAAAATACATTACAAAGCACAATTACACTCATAATAACACCATCTACTAAATTTATTTCAAAACAAATATTACACACAAAAGTTATAAAGGCTTAACAAAAGCAGACAAAGGGCTTTAACATAGAGATACATACATATACATGTCAAAAGATGGATATATACATATGTATTTATATGTGTATATATGTATTTACAGACATACAATATATACACATACAGGGAGTGCAGAATTATTAGGCAAGTTGTATTTTTGAGGATTAATTTTATTATTGAACAACAACCATGTTCTCAATGAACCCAAAAAAATCATTAATATCAAAGCTGAATAGTTTTGGAAGTAGTTTTTAGTTTGTTTTTAGTTATAGCTATTTTAGGGGGATATCTGTGTGTGCAGGTGACTATTACTGTGCATAATTATTAGGCAACTTAACAAAAAACAAATATATACCCATTTCAATTATTTATTTTTACCAGTGAAACCAATATAACATCTCAACATTCACAAATATAAATTTCTGACATTCAAAAACAAAACAAAAACAAATCAGTGACCAATATAGCCACCTTTCTTTGCAAGGACACTCAAAAGCCTGCCATCCATGGATTCTGTCAGTGTTTCGATCTGTTCACCATCAACATTGCGCGCAGCAGCAACCACAGCCTCCCAGACACTGTTCAGAGAGGTGTACTGTTTTCCCTCCTTGTAAATCTCACATTTGATGATGGACCACAGGTTCACAATGGGGTTCAGATCAGGTGAACAAGGAGGCCATGTCATTAGATTTTCTTCTTTTATACCCTTTCTTGCCAGCCACGCTGTGGAGTACTTGGACGCGTGTGATGGAGCATTGTCCTGCATGAAAATCATGTTTTTCTTGAAGGATGCAGACTTCTTCCTGTACCACTGCTTGAAGAAGGTGTCTTCCAGAAACTGGCAGTAGGACTGGGAGTTGAGCTTGACTCCATCCTCAACCCGAAAAGGCCCCACAAGCTCATCTTTGATGATACCAGCCCAAACCAGTACTCCACCTCCACCTTGCTGGCGTCTGAGTCGGACTGGAGCTCTCTGCCCTTTACCAATCCAGCCACGGGCCCATCCATCTGGCCCATCAAGACTCACTCTCATTTCATCAGTCCATAAAACCTTAGAAAAATCAGTCTTGAGATATTTCTTGGCCCAGTCTTAACGTTTCAGCTTGTGTGTCTTGTTCAGTGGTGGTCGTCTTTCAGCCTTTCTTACCTTGGCCATGTCTCTGAGTATTGCACACCTTGTGCTTTTGGGCACTCCAGTGATGTTGCAGCTCTGAAATATGGCCAAACTGGTGGCAAGTGGCATCTTGGCAGCTGCACGCTTGACTTTTCTCAGTTCATGGGCAGTTATTTTGCGCCTTGGTTTTTCCACACACTTCTTGCGACCCTGTTGACTATTTTGAATGAAACGCTTGATTGTTCGATGATCACGCTTCAGAAGCTTTGCAATTTTAAGAGTGCTGCATCCCTCTGCAAGATATCTCACTATTTTGACTTTTCTGAGCCTGTCAAGTCCTTCTTTTGACCCATTTTGCCAAAGGAAAGGAAGTTGCCTAATAATTATGCACACCTGATATAGGGTGTTGATGTCATTAGACCACACCCCTTCTCATTACAGAGATGCACATCACCTAATATGCTTAATTGGTAGTAGGCTTTCGAGCCTATACAGCTTGGAGTAAGACAACATGCATAAAGAGGATGATGTGGTCAAAATACTCATTTGCCTAATAATTCTGCACTCCCTGTATAAACATATTAATACTGTATTCTAAGAATTTCTAAATATATATTCTTATATATATATATATATATATATATATATATATATATATATACACTATTTATATACCTATGTATGTATATATACTGTATATATATATATATATATATATATATATACAGTGTACATATATATATATATATATATATACTATATATATTTATATATATATATATATATATATATATATATATATATATATATATATATATATATATATATATATATATATATATACACACTCATCTGTCAGATAATGCACCACTTCGCCCAGAAAATTGTTGCAATTACAAATGTTTAGGCATTCTCATGTTTATTTCTTTTATTTGTATTGGACACAAAAAAAGTGGAGAAAAAAAAAGCCAAATCTGACACAAAAAATATTGTCACCTTCTCAAAATTGTAAGAAATAATTGCATTCCAAGTTTGTGATGCTCCTGTAACTTGTAATTAAACTCACCTGTATCAATTAACAGGTGCTGACAATATAGAAAATATAAAAAATGGGGAAAAATGTACTTAAAGGGACAGTAAACACCAGAATTGTTGTTGTTTAAAAAGATAGATAATCCCTTTATTACCCATTCCCCAATTTTGCATAACCAACACAGTTATAATAATATATTTTTTACTTCTGTGATTACCTTGTATCTAAGCCTTTGCAAACTGCCCCCTTATTTCAGTTCTTTTGGCAGACTTGCATTTTTAGCCAATCAGTGCTTGCTCTTAGGAGCTTCACGTGCCAGAGCTCAATGTTATCTATATGAAACACATGAACTAACGCCCTCTAGTGGTGAAAAACTGTCAAAATGCTTTCCGATTAGAGGCAGTCTTCAAGGTCTAAGAAATTAGCACATGAACCTCCTAGATTTAGCTTTCAACTAAGAATACCAAGAGAACAAAGCAAAATTGGTAATAAAAGTAAATTGGAAAGTTGTTTAAAATTACATGCCCTATATAAATCATGAAAGTTTTTTTGTGACTTTACTGTCCCTTTAATGTTTCTGTTGTATGTCTCTGTGAGCCACACTGAGCATGGAGAAGAGAAAGAGCGGCAAACAATTGTCTGAGGATTTGAGAACGCGTCAGGTGTCTACCTGTACTCGCACCTGCCATTTGGCCGTCTGGCTGAACTAAAGAATAAAAGATTTGTATATCTTGTTTGCTGTCTCCGGGTCTCCTCCTTCATTCCCCCTGGTGGGACTTACCCTTTCTATATTAATATATATATATATATATATAGATAGATAGATAGATAGATAGATAGATAGATAGATAGATAGATAGATATTGTCACAAACTGATCCAGTTAAGGGCTTGAAAAAAGAGTACAATGTGTAGCACTCACTTCTTCCAGCCCTTAGCTGGATCAGTTTGAGGAAGTTTTTCTAGTTAAAGCACCTATCCTCAAATACAACATAACTACAACTGTAATATAAGTGGGAACTGTCTATATAATTAATAGTAGTGCCATTGGTACATCCTATAACATAGATATATATTGTACCAAACAAACATCAGATAGATGTAGAAATATGTATTTATGAATAAATGGAACATATTCTGTTATGTGAAGAACATTGGAATGTGAAATATTCATATTTTCAAGTCTGGTTAGGGCACATGAGAATATGCAATTGGGTTTGCGTGAGAGTGGGATGTTAGTTTTTTTCCAAGTTTTTTCCTCCATTGACATCTATGGGACACTATGTGAACACGCACGCGATATTCTAACTACGGCTTTTTACGCTCATCGGGTTAGCATGTGAGCAAAAACTGTTCACTTTCAACTCATAATAAGAGCGCAACCCGACGAGCTCAAAAAGCTTACTTGTAGCGCAATTATCGCTCGAGCGGGAGCGTTAATTAGCACTCCACTTGTAATCGGGTCCATTATTGGCATTAAGGGGCATATTTATTAAGCTCTGTATAGAGCTTGAGGCCCCTTGTTTCAAAAGACTGCTCCTCCATAACTATTCTGCCTGCTTTGAGGTGGCGGACACCCGCTGCCCGTGAATCTGCAGGGGGCAGCATTGTACCAGCAGTTCACAAGAACAGCGTATGCTGTCGGCATTTATCGATGTGCAGCGGACATGATGCGCTACTTCGCATCATGTCCGCTCGCATATTGATAAATATACCCCTAAATGTATTTTACATCTTTTACTGTTATGTATCCAATGGTTTTTATTAAAGAAGATATATATATTGATGGACTTAAAGGGACAGTCTAGTCAAAATTAAACTTTCATTATTCAGATAGGAGATGTAATTTTAATCAACTTTTCAATTTACTTTTATTATCAAATTTGCTTTGTTTTCTTGTTATTCTTATTTGAAACAAAACCTAGGTAGGCTCATATGCTAATTTCTAAGTCCTTGAGGGCTGCCTCTTATCACATGCTTTTATCAACAACAGACTGTGAGCCATATAGATAACTCTGTGTTCAGGCACAGGGAGTTATTTAAGAGTTAGCACAACACAATGCTAAATGCAACTCAATAGATTTTATATAGTCACAGTCATGTGATCAGGGGGCTGTCAGAAGGTTCTTGGCTACAAGGTAATCACAGGGCTAAAAAGTGTATTAATATAACAGGGTTGGTTATGCAAAACTGGGGAATGGGTAATAAAAGGATTATCTATCTTTTAAAACAATAACAATTCTATTGTAGACTGTCCCTTTAATAATTTTATGTTGTTTTTACAATTGAAATGGAAACATAAAAATATAAAATAAGGGCTTTTCAAAAAATCCTTATACCAGCTAATATAATAACGCTAATATGTATTATTTGTGTATAGTTATATAACATTGCACGCATGAACCTCTATGCAAATACATGCCCATTTATTTACGCAAGGTAATCACTTTTACCACAGTGCTCACCTGGCTATAAAAAACTATATTGGGGCTCTATTTTAAAGAGGGGCTTCAGGACTTAAAACAAGGGATCATGGGCATATCTAAACCTTTTTAAATGTTATAAATACCTAGAGACACCCTGCCTGCAAACCCTTTTTTTGTATTATTATTATTATTTTAAAAAATGTGCTTATATTGCCTTTTAAATGATGGGTCTTGTGGGTTCATAGAAATGAAGGGAGCTATGACTAAGGGGTTTTAAATACTTAACCCCTTCTCATCCAGCTCCCTTAAAGGGACATAATCAGCTCTGAAAGTCCCCCCCCCCCCCAAGGGACGACACATGGCTGTTATCTGCACTTAACACAATGTGCATCATCTGCACTTAAGAGATTAAAGGGGAGGAGATTTACACTATAATGTCCCTTTAAGTAGCCTGGAAGATTTAAAAACATGACAAAGTTTTGATTTTCTTTAATATGTTAACATATTAATCTATACTATGATGTAAGTATGTAGAAATATACTTACCCGGTACAATGTGAAGCCAGCTTTATGCAAATCCTCTCCAATTCTTTTCCTTTTCCTCCGGTTCTTTTGCATTAGGCCAATAATTACAGTACAGCATGGATCATGAGTGGAGCAGTCATGGTCATCATCTGCTTCATTCAACTTAATCCTGAACTGTGGGTTAGTCCAATATGTAGCTAAATGTAAAAGCGCAAAGATCATTACAACATGTATTGGTCAATATCCTAAAGAGAATATTATGTACCGCTAATAAATACCCACTTAAAGCCTTGATTACAAGTGGAGCGCTATTTAATGCACTATCCTGACAAGTGTAAAAAGCCAAACTTAGATTTTACATGTTTTCATCTACTTAATTGCAAAGCGTTCCAATGCCCTTATATATATTTGTCTATGGATGTATACATATGTATTTATGTGTTTATGGGGTCAATTTACTAAAGTGCGTGCGGACATGATACGCTACACATCGATAATTGCCGACAGCATATGCTGTCAGCATTTATCATTCCACCAGCAGTTCTTGTGAACTGCTGGTACAATGCCGCCCCATGCAGATGGCCACTACAGGGGGTGTCAATAAACCCGGTCGTATTTGATTGGGTTGATTTCTGTCCGCCGCATCAGAGCAGGCGGACAGGTTATGGTCAGCGGTCTTTACACGTAGCTTCATAAATTGACCCCTATATGTGTACATATGTCTGTAAATACATAATATACATATACTGTATATACACATACATATATACATTTATATTCATACATATTTAGACACAGGAGTCAAGTCCTACAAAAAAAAGTGTGAGAACTCATCAAGAATTCCACCCGCTCACAATTATTATTGTTTTATATATGCACACACACTGTATTTATATCTATATAATCTATACAGTTGGTAAAAAATAACACGTATTCCTCATACACAGTGCTTAAATGTTCACAGGTATAATAGCCTGTTATTTATACAACACTAAAAGAAAAGAAAAAAGCCTCAATCTAATATTAGGCCTTTAAATAGACAGGGAATACAGCACTCTACATTTATATAAAGCACATATTTATTGTTACACAGTTCCAATCCCAGAACTGAAACAAATCAAGCAAATATTGGTAAAGCTGAACAAATATACTTATATATACAAAGTAATAGCTCTCATACTAATGCAAACTGTGTAGTTTCGCCATGGTTCGTATACTTTTATACCTTCTGTCAAATTCATACAATACAAACAGTTCATTCAAGTACTAAATCATTTGATAATGTTTGCTTTAGCTGGTATAAACTTCAGGAAAGGAAACTTATGACGGGTTTTTCACCCTAAACATTCATGAAAATCCTTTACAGATATAATATATGCAATGTTAAAGTATATTTATTCAGCTGGATGATTCTGATTACACTTGGCTCAGTAAAAAAACCTTTTTGTAGGTACAATGTGCTCTTCTGTGCAACTCACTCTTCTAGTATCCACGTATAAAATATTGTATCACACGTAATACATAACTGAAGTTATCTGGATGTTGCATTGAGCTCACCTCCGTGAAATGAACAAACAAACCAGGTTACTCACTGTTTTACCGGCCTCACTATTGCAAGATGGTAGATTGATGATAATGTTCCACCTCACCGGTCAGCGTAGTCGGAAATAAACCCGTGACTAGATTCTCCTCCACAGCAATCTCCAATGCCGCAATACTTAACAAAAACTCCAACGTGAGAAGTAAAAAGGCCAAAAGACAGAGCTTTTAAATTGTTGCGAAATATTTATTCGGACATCAGCAACACAAATACAGGTGAACACCACTCCACACTCACCTCAGCCACATCCGGACTTTTTACTTCTCACGTTGGAGTTTTTATATATACTAAGTATCAAGTACTCACACATTGCATTCATTCAACATACATACTGAGACACACTATGCATCAGCATTGAAATCTATACCCAGTCACAAAAATCTTATGTGGCCACAATGACTAGGAAATAACAGTGCTGTTACTTTAAGAAAACATCTTTGCAAAGATAATGAAAACCTGCAAATAGTCAATTTCCAAAAAGTAATAATATAGTAGTGTCAAATAGTAACTTTATGTTGATGAAGTCAAGATAGGTCTCCAAGCATTTATGTCAGGAAAAGCATTAGTATGGTGAACAGGCAAGCAGGATAATAAACAACATATAAATGTCCAGCTCCTTATTGCAATGCTTTTTAAGCTGTTTTTGCAGTTTTTCATTATCTTTGCAAATATTTTTTCTTAAAGTAACAGCGCTGTTATTTCCTAGTCATTTTGACAACATAAGATTTTTGTGATTAGGTATAGATTTCAATACTGATGCATAGTGTGTCTCAGTATGTATGTTGAATGATGCAATGTGTGAGTACTTGATACTTTGTATATCTATGTATATTTGTTCAGCTTTACCAATATTTGCTTGATTTGTTTCAGTTCTGGGATTGGAACTGTGTAACAATAAATATGTGCTTTATATAAATATAAAGAGTGCTGTATTCCCTGTCTTTTTAAAGGCCTAATATTAGATTGAGGCTTTTTTTCTTTTCTTATAGTGTTGTATAAAAAATAAATTAAAAAACATTATATAATCTATACACTTTAGTTAATAAAAGCAAATTAAAACCAATGAAAAGTTGAATGGTTGCTTTTGGGCCTGAGATGACTCCTCTGTCACAGAGTCTCACCCACTTAAGATGCAATATTCCTATTTCTGCTGAGGGGAGCTAAATAACCCCAGAGCAAGACGCACAGACATATAAGCAACATGTGTTCCACATATTGTAGAGTGATCACACAACAGAATCACTGACAGGCTTACATTTAGTGTATTGTGGAATGTGTTACTGCCCATTACTAGAGGATCTCACTATCCCTCTAACCAGACTGTGCTCCAGCTCCTCCCATCAGCAGCAGCAGTGTTTACTGAAGCGTTTCTGTTCTCTTTCCGGAGGAAATTTAGTTCCACCTGGAAAAATAGTGCAGGAACTCCGTTCCCATGCGTTCCCGCCCGACTTGACCTCTGTTTAGACATGTGTGTTTGTGTGTATATATATATATATATATATATATATCTGTGTTAATGTGTTAAAGCACTTTGCAATCTTTTTTTTTCTAACACCAGAGACCTCATATGTTTGAGCCCTTATAACTTTTGTAACCAAAATTATTTTTTTTAATATTATTATATTATTAATTTTTTTTATTATCTGGTGTTATTATGAGTGTAACTGTACTTTGTAATGCATTTTTTTACGTGTTTTGTGACACTTTTTTGTTTTGCAAAACAGTTAACCAGAGCTCTGAGATTGCGTTAACCTGACGAACGTTAACTTGAATTGCGCTCAAGCGATTGAGTTTACTTTTAATTTGTAATAGGAGCAAAAAACCCGACAAGCACAAACACCTGCGATATATCCCTTATCACTCCTGTGTAACTCTTAGCTCTCCACTCATAATCTGGCCCTTAAAGGGACATTATACATTCATTTTTTATTTGCATAAATGTTTTGTAGATGATCTATTTATATAGCCCATAGTTATTTATTTATTTTTTTTAAATGTATAGTTTTGCTTATTTTTCAATAACATTGTTCTGATTTTCAGACTCAACCAAGCCCCAAAGTTTTATGAGAATACCGTCAGCTTTTCAACAGAGCTAAACTGAGAGCTTCTAAGTAAGTTTTTAAACAGTTTTATACTGGATTTTTATATCAGTACCTGTGCATCCTATTCTTTATAGTAGTGTCTATTACATGTAGTTATATGAAAATGAGTGTATACTGTCCCTTTAATGTGCATGTTAAAACAACCTATTTTGCCTATTGTGCTTTTTTATGTCCCCCATAAAAGCAGATGTGCAATCATTTAAGGGCTGCTAAAGTCAAAATTAAAATTCCATGATTCAGACAAAACATGCAATTTAAAAAAAACTTTCTAACATACTTCCATTATCAAAATGTTCCCTTTCTTTTTATATGCACACTTTATAAGGCTCCAACTCCTACTGTGTATGTGCAAAAGGGCACAGTATATACGTATATGCATTTTGTGACTGGCTGATAGCTGTCACGATATGGGGGGAGAAATATTGGATTTAAGGGACAGTATACACCAATTGTTATATAACTGCAGGTAATAAACAGTACTATAAAGAATAATATGCACAGATACTGATATAAAAATCCAGTATAAAAAGGTTTAAAAACTTATGGCCAGATTACAAATTTTGCGGTAAGAGGGGTGCGGTACTAACTTTCACGTTATTGTCACCGCTCACTTACCTACAGCGCTGGTATTACAGGTTTTTACAAACCCGGCGTTATTAGGCAATAAGTGAGTTTAGAGCAAAATTGTGCTCCATACCGCACTCCAGTACCAGCGCTGCTTAATTCATCAGTGAGCTGGTTGTACATGCTCGTGCGCGATTTCCCGATAGACATCAATGGGGAGAGCCGGCTGAGAAAAAGTCTAACACCTGCCAAAAAGCAGCGTAAAGCTCAGTAACACAGCCCTATTGATTACTATGGGGAAACACATTTTATGTTTACACCTAACACCCTAACATGAACCCCGAATCTAAACACCCCTAATCTTACACTTATTAACACCTAATCTGTCGCCCCCGACATCGCCGACACCTAAATTATACTTATTAAGCCCTAATCTGCTGCCCCCAACATCGCCGACACCTACATTATATTTATTAACCCCTAATCTGCCGCCCCCAATGTCGCCGCAACCTACCTACACTTATTAACCCCTAATCTGCTGACCCCAATGTCACCGCCACTATAATAAACATATTAACCCCTAATCTGCCGTCCCTAACATCGCTGCCACCTACCTACATTTATTAACCCCTAATCTGCCACCCCCAACGTTGCCGCCAGTATACTAAATTTATTAACCCCTGACCCTAACACCCCCTAACTTAAATTAATTAAAATAAATCTAAATAAAACTTACTATTAATAACTAACGGCTAGATTTAGAGTTCTGCGGCCAAAGGGGTGCGTTAGCTACGCTGGCTTTTTTCCCCCCGCACCTTTTAAATACCGCTGGTATTTAGAGTTCACAGAAGGACTGCGTTAGGCTCCAAAAAAGGAGTGTAGAGCATATTTACCGCCACTGCAACTCTAAATACCAGCGTTGCTTACGGACGCGGCCAGCTTCAAAAACGTGCTTGTGCACGATTCCCCCATAGAAAACAATGGGGCTGTTTGTGCTGAAAAAAAACCTAACACCTGCAAAAAAGCAGCGTTCAGCTCCTAACGCAGCCCCATTGTTTACTATGGGGAAACACTTCCTACGTCTGCACCTAACACTCTAACATGTGCCCCGAGTCTAAACACCCCTAACCTTACACTTATTAACCCCTAATCTGCCGCCCCCGCTATCGCTGACACCTGCATATTTTTTTAACCCCTAATCTGCCGCTCCGTATACCGCCGCAACCTACATTATACCTATGTACCCCTAATCTGCTGCCCCTAACACCGCCAACCCCTATATTATATTTATTAACCCCTAATCTGCCCCCCACAACGTCGCCGCCAGCTACCTACAATAATTAACCCCTAATCTGCCGATCGGATCTCGCCGCTAGTCTAATAAATGGAATAACCCCTAAAGCTAAGTCTAACCCTAACACTAACACCCCCCTAAGTTTAATATAATTTAAATCTAACAAAATAAATTAACTCTAATTATATAAATTATTCCTATTTAAAGCTAAATACTTGCCTGTAAAATAAACCCTAATATAGCTACAATATAAATTATAATTATATTGTAGCTATTTTAGGATTAATATTTATTTTACAGGCAACTTTGTAATTATTTTAACCAGGTACAATAGCTATTAAATAGTTAATAACTATTTAATAGCTAAAATAGTTAAAATAAAAAAATAAATCCTAACCTAAGTTACAAGTTGTCTTCACCTCACCGGGTTCAGCGATCGGTCCAGAAGAGGGTCCGAAGTCTTGATCCAAGCGGCGGCTGAAGAACTCCATCATCGGGCTGAAGTCGGAAGTCCATCATCGGGATGAAGTCTTCTATCAAGCCGCATCTTCAATCTTCTTTCTTCCAGAGCGGAGCCATCTTCTTCCCAGCCGACGCGGATCCAACCTCTTCAAGCGACGCCTACTCGCCGAATGACGGTTCCTTTAAATAACGTCATCCAAGATGGCGTCCCTCGAATTCCGATTGGCTGATAGGATTCTATCAGCCAATCGGAATTAAGGTAGGAATATTCTGATTGGCTGATCGGAACAGCCAATAGAATGCGACCTCAATCTGATTGGCTGATTGGTTCAGCCAATCGGATTGAACTTGAATCTGATTGGCTGATTCCATCAGCCAATCAGAATATTCCTACCTTAAAGGACCAGTCAACACATTAGATTTGCATAATCAACAAATGCAAGATAACAAGACAATGCAATAGCACTTAGTTTGAACATCAAATGAGTAGTAGATTTTTTTATAAAAAATTTCAAAGTTATGTATATTTCCACTCCCCTTGTACCATGTGATAGCAATCAGCCAATCACAAATGCATATACGTATACTCTGTGAATTTTTGCACATACTCAGTAGGATCTGGGGACTCAAAAATTGTAAATATAAAAGACTGTGCACATTTTTTTTAATGGAAGTAAATTGGAAAGTTGTTTAAAATTACATGCTGTATCTGAATCATGAACATTTAATTTAACCTGAGTGTCCCTTTAATTCCGATTAGGGGTTAATAAATATAATATAGGGGTCGGCGGTGTTAGGGGCAGCAGATTAGGGGTACATAGGGATAATGTAGCCTGCGGCGGTGTACAGAGCGGCAGATTAGGGGTTAAAAAAATTTATTAGAGTGGCGGCGGGGTGGGGGGGCCTCGATTTAGGGGTACATAGGTAGTTTATGGGTGTTAGTGTACTTTAGAGCACAGTAGTTAAGAGCTTTATAAACCGGCATTAGCCCAGAAAGCTCTTAACTCCTGTTTTTTTTCTGCGGCTGGAGTTTTGTCGTTAGAGTTCTAACGCTCACTTCAGCCACAACTCTATATACCGGCGTTAGAAAGATCCCATTGAAAAGATAGGATACGCAAATGGCGTAGGGGGATCTGCAGTATGGAAAAGTCGCAGCTGCAAAGTGAGCATTAGACCCTTTCCTGACTGACTCCAAATACCAGAGGGCGGTAAAAACCAGCGTTAGGAGCCTCTAACGCTGGTTTTGACGGCTACCGCCCAACTCTAAATCTAGCCGTTAGTAATTACTATTTAAAACGAAATACTTACCTGTAAAATAAACCCTAAGCTAGCTACAATATAACTAACTAATAGTTACAGTGTAGCTAGCTAAGGTTTTATTTTTATTTTACAGGCAAGTTTGTATTTATTTTAACTAGGTAGAATAGTTACTAAATAGTTATTAACTATTTAATAACTACCTAGCTAAAATAAATACAAATTGACCTGTAAAATAAAACCTAACCTGTCTTACACTAACACCTAACCTTACACTACAATTAAATAAATTCCTAAATTAAATACAATTAACTAAATTCAAAACAATTAGCTAAATTACAAAAAAACAACACACTAAATTACAGAAAATAAAAAACAAATTACAAGATCTTTAAACTAATGACACCTAATCTAATAGCCCTATCAAAATAAAAAACCCCACCCAAAATAAAAAAACCTAGCCTAAACTAAACTACCAATAGCCATTAAAAGGGCTTTTTGCCGGGCATTGTCCCAAAGAAATCAGCTCTTTTACCTGTAAAAGAAAATACAAACAACCCCCAACAGTAAAACCCACCACCTATACAATCAACCCCCAAATAAAACCCTAACTAAAAAAACCTAAGATCCCCATTGCCCTGAAAAGGGCATTTGGATGGGCATTGCCCTTAAAAGGGCATTTAGCTCTATTGCGGCCCAAAGCCCTAACCTAAAAATAAAACCCACCCAATACACCCTTAAAAAATCCTAACACTAACCCCCGAAGATCCACTTACCAGGAGAAGTCTTCATCCAAGCGGCAAGATGTCCTCAACGAAGCCGGCAGAAGTGGTCATCCAGACGGGCAGAAGTCTTCATCCTCAAGACATCTGGCACGGAGCATCCTCTTCAATCGACGTCTTCTTCTGGAATAAAGGTTCCTTTAAATGACGTCATCCAAGATGGCGTCCCTTAGATTCTGATTGGCTGATAGAATTCTATCAGCCAATTGGAATTAAGGTTGAAAAAATCCTATTGGCGGAAGGATGAAGATAGAAGATGCCGTCTGGGTGAAGAAGACGTCGATTGAAGAGAATTGAAGAGGATGCTCCGCACCGGATGTCTTGAAGATGGAGCCGCTCTGCGTCGGAAGGATGAAGATAGAAGATGCCGTCTGGGTGAAGACTTTTGCCCGTCTGGAGGACCACTTCTGCCGGCTTCATGAGGACATCTTGCCGCTTGGATGAAGACTTCTCCCGGTAAGTGGATCGTCAGGGGTTAGTGTTAGGATTTTTTAAGGGTGTATTGGGTGGGTTATATTTCTAGGTTAGGGCTTTGGGCCGCAATAAAGCTAAATGCCCTTTTAAGGG
Organism: Bombina bombina; assembly: GCF_027579735.1. NCBI lineage: Eukaryota > Metazoa > Chordata > Amphibia > Anura > Bombinatoridae > Bombina > Bombina bombina. Next base: position 1,151,217,666 of record NC_069502.1, on the reverse strand, counting down.
CAATGCCCATCCAAATGCTCTTTTCCGTTAGGGTTTTATTTGGGAGGTTGGTTGTGTGGGTGGTGGTTTTTACTGTTAGGGGGGTTGTTTGTATTTTTTTTTTTACAGGTAAAAGAGCTGATTTCTTTGGGACAATCCCCCGCAAAAGGCCCTTTTAAGGGCTATTGGTAGTTTAGTTTAGGCTAGGGTTTTTTTTTATTTTGGGTGGGCTTTTTTTATTTTGATAGGGCTATTAGATTTGGTGTAATTAGTTTAAAGATCTTGTAATTTGTTTTTTATTTTCTGTAATTTAGTGTTTGTTTGTTTTTGTAATTTAGCTAATTGTTTTGAATTTAGTTAATTGTATTTAATTTAGGGAATTTATTTAATTGTAGGGTTAGGTTAGGTGTTAGTGCAGTGCTTTCCAAACTGTGTGTCGGGACACACTAGTGTGTCGGCAGCAGTGTGTAGGTGTGTCCCTGCTTCAGCACAATTTTTTTTTAATTTTTTTTTTTTTGGTTTCTGACTTTCCGCCTGCCTGCTACGCATATCACATGGTTGACATGTGATTGATACCTAGTGGGTCACAGATCATCTTAACCTATTGGCGCAGCTCAGTGGGAACTGAAACTATTCCCATTAGTGGCACATTGGCTCCTGACTGCACGTGTAGTCTCCTCAATCGGCTCATGACTGCATGTGTAGTCAGTGAGTGGGACAGCATTGTGTTTGCAGCGTGGGCAGTAGTCAATCGGAGTCACCGAGCTCTGAGGGCGGCAGCTTAAATGCTGAGCTGAAGTCAGTGGGGTTTTTTTGGCAACTAGCTCCCAGTAGTGCATTGCTGCTCCTGCTCTTGATATATGGATAGGAAGTGGAAGCTTAAAAATGCTTGATGATGACATGCGAGTGTCTTTATCTAATATTACACTAAATATTCAGAAACTGTGTTCATCCCATCAACCTCATACATCCCATTAAAATAGCAAGTAGCTATTGGTGTTAAACTTTTTTTTAATTCTTGCACATACATACTGTTACTTGTAAATACATTTCATTATTATATAATTTATGTACGTGTCTGTATCTCTTAAAACAAGTTAGTTTAACCTCCTTTTTGCTAGTACAACTGAATTACTGTGTCGCAAAATGATGTAGGTCTAAAAAGTGTGTCACCAACATAACAAGTTTGGAAAGCTCTGTGTTAGTGTAAGACAGATTAGGTTTTATTTTACAAGTCAATTTGTATTTATTTTAGCTAGGTAGTTATTAAATAGTTAATAACTATTTAGTAACTATTCTACCTAGTTAAAATAAATACAAACTGGCCTGTAAAATAAAAATAAACCCTAAGCTAGCTACAATGTAACTATTAGTTATATTGTAGCTAGCTTAGGGTTTATTTTACAGGTAAGTATTTAGTTTAGTTTTAAATAGGAATTACTTAGGTAATGATAGTAAGTTTTATTTAGATTTATTTTAATTATATTTAAGTTATGGGGGGTGTTAGGGTTAGGGTTAGACTTAGATTTAGGGGTTTATAAATTTAATATAGTGGTGGCGATGTTGGGGGCGACAGATTAGGGGTTAATAAATGTAGGTAGGTGGTGGCGATGTTAGGGACAGCAGATTAGGGGTTAATAATATTTCACTAATGTTTGCGAGGCAGGAGTGCGGCGGTTTAGGGGTTAATATGTTTATTCTAGTGGCGGTGATGTCCGGAGCGGCAGATTAGGGGTTAATTGTATTTTAGTGTTTGCAATGCGGGAGGGCCTCGGTTTAGGGGTTAATAGGTAGTTTATGGGTTTTAGTGTACTTTTAAGCACTTTAGTTAAGAGTTTTATGCTACAGCTTTGTAGTGTAAAACTCATAACTACTGACTTTAAAATGCGGTATGAATCTTGACGGTATAGGTTGTACCGCTCACATTTTGGACTCCCAGGACAAGCTCGTAATACCAGCGCTATGGAAGTCCCATAGAAAAAAGACTATACGCAATTTGCGTAAGTTGATTTGCGGCAAGGCCAAAAAAATGTGCGGTGCCCCTAAATCTGCAAGACTCGTAATACCAGCGGTAGTAAAAAAGCAGCGTTATGAGGCTTAACGCTGCTTTTTTACTCATAACGCAAGATTCTTAATCTAGTCGTTACTTAGAAGATCCCAAATTAGCATTTTTGATTAGGTTGACTGGAACACCCAGTGAAAGCAGACACTCCCCCCTCCCCCTTCCTTTGCATATGAAAAGACCCTTTGCACAAACAGGAGCAAGCTGGAGTAGGTATACATCAGTATTCTCCTAAATCTTTGGGGCTTGGTCAGGAGTCTGAAAGTCAGTGCAGTGTTATTTAAAAATAAGAAAAATTATACATTTAAAAAAAAAAACCTGTATGGGCTATATAAATGAATAATCTGCAAAACATTTATGCAAAAGAAAAAAATTTAGTGTATAATGTCCCTTTAAATTTACATTTGTCAGAATATATTCTAATGCTCATTTCAAATTCAAAGTAAGTACTGTAGCATGTTTGTTCTCTCTCTCGTTTGTTCTTTCTCTTTCATTCACTCTTTCTCTCTCCTCTCTCTCTTCTCATTTCTCATTTTCTCCTGTACAGTGAATTTATTCTATTCTGGTATACCTTACTGCTGGATCTCATATTGGGCTCTCCTTCAGTCTGTGTTTAGAGCTGCTTGTGCAATGATAAATGCCAACAGCGTATGCTGCCAGGATTTATCGATGTGCGGCGGACATGAATGCTACAGCAGATCATGTCCATTCATAAATCGGCCCCCAAGAGTGTTTGCCACACCATTTCTTTATAAGTGTGATTAAATCAGGGCTTATGTTAATGTGCTTCATAATTTACTATTTTGATGTAAATAACAGACTAGAAAACTATTAATCCTAATTATAAATTAGATAAAAATCTATGGATAAAACTACATTTTGTAATATATTTTGCCAAATATCTTCTTTTTTTTACTTATTGTCAGACAGAATTGTAATACAGATGAATGACAAAGGGAGGTCAGTTCTCTTAAAGTAAATTATGACTGTACAAAATTGGCCTCCGTTAACAGCCTCGCAATGTCATTGAATTTCTGCCACGATTATCTGCCAGCTTTTCAAGGTCAGTTGTACTTACAAATAAACAGCTTCTGTAAAGGTTAATATGTTTCATGTTCTATTCAATATTTATTTTTTGGTGCAGGATATTAAGAAAGTTACCAGAAGTGCTCCAATCCCTTTGACAGAAACTTTTTTGACAGTGCCAAAATCAAAATGCTTATAAAACTATTGTAAAGGTTATGTTTTTATGTGTAAATATTTTGGAGTGTGAACTAAAAGATTTCCTAGATTTCAACATTTGTGTTGCTCCCAGTTTGTAAAAGTTTTAATCAACAAGCGCAGTTTAAACATATGTTACTTGTTATTGCAAAGTAGTTGGCGTATCGAATAAGATTGCTGTCTAAAAGGCAAGAGTGTGTGAGTCTTTATCATTGTACATAAATAGTGAGTACGTGAAACATATGTAATTTGGGGGAAGTTTATATGAAAAAGATAAAGTCAGAGACAAGTAAATTACACGGATTGCGGAGGTGAGGTTAAAATGTTATAAAGATCAAAAACATAATTTCTTCAAGGTAAAAATAAACTATATTAAAGTGATGGTAAATTCTAGCGTATCAAAAACGCTGGGCTCTACCATCACAAAAAATAAAGTTGACCTTCATTCATCGGTTTAAACGCCACCTTATTGAAAAAACTCAGCTGTGCCATGGCCAGAGGCGCTTAGGTTAGCAGTGAAGCTGTGGTGAAATAAAGATGCCTATCCATCAGTAGTTTTTTTAAAATGATGAATTAAAGGACCAGTAAATACAGGAGATTTGCATAATCAACAAATGGATGATAAAAAGACAATGCAATAGCAGTTAGTCCGACCTTCAAATGAGTAGTAGATTTTTTTCAGACAAATTTATGTCAATTTCTACTCCCCCTGTATCATGTGACAGCCATCAGTCAAGCACAAATGCACATGCGTATATTCTGTGAATTCTTGCACATGCTCAGAAAGATCTGGTGACTCAAAAAGTGTAAAAATAAAAAAAAGACGGTGCACATTTTGTTAATGGAAGTAAATTGCTCTATCTGAATCATGAAAGTTTCATTTTGACTTGAGTGTCCCTTTAAAGTGATCTGGAATCTGGAATGTAAGCGCTATTTTAGATGGAGTTTTATTCATCATGTGCAATGAAGATGCGCTATAACTTAGTTATTAATATAGATATAAAATTAAAATACCCCACGTTACACCACCCACTTCAAAAGTCAATTTTCCTGTCAGCTAAATGATTGAATTACTCTCCAATCAATGCTCTAGCTACAACAAAAGTGCCAGATGGGGAGAGCGCTGATTGGACAACAATTCAATCTGTTAGCTCACAGAAAACTTTACTTTTGAAGTGGGCGGAGGAGCATGCAGTATTTGAATTTCATATCTATATTAAAAAGCATGTTATACTGCATCTTCATTACAGCTAATGAATTAAACTTCATCTAAAATAGCGCTTACATTCCAGATCTGATTTTAAAAAGGGGAGACTTTACCATCACTTTAAGGTCGCCTTTATTTTTAGTGATGGTAAATCCCAGCGGTTTTGAAACGCTAGAATTTACCATCACTTTAAAAATGCTATAAATATGTGCTTGCCAAGACTAAATGTTGATATATAGATGATAGATAGATAGATAGACAGATAGATAGATAGATAGATAGATAGATAGATAGATAGATAGATAGATAGATAGATAGATAGATAGATAGAATTTTAACCGTGTAGAACTATCCTGATTATCTCTATGTATTGAGGGTATTGTATCAAAAATATTGATGGTCCATTCATGGATAGAAATAGTACTGTTATGGTTCTGCTAGTTGAGTTGCAGCTCCAAACATCATGCTGAAGAAATATTTGAGCTGACCTAGATGATAAAGTGTATATATATATTTTATAAAGAGAAATTAAAGGGACATTATACACTAGATAGGAGAATACTGATGTATACCTACTCCAACTTGCTCCTGTTTGTGTAAAGAGTATTTTTATATGCAGAGGAAGGGTGGGGGGAGTCTGCTTTTTTTACTATTTCCCACTTGCAGTGGGTGTTCCAGCTAACCTTTTTAACAGAGCTAAACTGGGAGCTTCTAAGTACAGTTTAAAACGGTTTTATACTGAATTTTTAGATCAGAATCTGTGCATATTTTTATTTATTGTAGTGTCTATTACATGCAGTTAAATGAAAATTGGTGTATACTGTCCCTTTAAAAACTCAAAATTACAAACCACATAATTCAGTCCGTTATTTATTTATTTTTGGTGCACTTTTTTTAACAGATATTCCTATGCTGATAAAATGACTTGTGTACAAACATGCACTTCATTCTAGTTTCAAAATCAATTAAATTTTTTGTCTCTTTTAACGGATTAGGGAGATTCTGTGAACTGATTAAGATTTTTACAAATTAAGAACACAGCTCATAATATTCATTTTCATAATTTTATATCACATGGAAGACGAGAACAAAAAAAAATAGGTTTATGAATTACTATATTATTAAATAGATACTTATGCCGAGACTAACAAAATAAAATATAAAAGCAGAAGCATATAATAATATTGGACTAAATGATATACCATGAAGCATAGACAACAAGAAAATAAATATCCTAAAGAAATTATAGAGAAAGTGCATAAATAAAACATATCTCAGCAATAATTGTATTAAAGGACCAGTAAACACAGCAGATTTGCATAATCAACAAATTCAAGATAACAAGACAATGCAATAGCATTTACTCTGAATTTCAAATGAGTAGTAGATTCTTTTTTAACACATTTCAAAGTTATGTATATTTCCACTCCCCCTGTACCATGTGATAGCAATCAGCCAATCACAAATGCATATACGTATAGTCTGAGTTCTTGCACATGCTCAGTAGGAGCTGGTGACTAAAAAAAATTGTAAATATAAAAGACTGTGCACATTTTTTTTAATGGAAGTAAATTGCAAAGTTGTTTAAAATTACATGCTGTATCTGAATCATGAAAATTTAATAAAACCTGAGTGTCCCTTTAATATTAGCCAGCTGAACACAGCTGTCTTTTAGTGCTAGATATAAGCCCTGTGTTGCATTTATAAGAAAGGAAGGTGCTTTTTCTAGAGTCACTGGATTATTTCAGCCTCACCTGGGAAGAAGTGACAGCCTCCTGCCGTAGACCCTCGTGTCCAGCTCCCATGAAATATGGTCGCTTCCCATTTATGTTCCTTGGTGCTGGTTAAGCTGTCGACACTTAGATGACAAACTTCTATCCGTGAGTACTCTTTTAAAAAGTCTGAAAAAGGCATCCTGAAAATAAGAGAAAAACATATAGAAACAAGAATTCCAGCAGTAGCGGACCTACTCGACAGAGGGCCCTGGTGCATTATTTATTGGGCCCCCAAAGGTAACTCAATAGTAAGTAATATTAATTATATAAATGCTGCTCTGTATAACAATTGTGAGGATAGATAGATAAACCTGAAACCTGCACTAATAAAAGGCTCCCCTGCATTAGGATATTATACATTCTTCACACACCTATATATAGACTGGATGCTGTGGCCCCACCCCCACCGCACCTGCTGCACCAATGGTAGTTGGTAGTTCTGCCCCTGAATTCCAGCCTTCTTAGCGAGACAGGTGCGTAAAAGATAATCCAGTATTTGGTTCTAAAAACTTTTCTCTTCTCGAAAAAAAATGCTTCCCAGTAATTCATTGAAAATTATGTCTGTTGGAATGTGAAGACTTGGCATAACCTTTGTTTACGTCTTTTATTATCCCTGCACTTGGTGCTGACAGCTCCACTTTCAAAGGTGACTCCAGACCACCAAATTTCAGGATGCAATAAAGTTAAAGAACCGCTAGATACAGTAGAACTGAATAATTGACAAATACACAATAAAAAGACAATGCAACAGAACTTACTCTTACTGCTCACTAAACCTGTCACTGGGCAGGTGTTCACATGTTCCACGCAATTAAATGTTTAAATCACTGCTTCATTTCAGTTACTATCAATAGGGTCTGTTTGGTGTGTTTTTACAGACAAGAGGTTAAATCACTGCTTCATTTCAGTTACTATCAATAGGGTCTGTTTGGTGTGTTTTTACAGACAAGAGGTTAAATCACTGCTTCATTTCAGTTACTATCAATAGGGTCTGTTTGGTGTGTTTTTACAGACAAGAGGTTAAATCACTGCTTCATTTCAGTTACTATCAATAGGGTCTGTTTGGTGTGTTTTTACAGACAAGAGGTTAAATCACTTTGGACCGGATGTTCAGTGTTGTCACAATAGCACTATGTGTATCTGTGACACAATCAAATTGGAAAAAGAATGTTCACTGTTTGAAGGCAATCTTGCCAAGAGGCATTTTACTATGCTTCACTTTGGAAATTCTGGTTCTCTGCCACTGTGAGAATGTTAAAGGCAGTATCACCATCTGCAAAGAATACCGAAGGAATAAAGCAAATTAAGGCCTAGATTTGGAGTTTGGCGTTAGCCGTGAAAACCAGCGTTAGAGGCTCCTAACGCTGGTTTTAGGCTACCTCCGGTATTTGGAGTCACTCAAAATAGGGTCTAACTCTCACTTTTCAGCCGCGACTTTTCCATACCGCAGATCCCCTTACGTAAATTGCGTATCCTATCTTTTCAATGGGATCTTCCTAACTCCGGTATTTAGAGTCGTGTCTGAAGTGAGCGTTAGACATCTAACGACAAAACTCTAGCCGCAGGAAAAAAGTCAGTAGTTAAGAGCTTTCTGGGCTAACGCCGGTTCATAAAGCTCTTAACTACTGTACTCTAAAGTACACTAACACCCATAAACTACCTATGTACCCCTAAACCGAGGTCCCCCCACATCGCCGCAACTCGATTAATTTTTTTAACCCCTAATCTGCCGACCGCCAACTACGTTATCCTTATGTACCCCTAATCTGCTGCCCCTAACACCGCCGACCCCTATATTATATTTATTAACCCCTAATCTGCCCCCCACAACGTCGCCGCCAGCTACCTACACTTATTAACCCCTAGTCTGCCGACCGCAAAGCGCCGCCACCTACGTTATCCTTATGTACCCCTAATCTGCTGCCCCTAACACCGCCGACCCCTATATTATATTTATTAACCCCTAATCTGCCCCCTCAACGTCGCCTCCACCTGCCTACACTTATTAACCCCTAATCTGCCGAGCGGACCGCACCGCTACTATAATAAAGTTATTAACCCCTAATCCGCCTCACTAACCCTATAATAAATAGTATTAACCCCTAATCTGCCCTTCCTAACATCGCCGACACCTAACTTCAATTATTAACCCCTAATCTGCCGACCGGAGCTCACCGCTATTCTAATAAATGTATTAACCCCTAAAGCTAAGTCTAACCCTAACACTAACACCCCCCTAAATTAAATATAATTTTAATCTAACGAAATTAATTAACTCTTATTAAATAAAGTATTCCTATTTAAAGCTAAATACTTACCTGTAAAATAAATCCTAAAATAGCTACAATATAAATTATAATTACATTGTAGCTATTTTAGGATTAATATTTATTTTACAGGCAACTTTGTAATTATTTTAACCAGGTACAATAGCTATTAAATAGTTAAGAACTATTTAATAGTTACCTAGTTAAAATAATTACAAAATTACCTGTAAAATAAATCCTAACCTAAGTTACAATTAAACCTAACACTATACTATCATTAAATTAATTAAATAAAATACCTACAATTACCTACAATTAAACCTAACACTACACTATCAATAAATAAATTAAATACAATTCCTACAAATAACTACAATGAAATAAACTAACTTAAGTACAAAAAATAAAAAAGAACTAAGTTACAAAAAATAAAAAAATATTTACAAACATAACAAAAATATTACAACAATTTTAAACTAATTACACCTACTCTAAACCCCCTAATAAAATAACAAAGACCCCTAAAATTACAAAATGCCCTACCCTATTCTAAATTACTACATTTCAAAGCTTTTTTACCTTACCAGCCCTGAACAGGGCCCTTTGCGGGGCATGCCCCAAGAAATTCAGCTCTTTTGCCTGTAAAAAAAAACATACAATACCCCCCCCAACATTACAACCCACCACCCACATACCCCTAATCTAACCCAAACCCCCCTTAAATAAACCTAACACTAAGCCCCTGAAGATCTTCCTACCTTGTCTTCACCCTACCAGGTTCACCGATCCGTCCTGAAGAGCTCCTCCGATGTCCTGATCCAAGCCCAAGTGGGGGGCTGAAGAGGTCCATGATCCGGCTGAAGTCTTCATCCAAGCGGGAGCTGAAGAGGTCCATGATCCGGATGAAGTCTTCATCCAAGCGGGAGCTGAAGAGGTCCATGATCCGGATGAAGTCTTCTATCAACGGCATCTTCAATCTTCTTTCTTCCGGATCCATCTTGCAGACCTCCGACGCGGAACATCCTCTTCTCCCGACGCCTACTAGCCGAATGACGGTTCCTTTAAGGGACGTCATCCAAGATGGCGTCCCTCGAATTCCGATTGGCTGATAGGATTCTATCAGCCAATCGGAATTAAGGTAGGAATATTCTGATTGGCTGATGGAATCAGCCAATCAGAATCAAGATCAATCCGATTGGCTGATCCAATCAGCCAATCAGATTGAGCTTGCATTCTATTGGCTGTTCCGATCAGCCAATAGAATGCAAGCTCAATCTGATTGGCTGATTTATTATAGGGTTAGTGAGGCGGATTAGGGGTTAATAACTTTATTATAGTAGCGCTCAGGTCCGCTCGGCAGATTAGGGGTTAATAAGTGTAGGCAGGTGGAGGCGATGTTGTGGGGGGCAGATTAGGGGTTAATTAATATAATATAGGGGTCGGCGGTGTTAGGGGCAGCAGATTAGGGGTACATAGGGATAATGTAAGTAGCGTCGGTTTACGGAGCGGCAGATTAGGGGTTAAAAATAATATGCAGGGGTCAGCGATAGCGGGGGAGGCAGATTAGGGGTTAATAAGTGTAAGGTTAGGGGTGTTTAGACTCGGGGTACATGTTAGAGTGTTAGGTGCAGACGTAGGAAGTGTTCCCCCATAGCAAACAATGGGGCTGTGTTAGGAGCTGAACGCGGCTTTTTTGAAGGTGTTAGGTTTTTTTTCAGCTCAAACAGCCCCGTTGTTTCCTATGGGGGAATCGTGCACGAGCACGTTTTTGAGGCTGGCCGCGTCCGTAAGCAACTCTGGTATCGAGAGTTGAAGCTGCGTTAAAAATGCTCTACGCTCCTTTTTTGGAGCCTAACGCAGCCATTCTGTGAACTCTCAATACCTGAGTTATTTTTATGGTGCGGCCAGAAAAAAGCCCGCGTAGCTAACGCACCCCCTTGGCCGCAAAAACTCCAAATCTAGGCCTAAGTAAATTGTAAATTTAATTTGTTTAAGATTGTATTCTCTATCTGAATCATGAAAGAACAAATGTTGGGTTTCATATACCTTTTAGTAATTGTGGGAAATAAAATAGAGCCTGATTCAGGGACAACTTTATCAGCAATAATGTAATTGGTTAGCATAAGGAAATGTATTATCAACTTTGTTTGCAATAATGTTACAATCTTATGAGAGGTATTATTTTTACTTATACCATACTGATCCTATACGTACTTAAACCATTTAAAATTATATTTCTTTCCTATGGCATGGGGAGTCCACAATTTCATTCCAATTACTAGTGTAATACTCAACTCCTGGCCACCCCAGCAGAGCTGTCAAGTGTCACTTCTCTTACTCATAATCCTCAGTCATTCTCTTTGCCTCTATCAAGGGAGCATGTGCGAAGATGGTGTCTGAAAATATTTAATCCTTTAATGAGTACTTTTCACCGCAAGCAAGGATTGGGGCTATGATGCTGTGTCCATGTCAATCTCTTTAGTAAAAGTAATGGTGGCTTTTAGCAGTTAGAAGGCGGCGAGGTGGTCCTTGCTTGATTTCTAACATCAATGCTACCACTTTTATAGAAAACCAGGTCCCCGACAGAGGTGGTGGTGTCTGTCACACCTAAGAAGCTGCTCCTGCCTGACAGACAAATCCACAGGTAAGTGCTACCCTCCTTCTTGGTTAGAAGGCCCTGGCATTAGTGAGGTTAATTCCTCTGTGGACAGTAGTTGGGACTCATATCTCTTACATGGAGATATTTTAAAGGCATAGCAGGGCACTAGATCTGCTTGAGGATAATGAGTTAAGGGGTTTATATTTTCCCCCTTTTTATTTGCTGAGATGGCGATGTGAGCGGTCAATTTTTTATTGAGACAACTGTAAGATAGGTGCTTTGGGACTAATGTTTCAAAACAGACATTTTATTTCTTCATGGGGCCAGCAGTGCAGCATAACTCGTGCGCTTTCCTCATGATATTTAGATTTCCCTAATAAGGACCATATTTTTATGTTTCCATGAGGACTTTTAAGTGAAGGGGCAGCTTTCCCTTTTTAGGTGCTTTGGGACTAACGTCTGATAATGCACATTTTATTTTTTTCATGGGGCTGGCAGCGCATCGTAAATCATGCTCGCTTTCTTCATGACGCTTTTTTTTTTAAATTTATTCCCTGATGTGGTTACATGACTGCTCTCCGCTCTTCTGTTTTGGCACTTGATCTTAACCTATCCGAGAGCGGAGTCCTTCTGTGTTATTGTCGGAGTGGTCAGATGCCACTACGGGTGGAAAGTTCGAAGTCTGACTGTTGGCAGAAGGAGGAAATTCTTTGAGGAGACTCTCTACCTTTACAGTGGGAATCACTCTGGTTTTTGATGGGGTAAGCTCTCAGCAGAGGCTGTGCTATATTTTTATGTAATTTGCTCACCTTGGATAGGCGGCAGTCTGTATATAGATATACTGTATATATTAAATAAATTATTTAAAGGCACAGTTCAACTGCTCTGTATTTAATTTAATTGCTGTTGGGATCCAATTTAGCATAATGGACTCTGTTGCAAGTCTAACCATATATTTTGCCTAATGTTTGTACTGCTTGGAAGCTCAAATCATTCCTCCTGTACATTTTTGTTACACATGCTTAATAAGATGCTATTGTCTAGGGAACAGGATTCTCCCTCTGAGCTATCTATCAGGATAATGTTGTCCGTACCATGCCTCAGCTTTCTCCTCAAAAGTCCCAAGCCTTAGCAGTTATCTCATGCAGTGCCCTGCGGTTCCTCTCAACAAGTTCCTGGGGGGTGTATTTACCAGGAGATATTTTTTTCTGCAGCCTTATAAGCCTTACCTATTTCTGGTAAGAGAAAGGGAAAATCTAAAAATATTTGTAATTCCATGAGTTCTGACTCCGCTAAATTTGAGTTAGTATCTCTCAATTATCTGAAGAAGATCATTCCTCAGTGGCTTCTGAGGACAAGTTCTCTGACTCTGAGACTGTGGTGACTAGAACTGCAGACCCAGAAGAGGTTATTTTTAGATTTAAGCTGGAGCACCTCTGATTACTTTTGTAGGAGGTCCTTGCTACTTTGGAAGATTCTACTGCTGCTGAGACTCCTAAGAAATCTAATAAGCTTATCAGAATGTTTGATGTTATTCCTTCATTTGTTGGTTTTTTTCCAGTTCCAGACCGGATGACAGAAATTATTGTTCAGGAAAGAGAAGAGCCGGTAATTCCTTTTTCCCTGTCCCCTGTTTTTAAGAAAATGTTTCCGGGTTGTGGACTCTCTGCATGACTCGGGTGCACTGTGCCTAAGGTAGAGGGAACTATCTCTACTCTGGCCAAGAGAACCACTATACCTATTGAGGATAGTGTGTTCTTCAAGGATTCCATAGATAAGAGTCCAGAGGCTTATTTAAAGAAAATGTACATTCATCTGGAATTACAATGGTAGCCTGTTAGCAAGTATTGCTACGGTTGCGGGTGCAGCATCCTATTGGTGCGATGCCTTGTCTGACCTAATTTCAGAAGAGACTACAATAGAGGAGATCCAGGTTATGGATCAAGGCTCTAAAGCTGGCTAATGCATTTATCGGTGATGCCAGCATGCAAGTGGTTAGCCTGGGAGCCAAGATCTCTAGCCTTGCAGTTCTAGTTTAGAAAGCTCTCTGGTTAAATTCTTGGTCTGCAGATGTATCTTCCAAGTCCAAGGACGTTATTTGGTCCTGGTTTGGTGGGAGATATTTTCCGAAATTCCTAGTCCTTCCTTCTTCAGGACAAGAAGAATAGACCCAAGGGATATAAGTCTTAATTTTCCTCTTCCAAACCGGAGCAATTCAGGAGTTCATGGAGGTCCAGTCAGCCTTGGAATAAAGGAAAACATGCTAAAAGCCCTCAGCTTATTCTAAATCAGCATGAAGGGGCCGCCCCCGATTCAGTGGTGGATCAAGTAGTGGGCAGACTTTACTTTTTTCGACAGGCTTGGATCCACGATGTCCCAGATCGTTGGGCCGTGGAAATAGTATTCCAGGGTTACAGAATAGGATTCAAGTCTTACCCCCTCAGGGGCAGATTATTGTGTCAAAGCTATCCTCAATCCAGGTGAAGAGAGAGGCCTTATTAAACTGCATAAAGGACCTATCTTCCCTAGGGGTGATTGCTACAGTTCCAGTAGAGGAACAGGGTCATGGACGCTACTCAAATCTTTTTGTAGTTCCCAAAAAAGGAGGGAACTTTTCGTCCAATTTTAGACCTAAAGTGTCTCAACAAATTCCTCAAGGTTCCGACCTTTAAAATGGAAACTGTTCATTCCATTCTTTCCTTGGTTCAGGAGGGTCGGTTCATGACTACCATAAACCTGAAGGACTTGTATCTTCATGTCCCCATTCACAGGGAACATCACCAATTCCTGAGTTTTGCCTTTCTGGACATAAATTTCCACGTTTTTTTTTTTTGCCCTTCCCTTTTGCTTTGCTACGGCTCCTCGACTCGTTATAAAGGTCTTAGGGGTCCTTTTGGCGGTGTTCAGATCTCAGGGTATATCAGTGGCACCTTATCTGGACTACATTTTGTTCAGGCTCCATCTTTTCAGTTAGCAGGATCTCATACAGAGATGTTGTTGTCTATTCTCGTTTCCACGGGTGGAAAGTGAAACGATTATAGATTTCCTGTACATGAAGATTTTTCTGACGGAGGTCTGAAAATCCAAACTTCTGGCTTCTTGCTTTCTTTTCAGTCCTCTTCCCGTCCATCTGTGTCTCAGTGTATGGAGGGAATGGTCTGATGGTTGCTTCCATGGACTTCTTTCTGTTTGCTCGGCTCAATCTGAGACCGATAGATTTATGTATGTTCAGAAGATGGAACGGAGACCACTCAGAACTATCGCAGAGGATAGCTCTGGATCCCCCTAATAGAGATTTTCTATCTTGGTGGATTTCACAGGACCATCTGCCTCAGGGTACATGCTTCCTGAGACCATCTTGGGTGATTGTGACCCCAGACGCCAGCCTTTTAGGGATGACTAGGGATGGGCAGGTGAAGAAATTTAGTTTCGTATGAAATCTTTATAACGAATATTCAAGGAAATTCATTTCCCAGAATATTCTTTCCCTGCAGTATTCAGTTTTCATTTATTTTAAATGAAAATAAAATTGCATTTTCGTTAAACATTTACCTTTGTTTTTGTTAAAACAAGTGTAAATATTTTGAAACTACAGGTGAAAAGTTCAACTGTAGCTACAATACTTACCTTAAAGGGACACTCAACATGCAATTTTAAGCAACTTTCTAATTGACTCCTATTATGAAATGTTCTTCATTCTCTTAGTATCTTTATTTGAAAAGCAAGAATGTAAGTTTAGAAGCCGGCCCATTTTTGGTGAACAACCTGGGTTGTTCTTGCTGATTGGTGGATAAATTCACCCACCAATAAACAAGTGCTGTCTAGTGTGCTGAACCAAAATTAGCTGGCTCCTTAGCTTACATTCCTGCTTTTTAAAATAAAGATACCAAGAGAACGATTAAACATTGGTAATAAGAGTAAATTAGAAAGTTGCTTAAAATTGAATGCTCTATCTGAATCATGAAAGAAACAATTTGGGTTCAGTGTCCATTTAAAGGCATAGGAAAGTCACAATTAAACTTGCATGATTCAGAAAGAGCTTGTAATTTTAAGATACTTTTAAATTACTTTTAAATTAAATTCTATTTTAAAATGCACTCTGTTCTCTTGGTATCCCTTGTTGAAAAAGAATATGCACATATCCTACACTAGTGGGAGCTAGCTGCTGATTGGTGCCTGCACACATTTGTCTCTTGTGATTAGCTGACTAGATGTGTTCAGTTAGCTGCCAGTAGTGCAATGCTGTTCCTTCAGCAAAGGATAACAAGAGAATGAAGCAAATTTGATAATAGAAGTACAATGAAAAGTTGTTTTAAATTGTATGTTCTATCCAAATTATGAAAGAAAAGTTCTAGAGAGCGGTCTAACTCAATCCTCTTCTTGCCAGAGCCCTGGCTGCACTAACCGGAGGTTTATGAGTTCAGCTCCCATGACCTGTAATAAAATGAATGCAGGTCCTGGGTGCCGAGTGCACTAAGCCTTTTGTTAGCATATAGAAAAAAAGGAGCAGACGCACCATAAAGTCCTTATGCAGAGGTTCTCTTTATTGTCACAAACTGGGAGCCAGGAAAGCAGAACAACGTTTCGGGCTACAAACCCTTATTCATGTTCATAACTTGTACATCACACTTAATCACCTTAAATACCTACAAACAGGTAAAACCACACCTTTTTAATTTAACCATTTACAAGGCAAAAAGAAGGCCTGTCATAATGACCTCTAGTGGTTTATACCTGAAAAAACATGTGATTCACCACATTTATTAAAAAACATTTTTTTTAAAAAATACAAAGTTAAAATGCATTTAACAGATGTCATAGCAAGATATTATATACACAGAATTCAAAGAGCCAGGGAAACAAGGATTATCACATAACTCTTAGTATTATTACACCTCTTAAAGGAACACACTCAAATCCAATTCTCTATTCATTCCATTGGGAGCCAATGTGTTTAATTTATTAATCCAGAAAGCCTCACGTTTTTGTAACAATAATTCTCTATTGCCACCATGCCTAGGGCTTTGTGTAACAATAATTCTCTATTGCACAACTGCGCTTTCAAATTATAGATTTTGTACAAAGCCCTAGGCGTGGTGGCAATAGAGAATTATTGTTACAAAAACGTGAGGCTTTCTGGATTAATAAATTAAACACATTGACTCCCAATGGAATGAATAGAGAATTGGATTTGAGTGTGTTCCTTTAAGAGGTGTAATAATACTAAGAGTTATGTGATAATCCTTGTTTCCCTGGCTCTTTGAATTCTGTGTATATAATATCTTGCTATGACATCTGTTAAATGCATTTTAACTTTGTATTTTTTTTAAAAAATGTTTTTTAATAAATGTGGTGAATCACATGTTTTTTCAGGTATAAACCACTAGAGGTCATTATGACAGGCCTTCTTTTTGCCTTGTAAATGGTTAAATTAAAAAGGTGTGGTTTTACCTGTTTGTAGGTATTTAAGGTGATTAAGTGTGATGTACAAGTTATGAACATGAATAAGGGTTTGTAGCCCGAAACGTTGTTCTGCTTTCCTGGCTCCCAGTTTGTGACAATAAAGAGAACCTCTGCATAAGGACTTTATGGTGCGTCTGCTCCTTTTTTTCTATATTACTTTGAGGAATTTTGCAGTAATCCTACTGCAGTATGCACCCTATTAAGGATTGAAGTGCTGGATTTTTGAATTGCTTCTACTTATTTCCTTTTGTTAGCATAGCCAGGGACCTGGTAATTTAGTGCTCCACTTGTAATCTAGCCCTATATAAAAAAAGAGTAACTTCCCTTTATATCTCTTATTTTGTTATTAGCTGGTAGATAGGAGTCTACACAACATCTGTACAATTTATTTAAAGTTCTATCTTGTAATTGCATTCTTGTTCTACAGTCTTTCAATAGATTACCATACCAGCAGAGTCTGATTGTTATTAGAAGAGATTCGTGCTTTGTTTGCTGTAGTGGCCAAACTCCATTCTCCACTTTCCTAATTTAGAGGAATCTGGATTTGAGCCAGGACAAGAGAGTTTTTGCCACTTCACTGTATTAACAAAATCTCCCTTGTTCAGCTTCAGCAGAAATGATTAGCTAACAAACTGCAAATTAGGGATAGATATAGATGCCACAACTGTCCTGATTTGTTTGGGGCAGTTCTGGATTCTAAGCTTTGTCCAGCTGAGACAGACGTATGTCCCAATTTGCAAGATTTCCTTGAGCCTCACCTACTGACTGTCAGACATGGCCACCGATAGCCAGATATGCAGATATTATGTGGCAGGGTTAGCGTGGGAAGTTAGTCCGTATACTCATTTTTCAGGAGTAGAAAAGGCGACAACATAAGTAATAAAATGATAGTGCAAAAGTTGTTTTACTATGCAAGAGTAAGTAGTATATATTACAATCAAAAGTGTTTACTGTCCCCTTAATCCTGCATTTAAAGGGACAGTCTAATACAAATGAAACTCATTATTCAGCAAGGTCATGCAATTTTAAACAACTTTTCAATTTACTATTATCATCAAATTTGCTTTTTTCTCTTTGTGTTCTTTAGGTAGGCTCACATGTTAATTACTAAGCCTTTGAAGGCCACATTTTATCTCTCTGCATTTTAACAGTTTTTCACAGCCAGATGTTATCTATCTTTTTAAACAATAACAATTCTAGAGTAGACTGTCACTTTTAGCTTAGATGGGCCTTCTGGTAATTATCTGCCAATTAAAAAAGGGAATAAACCACTCTTATAAACACCAAGTATTACTCCCTTTAGTATAAAAAAATATTTGCTCTTTATGTCTCTTTAAAGAGACAGTCTAGTCAGAAATAAACGTTCATGATTCGGATAGGGCATGTAATTGTAAACAACTTTCCAATTTTGCTTTGTTCTCTTGGTATTTTTAGTTAAAAGCTAAACCTAGGTAGGCTCATATGCTAATTTCTTAGACCTTGAAGACCGCCTCTTATCTGAATGCATTTTGACAAATTTTAACAATTAGAGGGCATTAATTCATGTGTGCCTAATAGATAACATTGTGCTCACACCAGTGGAGTTACCTAGGAGTCATCACTGATTGGATAAAATGCAAGTCTTTCAAAAGAACTGGAATAAGGGGACAGTCTGCAGAGGCTTAGATACAAGGTAATTACAGAGGTCAAAAGTTTATTGATATAACCGTGTTGGTTATGCAAAACTATCCCTTTTAAATTTAAAACATTGCTGCAAAGTATTATTTGCTTTGGAACGTACAGCAGATATTTAGTAGAATACTCACCAAAATTCTCCGTCATTCAACTGTTTCTCAAGCTCTTCCTTCACTTTGGGATCAACGTCGTTCCACTCTGGAGCTCTGCCAGGGGCACATAACACAATATTAAAATAAAACAGAAGAAATGAACAGGGCACATTGTTACTGGCATATTATTCTCTCTGGGTTCCTAAACTCTAATTGACAATGTCTATCTGCTGGATTAGTACCATATGGACCAGTTCAGGTACTGGAAATAAGGCGTCGTTAGAATAACAGAGGAGCACATTTTAAATATATTTTTCGCACACACTAATACAGCTGAAAGAAAACTTCTAATGCCGGCAGGTTAGCGTATGTATTATAAAATGAAAGTAAATATTTAACTTGCAAGTGAAACCCCTTAGACATCCAAAATATTAACACTTATCGCTCATGCACTAACCCAACACCACATTAGACAAACTGCGCTAAAGCCGAACGTAGTTAGGAATATTTCACATTCCAATGTCCTTCACATAGAAGAAAATGTTTTTTGTATTTTTAAATATATATATATATATATATATATATATATATATATATATATATATATATATATATATATATATATATATATATATATATATATATATATATATATATATATATGTATATATATATATATATATATATATATATATATAGAAGAGAAGAGGCTTGCACTCACTGGGTTTTTGAAAAAGGTGCTTTATTCAGCACAAAAATAAGTAACGTTTTGGGGATCAATCACCCCTTCATTAGACCAAACAAAAAGTGAACAAATAACAGTGTCTAAATCAAGTGTTAACCCCTCCCCCAGCTCAGAACTAGCAAGCACACAGCTAAGATTTAAAAGATGTGTACCCAGTCAGGTCTAGGAGTGCAGTCCCCTTCCGTGTTGTGTATATTACTGGGGTGATTACATAAGCCTGTGCACCCTTCCCTTGTTCCCAGTTTGTTTGGATTTGAGAGCTTGCACTATTTTTCTCTGTCTGTAAGTTACAATCGTCTCTGCCTGTGTCTTTGGTTTGGCTTTTGTGTTAAAAAAATGCAAATATATAAACACATACACGCAAAACATGCATGCACAAACAGATGCACATACACACACACAGAAACACATACAAAAACATTTGCACAAACATATATTAATTGCAAAATAGCTGCTTAAGGGTTGAAAGTGTGATCATTTAGTAAGCAATATATACTATTACAAATGATTTGAGGCATCTCCATGAATTAAAAATTACAAAACAGAAGCTATAGATGCTAAATTCTCTAGAGCAACTTGAAGAGAGAGAGACAGAGAGAAGAAATGTCTAAAAAAAACATTTGCATGCTTTTCCTGTTTGATCTCATTCGCCTCAGTTTGGAGAGATACCAGCAGACAGGAAAGTTGTAATAGCTAGATTGTGACCTGACCTATGAACTGTACAAGCTGCACAATTTTTAGTGACGAGTGGCTACAGGCACCCTAAATGGAAGGGTCCAGTAGCAGTCGCCCCTAAAAAGGTAGATTCAATGTAAAAAAAAAAAAATTAAAACAGCTCATGGGCATTATGTGAGTACAATGAGGCACCTAGATTATTATTTTTTTAGTACACTGTTACTTTAACCAGTGCAAAAGCTCAGTTATAACTGTCCCTAATTTTTAAAAACAAAGAAGATAAAACAAACATACTTAAGAGACTTTTCAATGGGCATACCACCTTGCTTAAAAAAACAATGCGTTTAAAATATCGATGTTGTACGCTGATTTACATTATGCCGATACAAATTGACTTTAATGTGCCTTGGAGTTTGAATTATGTAGTTACAGTTCTGTCTGGCAGTTAAAGGGACATTAAAGTACAAATGAAACATTCATGATTCAGCTAGATCATTTGATTTGATTTTAAACAACTTTCCAATACACCTCAATTATAAAATTTACTTTGTACTCTAGCTATCCTTTATTGTAGAGTATACCTAGATAGGCTTATAGGAGCTTAGGAGCGTGCGCGTGTCTTTAGTAGTCTAGGGCAGCGGTATTTGCAACACTGTATAACCCTGCAATAAGCAATGTTGGTAACACTACTGGCAGATGGATAAAGACACGTGCACACTCCTGAGCTCACCAAGGATTACTCTTTACCAAGAGAAGAAAGCAAAATTGATTACAGAGGTAAATTAAAAAATTGTTTAAAATTCAAAGTTACATTTTACTTTACTGTTCCTTTAAGGGTTAAGGCTAAGCAGTTGTGGTTCAATGTAATCTTGGTTAAAATAAACAAAACATTATTTTATTAAGTTATTTTTCTTTTTAACCCCTCTTTATTGGTAAGAAGCTTTTTCTTTAGCAGTGGATATAGTCCTTCAAATAGGAAACTTTGGGCAAAATTACAAGTTATGCACTAAACCTGGTGCGTAAATAACGCTAAACATTTAGCGGTACCACACTTTCCATAGCGCTGCCATTACAAGTTACAAAAAAAACTTTTTTGTGCGATAAGCCAAGGCCTGACTTGACGTGCTCGTGCATGTTTTCCCCCATAGACATCAATAGAGAAAAAGTGTTAGAAAAAAATTGCACCTGCAAATGCGGAATGGCGATCGCTATAACGCAATCCCATTTATGTCTACAGGGATAAGAAAATTATGTAAAAACCTAACACCCTAACATAAACCCCTAGTCTAAATACCCCTAATCCGCTGCCCCCCGACACTAAAGTTATTAACCCCTAAATCGCCGCCTCCCACATCACTAACACCTCAATAAACCTATTTACCCCTAAACCGCTGGCCCCCCACATCGCAACTACTAAAATAAACCTATTAACCCTTAATCCGCCGACCCCTCACATCGCAACTACTAAAATAAACCTATTAAAAACCCTAAACTGGCAGCAACTACCTTAAAATAAATAAAAACTTACTTGTGAAATTAAAAAAAAAATAAGATTAAACTATAATTAAACCTAACATAACTATTTTAAAAATAAAAATAAACTAAAAATAAAAAAACTAAATTACAAAAAATAATAAATTAACTTATCCAAAATAATAAAAATTAAACCTTATCTAAAAACCCTATAAAAACAAAAAAGCCACCCCAAAATAAAAACACACTAATTTAACAATAAACTATCAATAGCCCTTAAAAGGGCCTTTTGTAGGGCATTGCCCTAAGTTAAACAGCTCTTTTACGTTAAAAAAATACAAAGTACCCCCTAACAGTAACCCCCCCCCCAACCCAACCAATCCCGTAAAATAAAAAAACCTCTTTAGTGCCGATTAATTTTTTTTAAAAATCCCTATTTAAAAAATAAAAAAATAAAAATAAAAAAAATAAAAGATAAACCTTAGTGTAACTCTGAAATAGGTACTCACCATTCCTGAAGTCCGGCGGTGAAGGTCTTCTTCCAGGCGGCTCCTTCTTTATCCAGCGAGGGGAGATCTTCTATCTTCATCTAGAGCAAAGGCGATGCATAGCTGAGATGGGCGCGGAGCAGGACCGGCGGCCACGGAGTCATCCAGAGTGGAGGATCATCTTCATGTGATCGTTGCCGCACACTGAAGATTAAATGCAAGGTACCCGTTTTATATTTGGAGTATTTTACTTTCCTATTGGCTGAAATTTTTAAATCATTTACGCACCGGGTTCAGTGCATAACTTGTAAATTTAGCCAAAATAAAATGGGTACCTTGCATTCAATTTTCAGTGTGCGGCGACAATCGCATGAAGAGGATCCTCCACGCTGGATGGCTCTGTGGCTGCCGGTCCTGTTCCTCGGCCACCTCCGCTCCGTGCCACCTTCACTCCAGATGAAGATAGAAGATGTCCCTGTGCTGCTGGATGAAGATAGAGCCGCCTGGAAGTAGACCTTCACCGCCGGACTTCTGGAATGGTGAGTACCTATTTGGGGGTTAGACTTCGTTTTTTGTTTTTTTTGGGTGGTGTATTTTTTTAGATTAAGGATTTTTTTATTTTTTAATGGGCACTAAAGATCTGATTGCCCTTTTAAGGGGGGTTGGTTGGGTGGGGGGTTTTACTGTTAGGGGGATAAAAGAGCTGTTTAACTTAGGGCAATGCCCTACAAAAAGGCCCTTTTAAGGGCTATTGGTAGTTTATGGTTAGATTAGGGGGAGATTTTATTTTTGGGTGACTTTTTTGTTTTTATAGGGGTATAAGATTAGGTTTAATTTTTATTATTTTGGATAATTTCATTTATTATTTTTTGTAATCTTAGATTTTTTTTATTTTACATAATTTTAGAGTTAGTTTTTTCTGTAATGTTAGTTTTTTTTAATTTTTTTGTAGTGTTAGGATTTTTTAATTTTGTAATATAGGTTTTTTATTTTTAATGATAGTTTTTTTTTATAGTTTAAGCTTAGTTTATTTTTTATTTCACAGATAAGTTATTATTTATTTGATAGTTATATTGTAACTTTAATTTAAAGTTGGGGGTGTTAGGTTTAGGGGTTAATAGTTTAATTTAGTGTGTCGTGATGTGGGGGGCCGGCGGTTTAGGGGTTAATAGTTTAATTTAGTGTGTCGCAATGTGGGGGGTCAGCGGTTTAGGGGTTAATAGATTTATTTTAGTAGTAGCAATGTGGGGGGTCGGCGGTTTAGGGGTTAATAGGTTTATTTTAGTAGTAGCGATGTGGGGGTCGGCAGTTTAGGGGTTAATACTTTAATTTAGTGTGTCGCGATGTAGGAGGTCGGCGGTTTAGGGGTTAATAGGTTTATTTTGGTAGTAGCAATGTGGGGGATGGCGGATTAGGGGTTAATAGGTTTTATATAGTATTTGCGATGTGGGGGATGGCGGTTTAGGGGTTAATAGGTAGTTTATGGGTGTTAGTGTACTTTGTAACATTTTTGTTATGAGTTTTGTGAAAAAAATTTCTTTTGCAAAATCCATAACTACTTGTGGTATAAGCTATAACTCTAGCGTAATAGCCTGATCAAACAACTTGTAATACGGAAGACCTGAAAATTCCACACGCAAAAGCTATTTTTTGAGTGCGGAATGGAAAGTTGCGGTACAGGCTAAAACGCTTGTGGTATAGCTGTATCACCGAGACTTGTAATACGGGTGACCTGCCATTCCGCGAGCAAAGGCCAATTTTTTGTATACACGTACCGCAAAACTTGTAATTTAGGTGAGTGAATGTTAAAGGGACATTAAACACAGAGGGCTAGATTACAAGTGTTTCGGCAAATCTATATTTTTCGCTAGTGAAATGCTTTTTGCACTTCTTGGGATCCGCTCGTATTACAAGTTGAAAAAAACATTATTTTGCAATAGAGGTACCTTGAGAAGCGAAAAAATCGCTAGCGTAGTTTTCACTAAATGTTAGGTTTTAAATTTTTTGTAGGTAGTTAGTATAGTTTTTTTCAATTTATGGGTATTTTAATTGGAGTTATGTTAGGGGATGTTAGGTTAGGGTGTTTAGATGTTAGTTTATAACTTTGCGTTGTGGGGTGATGGTGGTTTAGGGTTTAATAGTTTTATTTAGGGTTGGCAATGTGGGGAATTGCAGTTTGGAGGTTAATAGTTTTATTTAGGGTTGGCGATGTGGGGGGATGGCTGTTTAGGAGTTAATAGTGTAGTTTATGGGTGTAAATGTACTTTGTAAGGTATTTTTGTTGTGTTTTGTGCAACTTGTTGGTTTAGGAAAACAGTTTACCAGAGCTCTTAGATCGCGGTAAGAATTGAAACTAAAAGGGCAATTGCGCTAGCGCAGTCGCAATTTCTCACGACTTGTAATAGCAGTGGGAGAAAATTAAATAACGAAATCATATGATTTTTAAGCATAGTACTGAGGTTATTCTCCGCCTCCTTCTTGTCTTGATGGTGTTAATCATTTTCAAGAATGTTATATGGCTTCTGAAAAAGTTACTACCATCAGTTACAAATCTGTCAGATATATTTATTATATGTTTACCAATGTACGGCAATGAAAGGTTGTTTTTGTCTCCCATTAAAGACTAGGAAGCCACAAATGCAACAATATATGCTCCATTTACAGGTCCATAAACAAAGTTTAGCTTCTCATATGCTGTTAATGTACTCAAGCTCTCAGACAAAAAAGCAGGGCCATCTTTAATATTGACTGGACCCTGGGCAAAAATGTTCTTGCCCCCCCCACCCCATGTAATTTTGCTCTCCACCCCAACATCCCAAAAATCAACTAAATCAATTTATTTTATTTAAAAAAATTAAATTATTAGCCCAGCAGTGGATCATCCACTGCTGGGCTAATCATTTTTTTAAAAATAAATAAATTGCAATATGTGAAACTGGACCTAAGCAGTGCTAATAAGTAAATACATATATAAATTCCTCCACTGAGGATGAGGATTCATTTAATATGCTTTTGAATGTGATTTTGGTGTGAAGTTAGCTGGTTAAAGAGATTTAGGGCAGCCAACAGGAGCAAAGCAAGGCAAAGACTGAAGAGGAAGCATGGCGGTGCAGACAAATATAAGTTTACTGACTGGAACAGCAGAACTACTATGGGAAGCTGAGAGAAAACAAAAACTATAAAAATAAACTTTAAATTAATGTGTGAAGTATCAGCATGACACTATACATCAGCCACAGCAGCCCATGTCCCTTATTTGCTAGGAACAAGTTCCCTCTCACCCTGTACTAGACAATGCTGCATGGGGAGGGGCATGTGTCCACCACTTATTCTTCTCACTGACACCTTTCTACAAACCACTGTTCCCCTAACAAACTTCAGTTAGTTGATCTTAGGGCCACAGCAGAAACAGCAGAGCAAAGGGGACCAGCTGACTGGATGCTGTCTGCCCAAGGCTGCATGGATACAGTGTGAGACAAGTCACACAGCCTCAAGACTGAAGAGAGCAGTGTGTGCAGCTGCACAGATGCTCAAATCCTCACGTGCCTGCCGCTTCAGCTTTCTGCTGCATGCGCCTACAGTCAGCCCTACCCAGAAACAATTCCCACCATCAGAGCAGTTACCTGGTAACAGTGGTAACCCCAGCAGGACCTTTCCAGATGCACTGGGAATGGCTGGATGCCGAGTTAGGGCTTAGGATTCAGTGCTGCACAGTGCACATCTAAAACAGCACATGACAATAGCGTGGCATGTCACATGACACCGGCATGGTCTGGCACAGTTTCTCACAAATAAATATAAGCAGAGAACATTTTACTGTGACAATATTAGGACTGACTGTGTGTGTTCCCCATGTCACATCAGCATGTCACTTTTTTTTTTTTTTAGGACTCTTGGGCGCCTCAACAAAGACTGGGCCCTGGGCAGCTGCCCCTTTTGCCCTGTGTTAAAGACGGCCCTGCAAAAAAGGTAAAACTGCCCTTTACAACTAGTATTACAAAATGTAAAACACATATGCTCAGTTGCATACCTCTCAGCCTTCCTACATTCTACTAGATTGTTACAAGTTGGGAGGTCTGGCCTGCTTCCTAGCCACAGACTCTTTGTGTCCCAGTTTTAAGGCACTGCCAGAGCCACACCCACAACCCATCCAGACATGCCCACAACCTGCCCAAACATGCCCACAACAAGTCTTTGATCTTGCTCTCTGCCTTTGACCCGCCCCTTCCAAATCTATGCTGCATCACTTTCAAGTGTTTAAACATTTGGGTATTATGGCCCTTTAAGTACTGGCAGAAAGTCTGCCAGTACTAAAATAAAAGGTTTTTAAAAAAATAATAATTTTATTTAGCATATTTACATATGCTGTGGTGTAGCATCCCCCCTTAGCCCCCAACCTCCCTGATCCCCCCCAAAACAGCTCTCTAACCCTCCCCATCTGACTTATTGGCGGCCATCTTGGGTACTGGCAGCTGTCTGCTATTATTTCACAGTCAAAAAAGTGTTGTTTTTTTTAAATGTACACTACTGTTACACCAGATATGAGTGGTGGCACTGGGCAAGTGGGCACAGTATACGCTGTGAGCCTGACACACACGCTGGCAGGCAGGCAACTGCAATTAGATTATACAGGTAAAAAAAAAAAAAAAAGCAGACTGATGTTCTAGCCCTAAAAAGGGCTTTTTGCGGTGCTGTCCTTACAGCAGAGATCAGATGAGTCCTTCAGGACTTTAGTGGACACTGAATACACTAGCCTAGTTATCGATTTCCCTATTAAATCAGCAGCAGCTACACTGTCCCTCCTCTCACTAAGAATGCAGCTTCCGAATGAATCTAAAATGGATGCTGTCCAGGAGGTGGGAGGGTCTGGGAGGGAGGGTCTGCCGCTGATTGGCTGGCATGTGTCTGCTGACTGTGAGGTACAGGGTCAAAGTTTACTCAATGATGACGAATAGGGGGCGGATCGAACATTGCATATGTTCGCCCGCCGCGGCGAGCGCGAACAAGCTATGTTCGCCGGGAACTATTCGCCGGCGAACTATTCGCGACATCACTAATTTTATACCATCAGATTATAATTGCTAAGCAACATACTCTAAGATGCTACTTTTCCTCAATAACTACCAAGTTGCTGAAATGAAATTGGGGCTGGGTTACTTTTAACACACAATTAAATGTTTTACGCAACTTTAAAACAGAAAGGAAGTAGGTAGACCTACAGCAAAAGCCATGTTTTTTGCACCAGCAATAACTGCCATGCAGCTAGATTATGAGTTGTGCGTTCATGTTTTAACGCTGAAAAAATTGTCATTTCAGCGTTAAAACAGCACCGGAGCCATTACAAGTCTTGTCGGTATAGGTGTACCGCAAGCCTTTTAGTCTGTAACGCAACGTCAGTCCCACACTCGTAAAAATTACGCTTTTTCATGGAATTCCCATAGTGCTGCCATTACGAGTTTTGCGGTGAGGCTAAAAAACCTGGGTTACACCCTAAAACGACAAGATCCGTAACTTCATCTAAAAAGCAGTAGTTATGAGTTTTACGCTACAAATCTGTAACATAAAATGTTACAGATAGGATTTTAGCAGCTCTAATTCCTATTGGCTGATTCAAAATTTTCAGCCAATAGGAATGCAAGGGACGTCATCTTGAAGATTCAGTGTACAGCGGTGTACAGTGTACAGTATGAAGAGGATGCTCCTTTCGGATGTCTTCAGGGTGGACCCGGTCTGCGCCGCCGGGATCAAGATAGAAGATTTACAGGTAAAAGAGCTGTTTAACTTAAAGGGGTAGTCAAGTCAAAATTAAACTTCATGATTCAGATAGAGCAGCAATTTTAAACAACTTTCCAATTTACTTCCATTAACAAAATGTGCACAGTCTTTTTATATTTACACTTTTTCAGTCACCAGCTCCTACTGAGCATGTGCAAGAATTCACAGAATATACGTATATGCATTTGTGATTGGCTGATGACTTTCACATGATATAGGGGGAGTGGAAATAGACATAACTTTGCAATTTATTTAACAAAAAACTACTACTCATTTGAAGTTCAGACTAAGTGCTATTGCATTGTCTTCTTATCATGCATTTGTTGATTATGCAAATGTACAGTGTTGACTGGTCCTTTAAGGCAATGCCCTACAAAAGGCCCTTTTAAGGACCATTAGAATAGGAATATTTTTTTATTATTTTTGATAATTTGTTATTTTGTGTAATATATTTTTTTTCATTTTGGGGTGGGTTTTTATTTTTAGATTAGGACTTAGGTAGCAAAGGAGCTAAATGCCCTTTAAAGGGCAATGCCCATACAAATGCCCTTTTCAGGGCAATGGTTAGATTAGGTTTTACTTTATATTTATTTTGTGGATTTGGGGGGTGGGGGTTTGTATACTGTTAGGGGGTGTTTGTTTTTGTAGCAAAAGAGCTGTTAACTTTAGGGCAATGCCCTATGAAAGGCCCTTTTTGATAATTTCGTTTTGTTTGTTTTTTTGTAATGGTATTTTTTTTTATTTTTTTGTTTGTTTAATAGTTTTTTATTTTTTGTAATTTTAGGTTTTAGTGTAAGGTAGCTTAGGTTTAGGTCAGTTTGTATTTATTTTAACTAGGTAGTTAGTAAATAGTTAATAACTATTTTTTACTAACTAGTCTAACTATTTAAAATAAATACAAACTTACCTGTGAAATAAAAATAAAACGTAAGCTAGCTACAATATAACTATTAGTTATACTGTAGCTAGCTTACAATTTATTTCACAGGTAAGTATGTATTTAGTTTTAAATAGGTATTATTTAGTTAATAATTGTAAGTTTAATTTAGCTCTATTGTAATTATGTTAAAGTTAGGGTTCGGTTAGGGTTAGGGTTACGTTAGGTTTAGGGGTAGGTGTAGGGGTTAATAGTTTAATTTAAATTTTTGCAATGTGGGGGGGGTGGCGGTTTAGGGGTTAATAGATTTATTTAGTGATGTGGGAGGCCAGAGGTTTAGGGGTTAATAGCTTTATTTAGTTGCGGCGATGTTGGGGAGCGGCAGAATAGGGGTTAATAGATTTATTATAGTGTGGGCAATGTTGGGGTGCAGGGGAATAGGAGTTAATAACTTTAGTATAGTGGTGGCGATATCGGGAGCAGAAGATTAGGGGTTAATAGTTTTTTTTAGGTGGCGGCGATATCGGGGGCAGCGGATTAAGAGTTAATAACATTATGTAGGTGCCGGCGATGTCGGTGGGGGGCAGATTAGGGGTGTTTAGACGTGGGGTTTATGTTAGGGTGTTAGGTTTAAATGTTAGGTTTTTTTCCTCATAGACATCAATGGGGCTGCGTTACTGAGCTTTTCTTTCCGCGATCGCAGGTGTTAAGACTTTTTTCAGACCAGCTCTCCCCATTGATGCCTATGGGGAAAGCGTGCACGAGCAAATAAAAACAGCGCTTGTTTTTGGTGCGGTATGGAGCTTAAAAGCACCATATTGCACGCACAAGCCGGGTTTTTCAAAACTTGTGATGGCAGCGCTATGGTGGGAGAAATAACACTACTTTTGTTGCGTTCGCTTCGCACCCTCTAAAGCACAAAACTTGTAATCTAGGTGTTTGTAATTTACAAGACTTTTATGTAGTCTTGCAAAAAATAACATACCAGCCGATTCTAATTTTTTTTTTAATATATCAACATAATGCTTGCTGCAATTGTTTTTAAATGATCAATTTCCCCAACATATTGATGTATCTGGAAGAGCCAGTCAAGGCTTGTTACTGGAGTAGACAGTGTATACCAATGTAATTTTGTTAGCAAAATATGTTTTGTGCCTTATCACCTCTTTTTAGGGACAGTGAGGGACAAACAACTAGTAGGGATATTCTTGTTAAGGCAACACTGTGCACTTCCTATTCTCAGAAATAGAAAACAAACTATTTCAAAGGTAAATTGAAAGAAAAGGGGCAGAGTAAATAATAAAAGTATATTTATACATTTTTCATGAAGTGTTTCATATCCCTTTAACGCAACACCAACTTACCCATCACACCAAGGTCCAGTCCACTCTACATCTCCCCACGGGTTCCTCAGCCGTATCAGCTTCTCTTTACAACCATGGTATAGAACCTAAAAGTTAGTCACACTCAATTATTACAGTGAAACTCAGGTACCATTTAGAATAAAGTATACCATGGTGTGTACTTACCTCCTCCGCTCCAGTAACTGAATAAGCATGACCTTTTACCAGCTTTCTCTGAGTGATTTTCTCTATTTCATACTTATTAGATATCTATAGGAAAGGAGTAAAATGTATTGAACAATTCAATCAAATAATAAACGAATATAAAATATGTAGCTTGAAAATAGTTTTAAACATAGAATTATAGATTTTGATGACAGATAAGAACCATTGGCCCAACAAGTCTGCCCAAAATGTCCTAAAAGTGTAAACTCCCCAACACTGTCTGTCATTACCACCTCTTGTAGAAGTTTATTCCATGAATCAGTTAAACTTTCTGTTAAGAATTGCTACTGTAATCAGGACCCCTTGTTCTGGAATTGTTCTTTATGTGAAAAAACAGAATTTATGCTTACCTGATAAATTACTTTCTCCAACGGTGTGTCCAGTCCACGGCGTCATCCTTACTTGTGGGATATTCTCTTCCCCAACAGGAAATGGCAAAGAGTCCCAGCAAAGCTGGTCACATGATCCCTCCTAGGCTCCGCCCACCCCAGTCATTCGACCGACGGACAGGAGGAAATATATATATAGGAGAAACCATATGATACCGTGGTGACTGTAGTTAGAGAAAATAATTCATCAGACCTGATTAAAAAACCAGGGCGGGCCGTGGACCGGACACACCGTTGGAGAAAGTAATTTATCAGGTAAGCATAAATTCTGTTTTCTCCAACATTGGTGTGTCCGGTCCACGGCGTCATCCTTACTTGTGGGAACCAATACCAAAGCTTTAGGACACGGATGAAGGGAGGGAGCAAATCAGGTCACCTAAACGGAAGGAACCACAGCTTGCAAAACCTTTCTCCCAAAAATAGCCTCCGAAGAAGCAAAAGTATCAAATTTGTAAAATTTGGCAAAAGTGTGCAGTGAAGACCAAGTCGCTGCCTTACATATCTGGTCAACAGAAGCCTCGTTCTTGAAGGCCCATGTGGAAGCCACAGCCCTAGTGGAGTGAGCTGTGATTCTTTCAGGAGGCTGCCGTCCGGCAGTCTCATAAGCCAATCGGATGATGCTTTTAAGCCAAAAGGAAAGAGAGGTAGAAGTCGCTTTTTGACCTCTCCTTTTACCAGAATAAACAACAAACAAGGAAGATGTTTGTCTGAAATCTTTAGTAGCCTCTAAATAGAACTTTAGAGCACGGACAACGTCCAAATTGTGTAACAAACGTTCCTTCTTTGAAACTGGATTCGGACACAAAGAAGGTACAACTATCTCCTGGTTAATATTTTTGTTAGAAACAACTTTAGGAAGAAAACCAGGCTTAGTACGCAAAACCACCTTATCTGCATGGAACACCAGATAAGGAGGAGAACACTGCAGAGCAGATAACTCTGAAACTCTTCTAGCAGAAGAAATTGCAACCAAAAACAAAACTTTCCAAGATAGTAACTTAATATCTATGGAATGTAAGGGTTCAAACGGAACCCCTTGAAGAACTGAAAGAACTAGATTTAGACTCCAGGGAGGAGTCAAAGGTCTGTAAACAGGCTTGATCCTAACCAGAGCCTGAACAAATGCTTGAACATCTGGCACAGCTGCCAGTCTTTTGTGTAGTAAGACAGATAAAGCAGAGATCTGTCCCTTTAGGGAACTTGCAGATAATCCTTTCTCCAAACCTTCTTGAAGAAAGGAGAGAATCTTAGGAATTTTTATCTTATTCCATGGGAATCCTTTGGATTCACACCAACAGATATATTTTTTCCATATTTTATGGTAAATTTTTCTAGTTACAGGTTTTCTGGCCTGAAACAGAGTATCTATCACCGAATCTGAAAACCCACGCTTTGATAGAATCAAGCGTTCAATCTCCAAGCCGTCAGTTGGAGGGAGACCAGATTTGGGTGTTCGAATGGACCTTGAACAAGAAGGTCCTGTCTCAAAGGTAGCTTCCATGGTGGAGCCGATGATATATTCACCAGGTCTGCATACCAAGTCCTGCGTGGCCACGCAGGAGCTATCAAGATCACCGAGGCCCTCTCCTGATTGATCCTGGCTACCAGCCTGGGAATGAGAGGAAACGGTGGGAATATGTAAGCTAGGTTGAAAGTCCAAGGTGCTACTAGTGCATCTACTAGAGTCGCCTTGGGATCCCTGGATCTGGACCCGTAGCAAGGAACCTTGAAGTTCTGACGAGACGCCATCAGATCCATGTCTGGAATGCCCCATAATTGAGTTATTTGGGCAAAGATTTCCGGATGGAGTTCCGACTCCCCCGGATGAAATGTCTGACGACTCAGAAAATCCGCTTCCCAATTTTCCACTCCTGGGATGTGGATCGCAGACAAGTGGCAGGAGTGATCCTCCGCCCATTGAATTATTTTGGTCACTTCTTTCATTGCTAGGGAACTCTTTGTTCCCCCTTGATGATTGATATAAGCTACAGTCGTCATGTTGTCTGATTGGAACCTTATGAATTTGGCCTTTGCTAGTTGAGGCCAAGCTCTGAGAGCATTGAATATCGCTCTCAGTTCCAGAATGTTTATCGGGAGAAGAGACTCTTCCCGAGACCATAGACCCTGAGCTTTCAGGGATTCCCAGACCGCACCCCAGCCCACTAGACTGGCGTCGGTCGTGACAATGACCCACTCTGGCCTGCGGAAGCTCATTCCCTGGGACAGATGGTCCAGGGTCAGCCACCAACGGAGTGAATCTCTGGTCTTTTGATCTACTTGAATCATTGGAGACAAGTCTGTATAATCCCCATTCCACTGTTTGAGCATGCACAGTTGTAATGGTCTTAGATCAATTCGTGCAAAAGGAACTATGTCCATTGTTGCAACCATCAATCCTATTACTTCCATGCACTGCGCTATGGAAGGACGAGGAACAGAATGAAGCACTTGACAAGAGCTTAGAAGTTTTGATTTTCTGACCTCTGTCAGAAAAATCCTCATTTCTAAGGAATCTATTATTGTTCCCAAGAAGGGAACTCTTGTTGACGGGGACAGAGAACTCTTTTCTTTGTTCACTTTCCATCCGTGAGATGTGAGAAAGGCTAGAACGATGTCCGTATGAGCCTTTGCCTTTGACAGGGACGACGCTTGTATTAGAATGTCGTCCAAGTAAGGTACTACTGCAATGCCCCTTGGTCTTAGAACCGCTAGAAGGGACCCTAGCACCTTTGTGAAAATCCTTGGAGCAGTGGCTAATCCGAATGGAAGAGCCACAAACTGGTAATGTTTGTCCAGAAAAGCGAACCTTAGGAACTGATGATGTTCCTTGTGGATAGGGATATGTAGGTACGCATCCTTTAGATCCACGGTAGTGATAAATTGACTTTCCTGGATGGTGGGTAGAATTGTTCGAATAGTTTCCATTTTGAACGATGGTACCCTGAGAAATTTGTTTAGGATCTTCAAATCCAAAATTGGTCTGAACGTTCCCTCTTTTTTGGGAACTACGAACAGATTGGAATAAAATCCCATTCCTTGTTCCTTTATTGGAACTGGGTGTATCGCTCCCATCTTTAACAGGTCTTCTACACAATGTAAGAATGCCTGTCTCTTTATTTGGTTTGAGGATAAGTGAGACTTGTGGAACCTTCCCCTTGGGGGTAGTTCCTTGAATTCCAGGAGATAACCTTGAGAAACTATTTCTAGCGCCCAAGGATCCTGAACATCTCTTGCCCAAGCCTGAGCAAAGAGAGAGAGTCTGCCCCCCACCAGATCCGGTCCCGGATCGGGGGCTACTCCTTCATGCTGTCTTGTTAGCAGTGGCAGGTTTCTTGGCCTGCTTACCTTTGTTCCAGCCTTGCATTGGTTTCCAGGCTGGTTTGGGTTGTGAGGCATTACCCTCTTGCTTAGAGGATGCAGAATTAGAGGCTGGTCCATTTCTGCGAAAGGGACGAAAATTAGGCTTATTTTTAGCCTTAAAAGACCTATCCTGTGGAAGGGCATGGCCCTTTCCCCCAGTGATGTCTGAAATAATCTCTTTCAAATCAGGTCCAAATAAAGTTTTACCTTTGAAAGGAATGTTAAGTAATTTTGTCTTGGATGACACATCCGCTGACCAAGACTTTAGCCAAAGCGCTCTGCGCGCCACAATAGCAAACCCTGAATTTTTCGCCGTTAATTTTGCTAATTGCAAAGCGGCATCTAAAATAAAAGAGTTAGCCAAATTAAGTGCGTGAACTCTGTCCATAACCTCCTCATATGGAGTTTCTCTACTGAGCGACTTTTCTAGTTCCTCGAACTAGAACCACGCTGCCGTAGTGACAGGAACAATGCATGAAATTGGTTGTAAAAGGTAGCCTTGCTGTACAAAAATCTTTTTAAGCAAACCTTCCAATTTTTTATCCATAGGATCTTTGAAAGCACAACTATCTTCGATAGGAATAGTAGTGCGTTTGTTTAGAGTAGAAACTGCCCCCTCGACCTTGGGGACTGTGCCATAAGTCCTTTCTGGGGTCGACCATAGGAAATAATTTCTTAAATATAGGGGGAGGAACAAAAGGTATGCCGGGCTTTTCCCACTCTTTATTTACTATGTCCGCCACCCGCTTGGGTATAGGAAAAGCGTCGGGGGACACCGGAACCTCTAGGAACCTGTCCATCTTGCATAATTTCTCTGGAATTACCAAATTGTCACAATCATCCAGAGTAGATAACACCTCCTTAAGCAGTGCGCGGAGATGTTCTAATTTAAATTTAAATGTCACAACATCAGGTTCAGCTTGATGAGAATTTTTTCCTGAATCTGAAATTTCTCATCAGACAAAACCTCCCTCATGGCCCCTTCAGATTGGTGTGAGGGTATGACAGAACAATTATCATCAGCGTCCTCTTGCTCTTCAGTGTTTAAAACAGAGCAATCGCGCTTTCTCTGATAAGTAGGCATTTTGGATAAAAGATTTGCTATGGAGTTATCCATTACAGCCGTTAATTGTTGCATGGTAATAAGTATTGGCGCACTAGATGTACTAGGGGCCTCCTGCATGGGCAAAACTGGTGTAGACACAGTAGGAGATGATGTAGTATCATGTTTACTCCCCTCATTTGAGGAATCATCTTGGGCAATAACATTATTTGTGGCAGTACTGTCCTTACTTTGTTTGGACGCTATGGCACAATTATCACATAAATTTAAATGGGGAGACACATTGGCTTTCATACATATAGAACATAGCTTATCTGAAGGTATAGACATGTTAAACAGGCTTAAACTTGTCAACAATGCACAAAAAACGTTTTAAAATAAAACCGTTACTGTCACTTTAAATTTCAAACAGAAAACACTTTATTACTGAATATGTGAAAAAGTATGAAGGAATTGTTCACCACAGTGTCTTAAAGCCTTAAAAGTATTGCACACCAAATTTCAGAGCTTTAACCCTTAAAATAACGGAACCGGAGCCGTTTTTCAATTTAACCCCTATACAGTCCCAGATACAGTCTTTGCTAAGACCCAACCAAGCCCTGAGGGGAATACGATACCAAATGAAGCCTTCTAAAAGCTTTTTCAGAGATTCTTAGATCCACACACATGCATCTGCATGCCCTGTTCTCAAAAAACAACTGCGCATTAATGGCGCGAAAATGAGGCTCAGTCTATGACTAGAAAGGCCCCCTGACTGAAAAAGGTGTCCAATACAGTGCCTGCCGTTTTATAAACGTTCCCCAAGATTATAAATGTCAATTGTTAGCCTAAATTTGAATAATATGCACAAATAAAGCAATCGATTTAGCCCATAAAAATGTCTACCAGTTTTTTAGCCCATAATAAGCCCTATATTCTGTTTGTTTTTGAATAAGAAAATGGCTTACCGGTCCCCATGAGGGGAAATGACAGCCTTCCAGCATTACACAGTCTTGTTAGAAATATGGCTAGTCATACCTTAAGCAGAAAAGTCTGCTAACTGTTTCCCCCAACTGAAGTTACTTCATCTCAACAGTCCTATGTGGAAACAGCAACCGATTTTAGTTACTGTCTGCTAAAATCATCTTCCTCTTACAAACAGAAATCTTCATCCTTTTCTGTTTCAGAGTAAATAGTACATACCAGCACTATTTTAAAATAACAAACACTTGATAGAAGAATAAAAACTACATTTAAACACCAAAAAACTCTTAACCATCTCCGTGGAGATGTTGCCTGTGCAACGGCAAAGAGAATGACTGGGGTGGGCGGAGCCTAGGAGGGATCATGTGACCAGCTTTGCTGGGACTCTTTGCCATTTCCTGTTGGGGAAGAGAATA
Organism: Bombina bombina; assembly: GCF_027579735.1. Taxonomy (NCBI): domain Eukaryota; kingdom Metazoa; phylum Chordata; class Amphibia; order Anura; family Bombinatoridae; genus Bombina; species Bombina bombina. Next base: position 1,151,181,535 of record NC_069502.1, on the reverse strand, counting down.
TCCCACAAGTAAGGATGACGCCGTGGACCGGACACACCAATGTTGGAGAAATACTCACAGCCTAGGCTTTAGTAATGAGGGTTCATTGTATAGTTAGGCAGTGAGTAAGGTAAACATCTGATTCAGCCTTCTGCTTCATGCTAATTTCATATGGAAATGGAAAATGGATCACAAATCAAAATGAAGGTAGTTAAGTATTTTAATTATGTTCTCATTAGGAGGATTATATAATGACAGTGGAACTTTCTGTTATAAATAAAAAAAATATTAGATGCAATTGAAAAAGGGTTTATTAATTAAAGGGACATGTAACCCAACATTTTATTTATGATTCAGATAAACCATACAATTTTAAACAATTTTAAAATTCACTTCTATTATCAGTTTTGGTATCCTTTATTGAACGAGCAGCAATTTACTACTGGTAACTAGCTGATTATATTGGTAAGCCAGTGACAAGAGACATATATGTGCAGCCACCAATAACCAGCTAGCTCCCAGCTGCTGAGCCTACCTAGGTATGCTTTTTAACAAAGGATACCAAGAGAATGAAACAAATTACATAAAAGTAAAAAATTGGAAAGTTGTTTAAAATTACATACTCTATCTGAATCATGAACAAATAATTCTGAATAGCATGTCCCTTTAAGATTAAAACTATATTTTATATGCATACATAAATTATACACCAAAATATACACACTTAAGTAAATAGGCTCCATGTAGTAATGTATAATTTGGAGAGGTTTCTCTACTATATTGGCCCTACAGTAAGGATACATAGATTCTACTAGTAGAAAATTAAACATATAAGTTTTATCTTCCAAGATCTTCTAAAGCATTTAAACAGTCAAATAGTTATATACATTTATTTTCGCCTGTTTAGTACATGTTTTATATTTTAATACAAACTTTTAGCTGGCAGATTGCTAGATAATCTGACAAGCCCTGAAGGGGTAACATTCTTTGAGAATACTAAGGCCTAGATTTGGAGTTTGGCGGTAGCCGTCAAAACCAGCGTTAGAGGCTCCTAACGCTGGTTTTGGCCGCCCGCTGGTATTTGGAGTCAGTGATTAAAGGGTCTAACGCTCACTTTTCAGCCGCGACTTTTCCATACCGCAGATCCCCCTACGCCATTTGCGTATCCTATATTTTCAATGGGATCTTTCTAACGCCGGTATTTAGAGTCGTTTCTGAAGTGAGCGTTAGAGCTCTAACGACAAAACTCCAGCCGCCTGAAAATAGCAGGAGTTAAGAGCTTTCTGGCTAACGCCGGTTTATAAAGCTCTTAACTACTGTACCCTAAAGTACACTAACACCTATAAACTACCTATGTACCCCTAAACCGAGCTCCCCCCACATCGCCGCCACTCGATTAAAATTTTTAACCCCTAATCTGCCGACCGCCACCTACGTTATACTTATGTACACCTAATCTGCTGCCCCTAACCCCGCCGACCCCTGTATTACATTTATTAACCCCTAACCTGCCCCCCACAACATCGCCGCCAGCTACTTAAAATAATTAACCCCTAATCTTCCGACCGCAAAGCGCCGCAACCTACGTTATCCCTATGTACCCCTAATCTGCTACCCCTAACACCGCCGACCCCTATATTATATTTATTAACCCCTAATCTGCCCCCCTCAACGTCGCCGACACCTGCCTACACTTATTAACCCCTAATCTGCCGAGCGGACCTGAGCGCTACTATAATAAAGTTATTAACCCCTAACCCGCCTCACTAACCCTATCATAAATAGTATTAACCCCCTAATCTGCCCTCCCTAACATCGCAGACACCTAACTTCAATTATTAACCCCTAATCTGCCGACCGGAGCTCACCGCTATTCTAATAAATGTATTAACCCCTAAAGCTAAGTCTAACCCTAACACTAACACCCCCCTAAGTTAAATATAATTTACATCTAACGAAATTAATTAACTCTTATTAAATAAATTATTCCTATTTAAAGCTAAATACTTACCTGTAAAATAAATCCTTATATAGCTACAATATAAATTATAATTATATTATAGCTATTTTAGGATTAATATTTATTTTACAGGCAACTTTGTAATTATTTTAACCAGGTACAATAGCTATTAAATAGTTAAGAACTATTTAATAGTTACCTAGTTAAAATAATAACAAATTTACCTGTAAAATAAATCCTAACCTAAGATATAATTAAACCTAACACTACCCTATCAATAAAATAATTAAATAAACTACCTACAATTACCTACAATTAACCTAACACTACACTATCAATAAATTAATTAAACACAATTGCTACAAATAAATACAATTAAATAAACTAGCTAAAGTACAAAAAATAAAAAAGAACTAATTTACAAAAAATAAAAAAATATTTACAAACATAAGAAAAATATTACAACAATTTTAAACTAATTACACCTACTCTAAGCCCCCTAATAAAATAACAAAGCCCCCCAAAATAAAAAATTCCCTACCCTATTCTAAATTTAAAAAGTTACAAGCTCTTTTACCTTACCAGACCTGAACAGGGCCCTTTGCGGGGCATGCCCCAAGAATTTCAGCTCTTTTGCCTGTAAAAGAATAAATACAATACCCCCCCCAAAATTACAACCCACCACCCACATACCCCTAATCTAACCCAAACCCCCCTTAAATAAACCTAACACTAAGCCCCTGAAGATCTTCCTACCTTGTCTTCACCATACCAGGTTCACCGATCCGTCCTGGCTCCAACATCTTCATCCAACCCAAGCGGGGGTTGGCGATCCATCATCCGGTGCTGAAGAGGTCCAGAAGAGGCTCCAAAGTCTTCCTCCTATCCGGCAAGAAGAGGACATCCAGACCGGCAAACATCTTCTCCAAGCGGCATCTTCAATCTTCTTCCATCCGGTGCGGAGCGGGTCCATCTTGAAGCAGGCGACGCGGATCCATCCTCTTCTTCCGTTGTCTCCCGACTAATGACGGTTCCTTTAAGGGACGTCATCCAAGATGGCGTCCCTCGAATTCCGATTGGCTGATAGGATTCTATCAGCCAATCGGAATTAAGGTAGGAATTTTCTGATTGGCTGATGGAATCAGCCAATCAGAATCAAGTTCAATCCGATTGGCTGATCCAATCAGCCAATCAGATTGAGCTCGCATTCTAGATCAGCCAATAGAATGCGAGCTCAATCTGATTGGCTGATTGGATCAGCCAATCGGATTGAACTTGATTCTGATTGGCTGATTCCATCAGCCAATCAGAAAATTCCTACCTTAATTCCGATTGGCTGATAGAATCCTATCAGCCAATCGGAATTCGAGGGACGCCATCTTGGATGACGTCCCTTAAAGGAACCGTCATTAGTCGGGAGACAACGGAAGAAGAGGATGGATCCGCGTCGCCTGCTTCAAGATGGACCCGCTCCGCACCGGATGGAAGAAGATTGAAGATGCCGCTTGGAGAAGATGTTTGCCGGTCCGGATGTCCTCTTCTTGCCGGATAGGAGGAAGACTTTGGAGCCTCTTCTGGACCTCTTCAGCACCGGATGATGGATCGCCAACCCCCGCTTGGGTTGGATGAAGATGTTGGAGCCAGGACGGATCGGTGAACCTGGTATGGTGAAGACAAGGTAGGAAGATCTTCAGGGGCTTAGTGTTAGGTTTATTTAAGGGGGGTTTGGGTTAGATTAGGGGTATGTGGGTGGTGGGTTGTAATGTTGGGGGGGGTATTGTATTTATTCTTTTACAGGCAAAAGAGCTGAAATTCTTGGGGCATGCCCCGCAAAGGGCCCTGTTCAGGGCTGGTAAGGTAAAAGAGCTTGTAACTTTTTTAATTTAGAATAGGGTAGGGAATTTTTTATTTTGGGGGGCTTTGTTATTTTATTAGGGGGCTTAGAGTAGGTGTAATTAGTTTAAAATTGTTGTAATATTTTTCTTATGTTTGTAAATATTTTTTTATTTTTTGTAAATTAGTTCTTTTTTATTTTTTGTACTTTAGCTAGTTTATTTAATTGTATTTATTTGTAGCAATTGTGTTTAATTAATTTATTGATAGTGTAGTGTTAGGTTAATTGTAGGTAATTGTAGGTAGTTTATTTAATTATTTTATTGATAGGGTAGTGTTAGGTTTAATTATATCTTAGGTTAGGATTTATTTTACAGGTAAATTTGTTATTATTTTAACTAGGTAACTATTAAATAGTTCTTAACTATTTAATAGCTATTGTACCTGGTTAAAATAATTACAAAGTTGCCTGTAAAATAAATATTAATCCTAAAATAGCTATAATATAATTATAATTTATATTGTAGCTATATTAGGATTTATTTTACAGATAAGTATTTAGCTTTAAATAGGAATAATTTATTTAATAAGAGTTAATTAATTTCGTTAGATGTAAATTATATTTAACTTAGGGGGGTGTTAGTGTTTGGGTTAGACTTAGCTTTAGGGGTTAATACATTTATTAGAATAGCGGTGAGCTCCGGTCGGCAGATTAGGGGTTAATAATTGAAGTTAGGTGTCTGCGATGTTAGGGAGGGCAGATTAGGGGGTTAATACTATTTATGATAGGGTTAGTGAGGCGGGTTAGGGGTTAATAACTTTATTATAGTAGCGCTCAGGTCCGCTCGGCAGATTAGGAGTTAATAAGTGTAGGCAGGTGTCGGCGACGTTGAGGGGGGCAGATTAGGGGTTAATAAATATAATATAGGGGTCGGCGATGTTAGGGCAGCAGATTAGGGGTACATAGGGATAACGTAGGTTGCGGCGGTGTACGGAGCGGCAGATTAGGGGTTAATAATAATATGCAGGGGTCAGCGATAGCGGGGGCGGCAGATTAGGGGTTAATAAGTGTAAGGCTAGGGGTGTTTAGACTCGGGGTACATGTTAGAGTGTTAGGTGCAGACGTAGGAAGTGTTTCCCCATAGGAAACAATGGGGCTGCGTTAGGAGCTGAACGCTGCTTTTTTGCAGGTGTTAGGTTTTTTTTCAGCTCAAACAGCCCCATTGTTTCCTATGGGAGAATCGTGCACGAGCACGTTTTTGAGGCCGGCCGCGTCCGTAAGCAACTCTGGTATCGAGAGTTGCATTTGCGGTAAAAATGCTCTACGCTCCTTTTTTGGAGCCTAACGCAGCATTTGTTTAAACTCTCGATACCAGAGTTAAATTTATGGTGCGGCCAGAAAAAAGCCCGCGGAGCGTTAACAGCCCTTTTACCGCCAAACTCCAAATCTAGGCCTAAGAGAGCTGGGAGAAAACTGTAACCTGTTGTTTACTGGATAATTTTTTGCTTACATCTTGTGAACTGGGGTGGTTAACATTTGATATGAATCAGTAAAAAGAGCCTGTAGTCTCATTTGTAGTGGGAATGAAATAGAACACTCTTTCCGTGCATGTGTAATTATGAAACTTTTATGACAAGTTAACTCATTAAGCTGTGAAAAAGCATTTTAAAATATCAATAAACGTATCATCACCAGTTAACTGATTACACATGTCCAAGGATTGATCTTAATATTCAGAAATTTTTATTAAATATATTAAATAATAGAAAATATGATCAGAATTTCTAGAAAAATGTAGTTGTTAATATACTTTTATATGTTGCCAGAATATTAATGAACAAGGCTTACATTATTAACAGCTAGGATCTTATAAATACAGGGAGTGCAGAATTATTAGGCAAATGAGTATTTTGACCACATCATCCTCTTTATGCATGTTGTCTTACTCCAAGCTGTATAGGCTCGAAATCCTACTACCAATTAAGCATATTAGGTGATGTGCATCTCTGTAATGAGAAGGGGTGTGGTTTAATGACATCAACACCCTATATCAGGTGTGCATAATTATTAGGAAACTTCCTTTCCTTTGGCAAAATGGGTCAAAAGAAGGACTTGACAGGCTCAAAAAAGTCAAAAATAGTGAGATATCTTGCAGAGGGATGCAGCACTCTTAAAATTGCAAAGCTTCTGAAGCGTGATCATCGAACAATCAAGCGTTTCATTCAAAATAGTCAACAGGGTCGCAAGAAGCGTGTGGAAAAACCAAGGCGCAAAATAACTGCCCATGAACTGAGAAAAGTCAAGCGTGCAGCTGCCAAGATGCCACTTGGCCAAGGTAAGAAAGTCTGAAAGACGACCACCACTGAACAAGACACACAAGCTGAAACGTCAAGACTGGGCCAAGAAATATCTCAAGACTGATTTTTCTAAGGTTTTATGGACTGATGAAATGAGAGTGAGTCTTGATGGGCCAGATGGATGGGCCCGTGGCTGGATTGGTAAAGGGCAGAGAGCTCCAGTCCGACTCAGACGCCAGCAAGGTGGTGGTGGAGTACTGGTTTGGGCTGGTATCATCAAAGATGAGCTTATGGGGCCTTTTCGGGTTGAGGATGGAGTCAAGCTCAACTCCCAGTCCTACTGCCAGTTTCTGGAAGACACCTTCTTCAAGCAGTGGTACAGGAAGAAGTCTGCATCCTTCAAGAAAAACATGATTTTCATGCAGGACAATGCTCCATCACATGCGTCCAAGTACTCCACAGCGTGGCTGGCAAGAAAGGGTATAAAAGAAGAAAATCTAATGACATGGCCTCCTTGTTCACCTGATCTGAACCCCATTGAGAACCTGTGGTCCATCATCAAATGTGAGATTTACAAGGAGGGAAAACAGTACACCTCTCTGAACAGTGTCTGGGAGGCTGTGGTTGCTGCTGCACGCAATGTTGATGGTGAACAGATCAAAACACTGACATAATCCATGGATGGCAGGCTTTTGAGTGTCCTTGCAAAGAAAGGTGGCTATATTGGTCACTGATTTGTTTTTGAATGTCAGAAATGTATATTTGTGAATGTTGAGATGTTATATTGGTTTCACTGGTAAAAATAATTGAAATGGGTATATATTTGTTTTTTGTTAAGTTGCCTAATAATTATGCACAGTAATAGTCACCTGCACACACAGATATCCCCCTAAAATAGCTATAACTAAAAACAAACTAAAAACTACTCCTAAAACTATTCAGCTTTGATATTAATGAGTTTTTTGGGTTCATTGAGAACATGGTTGTTGTTCAATAATAAAATTAATCCTCAAAAATACAACTTGCCTAATAATTCTGCACTCCCTGTAGATATATAAAGAACACTTTCAAACCTTATCACTAAGAACCTTTTGGATTTTGCAGTACGTTTTGTTAAAGCTATCCACAGTAAAGGAAGACGAAGGGCTAGATTTATCAAAGGCTAGGCGAACTCTGTATGTTCTTCGCCTGTAACTGCGCCCCAGCTCGCCTCCAGAGAGGCGCATATGTGCGCCTAAATTTATAAAAAAAATAGACGTAACTTTGCGCAGGCGAGCTGGGGCGTAGTAATGATAAATTGCGCCTGTCGGGAACAGCATTTACTCCCTATTTACTCCCTATAAATATTTGCGCCGCCATGATTTGATTATTAAAAAAAAAACGTTTTTTAGGCAACTAATTAGCTAATATTTATATTACACAATGTTTCTGTGCTGTTTGTGCCATAAGTTGACACAAAAATGAATATATCAATATATCGATATATACATATAAAACTTTTAGTACCATATGCGCCTGTGGAAGCACAAATTACTGGGAATAACAGTATCTTCTTAGCGCTGAACTTTTGAAAAATTAGTTGAAAGAGTAAAGTACTGCATCTCAAGATGTAAAAGCATGTATTATAATGGTGTTCGACTCAGTCTGTATGGCAAAATATACAACACGCAATTACAGACGGAATTATCGGTGCAAAGCAATGATGAATAAGCAACTGGGCGTATTTGTAGGTCGGGCTGTTAAATTACGCCTATTACTAATGTATATTGGTGCACTCGGGAGCACGCCTGTGTGCCTAGGCGAATGCAAGTGAAGTGCGAAGAAGTTTCTTTCAGATTTGCGGAATTATAGGCGCAGAGTGCTTTGATAAATATGAGGATCCGTTTGTATGCGTTATTTTGGACGATATTAGAGGAGAATGGCTTTGATAAATCTAGCCCTTAGGGAATGACACCACATAAGTAAAGTTTACAACCAAAAATTGAATCTGGACACCATGGTTAAAAAGAAAATCTAAATCAATCAAAAAAATTTAAATTAATCAAAAGAGGGGGATTCAGAGATCTTCTCAAAACAATAAATATCTAAGAATTTTCCCACAAGGGCCAGTTGGCTTGTGGCTGGAAGAGGGTGACGATAAGGATCAAGAGCATCCATTAGGAAAGGAGAGAAATGGCAGCAATCAAGGGACTGTGACTTGTGAATACTGCAGTGATGGGGAAACAGTGAAACCCTATTTCTTTATTGTGAGACTGCAGACAAATCCTGCAAGTACAAGGTGTTTTGTGTCCATTAAAGGGACATTCCGGTCCCAAAACTGAAATGCACATAGATGAATTACATGGTTAAACAGAAACATATTTACAATACACATATATTAGCAAAAGCCTTCTATTAAAAGTTATCACTGTTTTAGTGTTAACATTTTTTTTCTCTGCACGTGCATGTGAAGCATAGCTAGATATTCTCAGTGGCAGCTGCTCAGAGCACCAGTAATTAACACATAGGGGTAGATTTATGAACTGTCGGGCGGACATTATTCGCTACAATGAATCATGTCCGCTCGACATTGCTAAATGCAGAATACACTGTCCACATTTAAAATTGCACAAGCATTTCTAGTAAAATGCTTGTGCAATGTCGCCCCTGGTCATTGGCGGCAATTGGCCGCTAGCAGGGGCTGTCAATCATCCTGATCGGATCGGGATGATTTCAATCAACCACCTAAAAGTGGCGGACAGGTTAAATAGCAGCGACCTTACCAGATGATATTAGCACTTTAGGCTCTCTGAGCAAGTGCTGTGTTTAAAATGCTGGTTCAGGGTGTGTTCTAAAATACTACAAAAAATAACTATAACTTTCACTAGAAGCATTTTTGCTAATACATTTATATTGAAAAAATGTTTCAATTCAAAAGTGAAATGCACACATGTCCATTCCAATTTTGGCTGGAATGTTCCTTTAAAGGGACAAACAGCAGATTTTTTGTTGTTTAAAAAGATAGATAATCCCTTTATTATCCATTCCCCAGTTTTGCATAACCAACACAGTTATAATAATATATGTTTTACCTCTGTAATTACTTTGTATCTAAGCCTCTGCAAACTGCCCCCTTATTTCAGTTATTTTGACAGACTTGCATTTTAGCCAATCAGTGCTCATTCCTAGGTCACTTCACGTGCATGAGCTCAATGTTATCTATATGAAACACATGAACTAACACCCTCTAGTGGTGAAAAACAGCCAAAATGCATTCAGATTAGAGGCACCCTTCAAGGTCTAAGAAATTAGCATATGAACCTCCTAGGTTTAGATTTCAACTAAGAATACCAAGAGAACAAAGCAAAATTGGTGATAGAAGTAAATTGGAAAGTTGTTTAAAATTACATGCCCTATCTGAATCATGAAAGGTTTTTTTTTGGACTTGACTGTCCCTTTAAATTCTAAACATACAGAGCAAGAGCAGTATTTACTCCATAGACGTAAGCTTTTTGTGTGAGTCAGTAGCGCTGGTATTACAAGTTGAAAGTAATATGTTTTGCTTGCTCATTAACCCGATGTGCTTAAAAAGCCGAACTTTGAATATCACGTTAACATATTCCCCTATAGAAGTCAATAGATAAAAAAAGAGGGAAAAACCAACAGCCTACTCACTCACAAACCCGATCGCATATTCTGAAGTGCACTTACCCAACATGAAAAGATGAATATTTCACATTCCAATGTTCTTCACATAGCAGAATATGTTCTATTTATTCATTAATACATATTTCTACATATATCTGATGGTATTTTGGTACAATATATATCTATACCTATTTATATAGATGATTATATATAGGTATAGATATATACAGATATACATAGGAATATCTATTTATAAATACATAGAACACATTCTGGAATGTGAAATATGCTTTTACATGTTTTCATCTACCTTACTACAAAGGACTCTGATGCACTCATATATATGTATACAATTTTCAAGGTGATTATATGTGTATAAGTCTGTAAATACATATACACATATAAATGCATAATACTACGAAAGGGCACCCTCATTTAAAATATTGAAAAATGTAGTACAGAAGCAATTCCTGATTGAGCAAAATGATATTTGGGATAATGTTGAGGTAAATGTTAGCAGGTTTTTTGAAAAATGGAAATTCTGGATTAAGAACCAAGATAGAGAGTTCCAGAGAGAGCTTATTACAAGGTTTGAAAATACACTGTATATAATGGAAAGTAGGCTCAGAGAAGAATGGTTATGAATGTATAAGGGGAAGGGGAAAGAAAGTTAGGGGAAAGGAAGGTACCAACCCCTCTGATATAAAATATTGTTTTAGGTTTGATTATTGATAATGTATTTTCTTTTTCCTTATATCTGTTTCCGTTGTTAGCACAAATATACCTGGATAAACATTGTATGAATTATGACAAAGTAAATGTCTGTATAATTATGTTAAACGACTAATAAAAATTAATTTAAAAAAATAAATAAATGCATAATACTTGAGACCTCATATCTTTGAGCCCTTATAACTTTTTGTGCAATTTTTTTTAATAGTTTTTATTAGATAGTATTATTATAAGTTTAACTCCATTTTCTTAAGTATTTTTGATGCGCTTTGTGACACTTGTATTTTTTTTGTGAAACAGCTAACCAGAGCTCCGAGGACACGGTAATCATTCTAGCATTAATAGCAATTGCGCTCACGCATTCGTGTTTACTTTCAACTTATAATACGAGCCCTAAACTTGCTGCTCACAAACACCCACAATAAACCCCTTTCGCTCGCACGTAACTGTTAGCGCGTCACTCAGAATCTGCCTACAGTATATTAATTTGAATATATGAATGAAATTCTTCTGTTGTAACTAGAAGTAGATATTTAAATAAATATAATCTCACATTAATTGAACATCCAAGCAGAGATTCTTTCTTAAGTGCTTTCTGGATAATCTGGAATAAATTTGCTGGAGGGCTCTTCAAATCATAGAATTCTGAGATTCCTCCGGTAAAATCTTCAAACCCCTCTACTGTGAAACCTCCAGACAGGGCCTCATAGGACCCGTTTAACCTGCAGTTTAGATACAAACAAATCCAAGCATGAAAGTCATATTGCAATTCTTAAATTCAAAATGTGCTAGTTAGTTAAAGGGACATAAACTATCATGATTCAGATAGAATATGTAATTTATGTTTTGTTTCACAGTAGAGGGCAGCAATGTTTACAACAATGTATTGTTACAAATAATGATTCAAAACACTCTGCCATATAATGCTGAAGTCACATGCATGCTCCTGAGCCTACCTAGGAAAGTTCTTCAATAAAGGATACCAAGACAAAGTACATTTGATATCACGTGTTCTTTCTGAATGAATGTTTAATTTTGACTTTCATGTTGTTTTAATCATGTGTAGTTAGAGAAATGAAAAGTTAGGTAGTTTACTTATAATTGTTTGATTTAGATATATTATTATTATTATTATTATTATTAATAATAATAATAATTATAATAATATACATTAACCAAAGTATGTCACAGCACTTTATATAAATATAGCCCTAAATCTCTAATTTTAAGGCTAGTGATCTTTTAATGCTATGTGTTTAACCCCTCAAAGGGTTAAAGGGACAGTCTAGTATAAATTAAACTTTCATTATTCATTATTCAGATAGGACTTTTCATTTTAATCAACTTTCCAATTTATTTTTATCATCAAATTGGCTTTTTTCTCTTGGTATTCTTAGTTTAAGCTAAACCTAGGTAGGCTCATATGCTAATGTCTAAGCCTTTGAGGGCTGCCTCTTATCACATGCTTTTTAAATCTCTTTTCAACACAAAGAGACAGAAAGTACACGTGGGCCATATAGATAACACTGTGTTCAGGCAGAGGGGGTTATTTAAGATTTAGCACAAATCAATGCTAAATGCAAGACAATAGATAATAAACAGTCACAGTCATGTGATCAGGGGGCTGGAAGAAGATGATTAGATACAAGGTAATCACAGAGGTAAAAAGTGTATTAATATAACAGGGTTGGTTATGCAAAACTGGGGAATAGGTAATAAAGGGATTATCTATCTTTTAAAACAATAACAATTCTATGGTAGACTATCCCTTTAAGCATAGTAGAACTACTGCTCAGGACCCGCATAGCATTGCTGATCCCAAGCCTCAACTGCCGCTGATCCAATCAGTAGTAATAGTTGCATGACTCAGCTGTGTGACAAGCACTGCTGATTGGATCAGCTGCAGTTTCTACTAGGGAACAGCAGTGCTATGCGGGTCCTGAGAAGTACTTGTACAACATTTTTAAATTCTTTGAGGACTTTAAACACATAGCATTAAAGGGTCGCTAGTATTAAAATGACATGTTCTAACAAATTAGAGCATGTAATTTTTATCCTATAATGGCCCTTTAACAAAACTGTTGAAAGCTTGTATGCATTTAAATGACTACTAATTACAGTAGATTTGCATAATCTACAAATAAATAATAAAAAAAAGACAATGGGATAGAACTTTGGGGCCGATTTATAAATGTCTGACAGACATGATCCACTCATGATTGCCCAAGCAGTTCTGGTGAACAATGCCATCCCCTGCAGATTCGCAGATAATCGGCCACTAGCAGGGGGTGTCATCGCACGCGATCAAGCCGATTGCAGACTGCGGCCTCAGAGGAGGCGTATGAGTTAAGAGGCTGCGGTCTTAAGACTGCTGTTTCTTAACTCCTGTTTCCGGTGAGCCTGAAGGCTCGCACGGAAACATGGTGATTAGGGGCTATTCGACCGTTGTTAAAAAGGCCCCTTAGTGTGAACTTTAAATGAGTAGTAGATTTTTTTCTTACAAATGTATGTCTATTTCCACTGCTCCTGTATCATGTGACAGCCATCAGCCAATAACAAATGCATATAATTATATTCTGTGAATTCTTGAGCTGGTGACTCAAAAAGAGCAAATATAAAAATATTGTGCACATTTTGTTAATGGAAGTAAATTGGAAAGTTGATTAAAATTGCCTGCTCTATCTGAATCATGAAAGTTTAATTTTGACTTGAGTGCCCCTTTAAATAAAACAAAGTATAGCTTAGTAAAATATTCTGTAGATGTCAACAGTATTAGAGTGCAGGGCACTTACTTGGCGTAGGCCTTTTCCAATAGAGCACTCCAGAACTCGTTCCCTTCTGCTGAGTGCACAAACATTAGGCTCCCATTTACTGTAGGCAGACGGTCATCCACAACAACGTCCACCCACTCTCCGTACTGCCAGAACTGAGAGGAAAACATTTATTACACAGACAGTGATCACAATTCTTACAAGCAGCTCCTCACCTCAGTAAATATTTGTCCTTATCATTTTACTTATTAAAAAGTCTTGCATGTATTATAAATGTATGACCATCAACCCACCTCAACAACCCAACTTGCTGCCAACACCCCACTACTCTATGATGTGCATCACCCACCCAGGCATGAGTGCCTCACGGGGAGCAAGAGAGGACAAATGTCTCTCCCTAGCTTAAAGGGACATTCCAGCCAAAATTTGAATGCTTTTCAGTTTTGAATAGAAACATTTTGGCAATAAACATGTATTAGTAAAAAATGTTCTAGTAAAAGCCATAGCTGTTTCAAAAGCGTACTTTAAGTTTTCTTCGTGCACCAGCATTGCAAACACAGCACTTGCTCAGAGAGTCTAAGGTGCTTGTATCATTTGACAATAACGCAATTTGTTAATTGCTGACATGATACAAGCCCCTCTAGTGTTCTGTGCTGCTGCAGTATTTAAAATGCTGGTGCATAGAGAATATCTAGCTATATTTCACATGCACGTGCAAAGAAAAAGTGTTAACACTGAAACAGTGATAACTTTAACTAGAAACATTTTTGCCAATACCTTTATATTGCAAATATGTTTCTATGAAAATATGTAATTAATCAATGTGCATTTAAATTTTGACTGGAATATCCCTTTAAGCACAGGTCTAATGTCTAATCCTATGGATAGCTAGTAAAAGAACAATTAAAGGGACAGTTAAATTAAATTGTTATGATTCAGATAGAGCGATAATTTTAAACAGCTTTCTATGTTTTCTTTTATTATCAAATATGCTTTGCTCTCTTGGTATCCTTTGTAGAAATGCATACCTAGGTAGGCTGAGGAACAGCAATCCACTACTGAGAGCTCGCTGCTGATTGGTGGATGCATATATATATATATATATATATATATATATATATATATATATATATATGTCTCTTGTCATTGGCTCCTCAGATTTGTTCTGCTAGCACCCAGTAGTACACTGCTGCTCCTTAGACTACTCTTCAACAAGGATACCAAGAGAAAAGAAGTCAACTAGATGCTCTATCTGAATCATAAAGGTTTTATTTTGATTTTACTGTCTCTTTAACTCTGTCCCTGTTCAAATTAGAGAGATGTATGACCCTTTATTGGAAAGAGGAAGATTGAATCTTTCAACTAGAACTCATTGATCCTCTGTTTACTAAATGGTCAATGTGAAAATGGAAACTTTGTAACTTACGTGACAGCAGTGACGCAGTCTTAAAGTTATTAATGTAGGAGGGGACTAAAACTGTGCCTAAATCTCAGTGAGACATCAAACCATAAATATATGTTACCATTTACGTAAAGGTATATGAAATGTACTACTATTATCAAATCTGTTCGTTGCCATGATAATCTTTGTTGAAGAGATACCTAGGTATGCATCAGGATCACTACATGGCAGGAAATAGTGCTGTCATCTAGTGCTCTTGCAAATGGATAACATTCTTTCAAAACTGCTGCCATAAAGTGCTCCAAAAATAGGCCGGTGTTCTAAAAGAAGTTGTCTACCGCGTAGGAATGCGCAACCTACGTCACTTCCGGTGACGTGAATTAGCTGCTGGAGGTTTGTGGCGCTCTCTGCGCATGCGCAAGAGGCCAAACCTCCTCCAAACAGCTGTTTAAGCCGACTTATTTGATAACAACAGGTCGTGGGATTCTATGGGCCGTGCCGCGCATGTGCACATGGCCCTGCTCATCAGACAAGACCCTATTGGTTGTACAGCCACTGACTTCACGGACCAATCAGATAATGCAGTAACGCTTTTTTGCTATGTATTATCTGATGGGTCTGTTTGATTTGCTCACATCCATTAACCTAATTGTTCTATCGCAAGCCGCCAACTTGCCGTGCCCGGGGGGGTTGTGCTTATGGGGTTTACAGGGGATGCTGATGGGGCTTACGTAAGTTACACTGGGGGTGCTTATGGGGGATAAGCCCCATCTGCACCCACTGTAACCCCCTTAAGCACCCCCTGTGTAACTTACGTAAGCCCCATCAGCACCCCCTGTAAACCTCATAAGCACGACCCCCCCCGGGCATGGGAAGTTGGCGGCTTGTGATAGAACAATTTGGTGAATGGACATGAGCAAATCAAACAGACCGATCAGATAATACATAGGAAAAAAACGTTACTGCATTATCTGATTGGTCCGTGAAGTCAGTGGCTGTACAACCAATAGGGTCTTGTCTGATGAGTAGGGCCATGTGCGCATGCGCTGCACGGTCCATAGAATCCCGCGACCCGTTGTTATCAAATAAGTCGGCTTAAACAGCTGTTTGGAGGAGGTTGGGCCTCTTGCACATGCGCAGTGAGCGCCACAAACCTCCAGCAGCTAATTCATGTCACCGGAAGTGACGTGGTACACACATTCCTATGGCAGACATCTTCTTTTAGAACACCGGCTCCTAAGCATACGTCCCTGCTTTTCAACAAGAGATACCAACAGAACAAAGAAAAAGTGATAATAAAAGCAAATTAGAACGTTGTAAAAACAGACTACTCTATTTGAATTATGCAAGAAAAATGTTGGTTTTCATGTCCCTTTAACAGTGGAGATTGCATGGGGTCATTGTAAAAATGAAAACATTTTAACCCATTAAATATCAAATGTATACTCATAAAAGCATAAGGCTGATAAAAACTGTTTTCTTCTTCACAAAAATGAAATCCATATGCTCACGAAACCTCTAATTTAAAAAAGATAAATCATTCCAAACATGATAAGGTTAATCACAAAATGGTTAATATGTAAACCACTAGAAACCATAAAACACTACTGAGAACTCACAATAAGGAGCAGTCTCTTTTATTTAACCAAGTGAGTCACATGATCCTCTAACAAGTGAGAATGACTTACCTTGCGTGTAATTGAATAAGACATAAAAATAGGTGGCTGTTATTTGTTTATATTCAGGGCATTTTATTTTTTGCCTCTCCAGGAAACATTTCTGTAGACACCAAATGTACCCATAATCTGCTTTTCCCACTCAGCATTTCTCATCTTTCCACCATTCCTGTTATGTGAAGCTATTTAGGTGAGGTGAGAGTGTTTTATTTATTTGTAGTTACCTTAAAGTGGAAGATTCCTGCATACTGATCCTGGAAGCTTTGGTTCTGTGGCACTACCTGAGCTAAAACGTCTTCATACAGAGTAAGAGAGGCTATAGCCGCCATCAGCCAACAATCACCTGGATAAATAAACAGATTTACTGATGATCACCTAGTAATTAAAAACTAAACCCAAGAATGTATGTGTTGTTAGTTTATATATAAAATGTTTAAGATACTAAACAGTCAAAGATGGGCCCTTTCTTCTCTGTTTATTGTGTTGCCCTTAGCACCAATGAGCAGAAACCAGATATCAGTAATTTGTTAAAGAGACAGCCAAGTCAAGAAAAAACTTTCATGATTTAAATAGGGAATATAATTTTAAACAACTTTCCAATTTACTTTTATTACCAATTTTGCTTTGTTCTCTTGGTAGTCTTAGTTGAAAGCTAAACCTAGGAGGTTCATATGCTAATTTTTTAGACCTTGAAGCCCGCCTCTGAAAGCATTTTGACAGTTTTTTTACCACTAGAGGGCGTTAGTTCATGTGTTTCACATAGATAACATTGAGCTTGGGCATGTGAAGCTCCTAGGAGTCAGCACTGATTGGCTAAAAATGCAAGTCTGTCAAAAGAACTGAAATAAGGGGGCATTTTCCAGAGGCTTCGATACAAGGTAATCACAGAGGTAAAAAGTATATTATTATAACTGTTTGGTTATGCAAAACTGGGGAATGGGTGATAAAGGGATTATCTACCTTTTTTAAACAACAATAATTCTGGTGTTTACTGTCTCTTTAATAAAAACAGTTCTACACTTCTTGTCAAGTAATTAAAGATACAGTAAACACATTGAATTTGTAATGTCAAATGTTTAATCATGTGTAGTCACAAATCTTTGCAATAAAATGTTATTATATATTTTTACCCCTTCTCCTGCACTTTCATTCTGAAGTTTAACCCTTTCCAGTCCTATAAATGTTAGCTTTATTGCGCCAGCAGGTCTTATTTAATTTTTCAGGGGGGAAAAACAATATGCGGTATTGGTTCCACAAGTTCACACCTTTGCAGATTGCTGTAATGCCACGCACGCCAAGCAGAGTTCAGTGTCCGCAACCAAGGGGTGTATTCACCATGGGGAAATGAAGCAGGGTGGGGACTTCTGTGCAGCAGTCAGCTCTTCCCCAATGAGAACCGTGTTTCATATCCGGAAGCATCCCATATGGGCTGTAGCGCTCTCGTGGGTGTGTACACACCTTCCAATCAGGATGTCAGATATCCCCAGTGACAAAGTCATGTCAGAATATATCCAACATTGGACTGCAAGGGGTAAAACCCTTTGTCAGATATATTCCGACATAGGATCGGAAAGAGTTAAAGGGACATTAAACACATTTTTTCCTTTCATGATTTAAAAAGAACATGCAATTTTAAACAACTTTCCAATTTACTTCTATTATCTAATTTGTTTCATTCTCTTGATATACTTTTTTGAAAAGCATATCTAAATAGACTCAGTAGCTGCTGATTGGTGGCTGCACATAGATGCCTCGTGTGATTGGCTCACCCGTGTGCATTGCTATTTCTTTAACAAAGGATATCAGAAGAATGAAGCAAATTAAATAATAGAAGTAAATTGGAATGTTGGTTAAAATTGTATTCTCTACCTGAATCATGAAAGAAAAATGTTGGGTTTCGTGTCCCTTTAAGAGTTTTCCAGTTCTATGAACTGCACACAATGCAGGCTTTACCCTGATCCATATCTGTCCATAACTGACTTCAGCAGAGACAAAACAATGGAGATGTTGCTAACATAATGACTGTGTCTAGCTGTGTCTCCTCCAGTAACAGGTCTGGATTGGATCCTCCTATTAACACAAGTGGTGGGTGAAGTTTGGCTATTGAAATACAATTGTAGCAAGCAAAGTGATAATCCATTCCAAACATTTTGAAACTCGCCCAGTATGTTAGTTCATTGCAATACTGCAGAAAATACATGTAAATACCAGGCGTTTACCGTCGTTTTCATTATGTGTATTTTCTTCAGTCTTCCTATAGATTTACATATAAGCCTGGACGTTAATAGAACAAATCAACACCCAGTTTTCTGCAATTAGTTTATACTCCCCCCAACACTTTCCTTATTTGGAAGAGCCAATCGTGACTTGAGTCCAGACAGAGATTACAGGGGTTGTCACCAACATTGTGTTAACAAAATATCCATTGTTTGGTTTAACAGAAAAGATAAGATAAAAATACAAAATAGAGAGATACGTGTCAAGGTTAGATTTGTGAAGCAGTTTTAAGGACTAGAATATCCCCAATTTCCAGACAAAGTATATTATAAAGTTAGTTTCTTATGCATAATTAAGCATTTTATATTATTATCCCTGTTAATGAAAATAAGATTGCATGCACTGAACAAAGAAGCTATACAGCTGTGGAAAGCAATAAATCATTATGACTGCTATGAAATAATGTATAACCCCATCTACACAGTAGTAAATATCCGTATAGAAACCTGAACTTACTAATAAGTCATGTGACTGCCGCTGCTTATTGAACCATTGGAAAATTCTGCTCTGGGCCAGGAGTTCTCTGTGGCTGCCAAGCAATACTATGGCCTCTAGTTATTAAGGTCTGTCGGACCTGATCCGACAGTGCGGATCAGGTCCAACAGACCTCGCTGAATACGGCGAGCAATACGCTCGCCGTATTCAGCATTGCACCAGCAGCTCACAAGAGCTGCTGGTGCAACGCCGCCCCCTGCAGACTCGCGGCCAATAAGCCGCCAGCAGGGGGGTGTCAATCAACCCGATCGTACTCGATAGGGTTGATTTCCGGCGATGTGTGTCCGCCTGCTCAGAGCAGGCGGACAGGTTATAGAGCAGCGGTCTTTGTGACCGCTGCTTCATAACTGCTGTTTCTGGCGAGCCTGCAGGCTCGCCAGAAACACGGGGCATCAAGCTCAATTCGGAGCTTGATACATATGCCCCTATGTATTTAGCCCCTTTGTGTGGGTTAAACGCATAGACTTGCAAGGTCACTAGTGCTAAAATAACATGTGCTAATTAATTCGCCTTTATTATTTTTTCATTGTAATGCCTGTTTAATACGTTAATAATATGTTTAAAACTTCTGCAGTTTTGAGATTAGACTTACTGGATAAGCACACAAATCTAATACAAAAGAAAACCTCATAAAGAAAGACATTTTTATACACAAAGGAAGGATTTACATTTTCTGTCATTAGGTTGCCTATTCTTTTCCTCCAGTTGAAACTGATATGCAATGACCCCCTAGGAAATATAAGTGAGAAAATACCAGGCTTGCACATATTGTTTAGAAAACTATTATGAAAATATAAAAAACTGAGAAGGGGATTTAGATTGCACTCAATTGAAATGAAATATTATGTTTAGTGAGAGGTGCACATAAGGGAATATGAATATTATCAACTGTCAAAAAAAGGAAATATTTTTTAAAGGGACATGCAAAATAAATAAAAGGGCCACTAAACACTAATTGTAAACCACATGATTATAAACCTTCATATATAAGAATAATTTTGCAATGAAAACTGCTATTTTATTTTGTAAAATTAGTATTTTGTTTTATTTTTATTCTTTTCACTGATTTCCCTGTTCCACAGAACAAAAGAACCCTTGCTAACCAATCACAAACTAATAGTCAGATATAGCACAAGCTCTGTTTGCACATGTGAAGACTGGGGTAGCCTGCACTCTTGTATTCCCTTAGGGCGGTTTAGTACTAATTCAACTTGGTTACTATCACAAAGAATGATTTGCCTATCATGATTGTTGATCCAAAACTGATAATCCACCTTTTAAAAGCATTGGACACCATAGAAGCTTAGGGAGGGACGGAAAAGTAAACAAATGCTCACATAAATTGCCTTAAAGTATTAACCCAGACCTCACTGTGAGAAAGTGAAACAAACATATTTTTAGATATATTTTACAACAAAAGGCTGCAAAATACTTGTAAATGTTGATGAACCAGTGCCCAGTTTTTAATAATCCTATTAAAAACAGGGGCACTTTCATTCATCAAACTTTACATTTCACTGGTTTTGTTAAAATATAGGATATTTGCAAATAGATTATATCACGAAAGAAATAATATGGAATCAAATATAAGATACCAAATATGTAATAGAGAAACACCTATAATATAACAATATAAGAATAAAATAAAATAATATATAGAGGACATATAATGGTGTCCTTGTGGCATAATGAATGATTATGAGTAACAGCATTAGTTTCAATGGTGTTTAAAATAGAAGCATTTACTGAGAACAATATATCCGTCCCCTTTAAAGGTGTGTTATGTAGAAATTGTTGTGATTGGTTAGAAGAGGTACGTACATAAGCAGCGGGAATGTTACACTGTGTATTAAAGCCTGATGAAACGGCCCTGCGTGGCCGAGAAACGCGTTGCTGATTTTAAAGACATTTTAAATAAATTGTTTTTATAGTACCTCGTTGGAGTGGGTTTCCTTTATACCCTTATATCCTAACCAATCAATTTCCAGAGATTGCAGTGTATGGGACACCTGGTTTGTCTACACTGTTGCTGTTTAGCTCATTCGGAAACTCGGAAGAAAGGTGTGTGAGCCTAAGGGATCGTGATTGGCCACACGAATCACGTGACTGTGGGAGGCTTGGTGCACGCCATTGGTTGGTCTTCCGGGCGACGGTTGTGGTCCCGGCCTGTCTTGCTAGGCACATTGTGGTGCCGCTGTGTTTGTAAGTATCCCTTCTATCTGTTACCCGAGTGTGCTTCCAGTTAGTGACGATATCACCCTATGTTTGGTGCCTTCTTATCTCCACTATAGATCTCCTCATCGTACCTGAAAATCTTGGAAGAGCTGCCGTTTTTTGGACATTTACCATTCTGATATCTGCATCCGTGAGCGCACCTCCACAGGGAGTTCAAAACCCTGACACCTTGTTAAAATACTTACCTTTTCTTCTTGAAAGCTGATACCTGTGCTTCCCCTGCCCATTGCAAGCCTCTTCCTACGTCAGAAATGATGATCCCGGCCTTCCTCCAATCACAACGTTGCTTTAGGCAATGATTCCCCCTGGGGGGAAGCCGTGATTGGAGGATGCCAGAATCGGTATTGCTGACTTATGAATAGGCTTGCGACAGGCGGGGGAAGCGCTGGAGCAGCTTTCAAGAAGAAAAGGTAAGCATTTTAACAAAACCAGTGAAATGTAAAGTTTAATGAATGAAAGTGCCCCTGTTTTTAATCAGATTTTTAAAAACCGGGCATTCATTCCACAAACTTTACATTCACTTTAATGAATGTATATTGCAATAATGTTCACTTGCAATAATGAAAAATTGTATGCATTGTTGAAATGTCAAGTTTAAAGGGTTAGAAATCTTTACTTTTGAAACATTATAACAAATTCATAATCACATAGTTAAAGTTTTATAGATTAAACCCTAGCAATTCTAACCTTGAAACAAAGCTTTAATATTTAGTAAAATTATGTTTTCATTTCCCTTGTAAATGGCATAAACGACCCCCCATAAAATGTAGGCTGTATTTACACATAATGTATGCCATTCCCTCCTCCAGTGGCGCTGCAGCACTGATCCCCTAATTAGCATATTTACATAACGGCTTCTCCTCAATCTCGGCATGCGCAATCTAATGTGTGGGCACTCGCATGCGCAATCTAATGTGTGGGCACTCGCATGCGCAATCTAATGTGTGGGCACTCGCATATGCAATCTAATGTGTGGGCACTCGCATGCGCAATCTAATGTGTGGGCACTCGCATGTGCAATCTAATGTGTGGGCACTCGCATGCGCAATCTAATGCGTGGGAACTCGCATGCGCAATCTAATGCGTGGGTACTCACATGCGCAATCTAATGTGTGGGCACTCGCATGCGCAATCTAATGTGTGGGCACTCGCATGCGCAATCTAATGTGTGGGCACTCGCATGCACAATCTAATGTGTGGGCACTCGCATGTGCAATGAAATGTTAAAATGCAGTCCTCCATTTTTGTGTTTAGCCTTCAGTGTTCTGGTGTACCTAGGGATGCCACCTCAGTCATGTTTTCCTGGACACTTATGAGTTATACATGCTGCAGGGTGTGCAGGGAGAAACATGAATAGTTCTGTTCAGTGTCACTTGTGGTTATCTATAAAAAAAGTGAGGAAATGTGGTTATCTATTAATTTAAAATATCTTTACTTTCTACTAAATATAATATACTAAATCTCTATTGTGAAACCACTAAAACCAACACAGATAAATTGTGAAATAAACTCTATGAGAGGGTCTCCATTATTTGCCAAACAGTTTATTTAGGAATCAATATATGTTAATAATAAGAGAAATATTTACAGGTATATACACATCTATTTTTACAGATAAACAGTCCAAAATTTAATTAATACAGGGCAACTCTACTACAACCCCAATTTGTGCACAGAATATTATCCCAGAAATACTTAGCCAGATTCTCTGTGTCCAACATCATTCATCTTTTAGCAGGAGCAGGATAAAAAAGAGAGAGAGAGATTCTGGTGTTACAGTATTTTATACCCCAATTAAAAAGGGAGTGGCTTATCAACTGCCACTCAAAAGGCCATTAGGAGTGTCTTTAGTTCAGAGAGAAAGGTGTACCGGGGGAAGGGATTTTAAATGTCACCATCACTATTTGTGTGTTGTCCAGGATTGAAATTCATGTTCCTACCTGCACACTCTGCAGCATGTATAACTCTTAAGTGCCCAGGAAAACATGTCTGAGGTGGCAACCCTAGGTGTACCACTCCCGCTCCTATGTCACGCACCTATTGGTCAGCATCCAGCGAGGTGATGATAACGCAGCAGCTGAAACTCCAGGAGAGAACATAGATATGCGCATGCGTTGCCTAAAGTTAGTGTAAATGCGCATGCGGGGAAGCCATCATAGTTCTACCTAGGTAGAACGCTGTAATTAGACTGCATAATGAACCAAAAAAAGGGTTTGGCAGAATTTATATTTTCAGGTCAAATTTTCAGGAAAATGGTTCAAATTGGCTAACAGGTGTTATTTGATGACTTAAACAACTAAATATGATATTTTAAAAAATGTAATATTTTTTGGGGGTTTACTATCCGTTTAAGGGTCCATTGAGCGTTCATGGTTCAGATGGAACATTCAATATTAACAGACTTTTCAATGTATTTATATTATCATATTGACTCTGTTCTTTTGCTATTCTTTGTTGAAAAGCATATGTATGTAGGCTCAGTGGTAGCAAACTAGCAATGCACAACTGGTTGCTGACTGATGGCTACACACATATACCTTTTATCATTGGCTCACCTGACATGTTAAGCTAGCTCTAAGTAGTGCATTAGTGCTCTGGAGTTGTTAAACACAGTTATGTGCAATCAGTTATGCAATAATGCAAATGTTCTGCATGTTTGTCCTTTTAAGAAAAATGATCTGAATTAAAGGGTAAGTCAAGATGACCAATATAGGCGCGATCCGATATACGACGCAGGTTTCGGCGCAAGCGTGGAAACCTGCGCCGCCCGTAGTTTCCGCTCGCAACTCGAGCTATCACATATACGGCGCCGTCAGATGCTAAAGTGCTGTAAGTCAGACAAACTAGCGATGTCCAGAAATCTGCGTAAGTACAAATTTATGGAGTCGCCAGTGACTTACGGCATTTTAGAAATTGCCGCCGCCTACAAAACCTTACTAAAGTATTAAATCTCCCGTACTGTCTAACACGCCTCCCAAAAATAACCCGACACGTATACACCTTTATCCGCAATCCCCCCTCTCACTCATAACAATAAATATATTAACCCCTAAACCGCCGCTCCCGGACCCCGCCGCCAGCTACATATGTTTTACCCCTAATCTGACCCCCCCTACACCGCCGCCAGCTACATTAAATGTTTTACCCCCTAATGTGATCCCCCTACACCGCCGCCAGCTACATTAAAATTATTACCCCCTAATGTGAGCCCCCTACACCGCCGCCACCTATTTAAACTATATTAACCCCTAATGTGAGCCCCCTACCCCGCCGCCACCTACATTATATGTACTACCCCCTAATCTGACCCCCTTACACCACCGCCACCTATATTAAAATTATTAACCCCTAATCTAATCCCCCTATACCGCCGCCACCTATATTAAATTTATTAACCCCTAAAATACTAAAATTTCCCTACCACTAAACCTAAGTCTAATACTACAAATAGCCCTGAAAAGGGCCTTTTGCGGGGCATTGCCCCAAAGTAATCAGCTCTATTACCATCCCTTAAAAGGGCCTTTTGCGGGGCATTGCCCCAAAGTAATCAGGTCTTTTACCTGTAATCTAATCCCCTAAACCGCCGCCACCTATATTAAATATATTAACCCCTAATCTAATCCCCCTGCACCGCCATCACCTATATTAACTATATTAACCCTAATTATATTAGGGTTAATATAGTTAATATAGTTATTATATTATATATATTATTAATATAGTTAATAATGAATATAGTTATTATATTATATATTAACTATATTAACCCTATCTAACTCTAACACCCCTAACTTAATTATTATTAAAATAAATCTAAATAATATTAATAATATTAACTAAATTATTCCTATTTAAATCTAAATACTTACCTATAAAATAAACCCTAAGATAGCTACAATATAATTAACAATTACATTGTAGCTATTTTAGGGTTTATATTTATTTTACAGGTAACTTGGTATTTATTTTAACTAGGTACAATAGCTATTAAATAGTTATTAACTATTTAATAACTACCTAGCTAAAATAATTACCAAATGACCTGTAAAATAAATCCTAACCTATGTTACAAATACACCTACACTATCAATAAATTAAATAAACTACAAATATCTAAACTAAAATACAATTAAATACACTAAACTAAATTAAAAAAAAACACTAAATTACAAAAAATTAAAAAAGAATTACAAGAATTTTAAGATAATTACACCTAATCTAAGCCTCCTAATAAAATAACAAAGCCCCCCAAAATAAAAGAATTTCCCTACCCTAATCTAAATTACAAAAAGTAATCAGCTCTATTACCAGCCCTTAAAAGGGCCTTTTGTGGGACATTGCCCCAAAGTAATCAGCTCTTTTACCTGTAAAAAAAAAGAACACCCCCCCATTACAACCCACCACCCACACACCCCTACTCTAAAACCCACCCGATCCCCCTTAAAAAAACCTAAGTCTAACCTCCAAGTTCTCCTTACCTGTCCTGAAGACCGGCGGAGAAGGTCCTGTTCCAGGCGGTGAAGTCTTCTTCCAGGCAGCGACCTCTTCTTCTTCCAGGATCCAGCCGGCACGGAGCGGAGGAGTTGAAGACCGATGACCGCGGAGATGAAGACCGTCCATCTGGAACTGAAGACCGGCGATGCTGGAACTGAAGATCGGCGACGCTGGAACTGAAGACCGGAGCCGGAGCGTGGAGGATCCTCTTCATACGATCGCCGCCGTACACTGAATAGGAATTCAAGGTACGCGATTAAAAATGGCTTCCCTTGAATTCCTATTGGCTGATTTGAGCCTTCACATTCAAATCAGCCAATCGGATGCGAGCTACTTTTATTCTATTGGCTGATTTGAATAGCCAATAGAATAAGAGCTACTGTAATTCTATTGGCTATTCTAATCAGCCAATAGAATTACAGTAGCTCTTATTCTATTGGCTATTCAAATCAGCCAATAGAATTAAAGTAGCTTGCATCCAATTGGCTGATTTGAATTTGAAGGCTCAAATCAGCCAATAGGAATTCAAGGGACGCCATTTTTAATCGCGTACCTTGAATTCCTATTCAGTGTATGGCGGCGATCGTATGAAGAGGATCCTCCACGCTCCGGCTCCGGTCTTCAGTTCCAGCGTCGCCGATCTTCAGTTCCAGCATCGCCGGTCTTCAGTTCCAGATGGACGGTCTTCAGCTCCGCGGTCATCGGTCTTCAACTCCTCCGCTCTGCGCTGGCTGGATCCTGGAAGACGAAGAGGTCACCGCCTGGAAGAAGACTTCTCCGCCTGGAACAGGACCTTCTCTGCCGGTCTTCAGGAGAGGTAAGCAGCACTTGGGGGTTAGACTTAGTTTTTTTAAGGGGGATTGGGTGGGTTAGAGTAGAGGTATGTGGGTGGTGGGTTGTAATGGGGGGGTTGTTCTTTTTTTTACAGGTAAAAGAGCTGATTACTTTGGGGCAATGCCCCACAAAAGGCCCTTTTAAGGGCTGGTAATAGAGCTGATTACTTTTGTAATTTAGATTATTTTTATTTTGGGGGGCTTTGTTATTCTATTAGGGGGCTTAGAATAGGTGTAATTAGCTTAAAATTCTTGTAATTTTTTTTATTTTTTGTAATTTAGTGTTTGTTTGTTTTTGTAATTCAGTTTAGTGTATTTAATTGTATTTTAGTTTAGATATTTGTAGTTTATTTAATTAATTTATTGATAGTGTAGGTGTATTTGTAAATTAGGTTAGGATTTATTTTACAGGTAATTTGGTAATTATTTTAACTAGTTAGTAACTATTTAATAGCTATTGTACCTAGTTAAAATAAATACCAAGTTACCTGTAAAATAAATATAAACCCTAAAATAGCTACAATGTAATTATTAATTATATTGTAGCTATCTTACGCCTAGATTTGGAGTTTTGCGTTAGAAGGGGTGCGTCAGCTACGCGTGCTTTTTCCCCCCCGCACCTTTTAAATACCGCTGGTATTTAGAGTTCACAGAAGGGCTGCGTTAGGCTCCAAAAAGGGAGCGTAGAGCATAATTCACCGCCACTGCAACTCTAAATACCAGCGGTGCTTACGGACGCGGCCAGCTTAAAAAACATGCTCGTGCACGATTCCCCCATAGGAAACAATGGGGCAGTTTGAGCTGAAAAAAAACCTAACACCTGCAAAAAAGCAGCGTTCAGCTCCTAACGCGGCCCCATTGTTTCCTATGGGGAAACACTTCCTACGTCTGCACCTAACACCCTAACATGTACCCCGAGTCTAAACACCCCTAACCTTACACTTATTAACCCCTAATCTGCCGCTATCAGTTTGGGTTAGATTAGGGGTATGTGGGTGGTGGGTTGTAATGTTGGGGGGTATTGTGTTTATTTTTACAGGCAAAAGAGCTGTTTTCTTTGGGGCATGCCCTGCAAAAGGCCCTTTTAAGGGCTGGTAAGGTAAAAGAGCTTTTCTATTTTAATTTTAGAATAGGGTAGGGCATTTTTTTTATTTTGGGGGCTTAGAGTAGGTGTAATTAGCTTAAAATTGTTGTAATAGTTTTCTAATGTTTGTAAATATTTTTTTATTTTTTGTAACTTAGTTCTTTTTTATTTTTTGTACTTTAGTTAGTTTATTTAATTGTATTTATTTGTAGGTATTGTATTTAATTAATTTATTGATAGTGTAGTGTTAGGTTTAAGTGTAGATAATTGTAGGTATTTTATTTAATTAATTTATTGATAGTGTAGTGTTAGGTTTAATTGTAACTTAGGTTAGGATTTATTTTACAGGTGATTTTGTAATTATTTTAACTAGGTAGCTATTAAATAGTTATTAACTATTTAATAGCTATTGTACCTGGTTAAAATAATTACAAAGTTGCCCGTAAAATAAATATAAATCCTTAAATAGCTACAATGTAATTATTCGTTATATTGTAGCTATATTAGGGTTTATTTCTCCAACATAGGTGTGTCCGGTCCACGGCGTCATCCTTACTTGTGGGATATTCTCTTCCCCAACAGGAAATGGCAAAGAGCCCAGCAAAGCTGGTCACATGATCCCTCCTAGGCTCCGCCTACCCCAGTCATTCTCTTTGCCGTTGTACAGGCAACATCTCCACGGAGATGGCTTAGAGTTTTTTAGTGTTTAACTGTAGTTTTTATTATTCAATCAAGAGTTTGTTATTTTGAAATAGTGCTGGTATGTACTATTTACTCAGAAACAGAAAAGAGATGAAGATTTCTGTTTGTATGAGGAAAATGATTTTAGCAACCGTCACTAAAATCCATGGCTGTTCCACACAGGACTGTTGAGAGCAATTAACTTCAGTTGGGGGAACAGTGTGCAGTCTCTTGCTGCTTGAGGTATGACACATTCTAACAAGACGATGTAATGCTGGAAGCTGTCATTTTCCCTATGGGATCCGGTAAGCCATGTTTATTATGATCGTAAATAAGGGCTTCACAAGGGCTTATTAAGACTGTAGACTTTATTTGGGCTAAATCGATTCATTATTAACATATATTTAGCCTTGAGGAATCATTTTATCTGGGTATTTTGATATATTGATATCGGCAGGCACTGTATTAAACACCTTATTCTTTAGGGGCTTTCCCAAAGCATAAGCAGAGCCTCATTTTCGCGCCGGTGTTGCGCACTTGTTTTTGAGAGGCATGGCATGCAGTCGCATGTGAGAGGAGCTCTGATACTTAGAAAGGACTTTCTGAAGGCGTCATTTGGTATCGTATTCCCCTTTGGGCTTGGTTGGGTCTCAGCAAAGCAGATACCAGGGACTGTAAAGGGGTTAAAGTTCAAAACGGGTTAAAGCTTCCAAATTTGGGGTGCAATACTTTTAAGGCTTTAAGACATGTTTGAACAATTCCTTCATGTTTTTTCGCAATTGCAGTAATAAATTGTGTTCAGTTTAAAATTTAAAGTGACAGTAACGGTTTTATTTTAAAACGTTTGTTGTACTTTGTTATCAAGTTTATGCCTGTTTAACATGTCTGAACTACCAGATAGACTGTGTTCTGAATGTGGGGAAGCCAGAATTCCTATTCATTTAAATAAATGTGATTTATGTGAAAATGACAATGATGCCCAAGATGATTCCTCAAGTGAGGGGAGTAAGCATGGTACTGCATCATTCCCTCCTTCGTCTACACGAGTCTTGCCCACTCAGGAGGCCCCTAGTACATCTAGCGCGCCAATACTCCTTACTATGCAACAATTAACGGCTGTAATGGATAATTCTGTCAAAAACATTTTAGCCAAAATGAACACTTATCAGCGTAAGCGCGGCTGCTCTGTTTTAGATACTGAAGAGCATGACGACGCTGATAATAATATTTCTGAAGGGCCCCTAACCCAGTCTGATGGGGCCAGGGAGGTTTTGTCTGAGGGAGATGTAAAAATGTGATTGCATTTAAATTTAAGTTGGAACATCTCCGCATTCTGCTTAAGGAGGTATTATCCACTCTGGATGATTGTGACAAGTTGGTCATCCCAGAGAAACTATGTAAAATGGACAAGTTCCTAGAGGTGCCGGGGCTCCCAGAAGCTTTTCCTATACCCAAGCGGGTGGCGGACATTGTTAATAAAGAATGGGAAAGGCCCGGTATTCCTTTCGTCCTCCCCCCATATTTAAAAAATTGTTTCCTATGGTCGACCCCAGAAAGGACTTATGGCAGACAGTCCCCAAGGTCGAGGGAGCGGTTTCCACTTTAAACAAACGCACCACTATACCCATAGAGGATAGTTGTGCTTTCAAAGATCCTATGGATAAAAAATTAGAAGGTTTGCTTAAAAAGATGTTTGTTCAGCAAGGTTACCTTCTACAACCTATTTCATGCATTGTCCCTGTCGCTACAGCCGCATGTTTCTGGTTTGATGATCTGATAAAGGCGGTCGATAGTGATTCTCCTCCTTTGGAGGAGATTATGGACAGAATCAATGCTCTCAAATTGGCTAATTCTTTCACCCTAGACGCCACTTTGCAATTGGCTAGGTTAGCGGCTAAGAATTCTGGGTTTGCTATTGTGGCGCGCAGAGCGCTTTGGTTGAAATCTTGGTCGGCTGATGCGTCTTCCAAGAACAAGCTAATTAACATTCCTTTCAAGGGGAAAACGCTGTTTGGCCCTGACTTGAAAGAGATTATCTCTGATATCACTGGGGGTAAGGGCCACGCCCTTCCTCAGGATCGGCCTTTCAAGGCCAAAAATAAACCTAATTTTCGTCCCTTTCGTAGAAACGGACCAGCCCAAGGTGCTACGTCCTCTAAGCAAGAGGGTAATACTTCTCAAGCCAAGCCAGCTTGGAGACCAATGCAAGGCTGGAACAAGGGAAAGCAGGCCAAGAAACCTGCCACTGCTACCAAGACAGCATGAAATGTTGGCCCCCGATCCGGGACCGGATCTGGTGGGGGGCAGACTCTCTCTCTTCGCTCAGGCTTGGGCAAGAGATGTTCTGGATCCTTGGGCTCTAGAAATAGTCTCCCAAGGTTATCTTCTGGAATTCAAGGGACTTCCCCCAAGGGGGAGGTTCCACAGGTCTCAGTTGTCTTCAGACCACATAAAAAGACAGGCATTCTTACATTGTGTAGAAGACCTGTTAAAAATGGGAGTGATTCATCCTGTTCCATTAAGAGAACAAGGGATGGGGTTCTACTCCAATCTGTTCATAGTTCCCAAAAAAGAGGGAACGTTCAGACCAATCTTAGATCTCAAGATCTTAAACAAGTTTCTCAAGGTTCCATCGTTCAAGATGGAAACCATTCGAACTATTCTTCCTTCCATCCAGGAAGGTCAATTCATGACCACGGTGGATTTAAAGGATGCGTATCTACATATTCCTATCCACAAGGAACATCATCGGTTCCTAAGGTTTGCATTCCTGGACAAACATTACCAGTTCGTGGCGCTTCCTTTCGGATTGGCCACTGCTCCAAGGATTTTCACAAAGGTACTAGGGTCCCTTCTAGCTGTGCTAAGACTAAGGGGCATTGCTGTAGTACCTTACTTGGACGACATTCTGATTCAAGCGTCGTCCCTTCTTCAAGCAAAGGCTCACACGGACATTGTCCTGGCCTTTCTCAGATCTCACGGATGGAAAGTGAACGTGGAAAAGAGTTCTCTATCCCCGTCAACAAGGGTTCCCTTCTTGGGAACAATAATAGACTCCTTAGAAATGAGGATTTTTCTGACAGAGGCCAGAAAAACAAAACTTCTAGACTCTTGTCGGATACTTCATTCCGTTCCTCTTCCTTCCATAGCTCAGTGCATGGAAGTGATCGGGTTGATGGTAGCGGCAATGGACATAGTTCCTTTTGCGCGCATTCATCTAAGACCATTACAACTGTGCATGCTCAGTCAGTGGAATGGGGAATATACAGACTTGTCTCCGAAGATACAAGTAAATCAGAGGACCAGAGATTCACTCCGTTGGTGGCTGTCCCTGGACAACCTGTCACAAGGGATGACATTCCGCAGACCAGAGTGGGTCATTGTCACGACCGACGCCAGTCTGATGGGCTGGGGCGCGGTCTGGGGATCCCTGAAAGCTCAGGGTCTTTGGTCTCGGGAAGAATCTCTTCTACCGATAAACATTCTGGAACTGAGAGCGATATTCAATGCTCTCAAGGCTTGGCCTCAGCTAGCGAGGGCCAAGTTCATACGGTTTCAATCAGACAACATGACAACTGTTGCGTACATCAACCATCAGGGGGGAACAAGGAGTTCCCTAGCGATGGAAGAAGTGACCAAAATCATTCTATGGGCGGAGTCTCACTCCTGCCACCTGTCTGCTATCCACATCCCAGGAGTGGAAAATTGGGAAGCGGACTTTCTGAGTCGTCAGACATTGCATCCGGGGGAGTGGGAACTCCATCCGGAAATCTTTGCCCAAGTCACTCAGCTGTGGGGCATTCCAGACATGGATCTGATGGCCTCTCGTCAGAACTTCAAGGTTCCTTGCTACGGGTCCAGATCCAGGGATCCCAAGGCGGCTCTAGTGGATGCACTAGTAGCACCTTGGACCTTCAAACTAGCTTATGTGTTCCCGCCGTTTCCTCTCATCCCCAGGCTGGTAGCCAGGATCAATCAGGAGAGGGCGTCGGTGATCTTGATAGCTCCTGCGTGGCCACGCAGGACTTGGTATGCAGATCTGGTGAATATGTCATCGGCTCCACCTTGGAAGCTACCTTTGAGACGAGACCTTCTTGTTCAGGGTCCGTTCGAACATCCGAATCTGGTTTCACTCCAGCTGACTGCTTGGAGATTGAACGCTTGATTTTATCGAAGCGAGGGTTCTCAGATTCTGTTATCGATACTCTTGTTCAGGCCAGAAAGCCTGTAACTAGAAAGATTTACCACAAAATTTGGAAAAAATATATCTGTTGGTGTGAATCTAAAGGATTCCCTTGGGACAAGGTTAAGATTCCTAGGATTCTATCCTTCCTTCAAGAAGGATTGGAAAAGGGTTTATCTGCAAGTTCCCTGAAGGGACAGATTTCTGCCTTGTCGGTGTTACTTCACAAAAAACTGGCTGCTGTGCCAGATGTTCAAGCCTTTGTTCAGGCTCTGGTTAGAATTAAGCCTGTTTACAAACCTTTGACTCCTCCTTGGAGTCTCAATTTAGTTCTTTCAGTTCTTCAGGGGGTTCCGTTTGAACCCTTGCATTCCGTTGATATTAAGTTATTATCTTGGAAAGTTTTGTTTTTAGTTGCAATTTCTTCTGCCAGAAGAGTTTCAGAATTATCTGCTCTGCAGTGTTCTCCTCCTTATCTGGTGTTTCATGCAGATAAGGTGGTTTTACGTACTAAACCTGGTTTTCTTCCAAAAGTTGTTTCTAACAAAAACATTAACCAGGAGATTATCGTACCTTCTCTGTGTCCGAAACCAGTTTCAAAGAAGGAACGTCTGTTGCACAATTTGGATGTTGTTCGCGCTCTAAAATTCTATTTAGATGCTACAAAGGATTTTAGACAAACATCTTCCTGGTTTGTTGTTTATTCCGGTAAAAGGAGAGGTCAAAAAGCAACTTCTACCTCTCTCTCTTTTTGGATTAAAAGCATCATCAGATTGGCTTACGAGACTGCCGGACGGCAGCCTCCCGAAAGAATCACAGCTCATTCCACTAGGGCTGTGGCTTCCACATGGGCCTTCAAGAACGAGGCTTCTGTTGATCAGATATGTAGGGCAGCGACTTGGTCTTCACTGCACACTTTTACCAAATTTTACAAGTTTGATACTTTTGCTTCTTCTGAGGCTATTTTTGGGAGAAAGGTTTTGCAAGCCGTGGTGCCTTCCAGTTAGGTGACCTGATTTGCTCCCTCCCT
The DNA here is from genome assembly GCF_027579735.1 of Bombina bombina. Classification (NCBI taxonomy): domain Eukaryota; kingdom Metazoa; phylum Chordata; class Amphibia; order Anura; family Bombinatoridae; genus Bombina; species Bombina bombina. The sequence goes on along the minus strand of NC_069502.1, from coordinate 1,151,147,945 downwards.
TCATCCGTGTCCTAAAGCTTTGGTATTGGTTCCCACAAGTAAGGATGACGCCGTGGACCGGACACACCTATGTTGGAGAAAACAGAATTTATGTTTACCTGATAAATTACTTTCTCCAACGGTGTGTCCGGTCCACGGCCCGCCCTGGTTTTTTTAATCAGGTCTGATAATTTATTTTCTTTAACTACAGTCACCACGGTACCATATGGTTTCTCCTATGCAAATATTCCTCCTTAACGTCGGTCGAATGACTGGGGTAGGCGGAGCCTAGGAGGGATCATGTGACCAGCTTTGCTGGGCTCTTTGCCATTTCCTGTTGGGGAAGAGAATATCCCACAAGTAAGGATGACGCCGTGGACCGGACACACCGTTGGAGAAAGTAATTTATCAGGTAAACATAAATTCTGTTTTTACAGGTAAGTATTTAGCTTTAAATAGGATTAATTTATTTAATAAGAGTTAATTTATTTCGTTAGATTTAAATAATATTTAATTTAGGGGGGTGTTAGGGTTAGGGTTAGAGTTAGCTTTAGGGGTTAATACATTTATTAGAGTAGCGGTGAGGTCCGGTCGGCAGATTAGGGGTTAATAATTGAAGTTAGGTGTCGGCGATGTTAGGGAGGGCAGATTAGGGGTTAATACTATTTATTGTAGGGTTATTGAGGCGGCAGTGAGGCGGATTAGGGGTTAATAACTTTATTATAGTAGCGGTGAGGTCCGGTCGACAGATTAGGGGTTAATAATTGTAGGTAAGGTAGCAGCGACATTGGGGGGGCAGATTAGGGGTTAATAAATATAATATAGGGGTCGGCGGTGTTAGGGGCAGCAGATTAAGGGTACATAAGTATAACGTAGGTGGCGGCGGTGTGCGTTCGGCAGATTAGGGGTTAAAAAAATTTAATAGAGTGGCGTCGATGTGGGGGGACCTCGGTTTAGGGGTACATAGGTAGTTTATGGGTGTTAGTGTACTGTAGAGCACAGTAATTAAGAGCTTTATGAACCGGCGTTAGCCCAGAAAGCTCTTAACTCCTGGCTTTTTTCTGCGGCTGGAGTTTTGGCGTTAGATTTCTAACGCTCACTTCAGCCAAGACTCTAAATACCAGCGTTAGAAAGATCCCATTGAAAAGATAGGATACGCAAATGGCGTAGGGGGATCTGCGGTATGGAAAAGTCGGGGCTGGAAAGTGAGCGTTAGACCCTTTAATGACTGACTCTAAATACCAGCGGGTGGTAAAAACCAGCGTTAGGACCCCCTAACGCTGGTTTTGACGGCTAACGCAGAACTCTAAATCTAGGCATTAGGGTTTATTTTATAGGTAAGTATTTAGCTTTAAATAGGATTAATTTATTTAATAAGAGTTAATTTATTTTGTTAGATTTAAATTTAGTTTTAAATAGGAATAATTTAGTTAATATTATTAATATTATTTAGATTTATTTTAATAATAATTAAGTTAGGGGTGTTAGAGTTAGATAGGGTTAATATAGTTAATATATATAATATAATAACTATATTAACTATATTAACCCTAATATAATTAGGGTTAATAAAGTTAATATAGGTGGCGGCGGTGTAGGGGGGTCAGATTAGGGGTTAATACATTTAATATAGGTGGCGGCGGTGTAGGGGGATTAGATTACAGGTAAAAGAGCTGATTACTTTGGGACAATGCCCCGCAAAAGGCCCTTTTAAGGGCTGGTAATAGAGCTGGTTACTTTGGGGCAATGCCCCGCAAAAGGCCCTTTTCAGGGCTATTTGTAGGGTTAGACTTAGGTTTAGTGGTAGGGAAATTTTAGTATTTTAGGGGTTAATAAATTTAATATAGGTGGCGGCGGTATAGGGGGATTAGATTAGGGGTTAATACATTTAATATAGGTGGCGGCGGTGTAGGGGGATTAGATTAGGGGTTAATACATTTAATATAGGTGGCGGCGGTGTAGGGGGATTAGATTACAGGTAAAAGAGCTGATTACTTTGGGACAATGCCCCACAAAAGGCCCTTTTAAGGGCTGGTAATAGAGCTGGTTACTTTGGGGCAATGCCCCGCAAAAGGCCCTTTTCAGGGCTATTTGTAGGGTTAGACTTAGGTTTAGTGGTAGGGAAATTTTAGTATTTTAGGGGTTAATAAATTTAATATAGGTGGCGGCGGTATAGGGGGATTAGATTAGGGGTTAATAATTTTAATACAGGTGGCGACGGTGTAAGGGGGTCAGATTAGGGGTTATTACATATGATATAGGTGGCGTTGGTGTAGGGGGCTCACATTAGGGGTTAATATAGTTTAAATAGGTGGCGGCGGTGTAGGGGGATCATATTAGGGGTTAATATAGTTTAAATAGGTGGAGGCGGGGTAGGGGGTTCACATTAGGGGTTAATATAGTTTAAATAGGTTGCGGCGGTGTAGGGGGCTCACATTAGGGGTTAATATAGTTTAAATAGGTGGTGGCGGTGTAGGGGGATCATATTAGGGGTTAATATAGTTCAAATAGGTGGCGGCGGGGTAGGGGGCTCACATTAGGGGTTAATATAGTTTAAATAGGTGGCGGCGGTGTAGGGGGCTCACATTAGGGGTTAATATAGTTTAAATAGGTGGCGGCGGTGTAGGGGGATCACATTAGGGGGTTAGACATTTAATGTAGGTAGCGGCGGGGTCCGGGAGCGGCGGTTTAGGGGTTAAACACTTTATTATGGATCGCGGTTGACAGGTAGATAGACATTGCGCATGCGTTAGGTGTTAGGTTTTATTTTGCAGGTAGTTTAGGGAGTTATGGGGCTCCAATACTCAGCATAAGGCTTACTACGCCTGCAATTTGTGGCGAGGTGAAAATGAAGTTAGATTTTTCCATTTTCGCCACGTAAGTCCTTACGCTGTATATTGGATACCAAACTGCGCGGGTTTGGTATACCTGTCTATGGGCCAAAAAACTACGGCCGAAGGCAGAAATATACGAGTGTAACTTCTAGGTTACGCCGTATATAGGATACCCAACCCGCGCAAAATTTTGCGTCGCCGGCTTTTGCGGGGGACGATTTATATCGGATCGGGCCCATGATTGGGAAGAATTCCTGATATGTATAAAAGCGGCATTAGCCTTTTTAATGGGAGAAATATATGCAGTTATTGGACACAACCTATTGTTTGCTATTTTCTTTGAACTCTACTAAATTGTCCCCTAAGGTTATAATTATTAGGTTTAAAGATATACAGATGAGAGATTAGATTTTTGTGGCTATTAGAAAGATAAAAACAACTTTTCCAGAGAAATGTACCAATGTTAATCTGTTAAATAAAAGAGAAAAACTGAAATCATAAAACAAAGTTCTCTGCAACTATAACATTGTTGCAAACACTGCTGCCATAAAGTGCCAAAGACACGTGCACACTCCTGAGCTCCTATGAGCCTACCTAGGTTTACTCTTCAACAAAGTATACCAACAGAACAAAACAATAATACAAACGTATGTTCTATATTAATTTTGACTTTGCTGTTGATTTAAAATGTTTCATACAAGTCACCACTGACTGTCTATGCAGGCGAGATATTTGAATGCTGGTGTACAGAGCACTTGCAGCATATGTGCGTATGCCACTGAAACAATAATAACGTTTACTTCTCAATCACCACGTTGTAGATGTTTATGGCAAATAAACATGCTTTTGCTTGCACATTAGCGTTAATTCAGACTACAAATGAACTATTACAAATCAAATATGATTTAATGTCAAAATCATGTAGCATTTCACATTTGCTTTATTTACCAAGAAATTTGCAGACCTAATTGGCCTAGATCCAGTAAAACTCGTTCCTGAAAAAATGTCTTTCTGAAAAAAAATCGCCACCATATAGCACCTTGAAATTGCGGAATTTATAAAGATTTGTAAACACCCCTCGTCCCAACAGTAGTTAGTTGCAAGTTCAGTTCCATAACAATCTGTAGAGCTGCATTTACCTTGTAACCCTTCATTTCTTGTTGCATAGAACAAGTTGCACAGTGAAAGTTATGTCTATTTCCAGTCCTCCTGTATCATGTGACAGCCATCAGCCAATCACAAATGCATATACGTATATTCTGTGAATTCTTGCACATGCTCAGTAGGAGCTGTTGACTCAAAAAGTGTAAATATAAAAAGACTGTGCACTTTTCTTAATGGAAGTAAATTAGAAAGTTGTTTAAAACTGAGTGCTCTATCTGGATTGCGAAAGTTTAATTTTGACTTGAGTATCACTTTAAAATAAAAAATTGTGTGCTGAAAAATAGCCCACTCTAACATATGCACAAAAGAATACTTGAAAACAGTTAAAGAAAATTAAAAATAAATAAAACATGGCAACATGGTCAGATTTGAAGGGACAGTTTACCCTACATTCCTCTACCCTTTAATCTGTTCCCAATGATCAATTTTACCTGCTGGAGTGTGTGAAGTTGTTTACAAATAGCTTCTTTACCTTATAACGGCCTTTGACATAGCTGATTTTGCCTGTGGTATCCCTACAGTTTCTATACATATGTATAGGCTATAGAAAACCTGTGTAAACAAAGCCAGCAGAAGAAATTACACTCCCATTGGGGGTTAGGAGAGATAAGTAATAAAATGTTTTGTTTTGTTTTTTTTCAATTCTTCTAAGGGCTCGATGATTGAAAGCTCTCTGGGCTGGCGAGATTATTAAAGAATGCTCGCCAGTCCTTCTATTTCCCATGTGGAATGATCTAAAGCCATTTTTTACCCTGAAAACAGGGTGTCTCGCTAAGGGGCGTATACTGCATTTTCATATGAAATGTGCACAGCAAAATTCGTATTTTAAACATTATACAAAACAAATATTTGAACCATTCACACAAAAATAAGCAGGGGAAAATTGTATTGTTAAGGTGCATCAAAAAATCGTAACAAAAATCTTCACCAAAAATCGTATGTTAACAAAAACGTAAAATTAGTATCTAATTTACAAAGGAATCAAATCAAATCAAATTAAATATTCACAGTGTAAATCGTAATTGTAGTACACTGAATGTGCAAAAATCACACAGAAATTTGAATTTATAAATACAAAATGCAAAGCGTAATTGTTGTTTTTTCGTAAAATGGGCTGAACATGGGCGTTCCATGGGCGTATATGACAATGTCTCACTAATCCCAGTGTAATTCTATAAAGATTTTCGCACTGCAGATATCATTTTTTTCTCGCCAACTAAAAGGTGGCGAGCTTTTGTCAAAACAATATGAACACTTATAACCCCAATAGAAAAACAAATGCATACGAACATATAGGCGAATGTAAGATGCTATAAGCAGAAAGCAGCGTAATGTGAGTTATATTGGCTGCAGGATTTTAATTTTAAAGTGCTCCCCCTGCTCTCTGCTAACTTCGCACTAAGGAGCGAAGTTTCCCTATCCAGCGAGCTCCATTACTTTTAATAGGAGCCATCTCGCAACTCGCAGGGACTGCCCCTTTTTTACGATCATTGCACTGGGGCAGCCCTGCGAGTGTCAGCGAGAAAAAGAAGGTTTGAGCTGGCGAACAATATATCATCAAGTCCTAAGTGTTGGGCTTTGATATACATAAAAGACAATTGGGGAGTGACCAGCGCCAAACCAATGATACAACAAACTCCCACTAGAAAATAGGGATCTCTCAAAGGCCCTATATGAGAAGGTGCTGTAAAAAAGTGGATTTTACTAGGGAGCGCTACAAGAATAAGCTAAAGTGTAACATACAGTATATGAACAGGTGACTATGTTATAAAATAATAATCTAATAATAAACTTAATATTAAGATTATTATTTTATAACATAGTCACCTGTTCATATATGTTACACTTTAGCTTATTCTTGTAGTGCTCCCTAGTCAAATATACTTTTTTATAGCTTTGATATACATACAGAGATAATATAGTGTAGTGTAGTGTGTGTGTGTATAGAACGTAATAAACTAAGGAGATCTGATTTCCCTGCAAGATCAATCCATTTTAATAGCACAGCTATTTCATATACACATCATATATAAAAATAAACCTAAAGAAACAAATTTTCATATATTTTATACTCTGCAACTAGTATAAGTCATTGGAAACGCATTAAGGTAAAAACAATTTTACTGAACCCTGTCCCTTTAATATATCGAGACTTGATGGGGAAACGAGATACTTCACAGGGGCTATAGAGTCTTTATGAACTGCAAATGCTTGAACAAGGTTAGGTGAAAACCCAAGACCACAACACTAGAAGGCCTAGAATGTCTACAGCCCTTTGTTCCCATCTGCGAGGATAATATTAAACGTTAATGATTCAGATAGAGCACCTGTTTGTTTTTCAATATTTGCAATTATTGATTAAAAAAGCACAATTTCTCATGCGGTGAGATGTACTTATGAAATCAATAACACTACGGGTTTCTATTAAAAGGAATTGGCCCCACTGCAACTTATTTCATCTTCTAAAATGGGATTCTGACAGTTCTCAAACTGTAAACTATGAAACTGCTCCACTATAATAATGTAGCCCCAAAAATGTTGTGCAAACGGGGTATTGTCTTCATGAACAGGCTTTCAAAAAGAACCAAGCCCTTGAGACAAGGCTTTCATGACAGGGATATCAATAGAGTAGCCACAAAACTAAAAACCGTATTGTTATAAATGTTTGATATCCCAGTCATGAAGGCGGGGTTCCTTTTAAAAGCTTTGTCACTACTAAGGCACAATCCCATTTGAAAGCTGCATGTACTGAAAGTGATACTCATGACAATGCAGGTGGGAATTAGAAACAAACATTTACAGAAAGTGATTGCTCCACAATTTCTAGATATTGGGGTTCTGATCTCACTTTTCCTGAAGATTCCCTTAGCTTTTCAGGATATCACGTATTAAATACATAAACATTGTGAAATTGTCTCCTGCCCACAGCAGTTGAAGCTGAAATAAAATGTGCCCTTTTTTGGACAAATTCCTGAAGAAAAAGAAAATGAGCCAATAAATCATGGTTGACCCCTATATTTGGGAAGGGAGATGCGAAGAGAAGCAACTTCTTTGGATGGCTGTATTTTTTAAGCATGTATGTAATTAAAGGAACTTTACATACAATAGAACTGCATAATCAACATATTTCATTTAAAATGAGCAGTAGATTTTTTTTTTTTTTCTGGTCAATTTCAAAATGTAATCCATTTCCCTACCCCCGTATCATGCCACAGTGACCGGCCAATCACAGACTCCTATATGAAAAAACTGTGAGCTTTTGCACATGCTCAGTAGTAGCTGGTGACTCAAAGTGTTTATATAAAAAGACAGAATTTTTTTTAATAATGGAAGTAAAAAAATGTTTTATTATTGAATGCTCTGAATCCTAAAAGTTTAATTTTGACTTTAATGTCCCTTTAAATACATTAACAATTAACACTAAGAAAGAACCAATAAGTGAGTATGCTTCAACAAAAGACAGGACATCTTCTTTAGACATTCTTTGAAATACTGAATGGAGACATAATATAATTATACCCCTGTATCTAGTTTTATACATTTTTCACATTACTTTCAGTTCATTTACCCTCAGGTTATGACATTAAAAGCTATAATAAAAAAGAAACGCCTGCACTCTTGCCCAAAGTAAAAACAGCCTTTATTCAGACATCAGAGAGGTGTTGCGCTAGTCTGCTTAAAGGGACGTTATATACTTGTATTTTTTTCTTTCTATGAAAGGGCTAAATTATCTATAGCTCTCTGCTCTGGCAACATTATCCAACAAGTCTCATTAGTAGATGAGATGATAAAAAATGATAGATGTTGCCAGATTTCTCTCCATGCTGGCAAGTTTTTTTTAATCAGTCCCTAAAAGTGAATGTTTCAAACCTTATTATGGAGCTTAAAGCTATGAACAATGTGTGTTCCTATGCTGAATAAACTAACTTTTTTTCTGTTGGAGTTGTCCCTGTGAACCAGTGAGCAATAGAGCCCCAGGACTCAGTTGTAGGTAATCATCACTTCCTGTTAATTTAAACAGGTTGACCCTTTTTAAAGGGCTGATATTAGAAAGGGATATATTCATTTTTAGCCACATTTTATATTATTTTAAATATATTGGTAAATGCTTTTTTCATCTAAACTGTATTACAAGAAATACCATTTTTAGATTATGTTTTTGGAGGGTAAGGTAGGTAGGTAGGTGTCTAGCGCTTTATCTGGCAGGAAATAGTGCTGCCATTTAGTGCTCTTGCAGATGGATAACATTATAGCAAAATGGTTGCCATATAATGCTTCAGACACGCTCATACGCCTGAATTTATGGCTCTGTTTTTCAACAAAAGATTTCAAGAGAACAAAGATGAATTGATCATAGAAAAACATTAAACAGTTGATGAAAGAAAATTGGGTTTCATGTCCCTTTAAGAAGACATTTAAAAAGGACCGTAAACATCTTGATAATTTAATTTAAAATCTTTAGTTCTGTGTAGTAAAATAACTGCAATTTATTTTCATCATTTATTTTGCCTACCTAATCTACAATTTAGCTCTGGAAATAGTAGATTTTCTCATTCTCAGAACTGGAAATGAACATTGCAGACATCTCAAGGCTAACATGTTACATATATGTATAAAACATGAAAATAAGGTAATTACAATAAACTGCTAGCACTCAAATAAATACATATAATACAAAACAACAAAAGTGCAAATAAGCAAGGATATGTGAAAGGAAACTCAAAATAGGCAGAAAATCTGCCTCAGGTGCTTGATTGTAGAGGACCACAGGAAGAAAAAATAGGCAAATATAGTGAAGTATGTATGGATAAAGTAATCCAATCCCACAGGGAACAATACTCACATTGGAGAGAGCTATAACTAAGCTCTTAGGGGCTGATTTATCAAGCTGCGCCGGACAGGGGCGCATATACGAGACCGGAGAGATTGAAATTTGCAACCTTAGGTTAGGAAAACAGCAGTCTGATGACCGCTGCTTGTTAAATATGGACTGCAGGTTCTCTAGTGAGAACCTGCAGTCGTAGGGGGTCGAAAGGCTTGCAAATCCTTTGATATATCGACCCCTTAGTGATGTTGCAGGTAGGTATAAAGTCCCACGGCTCACAAGGATACTCCCAGGATGTAGTAGTTAAAGTATTTTATTAAAAGCTAGGACAGAAAAACAAACTGTATTAGTCAGATACTGAGTGGGCATAAGACAAACCGGAAAAAGCAAACAGCCAAACTGCTTTACAATTTGCAATCATCCAGAAGCCCTTAAAGGGACATGAAACCCAAATTTTTCTTTCATGATTTAGAAAGAGCATACAATTATAAACAACTTTCTAATTTACTTCTATTATCTACTTTGCTTCATTCTCTTGATATTCTTTGCTGAAAAGCATATCTAGATATGCTTAGCAGCTGCTGATTGGTAGCTGCACATAGATGCCTCCTGTGATTGGTTCACCTTGTGCATTGCTATTTCTTCATTAAAGTATATCTAAAGAATTAAGGAAATTAGGTAATAGAAGTAAATCGGAATGTTGTTTAAAGTTGTATTCTCTACCTTAATCATGAAAGAAAATGTTTGGGTATAGTGTCCCTTTAAGTTCTGACTGTGTGGTAATACAAATGTGTGTATATGTCCACAAAAATCCAACGCACGTTTCACTGGTCTACTGCCAGCATTTTCAAGCTGGCATTAGACCAATGAAATGTGGTTGGATTTTTGTGGACATATACAGACATTTGTATTATACCCATTCAGCATCTGAGTAATACAGTCTGTTTTTCTGTCCTTGTTTTTAATAAAATACTTTAACTACTACATCCTGGGAGTATCCTTGTAAGCCGTGGGACTTTATACCTACCTGCAACATCACTAAGGGGTCAATTTATCAAAGGATTTGCAAGCCTTTCTACCCCGTACAACTGCAGGTTCTCACAAGAGAACCTGCAGACCGTATTTAACAAGCAGTGATCATCAGACTGCAACATCATTGGAGAGAGCTTAGTTATAGCTCTCTCCAATGTGAGTATTGTTCCCTGTGGGATTGGATTAGTTGATCCATACATACCTCACTATATTTGCCTTTTTTCCTTCCATGCATATCTTCCTGTGATCCTCTACAATCAAACACCTGAGCCTATTTAGACTAAGTTACATATATTTCTCTAAAGAGGAGACATTTTTATAGTACAATGCCCCTTTGAATTTGTTTATTTTTGTATATACAACATACTTTTTGTATTGATTGGACAGGTAATAAATAAGAGCCCATGTTTTTGTCTCCTCTGTTCATGCAATCATCGTTTATGATAGCTGCGTACGTGGCATTAAACATTTAAAGTAAAACATGGCTACATATCTCCTTACCAACTTCCCCCTGGCAGATATCTGAACGTGTGGCTCCAGAAACAATAAACTGAGGACTTGGACAGATATCCTGCAAGAAGCACATGACAGAAAATAACACATTAGTACTCAACAATACATTTTTAGGAGCTTAGTATCACCAGGGCAGCATGGACCATACCATTTAGCCAATTTGGCATAATACAAACCCTGGGGACCTCACTGAATTTAGCAAAATAAATAATAAAATATATATAATAAAATGAATAAATATTACAAGATATAAACCTTCATGTAATATTTTTTTTTAAATTTTATTAAAATATTCTTATCATTTCAGCTTGTGGAGAAAGAACAGATAAAACCCAACATATGCAGACATCCCAACCTGCAAAAACTCATTTCAGGGAGGTGGCTTCTCCCGCTACTGCGCCGCCACCCCCCCCCTAGTTATATATTGGACAGTGGACACCTTGAAACCCTAAATAAGATAGAGACTTATCATTAAAGTAGCTTCCCACTAAAGTCACATTAAAAAAAGTAGCTTTATTGCACAACCACATACAACAAACCTATTTTCTAGTGACCGTACGCTTGTTGAATGCTTAAATATTTTAGAATACAAAGTTTAATTACGTGCAGTAAATAAGGTAGTATTTGTTTTTTATTTTATTAAAATCAGTGGGGGCTTTTTGGTTACTGATGCATGCTTTGAGGGTTCTATAACGTCCCAGCAACAAAAGGCATTCCTTAAAGAAGCACTTTTCCGGATTTGGGCCACATTGGATCATGGTACTTGGAGTTTCAGGGAGATTGCACTCCATTTGCTGGCATCAGGGAGCCGCTATTACAATCAGGGAGACTCCCTGAACTTCAGGGAGAGTTGGGATGTCTGCATATGTCTTAATGATTATTTTCTTTCCTGTATTCAGTATATAACTTATACATATATATATATATTACACAGTATATATATATATAAGTTCCCAGTGAGTGATTTGTATATGTAATTTCATTACTGAGCTATGAGACTATTAGTAAGTATGTGTGTGTTCATTACTGTATAACTTCTTGTGTGTATATAAAGATGTCACTGTAGACAGCTGATAATACATAATCAATAAACAATCTTTGCTGTTATATACATGTAGTAATTGCCTAATTGTTATATGCAAACAGCAAGTTTGCAAGATAAAAGTGATTTAGGAGAGGTGTCTGCTTATGTAATTTATGGGGGAAGGACAGTATTATTATTATTATTATCGGTTATTTGTAGAGCGCCAACAGATTCCGCAGCGCTAATTTAAAACAAAGAAAAGTTAAAACAAAGTAAATAAGAAATAGGACTAAAGAAAGTTATCATTTGTGGAACAGTGGTTGTAAAAGTAATTCAGTCATAGAAATAATTAAAATGACCTATTACCTAAAAGAACCTATTATTCCATGTCCGGACTCAACAAGTATAAACTGTTTGTCTTTTCTCCAGGACCATATCCTTCCTCCCTAAGACCTTAATTAAACAAATAAAACTGCTGCCCATAACTTAAACATGTTTGCTCAAAACCACATAAATAAAATTGCTGCCCAAGGCAAGCAAATAAAAGTGTTGCCCAAGAGTATTACATCTGTAGCTGGTGCTTTATTGTTTTTTGAACATATGTTAGCAGAGAGATAAAGCTTTCAGTCCAATTTTCTAGAGGGTCCTTAAAGGGATAAGAAACCTTTTTTTATTTCATGATTCAGATAGAGCATGCAATTTTACCCAAACTTTCTAATTTACTCCTATTATTAACATTTCTTCATTCTCTTGCTATCTTTATTTGAAAGAGCAGGAATGTAAACTTAGGAGCCAGCCTATTTTAGTTCAGAACCCTAGGTAGCGCTTGCTAGCCACCAATCAGCAGGTGCTACCCAGGTGCTGAATTAACAATGAGCAGGCTCATAAGCTTACATTCCAGCTTTTCAAATAAAGATACCAAGAGAACAAAAAAAAATAATAAAACGAGTAAATTAGAAAGTTGCTTAAAATTGCATGCTCTATCTGAATCATGAAAGAAAAAATTTGGGTTTCATATCCTTTTAATCACACACAATCAAATATATGGATTAAAAAAAATACAAACTTTGGGAAGCACTGGGCTGGATTACTAGTAAGATATGGATCTGAAGAGATTTAAAATTAAAGTGATGGTAAACGTTACGTTTTAAAACCGGGTTGGGAATCCAAGTGATATTTTAGAGGGACATTATTTGATCACTTCTAATAAAGATGTTCTGTACTTACTTTTTAATCTAGCTTTGCTATTCTAATAACCCGCACTCTGGCTGCCCACTTCAAAACTCTATTTTTGTGATCTAATGATTTGTGAATTAATGGTTCAAACTGTTCTATAATCAGTGGGAGAAGAATAACTAAAACAATTGTTAACTCTGATACTAAAGTATCTCCATTTTTTGGTAAACTTAAAAATGGTACCTGTCCCTGCCTAGGGTGCCCTCATTGTAATAGTGTTATCAAGGGTGGAGAGATCTGTCATCCCTACTCAGGCTGTAAATTTAAAATACCTGGTTATTATACCTGCAATTCATTGTATGTAGTGTATGCCCTCAATTTTTTACAAATGGGTCACCAGGTGAGACAATTACACTTTATGGTGTTAGATCAAGCCTAGGGGGGGAGATAGACAAAGGGACCTTCTTTACAAAGAGGCTAAATGGATATGGAAATTGGATACGTTATATCCTAAAGGTATGAATAGAGAGTTTGATCTTAACCCAATCCTGTAGACTTTTTATGTATATAATATAGGTTTCCACAGATTTGTATGCAAATTTAAATTAATTTAAATAGATTATTATATTCCAATACTAGATTGTGATATTTGTATAGTGGCTGTGCTATTTTGCTTCCTTTTCACATTGTTTTTAATCTTGGTCCTCTGGGACACTCCAAAAGGGCAAATATACGGTTAATATGTTGTTTTTCTTGGTTCACGTTGCTGTCTAGTCTACCTAATAAAGGTTATTTCACTTTTCCATACCTGAGTGCAACATTTCTTTGGACACTTGTTCTATAATCATTGCTCTAGCTACAAAAAAAGTGCCATGTGGTTAGAACGATGATTGGAGAACAGTTCAAGCCATTAGCTCACCTCCAAAAAAATAGTTTTTAAGTGGGTGGACGGAGCGTAGGGTATTAGAATAGCATTGTTAGATTAAAAAGTAACTTACAGCTCATCTTCATTAAAAGGGATTAGTTAAAGTCCCTGTAAGATATGGCTTAGTTTCCAGACCTGTAAAACATGTAAAGTGTACTTTTACATCTATAAATAATTTATAAATCAGCAATTAAGCACTGCATTGCAAAATATTTGCATACAAAATAACTTTAAGTGTTTAAACTGTTTTGTAACCAAAGTTTTGCATTATTTTACATTACAGGGGCATACTTCTTTAAAAGGTTATAAAGTATATTTAGGGACAAATGTGAATTATACTGTATATCTTAATTTATGTAGTGAGAAGTGTCTAACATTACAGTGTAAAGCCCTAGGGCAGGCCCAAATTGCCCACTCAATGGGATCCTTAGCTCCGCCCATCGGCTGGGTTCCTTATCTCCACCCACCCAGGGTCGGTGCTTGTATTAAGGCCCTGGGTAGGCAAATTAAGAGTATTATATTTATAAAAAAAATTCTACATGATTTCTACATGACCGCTAGTGCCAAATGCTGTCTAAATTGGTCTTTTTTTGTAAAAATTATTTTTCTCTAGAGCGCCCCCACAATGTGCTGCTCCCCCCATTCTGCTCTCCTCCTGTAAGCACAGTGCAATGGTTCAGTCATGTTCCTTATAACACAGCTTAATCGATGTTGCGCTCGCAGGTGCTAGTTACAGCTTAGGAGGTGGGAATCTTAAAAACGTTTTCACTGCCCTCTCACTTCAGTCTGCCCTGTGGCATGCAGAGGGACCGCAGCAGTCAGACTTGTGTCACCTTATCTGTAAGGTAAATAAGCTTCATTCTTACTTCTTTATGTTTTAATTCTCTGGATTTTTAACCCCTGGGCAGCCGTACTATATATTGCAAATTTGCAATATTCTCTGGCAGTGAGTGGGAGATATGCCCCTCCCATGCCTGATCCATCTGCTGCCTCAGCTAGAAACATGGTTCCTACAGAGTAGAAACAAATAAATAAAATTACAAGTTAGAAGTGAAGAAGAGGGGCCATTTGGCTTCTTTGGTTAAAGATAAACTGAACTGCAGGAGGAATTGACAGCAAAACCTAGCAAGAACTTTCAAATGCTTCTACTGCAGAGGAGGGGCAAAGTCTACAGTTGTGGAGCAGAATCAGAGGGTTCCATTTATTAAGCAGGGGATGATGCTTCTGAGGCCCATCGTTTCAGGGTCACAGCAGTCATGAAGAAGCCACCATCTAGGTGGCGGATTAAAATCATCCCAATACGATACGATGATTGACAGCCCCTGCTAGTGGCCAATTGGCTGCCAGTGAACAGGGGCTGCATAGTACAAGCATTTTATTATTATTATTGGCTATTTGTAGAGCGCCAACAGATTCTGCATTTCACCAGAAATGCTTGTGCAATGTTAAATGCGGACTCACTATAGCAAATCATATGATAAATATACCCCAAATATTCAGAAGGGCATTGTGCACTTATAAATTATACTGAATTTATATTATTATCATTTATATGCAAGAAGGTTTGCAGTAATTTATCAGTCCCGAAGCCCTCACTGTCAGCCAAGGATTTGTTTTTTATTTGTAAAGTTTATTTCCCTCTCTTTTGATTAATGATTTATTGAATGTTTTATATATATTTTTTTTAGCATGTGTTACACTGCACCTATAAAATATAGAGCTGTGGTAAAACGTTTGAACAGTAGTTTCCCCTTGATAAACAGTTTTCCATATACTGTATACACATTCTCATACATATGTGTCTGTATATATATGTAATTATAAGTATATGTGTGTATATATATATATATATATATATATACAGTATATATATATATATATATATATATATATATATATATTTACATACACAAACACATATCCATACATGTAAATAAATACATATATACTCACTTATACATCTATACATAAACATATACACTTATACACATACACTCACTTATTCATACATACACACACTCACACACAAACTTATATACATATTCACACACACAGACACACACTTATACACATATTCACACACCTAAACAAACATACAAACACACACATACACATACACACACAGACACACACTTATAAACAAACATACATACACACACATGCTTATGCACACACACACATACACATACACACACCACTTATACACATATTCACACACATAAATAAATAAACATACAAACATACACACACTTACATACATGCACATACTTATATACACACACATGTACATACACTTACATATATAAAATAAGTGTGCACATCTAGGTATGTGCTTTATTATGTAATTGTGTAGGTCTTTGACTGCTCTACTTTTAACGATGGGACCATATGTGCCCCCCCCCCATATATGGTTCTTGGGGACGCCTGTGCTGATTGGCTGTGTAATGCAGAGCCACAACTGATTTGTTCTGTTAAAACTGAAATATGCATGGGTACATTTCAATTTGAAATAGAAGCATTTTTGCGACATTTTTCCATTAGCAAAAACACTTCTTGTAAAAGTTTTACAGTTTTTCAGCGGCATACACACATATGCTGTGAGGGCCTGTGCCTTGATTGGCAGCTTTTTCCATATATATCAGTATATTATATTTGTCATTTTTGGGTATATGGGCAAAATTCCCAGGCCTATTTGTGGTCCCAGTCAGGCCCTACCCTAGGGAGAACATTATTCAGTCTATTGTGAAGTCGCTTTTGTTATGTTTTAAAAAGAAATCAAACAATGTAAATACCACTGTTTAATGACTCGTTAGTCACCCTGTGCAGCCAACAATTCACATTCTTTATAGCCTTTCATAGTAACAAATAAACCTTCCGTAAACAATTCAAATAATGTCATTAAAGGGAAACTAAATCCTCAGTTCAGAATCGAATAGAATAGTAACTGCCTACACCACCTGGACAGTCATTTTTCCATACTAGCATAGTCACTCCATAATATCTGCATGGGAACCTACACAGCATATTCTGGTAATGTCATACTTACATATGGTGGTATGGCCTCTGATTGGCTGTACCACTAAAGCTCTAAAAAGTGTAAAAAAAAGTCTCACAGCTAAGGACTACAATAGATTGCAGGTAAGTAGTGACATTAGCAAAAACAACTTATATATATTTATATTTATTTTTAAATGTTCCTTTAAGTATTTACTAGTAAAGGAGCTGTGATAGTAAATATTGGTAAAAAACAACAACAACCAAACAGTATTAAAGAGATATTAAGACAATACTATAATCTGACATATTTAACACAAGAAATAAAGTTTAATTTATTAAAAGTCGAAGTCCAGTTGCCAGAATTGGAGATTAAGACGAAATGCAATTTTCAACCTGATGTAAAAATAGAAAATATTTCATATAATAACATATTAAAAAGAGTATCTAAAAGTACTGGTTGATATATTTATACTTAAATTAATTTTAAACACAATATAGATATTTTATGCTATAGTAGGATTTTGAAAATAAAAAGCTTGCATGTTAATATGATGTTTACTTTTAAAATAGTTTTCAGCTTCAAATCATGCTTCTAGCTCCCCAATCTTTGGAACTTAGGTATCCAATCAGGAGGAGGGAGTGTGGACATGCAGTTGTAAATTGTCACTAATACATGACATCAACAGAGCTCCAAACAGCACATTACCATGCATGATAAAAGATTGTAGAGCTTACCTCAAAGGGACATTAACCACTTTGAGATGGTATTATAAAATGATACATTAATGTGTGTATGTATATATATATATATAAATAAATATATATATATATATATATATATATATATATATATATATATATATAAAAATATATAAAAGAAAATCCACAATTTTAAGAGCTAAATAATATGAAAAGGGGGGTAAATAAATTCTGAAAGTATGTAACAAAGTGGTTATACTACCCATAATTAAACACTTTGGGTTAGATGACCAGTGGAGCGCTATTTTAACGTGCACCCATAAGGACCAGCTATTACAAGTGGCTGATTAATGCTCCCGCGAGCTAACAGGAGCACTTTGCACTTAGCGCAATTAACCAGAGGTCAGACCCTTTGCATAAACGTCACGGCCCGGGGGAAACAAGGATTCGTTCTTTTAAGAATCTTCATCTATCAATCAATTTGACAAAATGCCGGGCGGGAGAGCTGTGCTTATTGTCAGAGTGCTCAAAAAGTTACATTTTTAAAAAAATACTGAAATATAACAAAATTGATAAATTAAACCCACCCTCATTTTGCAAAGTCTATCCAATGCCGTGGGGCGGTTGTGTTGAGTTGACATTCACCTTAAAGTAAAAACAATTAGCATCTTTATTTTTTTTGTTTAATAACTACACAAAGCAGTTATAAGGGGTTAAAGTGAGGGGATGTGGGATATTAGAAAAAAATGGCACCAAAAAGTACCTTTACATTGAATTCCATGGGGACTGTGTTTTTACTTTAAATATATATGTACTTATATAATTATATATACGTATATACACATAATAACACATAAATATATACGTTTATACACATAATAACACATAAATATATATGTACTTATATAATTATATATACGTATATACACATAATAACACATAAATATATATGTATATACACATAATAACACATAAATATATATGTATATACACATAATAACACTTAAATATATACGTATATACACATAATAACACATAAATATATATGTATATACACATAATAACACATAAATATATATGTATATACACATAATAACACATAAATATATATGTATATACACATAGTAACACATAAATATATATGTATATACACATAGTAACACATAAATATATATGTATATACACATAATAACACATAAATATATATATGTATATACACATAATAACACATAAATATATATGTATATACACATAATAACACATAAATATATATGTATATATTCATATAAATATATATTTTTAATTTGCTGCCCAACGCTGCGCTACCTCCCCCTGCACTGTGCTAGGTTCTTTGCCTCAAAAAATGAGAATGAGACTCCCATTGGAGCCTATGGAAGCGCTCTCTCTTGAGCGCAAAGCTTTCAGGCAAACGCGTGCCCGCAAGTGTAATAAATTGATAACTAATAGCTTTGTTAGCTCTATTTTGCCATTAAAAATAGCTGCTTTTGTCTTTTGTATCCCTATCTATACTGAAAATGTCAATACTTAGGAACTGACTATAGAAAATCTATGTAAACATAATCAGGAGAATAAATTATACTCCCAATGCGAGATAACACAAGCAGGCATTATGTGTGTGTGTGTATTTGTGTATAAAGGGTGATACAGTATGGAAAATTAATCTCCCTGCAAGCACAGCCCATTTTAAAGGGTTGTGGTTTCAAAGTTCCTATACAAAAATAAACCTAAAGAAACACTTTCTCATACATTTTGTATTCTTCAGCTGGTATAACAAGTCATTTGAAACACATTAAGGGAATCCAGTTTTAGACTATTTAGGGGCCGATTTATCAAGGCCCAAATGCAGGTAAATGTATATGTTTCCGCGCAAACCTTCAGATAATGTCCATCTGCACATTGTTAAATCGGCCCCTTAAAGAGCTTATTTTATAGGTGTATTCTTTGGTAGTTCCTGTTGTCTGCTTACTACACCAGTCAGCCATGCACGAGTAGCATAGAAAACTGTAAGAAGAATACTCGTAATGTGTTAATTTTGATAGAAAACTAATTGGCCACTTCTGCATGCTAATCAAAGAGTTAAACCACTTGGATGGACTGGGCTGCAATGGTATGAAATTATAAAATGACAATAAAACAAAAAAGAAGTTATTTTAAGGAATTATTGCTAATATTACTTCATTAAAAATTGCAGAATGCACACTTAAAGTGAATGTAAAGTTTAAAGGGCCATGATACCCACATGTTGAAATACTTGAAAATGATGCAGCATATATGTAAAAAGCTGACTAAAAATATCACCTGAACATCTCTATGTAAAAAAGGAAGATATTTTACCTCAAAAGTTCCTCAGTAGCCACATCCCATTGTAAAGGACTTCTAAGCAGCAAATCAGTTTGTCTGTCCCGGGACAGTTAAGGGATTGAGCCTTGTGCACTCTCATGTTATTTCCCTATTCAGTTTAAGTAACTATGAAATCTCATGAGAGTTAAGTGAAATCTCATGGGATCACAGTAAATGAGTTTATGACCTCAGCCCTGCTGATGCTGATTGGCTGCTGTTCATTTCTTCATATATTATTTTTTTTTACCTGCAGCTGAGCAACAGCTGAGTATAACTTTTTACACAGAAGCTGAGCTGAGGAAATTGTAAGGTAAAAAATCTTCCTTTTTTACATATAGATGCTCAGGTGATTTTTTCATGTCAGCTTTTTACAGTTATGCTGCATTCACAGAGGCTGGTAAGACACTGGCCATGATATTCCCGAGTAGCACATACAGTGGGGGGTAGTTATCAATGTGTCAACTTTCCTGCCTTCGCCGGCCCAATATGCCTGCCTAAGCTCGCCTACCATTGCCGCCGCGGACCTGAAAAAATTTGCCTAAGTTATCAATAAATCTGTCAAAAAGCCGCGCACCAAGTACGGGGCGATGAGCAGCGGATTGTGAGAGTTATCACTCATCCGATCTCGCTGCTCTTCGGCTTTTTTACAGCTTTATTGCTAGCCTGTCACTAAGCACCCACACTAAACTACACTGTTCTAACCCCTATACCGGCGCCCCCGGAGCCCCCCGCAACTCAATAAAGTTACTAACCCCTAAACCGCTGCTCCTACACCCCGCCGCAACTCTTATAAATGTATTAACCCCTAAACCGCCGCTCCCGGACACTGCCGCAACCTACATTATACCTAGTAACCCCTATCCTGCCCCCCCTATACCGCCGCCTTCTATAATAAAGTTATTAACCCCTATCCTGCTGATCCCGCACCTCGCCGCAACTAAATAAATAGTTTAACCCCTAAACCGCCGCTCCCGGACCCCGCCGCAACCTATATTAAACTTATTAACCCCTAATCTGCCCCCCCTACACCGTCACCACCTATAATACATTTATTAACCCCTATCCTGCCCCCCCTACACCGCCGCCACTGTAATAAATTTATTAACCCCTAAACCTAAGTCTAACACTAACCCTAACAACCCCCCTAACTTAAATATTAATTAAATAAATCTAAATAATATTTCTACTATTAACTAAATTAATCATATTTAAAACTAAATACTTACCTGTAAAATAAACCATAATATAGCTACAATATAAATAATAATTACATTGTAGCTATCTTAGGATTTATTTTTATTTTACAGGTAACTTTCAATTTATTTTAACTAGGTACAATAGCTATTAAATAGTTATTAACTATTTAATAGCTACCTAGCTAAAATAAAGAGACATTTAAAACTAACCTAAGTTACAATTACACCTAACACTACACTATCATTAAATAAATTATTCCTATTTAAAACTAAATACTTACCTGTAAAATAAACCCTAATATAGCTACAATATAAATAATAATTATATTGTAGCTATTTTAGGATTTATATTTATTTTACAGGTAACTTTGAATTTATTTTAGCTAGTTAGAATAGTTATTAAATAGTTATTAACTATTTAATAACTACCTAGCTAAAAGAAATACAAAATTACCTGTAAAATAAATCCTAACCTAAGTTACAATTAAACCTAACACTACACTATCATTACAATAATTAAATAAATTAACTACAAATAACTACAATTAAATACAATTACATAAACTAACTAAAGTACAAAAAAATAAAAAAAAGCTAAGTTACAAAAAATAAAAAAAATAAGTTACAAACATTTAAAAAATATTACAACAATTTTAAGCTAATTACACCTAATCTAAGCCCCCTAATAAAATAACAAAGCCCCCCAAAATAAAAAAATTCCCTACCCTATTCTACATTAAAAAAGTTCAAAGCTCTTTTACCTTACCAGCCCTTAAAAGGGCCTTTTGTGGGGCATGCCCCAAAGAAAACTGCTCTTTTGCCTGTAAAAGAAAAATACAACCCCCCCAACATTAAAACCCACCACCCACATACCCCTAATCTAACCCAAACCCCCCTTAAAATAACCTAACACTACCCCCCTGAAGATCATCCTACCTTGAGTCGTCTTCACTCAGCCGAGCCACCGATGGAACCGAAGAGGAGATCCGGAGCGGCAGAAGTGATCCTCCAAGGGGCGCTGAAGAAGTCTTCCATCCAATGAAGTCATCATCCAGGCGGCGCTGAAGAAGTCTTCCATCCAGGCGATGTCATCTTCCAAGCGGCGCTGAAGAAGTCTTCCATCCGGGCGATGTCATCTTCCAAGCGGGGTCTTCAATCTTCTTTCTTCAGGATCCATCTTCGTCCCGCCGACGCGGAACATCCTTCTTTCCTGACGGACTACCGACGAATGAAGGCTCCTTTAAGGGACGTCATCCAAGATGGCGTCCCTTCAATTCCGATTGGCTGATAGGATTCTATCAGCCAATCAGAATTAAGGTAGGAAAAATCTGATTGGCTGATTGAATCAGCCAATCAAATAGAAGTTCAATCCGATTGGCTGATCCAATCAGCCAATCAGATTGAGCTCGCATTCTATTGGCTGTTCCGATCAGATGGATCCTGAAGAAAGAAGATTGAAGACCCCACTTGGAAGATGACATCGCCCGGATGGAAGACTTCTTCAGCGCCGCTTGGAAGATGACATCGCCCGGATGGAAGACTTCTTCAGTGCCGCCTGGAAGATGACATCGCCCGGATGGAAGACTTCTTCAGCGCCCCTTGGAGGATCACTTCTGCTGCTCCGGATCTCCTCTTCGGTTCCATCGGTGGCTTGGCTGAGTGAAGACGACTCAAGGTAGGATGATCTTCAGGGGGGTAGTGTTAGGTTATTTTAAGGGGGGTTTGGGTTAGATTAGGGGTATGTGGGTGGTGGGTTTTAATGTTGGGGGGTTAAAAAGTTAAAAGTTAAAACACGTCACCAAAGTTTGGGATCAAGTAAACCATTTTTAACTTTAACCTATGTTGTGCCCTATAATTTTATAATTTTCTGAATTTCTGCTGCCTTAGACCCCATCTGTCCTAGTGGAATGAGTCATTCCAATTTCTACTAGGACAGATGAGATCTAAGGCAGCAGAAATTCAGAAAATTTTAGGGCACAACATAGGTCAAAGTTAACACGTCACACTCACAACATGGAAAAAAAATGACACCAGTTACCAAATACAGTAAGTAACTACTGCTGAAACAGTAAGTTAGTTTAGTAAGTAGTATGGGACACATCTCACATCAGATTTTGCTGAAGCAGTTTTTAGGATCAATCAAGTAAACCATTTTTAACTTTTACCTATGTTCTGCCCTATAATTTTCTAAATTTCTGCTGCCTTAGATCCCATCTGTCCTAGTGGAATGTGTCATCCAATTTCCACTAGGACAGATGGGATTTAAGGCAGCAGAAATTCAGAAAATTAGAAAATTATAGGGCACAACATAGGTAAAAATTAAAAAACATGTCACCATGTGAAGTAGTAAAAACTAACATATTCGATCACGCAATTTATTTATTATATATAATATTAAATACCCAACAGATTATTCTAACCCCCACTAATTCACACAATGATTCAGCACTACTCACACTACTATTTCTACCAGGGGTCAGGACCAGTTCCCCTTAAAGTAAAAGGCTTAATGATGAGAAAACATTCAAAAGTTCAAACCTTTTAGTGTTTTCACAGAGAGGTTAATCTATGATTTCTTTCTATTTTAGTCTAGAACTCAATTTTTTGTAAATCTAGTTTTTGTTATGTATTTCTTTTTTATCCGGACAAGATACATTTTTACCATGTCTATTTTTTATTTTTTATTTTTTTTTAAATACGGAAGTTTAGTTATAAATAAAAGGTAATGTCTAGGAATAGGGGCGGAGCCTGGCCACGCAGGGACATGGCTGCTTAAACCCTGGCTCTTATGCCCTGCGCCCAATGTTTTAATTTAATCCAAGGAAGCAGCCTTTAAAATTTAATCATAACTCAGGGTACTAATTTACAACCTCCCCTGGCACTGCATTGGAATTTATTCTGAGCTCCCCGCTATTCCTAGGGAGCTGTTAGCAGTTGCGGCCTAGTCAATATAGCGGAGGAACGGATCGGAGCTTCATAATTTGTGCCGCATCACCAACTCGATTTGCCGGAGATCACCCGACCGCTCACTGCCTATAGCGGTCATATGCGGGACACAGACTTTCCCCAGAGATAAGCCGGCAACCTCACCTGGATTCCAGCCGAAGGCGACACACAGCGCTTGGGCTGCGCTCTCTACGCGACCCGCTCGCCAAAAAAGGTACGTCAGTTACCAGAACCGGAGGATAAGGGGGCACTTTCAAATCACCTCCGATACATACCGCATATCTGTGGGGAAGCAGGACTTCCGATTAACATAACGAGCACAACGCTCAAACTTCTGGCTCACGGTAGCTGCTAACTATCAGGGGCTGTTAAGACCGACAAACGTACAGAAATAGACGAGTCTCTGGGCAACCCCACACTGACAAGCTACTGAGGGGAAACGATAATCTAGAGGGGGTGGGTTACAGAGAGCTGACAGACTCAGGAGGGGAATTGTGTGCCCTTACCCAGAATCTACCACGGACAGGCCTGTTTCCTCACTCTGTCAGCTTATACAGCAACACAGGACTTTGATCTGTCTGGGGGTTGCCTCATTGGCAGGGCCTAGATCAGGAGAAGATCCTTTTTACATCGCATATAGCTCAATAGAATTATATCCTTTAAGTCCCTTATTAGCAATGTCCAGCAGAAAAAACACAAAGGGGGACAAAGGGCCTAAAAGTGCCAGCCTTACCAACTACCTAAAGATGGCATCAGCTGGGCCTGACCAAGCTGGCAATGAACCCACGACATCATCCCCCCCCTCAACAGCTATCTCTGATGCAATACTGCCAACACAAACACAGGGACCACTATCTGGAGAGGACCTTAGTGTTCATTCCACTAAAGCTGACATTAATGTGGTATTGTCTGAGATGAGAACCCTCTTTGGAGACTTAAAAAAAGATTTCCATCAGGTTAGCCGGCGGGTCTGCACCTTGGAGACAAAGCAAGAGAATATGCAAGCTCAAGTGACGGCTAACACCCAGAGAGCTCTTGCCCAGGAGGGGGATATTCAATTTCTGTTGTCCAGGGTTGAGGAACTGGACAACAGAGGCAGGCGGAACAACCTCAGGATTAGAGGAGTCCCAGAAACGGTCAATAATACAGCAATAGACGGCTATTTACAGGACTTGTTTCGTACCATAAAGGGCACACCAAGTTCCCCGGATGTTCTCTTGGAGAGGGCGCATCGTGCTCTCCGACCTAAACCATCCCCCAAAGCCCCCCCACGAGACATTATAGTGAAATTTTTAAGTTACAGAGACAAAGATGCGATTTCCCAGAAAGCAAGAGCCATTAAAGATCTTACACATGCCGGCATTCCTATTCAAATATTCTCTGACTTGAGTCAACTCACGTTACAGAAGAGAAGAAACCTACGGTTTTTAACAAGCGCACTTCAGTCCCATAAGATACAGTACAAGTGGGGTTTCCCAGTTTGCCTCATCGCTGCTTGCAATGGGAAACAGGCAATTTACAGAACCCAGGAAGACCTACAGGATTTCTGCAAAACACTGGACATTGATGTCCCTACCCCAGGGGAGGAGATTGCTCCCCCAAGAGACTAGAACATGCGGAATAGTTCTTCATTGACATAATGCCTGTTTGGCACTGGAATGCAGAGACACCCTCCTGGATTTCAGATAAGTAATGTATTCACAATATTACACTGTCGATGAGCTCTCTTCATTGTGACTGTCCACTGGCTCCACTTATGCTCTCTGTGTGACTTGGCTGTCTTTATTTGATAGGCGAAGACCACACTTAAAAGTTACCCAAAATACCACTTGGACTATGCACGGGGCCCACTAGCACACTACTAAGATAAGCTCCTATGGCCAGAAGCATAACAAGGCCTCTATAGCTATAGTGTGTATACCTAATCTAAAATAGTGCACTAGGCAGATGGTAAATAATCATTTAAGATGTTACATGTGTTATGCTATTATTGTTTTGTTTTGTGTTTTTGTGGGGTGGGGGGAAAAAAGAAAAAATATGACTGGCCCTGGGCCAAGGTTCCTTACTGAGTTGGGGATTATGTTTGGATTGAATTTGTTTAACTAAACATTTTGTCACTTTTGACTGCTTATAACGAATGGATGCCCACACCACACGCTAATCATTATATAGGCTTTTGTACTTATTATTCTATTATTAATGTTTTTATATTGACATTTGCTTTGTGTAACCTTAAAAAATCCATTAACTGTGTTTTACATGATAATGCTTCTTTCTGTGCCTTATTACTACATGCTGCTCTGAGTTCCTTTTGAATGTCTACCTTGTCTGGGCATAATATGCCCCTTCCTTTTATCCTTTATCCCTTATCTAACGGCATTGGGCGTGGGGACACAGATCCCACACCTTTTCTCACTTCCTTATTTTCTATTCTTTTTGGTCGCTGCCTTGGCTGGTCGCCCTCAGCGGCGGCTCAGCCAACTAGCGCCTCTCCCGGCCACTTTCCATTTTTTGGATATAGTGACCGAAACTTCTGTTTCTTATATACTATCTTATTCCCACCTTGCTCTTTCTCTTACTAGTCTATAACTTCCTTTATTTCCTTTATCTCATTGCCCCATCTATCTTTCCTTTAATCTTACATTGATCCATCTCCTTTCCTCCCCCCTAACCTCCTCTGTCTCCCCCTCCCCCCCCCCCCTTTTTTTTTTTTTTTTTTTTTCTCTTCCCCTCCAACATGGCCGCGCACGGCACGCACACCTTGTCCTTTATGACTTTAAACGCTAAAGGATTAAATATCCCAGAAAAGCGGTCACATCTAATTAGAGATGGGATACGGGCACACTGCGACATTATGTTTTTGCAGGAGACCCATTTCTGTAGAGGTAAGGAACCAAAGTGGTTTACCCCTAAATTCCCAACCTCCTTTTTTGCCTCAGGGCCCTCTAAGAAAAATGGGGTAGGCATCCTGATAAAGCACTCTTCCCCATTCTCCCCCACCCACATCGAACGGGACCCGGAGGGTCGCTATCTGCTTGTAGTGGGCACTCTCTTTAATAGAATGGTCACTCTTGTCAATGCCTACTTCCCTAACCAACACCAGAACAAATTTATGTCTGTCCTCACTAATAAAATCTCAGAACTACGTAAGGGTGCCTTGATTCTAGGAGGGGACTTCAATGTCCCCCTCAATCCAGTTTTGGACACCTCCGCAATGACAGCTTCAGTTGCCAAAAAGGTACTTCGACAATGCAATGCTAGACTGGAGGAACTAGCGGTACACGACACTTGGCGCACACTTTACCCTACAAGACGTGACTACACTTTTTATTCCCACCCGCATGAGGTTTATAGCAGAATTGATTACTTCTTTACTGACCAGTCGACCTTAGCGGGGGTCATGTGTACTCAGATACTCCCGATGACTTGGTCTGACCACTCCCCGGTCATTTGTAAAATAAACTGGCCCTCTGTACCGGACAGGCCATTCATCTGGAGGTATGATGACTTGTTGTTGAATAACCAAGTGATCCAGAATCAAATTGAAACTAAATTGAGAGATTATTTCCAAAACAATGAAACTGGGGAGGTGTCGGACCAGATGGTGTGGGAGGCACACAAGTGTGTACTCAGAGGTGAGCTGATCCAACAAAAAGCACATCAATCTAAACAATTTAGACTTAAATACACTGCCCTTCTAAAACAGATAAAAACACTGGAGGCCAGACACAAAGTGACTCCCACTGACTCACAACTTAAACGGGACTTGACACAGGCTAGAAAAGAAATACAGGACATGCACTCCAGAGACCACCAGGTTCTAGCTCTAAAGCTACAGCAGAAATACTACGAGTTTGGAGATAAACCCGGAAAGCTTCTGGCAAGAGCCTTAAAGAGAAGGCAATCTAAATCCCATATCCACACCATTTTAAATCACCAAAACCAACCCTGCTCGGATAGCCCAGCTATAGCAGAGGTATTACGCTCGTATTACCAAAAACTTTATAATTTACAAAACGACGATGTATCACCCCAAAATACCGCGGAAGCCCCACACGGGTCCTCTATAGATTCATACCTGGATTCCCTAGCTCTTCCGGCTCTGACCGAGGAGGAGAGAGAGAGTCTGGAAACAAACATTACTGTGGAAGAAGTAACTAAGACTATAGAGAGTCTGCCAGCAGGCAAAAGCCCAGGTCCAGATGGGTTTAGTGTAAAATACTATAAAACCTTCAAAGAAATTTTGTCACCTCGCCTCGCCTCCCTGTTTAACGGGATCGGGGGTGCTAATGGCTTCCCGTCATCCATGTTACTTGCACATGTCACCACTATCCCGAAACCAGGGAAGACACCAGATCGACCTGGAAATTTCAGGCCGATCTCACTTTTAAATGTGGATTTGAAGATATTCGCAAAAATTCTTTCGTTGCGATTAAACAAATTCCTACCCCGACTGGTATCTCCGGACCAGGTGGGGTTTGTCCCTGGAAGGGAGGCCAGGGACAATACCATCAAGGCTACCCTCTTAGTGAATTATGCGCAACTTAATAACATTCCCTCGGTGCTTATATCAACAGATGCCGAGAAGGCTTTTGACAGGGTCAGCTGGAGTTTCCTCAAAGCTGTCCTGTCAAAAATGAACATTGGCCAAATTTTTATGCAAAAGATTTTCTCCCTTTATTCGGACCCTACGGCACAAGTAAAAATTAATAACATTCTATCGGACCCCTTCAAAATTTCAAATGGCACCCGTCAGGGTTGCCCTTTGTCCCCTTTGTTGTTCGCTCTATCCATTGAGGTATTGGCGCAAAAGATTCGGGACAACCAACAAATTTCTGGAATTAAGATAGGCGACCGCGAGCATAAAGCCTCCTTATACGCGGACGACATCTTGCTCTCAGTGACGGATCCCGTGACTTCAATCCCGGAAATCCTTCGGGAATTTGAGGATTACGGCAGAGTGTCCAATTTCCACCTAAATCACACTAAGTCAGAAATCTTGAACATCAACCTACCTCAAGCGGACTTAAACCGCATTTCAGACATCTGCAACCTGCGAATAAAAACCCGCACGCTCAAATACTTGGGGATAAATCTTACCCCTAGAGTGGAGAGCCTTTTTGAAGCCAATTATATCCAATTATCGCAATCCATTTTGGGGGACCTCTCGTCGTGGAAAAATAAAAAAATTTCGTGGTTGGGCAGGATAGGAGTGGTGAAAATGAATATTCTTCCTCGAATTTTATACTATTTTCAAACCCTCCCAACTCCGTTTCCTGCTCATTATTTATCAAAGTTACAGGGTCATTTAGAGGAATACATATGGGGAGGCCTTAGACCACGGGTTTCCAAAAACACCCTTTATTTACCAAAGGAGAAGGGCGGATTGGGTATTCCAAACCTCTTACTTTATAAAAAGGCCATTAATCTCCAACATCAGGTGGAGTGGTGTACCAACTCTATGGATAAAACATGGGTCCAGATGGGTCGGACAATAATAGGGGTACAGAACGTGGGCTCACTGGGATGGATCTCGGGCAAAAACAGACCTAAAGTGATTGGTCTATACCCATTCATGCGGGAATTTTTCTCACAATGGGATAAATCACTTGTGGAACATCCGCACACTTCCTCTACCCCCCTCCCCTTTAACACCTTTCGTACACAACCCTGACATACCATTCTCCAACTCAACTCAGTTGAACGTCAATAAAACGCACCTGGATCAGACAATGTTTCATAGGTTGTTGTCAAACAAAAACTTCAAAGATCTTGAAGAATTGACTGAATCAGGTCTTAATATTTCATGGTTTTTCCACAGACAGTTACGACACTACCTATTTACTCATAAAAAAGCAGATAACATAACTAGACAACCGACTCTCTTGGAATCACTATGCTTGTTAACCTCCACTCCGAAGCATCTGATATCTATCATGTATAGATTATTGACGTTTCACAAAGACTTCTGCACACCTACCTTTGTTAGGCAATGGAATCATGAACTAGGCCAGGCTCTCACAGACACTGAATGGCAAAACATATTCCACAACCATACCAGAGCCTCGGTTTCGGCCAGCACCCTAGAATCCAACTATAAATTTCTGTCCCGCTGGTACCTCACACCAGTTAGACTTAAAAAAATATACAAAAAATCGGACGGTAGATGTTGGAGGGGCTGCGGGGAGGCGGGCTCCGTTCTCCATATATGGTGGTCTTGCGAGTTGATCCAACCGTTTTGGAGAGATGTGCTGGACAGGATAGAGTCTATATTGGGCGTTACATTGCGGAGGTGTCCAGATCTCCTGTTATTTCATGGGCTACCTAAACTGATAGAGAAACCCAAAAAACATCTCTTGTACATACTACTAAATAGCGCAAAAGTTCTTGTCCCTAGGCATTGGAAAACAGATAGAATCCCCCAGATTTCAGACTGGGAATCCCAAGTAGATAGGAATCTATCCCTAGAGAGGTATCGTTATATGAGGGATGATAGAATTGAAATCCACGAGTACATGAAAGAACTCTGGAAACCTTTAATTAGATGAAATCTATACTGCAGGGCCCTCCGGTCTCCTTCCTTAAGGAGTGTGTGGTTTCGTGCGGGGTTGTATGATCCCCCCCCCCCCCCTTTTTTTTTTTTTTTTTCCCCTCCACCCTTTCACCCTCCCCCTTCCTGACGGTGAACTCCCCTTCCCTTCCCTTCCCATCCCCTTTACTGTGATCATCAATACTTACTTTCTCCCACTATTACTCCTCATCTGATTTTCTTTCTTTCTTTTTCTACCTTTTCTTTCTCTCAGGATATACATTTGAATTTCAGCTGTGTATCTCACTTTATGTTAATAAGGGTGTTTGTTACTACACCCGAGCTAGTTTCGTCATAACTGTATACTTATGATTGCCTGAGTGTCTTACATAGCGGATAGCTACATATTGACTTTTGGAGTCTAACATGCACACTCTGGGGTCTTGTTCCATGGACTTGAAGTAAATGACTCTGAATGAATATCACTCACCAATTTGCTTGTTCCTCGCCTTAACCCAGATTTCTTATGTTGGCTAAAGTTTCAGTATGTTGAAAAATGGGAAAAAAAAAAAAAAAGCCATATTTTGTAGCAAAGCTTGTTGTAATTTACCATTTCACTCATTGGTATATTGTACTTTGACGATTTTCAATAAAGCTTGTTTGAAAATAAAAAAAAAAAATAAAAAAAAAAAATAAAAGGTAATGTCTATGGTGTAATTTGGTTGCTACTGAGAAAAATGTATAGAACAGAATTCTAATCAGTGAGCTAAGTTAAATTTGGGGTGGTGCAATGTTCCAGAAGCCCTTAAAAAAAAAAAAAAAACTATTTGTAGAACGGCAACAATCACAATGAAACTTCTCATTACTTAGAACTAGCAAAGCATTAGCAATGTGTTTCAATCAAAGGAAGACTAGTTTTTGGATGGAATCTACTACTTGATAAATTGATATTAATTTCATAAGGAAAACTAGTTTTTGGATGGAATCTACTACTTGATAAATTGATATCAATTTCATAAGGAAGACTAGTTTTTGTATGGAATCTACTACTTGATAAATTGATATTAATTTCATAAGGAAGTCTAGTTTTTAGATGGAAACTACTACTTGATAAATTGATATTAATTTCATAAGGAAGACTAATTTTTGGATGGAATCTACTACTTGATGAATTGATATTAATTTCATAAGGAAGACTAGTTTTTGGATGGAAACTACTACTTGATAAATTGATATTAATTTCATAAGGAAGACTAATTTTTGGATGGAATCTACTACTTGATAAATTGATATTAATTTCATAAGGAAGACTAGTTTTTGGATGGAATCTACTATGTGATAAATTAATATTAATTTCATAAGGTCATTCACTGTAGTAGATTCCATCCAAAAACTAGTCTTCCTTTCATTGAAACACATTGCTAATGCTATGCTAGTTTTAAGCAAAATAGAATTGTCACTGTGACTGTTGCCTTTCTAGAAATAGTTTTCTTTTTTTTAAGGGTTTCTGGAACATTGCACCACCCCATATTACATTCAGCTCAGTAGCTCACTGATTAGAATTCTGTTCTATACATTTTTTCAGTAGCAATCAAAAGGCACCATATACATTACCTTTTTATGTTCCTTACCCCAACATGTAATGGAATATGGATGATAGTGACTGACCGTCAGTCATCCATATTCCATGTTGGGGTAAGGAACATAATAGCTAAGCCAAGCCTTGCTGCCTTAGCTTAGTGGCTAGCCTAATAGCCAGACATTTTAAAAGCCTTTGAAAATGTAAGGCTAATAGGCTAGGCTAAGGCAGCAAGGCTTGTGCTTGTCTCCCGCCGGTGCCTGCATATTCCACCCAGTCCTGGCCAGTGTCCGCCACCTGTGCTTGTGCTGAGTGTGCTATGCTCGTGCTGAGTGTGCTAACTGGTGCTGACTGCTAAGTCCTGACCCACCTGTCCCGTACCCTCCCTAACCGTAACGTAGTAGTAGTACCACTACCTACCTAACCAAGAAGCTCAGCTCAGTTGATGCACTACGCCAGTCATATGGCATATTCCAGAATCTGGTTGGTAAACTTGGCAATGGTAATGGTACCAACCAAGTAGTGGTCCAACGGCGGGCTTATGCGGCTGGAGGCTGAAGAGGGCAGCGGCTGCCAGAGACGATCAGATCACCACAACACCACACGTGAGTCGTCTCACTACGCGCCTCTCTCTTCATGCCCGACGACACCCAGACCTCGATGACATCATTCACGTCACTCACAAGCGCTGATTGGCTGGGCTCCCGAGGCTGCTTAGAGAGCAGCCTCTATTGGAAGCGATATGGGCCACAAACTAAGAGACTTAACCACTGGGAGGCAGTCTCTGCATGGCCCATAATAAAAAAATACTCAAAGACATCCATATTACGCAAAGGGAGGAGAGCTGAACGGCTCACAGCCTCTCTTTCCTAGCGCAATATGGATGCGTACTAGTCAAATAATTGGATTGCAGCCATGTAGGCGAACTTGGAGGTGGTGGCAGCGGCAGGGGGTGGCGGTGTAGGTTTGGGTCAGTTGGGATGCCAACATTTTTTTTAAACTTAAAAAATATACTTTTTTTATTAAAAATTATTACAAAAAAAGTGTAATTACACACATAGGACAGGTGATGCGCTGCCTCACCTGCCTCCTATGACTGCACGTCACTGAATTTCACTTTAATATTGTGTATCTGAAACATGAATTGTCATCATTGTTTAAAGGGACATAAAACATCTACATTATATTGGCATATTTTTATTAAGATTTTAATTTACAACATCTTAAAATAAACAAAAACATAATTTATGCTTACCTGATAAATTCCTTTCTTCTGTTGTGTGATCAGTCCACGGGTCATCATTACTTCTGGGATATAACTCCTCCCCAACAGGAAATGCAAGAGGATTCACCCAGCAGAGCTGCCTATAGCTCCTCCCCTCTACGTCACTCCCAGTCATTCGACCAAGAATCAACGAGAAAGGAGAAACCAAGGGTGAAGTGGTGACTGGAGTATAATTTAAAAAATATCTACCTGCCTTAAAAAACAGGGCGGGCCGTGGACTGATCACACAACAGAAGAAAGGAATTTATCAGGTAAGCATAAATTATGTTTTCTTCTGTTATGTGTGATCAGTCCACGGGTCATCATTACTTCTGGGATACCAATACCAAAGCAAAAGTACACGGATGACGGGAGGGATAGGCAGGCTCATTATACAGAAGGAACCACTGCCTGAAGAACCTTTCTCCCAAAAATAGCCTCCGAAGAAGCAAAAGTGTCAAATTTGTAAAATTTGGAAAAAGTATGAAGCGAAGACCAAGTTGCAGCCTTGCAAATCTGTTCAACAGAGGCCTCATTCTTAAAGGCCCAAGTGGAAGCCACAGCTCTAGTAGAATGAGCTGTAATTCTTTCAGGAGGCTGCTGTCCAGCAGTCTCATAGGCTAAACGAATTATGCTACGAAGCCAGAAGGAGAGAGAGGTAGCCGAAGCCTTATGACCTCTCCTCTGACCAGAGTACACGACAAACAGGGAAGACGTTTGTCGAAAATCCTTAGTTGCCTGCAAGTAGAACTTGAGGGCACGAACTACATCTAGATTGTGTAGAAGACGTTCCTTCTTTGAAGAAGGATTCGGGCACAGAGAAGGAACCACGATCTCTTGATTGATGTTCCTGTTAGTGACTACCTTAGGTAAGAACCCAGGTTTAGTACGCAGAACTACCTTATCTGAATGAAAAATCAAATAAGGAGAATCACAATGTAAAGCTGATAACTCAGAGACTCTCCGAGCCGAAGAAATAGCCATTAAAAATAACACTTTCCAAGATAACAACTTT
The DNA here is from genome assembly GCF_027579735.1 of Bombina bombina. Taxonomy (NCBI): domain Eukaryota; kingdom Metazoa; phylum Chordata; class Amphibia; order Anura; family Bombinatoridae; genus Bombina; species Bombina bombina. Next base: position 1,151,113,887 of record NC_069502.1, on the reverse strand, counting down.
ATATCAATGGAATGAAGGGGTTCAAACGGAACTCCTTGTAGAACGTTAAGAACAAGGTTTAAACTCCATGGCGGAGCAACAGTTTTAAACACAGGCTTGATTCTAGCTAAAGCCTGACAAAAGGCCTGGACGTCTGGATTTTCTGATAGACGCCTGTGCAACAAGATGGACAGAGCTGAGATCTGTCCCTTTAATGAACTAGCCGATAAACCCTTTTCTAAACCTTCTTGTAGAAAGGACAATATCCTAGGAATCCTAACCTTACTCCAGGAGTAACCTTTGGATTCGCACCAGTATAGGTATTTACGCCATATCTTATGGTAAATTCTTCTGGTAACAGGCTTCCTAGCCTGTATCAGGGTATCAATAACCGACTCAGAAAAACCACGTTTTGATAAAATCAAGCGTTCAATTTCCAAGCAGTCAGCTTCAGAGAAGTTAGATTTTGATGTTTGAATGGACCCTGTATCAGAAGGTCCTGTCTTAGAGGTAGAGACCAAGGCGGACAGGATGACATGTCCACTAGATCTGCATACCAAGTCCTGCGTGGCCACGCAGGCGCTATTAGAATCACTGATGCTCTCTCCTGTTTGATTTTGGCAATCAATCGAGGAAGCAGCGGGAAGGGAGGAAACACATAAGCCATCCCGAAGTTCCAAGGTGCTGTCAAAGCATCTATCAGAACCGCTCCCGGATCCCTGGATCTGGACCCGTAGCGAGGAAGTTTGGCGTTCTGGCGAGACGCCATGAGATCTATCTCTGGTTTGCCCCAACGTCGAAGTATTTGGGCAAAGACCTCCGGATGAAGTTCCCACTCCCCCGGATGAAAAGTCTGGCGACTCAAGAAATCCGCCTCCCAGTTCTCCACTCCCGGGATGTGGATTGCTGACAGGTGGCAAGAGTGAGACTCTGCCCAGCGAATTATCTTTGATACTTCCATCATTGCTAGGGAGCTTCTTGTCCCTCCTTGATGGTTGATGTAAGCTACAGTCGTGATGTTGTCCGACTGAAACCTGATGAACCCCCGAGTTCTTAACTGGGGCCAAGCCAGAAGGGCATTGAGAACTGCTCTCAATTCCAGAATGTTTATTGGTAGGAGACTTTCCTCCTGATTCCATTGTCCCTGAGCCTTCAGAGAATTCCAGACAGCGCCCCAACCTAGTAGGCTGGCGTCTGTTGTTACAATTGTCCAGCCCGGCCTGCTGAATGGCATCCCCCTGGACAGATATGGCCGAGAAAGCCACCATAGAAGAGAGTTTCTGGTCTCTTGATCCAGATTCAGAGTAGGGGACAAGTCTGAGTAATCCCCATTCCACTGACTCAGCATGCACAATTGCAGCGGTCTGAGATGTAGACGTGCAAAGGGTACTATGTCCATTGCTGCTACCATTAAGCCGATCACCTCCATGCATTGAGCTACTGACGGGAGTTGAATGGAATGAAGGACACGGCATGCATTTAGAAGCTTTGTTAATCTGTCTTCTGTCAGATAAATCTTCATTTCTACAGAATCTATCAGAGTCCCCAAGAATGGAACTCTTGTGAGAGGAAAGAGAGAACTCTTCTTTTCGTTCACTTTCCATCCATGCGACCTTAGAAATGCCAGAACTAACTCTGTATGAGACTTGGCAGTTTGAAAGCTTGAAGCTTGTATCAGAATGTCGTCTAGGTACGGAGCTACCGAAATTCCTCGCGGTCTTAGTACCGCCAGAAGGGCACCCAGAACCTTTGTGAAGATTCTTGGAGCCGTAGCCAATCCGAATGGAAGAGCTACAAACTGGTAATGCCTGTCTAAGAAGGCAAACCTTAGATACCGGTAATGATCTTTGTGAATCGGTATGTGAAGGTAAGCATCCTTTAAATCCACTGTAGTCATGTACTGACCCTTTTGGATCATGGGTAAGATTGTCCGAATAGTTTCCATTTTGAACGATGGAACTCTTAGGAATTTGTTTAGGATCTTTAAATCCAAGATTGGCCTGAAAGTTCCCTCTTTTTTGGGAACCACAAACAGGTTTGAGTAAAACCCTTGTCCTTGTTCCGACCGCGGAACCGGATGGATCACTCCCATTAATAACAGATCTTGTACACAGCGTAGAAACGCTTCTTTCTTTATCTGGTTTGTTGACAACCTTGACAGATGAAATCTCCCTCTTGGGGGAGAGAATTTGAAGTCTAGAAGGTATCCCTGAGATATGATCTCTAACGCCCAGGGATCCTGAACATCTCTTGCCCAAGCCTGGGCGAAGAGAGAGAGTCTGCCCCCCACTAGATCCGGTCCCGGATCGGGGGCCCTCGATTCATGTTGTCTTAGGGGCAGCAGCAGGTTTCCTGGCCTGCTTGCCCTTGTTCCAGGACTGGTTAGGTTTCCAGCCTTGTCTGTAACGAGCAACGGCTCCTTCCTGTTTTGGAGCAGTGGAAGTTGGTGCTGCTCCTGCTTTGAAATTCCGAAAGGGACGAAAATTAGACTGTCTAGCCTTAGCTTTGGCTTTGTCTTGAGGCAGGGCGTGGCCCTTACCTCCTGTAATGTCAGCGATAATTTCTTTCAAACCGGGCCCAAATAAAGTTTGCCCTTTGAAAGGTATATTAAGTAATTTGGACTTAGAAGTTACATCAGCTGACCAGGATTTTAGCCACAGCGCCCTACGTGCCTGAATGGCGAATCCTGAGTTCTTAGCCGTAAGTTTGGTTAAATGTACTACGGCCTCCGAAATGAATGAATTAGCTAGTTTAAGGACTCTAAGCCTGTCCGTAATGTCGTCCAGCGTAGCTGAACTAAGGTTCTCTTCCAGAGACTCCATCCAAAATGCTGCCGCAGCCGTAATCGGCGCGATGCATGCAAGGGGTTGCAATATAAAACCTTGTTGAACAAACATTTTCTTAAGGTAACCCTCTAATTTTTTATCCATTGGATCTGAAAAAGCACAGCTATCCTCCACCGGGATAGTGGTACGCTTAGCTAAAGTAGAAACTGCTCCCTCCACCTTAGGGACCGTTTGCCATAAGTCCCGTGTGGTGGCGTCTATTGGAAACATCTTTCTAAATATTGGAGGGGGTGAGAACGGCACACCGGGTCTATCCCACTCCTTAGTAACAATTTCAGTTAGTCTCTTAGGTATAGGAAAAACGTCAGTACTCGCCGGTACCGCAAAGTATTTATCCAACCTACACAATTTCTCTGGTATTGCAACAGTGTTACAATCATTAAGAGCCGCTAAAACCTCCCCTAGTAATACACGGAGGTTCTCCAATTTAAATTTAAAATTTGAAATATCTGAATCCAATCTGTTTGGATCAGAACCGTCACCCACAGAATGAAGCTCTCCGTCCTCATGCTCTGCAAGCTGTGACGCAGTATCCGACATGGCTCTAGTATTATCAGCGCACTCTGTTCTCACCCCAGAGTGATCACGCTTGCCCCTTAGTTCTGGTAATTTAGCCAAAACTTCAGTCATAACAGTAGCCATATCTTGTAATGTTATCTGTAATGGCCGCCCAGATGTACTAGGCGTCACAATATCACGCACCTCCCGGGCGGGAGATGCAGGTACTGACACGTGAGGCGAGTTAGTCGGCATAACTCTCCCCTCGCTGTTTGGTGAAATTTGTTCAATTTGTACAGATTGGCTTTTATTTAAAGTAGCATCAATACAGTTAGTACATAAATTTCTATTGGGCTCCACCTTGGCATTGGAACAAATGACACAGGTATCTTCCTCTGAATCAGACATGTTTAACACACTAGCAAATAAACTTGCAACTTGGTTACAATCTTATTTAACAAAAACGTACTGTGCCTCAAAGAAGCACTAAACGATTAAATGACAGTTGAAATAATGAACTGAAAAACTGTTATAGCATCAATCCTTGAAAACAACACAACTTTTAGCAAAGGTTTGTTCCCATTAGTAAAGTAACAATAATTAAATTTGAAACGTAAAAATTACAGAGCAACGTTTTTAATCACAGTCAATATATAAGTCTCACAGCTCTGCTGAGAGAATCTACCTCCCTTCAAAGAAGTTTGAAGACCCCTGAGTTCTGTTAGATATGAACCGGATCATGCAGGAAATACAAGAGTAACTGACTGGAAATTTTTGATGCGTAGCAAAGAGCGCCAAAAACGGCCCCTCCCCCTCACACACAGCAGTGAGAGAGAAACGAAACTGTCACAATTAAAACAAGCAGCTGCCAAGTGGAAAAATAATGCCCAAACATTTATTCACTCAGTACCTCAGAAAATGCAAACGATTCTACATTCCAGCAAAAACGTTTAACATAATAAATACCTATTAAAAGGTTTAATGTACTTTTTACAGAGTAATTCCAGTGAAGTACCATCCCCAGAATACTGAAGTGTAGAGTATACATACATGTTATTATAACGGTATGGCAGGATTTTCTCATCAATTCCATTCAGAAAATAAAAACTGCTACATACCTCAATGCAGATTCATCTGCCCGCTGTCCCCTGATCTGAAGCTTTTACCTCCCTCAGATGGCCGAGAAACAGCAATATGATCTTAACTACTCCGGTTAAAATCATAGTAAAAAACTCTGGTAGATTCTTCTTCAAACTCTGCCAGAGAGGCAATAACACGCTCCGGTGCTATTGTAAAATAACAAACTTTTGATTGAAGTTATAAAAACTAAGTATAATCACCATAGTCCTCTCACACATCCTATCTAGTCGTTGGGTGCAAGAGAATGACTGGGAGTGACGTAGAGGGGAGGAGCTATATGCAGCTCTGCTGGGTGAATCCTCTTGCATTTCCTGTTGGGGAGGAGTTATATCCCAGAAGTAATGATGACCCGTGGACTGATCACACATAACAGAAGAAATACAGCTCTCTAATGGGTCTTCTTTAACAAGCCAAAGTCTCTTCTGGTGCCTTTCACTGCCTTTCTAATGCATGCTCCTGTGTATTACTCCAGTGTCTGCCCCTGAATTCATCATACCACAGAAATGTCCAGGAAATTGATGAAAAATAGTAAATGCTGTGGTGTCTTTGACACCTTTCATATGAGCAATGCAGATTTTTTTTTAAGGCAACAATACAATTTTAAATTAAAAGTGCTCTTATTTTAAAAAAATGCCTATATTACGTTGGCACTTGTATATATCTGTAAATTGACATGTTGATGTTACCCAAATGCTGAATCACTTCAAAGTGATGCAGCATAACTGTAAATAACTGACTAGAAAATATTACCAGAACATGTCTCTGCAAAAAGGGAAATATTTTACTTCAATATTTCCTCAGTAGCCACATCCTTTTGTAAAGGGACATTAAGCAGCCAATCAGAATGCTTGCCCTGGGACTTGCAAGAGAGTGTGCATCTGGCATGTGCCAGTCACTTTATTTCCCTCCTTAGTTTAAAGACATTTACTAAAGTCTCACAAGATTATGGTGAAATCCCATAAGATCAAAGTAGAGCAAAGTGTGATTGGATAAAGCTGATTGACTGATATTGTTCTTTCAACATGGACATAACAGTAAAAAGAGTATCCGAAGGATAACTGTTTACCGAGTACTTTCTATTGAGTTGAAAAAACCTTTCTTTTTTGCATTGCAATGTAATGTAAAATGACATAGATGTAATAAACTTATTATAGCTATACTGGTGATCAGTAACCATTTTGCAAACACTTGGTATTTGCATCAGGTCAAACTCTAAGTTGAATGCACTTGTGTTTCTCACCGGTAATGGGTAGTGACCCATCTAGTTTTTTACACTTTCCTTGACCCAATATACAGTTCTTTAATAAGTCTCAAGGTTGACAGATCAAACAAGCTGTTAAATTGAGCTATCTTTTTTAATGCTTGTAGTAAACCTTAAAGGGACATTAAACACTAAATAAATGCTAGATAGAATGAAGCATTCAAAGAAAAGATTAGTCTGAGAATAACAAGTAGATGTATTTTTAAAGTTCCATTAGTTATTTAAATAGTGAAAAAAAATAAGTGTAAAGTTTTAATGTGTATAAAATGATGGGAGCTGCCATGTTGTAACTTAGGTTACCTTCTCTGCTGTGGCCAATTAGGATAGTTATAAATAGGTCACTAGGGTTTGCAGCCAACGGCTGTGTGGAATATAAGTGTTCTGCACTTCCATTTCTAACAGGAACTGAAAAGCTCAAAATAAATAATGAAGGTACATTGCAAACTTTATAAATAAATAAATATATATATATATATATATATATATATATATATATATATATACACACACAATTTATCATTTATATTTTTTTCTCAGAGTCTTTAATGTCCCTTTCACAGTAGCCTTCCAATTTATTTAACCCTAACCACAAAATGCCAAAACAAGAAACTGTAGCCCTAATCCCCAAAAAAGATGACCCTTACTGTGACACACCTGCAAGTGGGGTTTCCAATTAAGGTTAATTTAATTTGTGGTAATTTTGGGTTCATGGCCGAGGAGTGGGTCTTGGCTAAAGGGACAGTAAACACTTTGTAATTACAAGACCTTTCTGTTGTGTTGCTATAGAATATACTGTATATCAGCCGAGTCTTAATGTTATTAAAACAAAATCATTGCTGCAATTATTTTTCAATAGCCAAACTACACCCACCATTTACCTTATTTTGAGGAGCCAATCTGTGCTTTAGTCTGCAGACAATAAAGTTGTTAAAGGCAATTAGGAACAGATATGTGGCAGGGTTATATCCTTGAGAAGTCAGTAGGGTGGATTTCAAGGTCTGAGAGCTAGAAATTGCTCTATTTTCAGAGCTAAGTTGAATAAAAAGGGGTTCAAATAAATAATACAAATATTGTGCAAAGTTGTTTCATAACACATCACTAAACATTTTTTTGTTTACTGTCCCTTTAAAGGACCAGTAAATACAGTAGATTTGCATAAATAACAAAGGCATAATAAAAGGACAATGTAATAGCACTTAGGCTCACCGGAAGCAGCAGTTATGAAGTAGTGCTCCATAACTAGTACCCGCCTCTGAGGCTGCTGTCTGCAATCCGCCCGATCCTATACGATCGGGCTGATTGACACCCCCTGCTAGTGGCCGATTGGCCGTGAATCTGAAGGGGGCGGCATTGTACAAGCAGTTCTTGTTAACTGCATAGGCTGTCGGCATTCAGCGATGTCTGTCGGACATGATACGCTACAGCGGATCATGTCGGACAGACATTGATAAATTGGCCCCTTGGTCTGAACTTCAAATGAGTAGTAGATTTTTTCAAACAAATTTCAAAGTTTTGTCTATTTCCACTCCCCCTGTATCATGTGACAGCCATCAGCCAATCACAAATGCATATATGTATATTCTGTGGTTTCTTGCACATGCTCGGTAGGAGCTAGTCACTCAAAAAGTGTAACTATAAAAAGACTGTGCACATTTTGTTAATGGAAGTAAATTAAAAAGTTGTTTAAAATTGCTGCTCTATCTGAATCAGTTTAACCCCTTAATGACCAAGGACGTGCAGGGTACGTCCTCCAAAAAAATGTCCTTAACGACCAAGGACGTACCCTGCACGTCTTTGGTCTTTGAAAGCAGTGGAAGCGATCCTGATCGCTTCCAGCTGCTTTCATGTTATTGCAGTGATGCCTCGATATAGAGGCATCCTGCAATAACTTTTTTAAGCAGTCCGATGCAGAGAGAGCCACTCTGTGGCCCTCTCTGCATCGGCTATTGATGGCTATGATCGTTGGTGGGTGGGAGCGTGTCCAGGGAGGCGAGTGGGTGGCCATCAGTAGAGGAGGGGGGCGGGATCGCGTGCGCGCGCGTGCACGTGTGAAACGCCATAAGTTAGCATTTTTAGTTGAAGAGGCACAAGGTGGGACTCAGTGGGAGAGAGGGTGGGAATAAAAAATATTAATGATCTGGGAGAGGGTGGGGGGTTGGGTGTTAAGGGGGGTAAGCTACACTACAGAAAAACTCAAAATAAACATTTGATTTAAAACTGGGTACTGGCAGACAGCTGCCAGTACCCAATATGGTGCACAATAAGGCAGAGGAGGGGGGTAGAGAGCTGTTTGGGGGGGGATCAGAGAGGTTGGGGCTTAGGGGGGGGGGTCCTACACAGCAGAATTATTTTTTTTTAAAACAAAACAAAACTTTTATTTTAGTACTGGCAGACTTTCTGCCAGTACTTAAGATGGCGGGGACAATTGTGGGGTGGGGGAGGGAAGACAGTTGTTTGGGAGGGATCAGGGGGTGTGATGTGTCAGGTGGGAGGCTGATCTCTACACTAAAGCTAAAATTAACCCTGCAAGCTCCCTATAAGCTACCTAATTAACCCCTTCACTGCTAGCCATAATACACGTGTGATGCGCAGCAGCATTTAGCGGCCTTCTAATTACCAAAAAGCAACGCCAAAGTCATATATGTCTGCTATTTCTGATTAAAGGGGATCCTAGAGAAGCATTTACAACCATGTGTGCCATAATTGCACAAGCTGTTAGTAAATAATTTCAGTGAGAAACATAAAATTGTGAAAAATGTTTGCGTTTTTTTCAATTTGATCGCATTTGGCGGTGAAATGGTGGCATGAAATATACCAAAATGTGCCTAGATCAATACTTGGGGTTGTCTACTGCACTACACTAAAGCTAAAATTAACCCTGCAAGCTCCCTACATGCTCCCTAATTAACCCCTTCACTGCTGGGCATAATACACGTGTGGTGCGCAGTGGCATTTGGCAGCCATCTAATTACCAAAAAGCAACGCCAAAGCCATATATGTCTGCTATTTCTGAACAAAGGGGATCCCAGAGAAGCATTTACAACCATCTATGCCATAATTGCACAAGTTGTTTGTAAATAATTTCAGTGAGAAACCTAAAATTTGTGAAAAAGTGAACGGTTTTTTTTATTTGATGGCATTTGGCGGTGAAATGGTGGCATGAAATATACCAAAATGGGCCTAGATCAATACTTTGGGATGTCTTCTAAAAAAAAATATATACATGTCAAGGGATATTCAGGGATTCCTGAAAGATATCAGTGTCCCAATGTAACTAGCGCTAATTTTGAAAAAAAGTGGTTTGGAAATAGCAAAGTGCTACTTGTATTTATGGCCCTATAACTTGCAAAAAAAGCAAAGAACATGTAAACATTGGGTATTTCTAAACTCAGAACAAAATTTAGAAACTATTTAGCATGGGAGTTTTTTGGTGGTTGTAGATATGTAACAGATTTTGGGGATCAATGTTAGAAAAAGTGTGTTTTTTCCATTTTTTTCCTCATATTTTATAATTTTTTTTTATAGTAAATTATAAGATATGATGAAAATAATGGTATCTTTAGAAAGTCCATTTAATGGCGAGAAAAACGATATATAATATGTGTGGGTACAGTAAATGAGTAAGAGGAAAATTACAGCTAAACACAAACACCGCAAAAATCTAAAAATAGCCTTGGTCCCAAACGGACAGAAAATGGAAAAGTGCTGTGGTCATTAAGGGGTTAATTTTGACTTGAGTGTCCATTTAAGGTTAATTGCACAGTTGTTGTAGTTGCAGTTATTTAGTGAATAAAAATTTGCAGTAAATAATAGAGATTAGAAACCCTGATTAGTGTTCTAGAATCTCTTGGCACATTGCAAATAAAAAAGAATATTATTATTATTATTGTTATTATTATTAATAATTGTGATTCTGCAGCAATCATAGGTGTCTCCGGAGGGCCATACCATCTGCATAATGAATTGGTCCCCCTGAGTGCCTCCCCAGCTGTGATCGTCCTGCTCACTATGGCAATGTTTTCTAAACATATATACACACATCATATATACACATTACACACATCATATACACACACATAATATATACACACGCCATATATACACATTACACACATCATATACACACACATTATATATACACATTACACACATCATATACACACACATCATATACACACACGCCATATATACACATTACACACATCATATACACACACATCATATACACACATTACACACATCATATATACACACATTATATATACACATTACACACATCATATACACACACATTATATATACACATTACACACATCATATACACACACATCATATACACACATTACACACATCATATACACACACATCATATACACACATTACACACATCATATATACACATTACACACATCATATACACACACATCATATACACACATTACACACATCATATATACACATTACACACATCATATATACACATTACACACATCATAAACACACACATAATATACACACACGCCATATATACACATTACACACATCATATACACACACATCATATATACACATTACACACATCATATATACACACACATCATATATACACATTACACACATCATATACACACACACATCATATACACACATAACACACATCATATATACACATTACACACATCATATACACACACATCATATATACACATTACACACATCATATACACACATTACACACATCATATATACACATTACACACATCATATATACACATTACACACATCATATACACACACATTACACACATCATATATACACATTACACACATCATATATACACATTACACACATCATATACACACACATCATATATACACATTACACACATCATATACACACACATCATATATACACATTACACACATCATATACACACACATCATATATACACATTACACACATCATATATACACATTACACACATCATATATACACATTACACACATCATATACACACACGTCATATATACACATTACACACATCATATATACACATTACACACATCATATACACACACATCATATATACACATTACACACATCATATACACACACATCATATATACACATTACACACATCATATATACACACACGTCATATATACACATTACACACATCATATACACACACGTCATATATACACATTACACACATTATATACACATTACACACATCATATACACACACATCATATATACACATTACACACATCATATATACACATTACACACATCATATATACACATTACACACATCATATATACACATACCATATACACACATCATATATACACATTACACACATCATATATACACATCATATATACAAATTACACATATCATTTATACACACATCATATATACACATTACACACATCATATATACACATACCATATACACACACATCATATATACACATTACACACATCATATATACACATCATATATACACATTACACATATCATTTATACACACATCATATATACACATTACACACATCATTTATACACACATCATATATACACATTACACACATCATATATATAGCAAACATTCAGTCAGTGTGAGATTACACAGGTTTTTTTATACACTGGCTCAATTTATGGGCTAGGTTTGATATTAAATCCTACATTTGTAAACATATCTCAATTCTTCAAAATAATGAAACAAAAATATTATTAAACAAACTAATTTTTTAAAAAAGGTTCTTTGAAATGTAACCAATTACATATCAGCATGCAAGTGTGAAAAGTTTGGCTGAAATATGTATTTTGATAAACAAAGTTCTTTAAACAAAGTAGTAATACATTATTAATAAATAAAAAATATAAATAAAAAATATAAATATAAAAATATAAAGAGAAACATCTTAAATGAACAATTATTCATGTGGCTTTTAAAAAATATATCTCTAATCCCTTTGTGATTCTGTAGAGTTGATTTATGTAATATGTAAGTTTATGCACCAAAGCTTAATTAATTAACTCTGCAGTATGACAGAAATTAAAGGCATTTGTTTATGTGTACAGTTATTTGAATTATTAATGAATATAGCCACATGAAAGCCATTTATTAATGGTATAGCATATCATAGACTTACTGAGGGTCTCTTCCAAACAACCCCTTTTGTTTTAGCAGAGTTTGGTCCAAGTTCCCTGTAACCAATGATAGAGGAACATGCAGGGAAATCTTCATCTTTAAACAGAGTCCCAGATGCCAAGCACTGTGTCCGCAGCTCTTCAAAATCCTGTCCTAAGTACTTTACTGGATTCTGACAAGTGCCAAGACCCTCACATTCTGCAGCGCGTTCTTTAGCTACCCTAGCGGCTACACCTGACATTTCTGCACAGCTAAAGCAAGAGAGCAGTCCTGTATGTATGAAGGCAATGCTAGGAATAAGTAACCAGGTGTAAGATAACCCCTAGCGATATCTCTTTACTTCTCATATGGGAGGGGAAGACACTGTGGCCAGTAAAGTGTAAATATGTGACAATGACTAGGAGGAGCACTGATGCAGTGAATAGAGCTTAAAGGGACATGAAAGACAAATGTAATCTGCAATATTAAGAGACTTTTCAATTTACTTCAAGTATCAAATGTGGTTTACTTAATTGAAAAACACTCCTATGTAGGCATAGGTGCAGCAATTTGAGCATTTTTAGCACTTTCATCTTCTTTTAACAGCTGATAGATATAAGTATGATAGCAGCTAACTATTTTAATCAAAATATTTTTTAACTTGAAATTTTAAAAGTGTTTGATTTCCCCCCCAGCATTTTAAAGGGATGAATTAATGATTCAGTCTTCTTCATGACAGCAATCACCCAGAGCGTGCCAGCATTAAAGATAAAGGCAGATACTGTACAATATGGCTTATGATTGACTGTATTTCCCACAGCCTAATTTGAAAAAAAAAAAACAACACTCAGGGTATTGGAGGCAATTTAATAATTTTAAAGAGACAATAAACTCAATGCAGCCAATTAGGTGCTATGCAGGCCGATGAGCGGCCATGTTGCCTGGGCCATTCTCCTCAAATGAAACACTCTTGTTGCTTGTTGCCATGGGAATGACAATGACAGAAGCAATATTAAAGGGTCTACTTGCAAATGCTTATTAGTTAAAAAGATAGATGTAAGATGATGCCTTTATTACCCATTCCCTAGTTTTGCATAACCAACATTACCTCTGTGATTACCTTGTATCTAAGCCCCTGTAGACTGCCCCCTTATTTCAGTTCTTTTGAGAGACTTCCATTTTAGCCAATAAGTGCTGACTCATAAATAACTCCACGAGAGAGAGAGCACAATGTTATCTATTTGACACACATGAACTAGTGCTGTCTATCAAAATACACTGAGATAAGTGGCGGCACTCAAGGGCTTAGAAATTAAAATATGGGCTTCCCAGAGGCTACAAGTTCCTTTTTTTAAAGCATATTAAATAACAGCAAACAATTTATTTATTTTGTATTTAAAATACAAATTTGTATTGAAACTAACAGGACATGCACATTTGTTCATAACTAATGATTACTCACTGTCTTTTATGGATAACTCCAAAAGCCCTATTGGTGGACAAGATTTTTTTTTATTAGGGACATATTAGGGGCATCCTAAATGCATATTTAATTGTTACATTTATATTAAATAAACAATATTAACAAGGCATTAAACCAAGCAGCAGTGTTCATGGGAAGAAAGTAAGGTTATGTAAGGTTTCGCTGGCAAATAAAACAGTTATGACTGCTGTTAAATTAGTGAGCTAAATCTGGAAATCTTCAGGTGCGGCAGAGAGAACATTTTATGAGCCTTGTTTTATTAGATATTTTAACACTTAAGGACTACTTTAGACATAGGTTTCTCAACTTTCAAGGTGCATAAAAGTGCAAAAAGAAAATGCTCTTATGGGCTCGACTTATCAAGCCCTTCTCTCCCCCTCAACTGCAGGTCCACACGCAACCCGGCCTATGAGAAAACACGTGTTACAGCATTATATTATTACACTGTTGCTTGCATATAACAGTGTTTAACCCCTGCATAGTGCTCAACCCCTTAACGGCCAGTGCCGTACCCAGTATGGTGCTGGTCGTTTTGTCCACCAATAAAAAAGGGACACTGAACTCAAATTTTTTTCTTTTGTGTTTTAGATAGAGCATGCAATTTTAAGCAACTTTCTCATTTACTCCTATTATCAATTTTTATTTGTTCTCTTGCTATCTTTATTTGAAAAGAATGCATCTAAGCAATTTTTTAGGTTTAGAACTCTGGACAGCACTTTTTTATTGGTGGATGAATTTATCCACCAATCAGCAAGGACAACCCAGGTTGTTCACCAAAAATGGGCCGGCATCTAAACTTACATTCTTGCATTTCAAATAAAGATACCAAGAGAATGAAGAAAATTTTATAATAGGAGTAAAGTAGAAAGTTGCTTAAAATTTCTTGCTCTATCTGAATCACAAAATAAAAAATTTGGGTTCAGTGTCCCTTTAAGGACCAGCTGTCCTGTGCCTCTATCTGCAGCGATCTTGCTAACACTGGTGAGATCACTCTTTCTGCATGCCCCACTGAAATAGAAGTACAAAGAAACCAATGCAGAGAGACACTCGGTTTCCCTCTCTGCATCGGGTAGCAGTGGTGCCGATCATTGGTGGTGTGGGAGGGTCAGGAGGAAGGCAGGTGGGCAGCGCATCCCTGAAGGGGGACAGGAACTGGTGAAACCACTACACTACAGAAAGATTTCCACACTGAGAGTGGGAGGGAGAGATGAAGAAAACCATTATTAGAGGGGAGAGGGAGGCCCCAGAAAAGGATTACTTGGAGAGGGGATGGGGGGTGGAGGAGGGGGGCAGCTACACAACAGAAAAATGTTTTATTTTGTTTTTTTAAATAACTAAACATACATTTATATAAACTGGCAGATACTAGGGAGGGAGGGGCTATGAGCTGCCTGCTCTGCAAACTTATTCAAAGGTTTCTAAACTTTCAAGGTGCATAAAAGTGCAAAAAGAGGGGAGTTCTGGAGGAGGAGCTTGTGCACTGGTCTCGCTGCGCAAGGCTCCAGATCCCTGCAGCTGAGCCATTGGCGGTTATTTGCGCCGGACACCCTGGAGACCGGGGTAAAACTTGCAGAAAAGCCGGTTATTGCTTGCTGGGACTCCCGCAACGCATCTTTTCATCTGGCATTTTAAATCTTGTGCCTTGGAGCCCCCCCCCCGAGTCAAAGTCGGGATTAGTGCTCCTGGAGGTATTGGATCCATCGTTGGCAGTCCCCCCCCTCCCAGGGGTGCTGCATAAGGGGAGTAGATAGCCTGTTACGGAGTAAATTTTATCCTACCACCTAAGTGCAAAGCCTCCAACATATGCTGACAATGTTACCTCCCACCGATGCTGTGAGAGAAGCCAGGCAGTCAACACTGACTGAGTTCTGATCCATGGTCAATGCTGACTGAGTTCTGATCCATGGGCTGAGATTCTACTATCCCGCTCCATAGAAGTCAGCCCCTCCCCCCCTTCCAGAGCTGAGCGTGGTGGGTTGTTGACCTGGTTCAAGGATAATCGCTACTGGTGCGGCCCGCTGTTTTACTGTTTGCTGAAGTTCCCCCCTCTCACGGGTGCTGCATGAGTTGGAGAATTGCTCTCCACTATCAATATCTGAGCCACTGAGTGCCACTGAGTGCTTGGAGAGACTTACCGCAATACAAAGGATTTTGACAACCCCCCCTTTCCATGCTGAAGCGTCTGCATGCAGGTTGGGTGAGTGTGCTGAAGTGTGCTGAAGGTGCTCTCGCTGCTTTGACTTTGTTCTTTTACCCCTTCTTGTATAAGGACGAGCTGTGCAAATAATAAAAGGAAAAATTCTGTGTAGGAAGGGGGTGCAGTGAAGTAGGAGTAAGGAAGTGGGGCAAATTTCTGCAAAAGCTATCAGCTAGGTATTTGTCAGGGTTTTCTCCCTGTTTTGTTTGCCATGTGCTGCTGGCAGCCATTTTACTCACCTCTCTTGCTGACTATGGTGCATTGTGGGGGATGCTGCTTATTTCCTGTGCTTCCTTTTATGGCCAGACTGGTGTGCATCATCTGTGTGAGACAGGATGCAGTCTCAGAATTGGGATGTCATCACTTATTATTTAAAGGGCCTCTGTTCAGTATGCTTTGCCTTTGCGTTGTCTCAGACCTGTTTGTGAGAGTTCCTGTGTATTACCTGGCTGTCTGACGTCCTTCCTGGTTCCTGATCCCTGGCTTGTTCCTGACTCTGCTGTTTTCCTTGTTCCTGATTCCGGCTCGTCTGACTATTCGCTTTGGCTCCTGACTCGGCTCGTCTGACTACCAGCTCTGGTTTTTACTCCTGATTTGTTATTTGACTTGTGGACTTTTTATTATTTTTTGTTATTAATAAAGGTGTGATTATTTTTGCACTTCTCGTCTCAGTCTGATTCCTGGCACCCTAACATTACGCAAAGGCCATGAATCCTGATGGTGCTAATAATCCACCTTTACCTGCCATCATTTCCAGGATGGATGAACAGGATCACTGCTTGGATCAATTTGCACTAGCCCTGCAAACCCTGCTGACTCGCACTGCACATTTGGACCAAAGTGTCCCACAAGTTATGACTGCTCCTGTTTCCGCTGCTGCACCTAGTCCTACCAGGAGCATGTTCAGTTCTGCACCTCTACCTCAGCGATATGGAGGCAATCCTATTCAGCGCAGAGGGTTTTTGAACCAGGTGGGCATTTACTTTGAGATGTTACCTCAGGCGTTTCCCTCTGACAGAGCTAAGGTGGGATTTCTCATCTCGTTACTTTCTGACACAGCTCTTGCCTGGGCTAATCCCTTGTGGAAGACTAATAAACCTGTGATTTCAAATTACCCTGAATTTGTGGCCTCCTTTCGAAGGGCATTTGATGTTCCGGCTCGCTCCTCCTCTGCTGCTAAACGACTCATGTCCATTCAGCAAGGTACAAGATCTGTTTCTCAGTATGCTATTGAGTTCTGTACGCTTGCCACAGAGGTTGGTTGGAACAATGAAGCCCTTGTTGCCGCCTTCTTTCATGGGCTCTCTGATGCGATTAAAGACGAAGTTGCTGCCAGTGATTTACCAGAGGATCTTGAGGCATTGGTGTCTTTTTTTATCCTAATTGACATCAGACTCAGAGAGAGGCCCTCTTTCAAGGAGCGCTTGCAGAAGCCTCCTTTTCCGTTGTCTCCTATGTGTTCGTTCCCACCCATGCCTCCCTCTCCTCCCATGCCTCCTGGTCCCGAGTCACCAGGTACTGCTGAGCCAATGTAGTTGGGATTCACACTTCTCTCCGCGGCGGAGAGGGCCTTTAGGAGGGGCTCTACCTCTATTGTGGGTTACAGGGCCACCTTTTGAAGTCTTGTCCTACACGGCCGGGAAGTGCTCACACCTAAGGTCCTGTCGGGGGCAGACCTTGGGTGGTTTATCCTCGTCCCAGGAACCGCTTAAGGAGAAACCTTTGGTCACAGTTGTCCTTTCCTGGGTGGACTCCTCCATAGTCACCCAGGCTCTTGTTGACTCTGGTGCTGCAGGCTATTTCATTGACAGTGCTTTTGTATCAAAGCACTCCATTCCTGTTTTGCCTCGGTCCGTTCTGCTTGCTATTGAGGCCATTGATGGCAGGCCCCTTCAGCCCGCACTCGTTACTCACGAAACTGCTCCATTGTCCATGGCTGTTGGGGCTTTCCATTTTGAAACCCTCCAGTTCCAGGTGATAAACTCTCCGCATTTTCCGGTTGTTCTGGGTTATCCCTGGCTCCAAAAGCACAATCCCAGTCTCGACTGGTGCAGGTCCCAAATTTTGTCGTGGTCCCCGCAATGTATTTCCACTTGTCTTCAGAAACCAGTTAAAGTCTTGTGCACTTCTTTGGTATGTCAATTGCCAGAGGAGTACTGAGAGTTCCTAGACATTTTTGACAAGGTGCGTGCCAGTACGTTACCTCCTTACCGGTCTTACGATTGTGCCATAGACCTGCAACCCAGAGCCATTCCTCCTCAGGGCCGGGTTTACCCTCTGTCTGTTGCAGAGAATTGTGCTATGGAGGAGTATGTTGCCGATGCTCTGTCGCAGGGGATCATCCGCAAATCCTGTTCTCCTGCAGGGGCTGGCTTCTTCTTTGTGAAGAAAAAGGGTGTTGAGTTAAGACCATGCATCGATTATAGGGGTCTTAATCATCTTACCATTAATAATGCTTACCCTATTCAGTTCATTACGGAACTCTTTGACTGCCTCAAGGGAGCTACAGTCTTTACTAAACTTGATTTGAGAGGAGCGTACAATCTCGTTAGGATCAAGGAGGGCCACGAATGGAAAACAGCGTTTAACACCAGGAGTGGGCATTATGAGTATCTTGTAATGCCCTTTGGCCTATGTATTGCTCCTTTGTATTGCCCTTTGGCGTCTATGAGTAAGCGCTTGTCTGAGCGAAACATGTTAGATGGCTAATACCCTTCCTGCATTGCTGTGTCTATACGTTATATATTTTTAATGGAATAAACTTACTTTTTTACCTGTTGCTCAGCAGCCTTCCTTTTTCAATTTTGCTGAGTCTTTTTGCGGTTGTCCTCCGCTCCTTGGTCGGCTCCACACACCCCTCTCTTGGTTTTGGTCTAGTCCGCTCACCCCGGTCCTTTGCGGAAGTGCACTGTAGCAGCATCGCCTTCTCTCCTCTATGTATTGCTCCTGCTGTTTTACAGGAATTTATTAATGATCTCCTACGAGATATGTTGCAACAGTGTGTTGTGGTGTACTTAGACGACATCCTCATACACTCACCCACACTTGAGGCTCATCGTTCTTCTGATGTTACACGGGTTCTTCAGAGACTATGTGTGAATGGCCTGTTTTGTAAACTTGAGAAATGTGAGTTCCATCAGACTCAAGTAACCTTCCTAGGTTATGTTATCTCCGTTGCAGGGTTCTCCATGGATCCTGACAAGTTATCTGCAGTTCTGCAGTGGCCTCGCCCAGTTGGCCTTTGGTCTATTCAATGTTTTTTGGGGTTCGCCAATTACTATAGAAAGTTTATTAAAAACTTTTCTTCCTTGGTCAAACCTATCACAGACATGACCCGTAAAGAGAATGATCCACTCCATTAGTCACCTACTGCCATTAAGGCCTTTGATAGTCTTAAGACTGCCTTTGCTGCCGCTCCAGTTCTGGCTCATCCTAACCCTGTCCTGCCTTTCGTTCTTGAGGTCGATGTGTCTGAGACTGGAGTAGGTGCCCTCTTGTTTTAACATCCTACGCCTGAAGGTTCCTTGCATCCGTGTGGTTTCTTCTCTAAGAAATTGTCTCCAGCAGAGTGCAATTATGAAATTGGCGACAGGGAATTACTGGCCATAATTTTGGCACTCAAGGAATGGAGGCATCTTCTCGAGGGTACTAGCGTGCCAGTGCTCATTCTTACTGACCACAAGAATTTAACTTATCTATCTGAAGCAAAACGTTTGTTGCCCCGACAGGCCAGATGGCCGCTATTTTTGTCTCAGTTTAATTATGTGGTCTCCTACCTGCCTGGTAGTAAGAATGTTAGGGCTGATGCCCTCTCTCGACAATTTTCGCCTCTGTCCAAGGAGGAGTCTGTACCTACTCCTGTTATACCTTCTGACCATATTTTAGCTACCATACGTACTAATTTGACTTCTCCCTTGGGGGAGGAGATCTTGGCTGACAAATACCAATGCACCTCTTGAGAAACCTAGTGGTAAGTGTTTTGTTCCTGAGAATCTTCGTACTAAACATTTGCACACTTACCACTATCCTAAAGCCGCAGGTCACCCAGGCAACAACCAAATGATTTGGTCTGTCACTCGACAATTCTGGTGGCCAGGTCTTCGTTCTGATGTTGCTGCGTATGTTGCCTCCTGCTCAGTTTGTGCACAGAATAAGACTCCTCAACGTCTTCCTGTGGGTCTTCTTCAACCTATTGCTAATGGTGAGCATCCTTGGACACATCTTTCCATGGACTTCATTGTCGAGCTTCCTGTTTCCAATGGCAATACTGTTATCCTTATGGTGGTTGACCGTTTTTCTAAAATGTCACATTGCATTCCCTTGATGAAGTTGCCTACCGCTCAGGAGCTTGCTTCAATTTTTGCCTGGGAGGTCTTCCGTTTACATGGGTTACCCAAGGAGATAGTGTCGGACCGGGGTAGCCAGTTTGTCTCCAGATTTTGGCGTTCCTTTTGTGCTCAAATGGGGATCCGGCTTTCCTTCTCCTCGGCATATCACCCTCAATCCAATGGGGCTGCGGAACGGTCTAATCAAGCTCTGGAACAGTTCCTCCGTTACTATGTCTCAGATCACCACAATAATTGGTCTGAACTGTTACCTTGGGCAGAGTTTGCTCGTAATAGTGCTATTAATGCTTCCTCCAAGTTATCCCCGTTCATGGCGAATTATGGGTTTCAACCATCCTTGTTGCCCAATTCATTCATGTCTCAGGGTATTCTGGCTTTGGAGGAGCATCTCCGGCAACTCCGTTTCACGTGGGTGCAGATTCAGGATTGCCTTCATCGTTCTATGCAGGCCAAAGTTCCAGGCTGATCCTAGGCGTCTGCCCTTGCCTTCCTACCAGGTTGGTGAGAGAGTTTGGCTGTCCTCCTGCAACTTGAACCTTCGTGTGTCTTCCAATAAACTGGCTCCTCATTATGTTGGTCCTTTTCGAATACTCCGACGGGTCAATCCTGTGGCCTATGCTCTTGACCTTCCTCCTGCAATGCGCATCTCCAATGTTTTTCATGTCTCCCTCTTGAAACCATTGGTTTGTAATCGGTTTACCACTGTGTTGCCTCGCCTATCTTTGTTGACAACCATGAGGAGTATGAGGTCAGCAGCATTATTGACTCTCATATGTCCAGGGGCCATGTACAGTATTTGGTTCCCTGGAGGGGCTACGGTCTGGAGGAGCGTTCTTGGGTTCCCTCCTCTAATGTTCATGCTCCTGCCCTCCTCCGTGCCTTCCATGCCCGTTTCCCCAATAAGCCTTTTGTCTTCCCGCAGGGAAGGGGTCGTTGAGGGGAAGGTACTGTCAGGGTTTTTTCCATTTTGTTTGGCATGTGCTGCTGGCAGCCATTTTACTCACCACTCTTGCTGACTATGGTGCATTGTGGGGGATGCTGCTCATTTCCTGCACTTCCTTTTATGGCCAGACTGGTGTGCATCATCTGTGTGAGACAGGATGCAGTCTCAGAATTGTGATGTCATCACTTATTATTTAAATGGCCTCTGTTCAGTATGCTTTGCCTGTGCGTTGTCTCAGACCTGTTTGTGAGAGTTCCTGTGTATTACCTGGCTGTCTGACGTCCTTCCTGGTTCCTGATCCCTGGCTTGTTCCTGACTCTGCTGTTTTCCTTGTTCCTGATTCCGGCTCGTCTGACTATTCGCTTTGGCTCCTGACTCGGCTCATCTGACTACCAGCTCAGGTTTTGACTCCTGGCTTGTTATTTGACTTGTGGACTTTTTATTATTTTTTTGTTATTAATAAAGGTGTGATTATTTTTGCACTTCTCGTCTCAGTCTGATTCCTGGCACCCTGACAGTATTATCCCTAATACCACTGGGAAAGTTCACGGTTTTTACCTAAATGCTTCTAGAGAGTCGCTCCTTTTTTTGATCAAAATCTGAAGCACACAGAGTTTAGCCCTTCTCTAAAGACATTGTCAATACAGTTCACACTTGGTCTTATGATGATAAATATCCCCCTCCTACTCACTAAATCGAAAAGTTACCCCTAAATTTGGAACTCAGAGTAACAGAAAAGGCTAACAATCAAAGATTTAATTTCAGAGTGGTATAATTCACATTGTATGAGGTTGTTTTCTTGTTCCAACCAGAATCTTAAAATAACTAAATATTACATAATTGGTTCTTGGTACCTTTGTGTTACTGGAAACCCCAATCTGGATAATGACTGTTATCCTTGGAATGGCGTTATATACGAAGGGAGAGTACGGACTCTGAAAAAAACTTTTCTATACTAGTTCACCAGGTTCTACACAGTACCTCTTGGGCATACATGTGGAAAGATTCTGTCCTTATTCAGTAACATCTGATTCCATGGTTCTTTATAGATTATCCACACAGAAGTTGTTACATATTTACTGTTAACTGCGAATGCATATAATGAGTGTATATAGCGGTTAAGCCGTCTTTATAAACGGAAATTATTTTCTCATTTACCGATTAAGGTCTGGTTAGGGCTGAGTGTCTTGTTCTTGATCCTGGCTTAAGCCGTATACAAATACATGTTTAATATATGCCTAGCAATTCTAGATTGATACTCTTCTTTTTTAAATGCACTTTATATTGGGATTAAGTTGAGAAGTTTAGTGTTTAAGATTCAAACACTTAAATATATCCAGGTTTTGCCTTGAGTATAATCTTGTCAAACCTGAGACTGGTATAAAGTAAAGCACTTAAATTAGAGAAGTTCAGACCAGTATAATCTGGCTGATCTTATAAATTCTATAGCGTAAATGGATTACAAACTATTCATTTAATTAGTTCAAACACAGCAGGAGTTTAATCCTGCATGTAATAAGCCCTATTAAAGAGATTACCGCAATATAACTGAAAACTTGCTTATTTTTAGGTTTATCTATTATTATAGGTAGTTCTAATTAGCAACAATATGTTTTTTGACTAGACAGGTCTGGAGGGTTCAAGTTCTTGTGCTCCCTAGGCTTACCATATAACGATCTAGCTGTTGAGTTCAGTCTAGTGCTTTGGGTACCTGGTATCTCCTGGTTTATTTTTGTCACAATTCACTTTAAATATTCACTTGATTGGTGCGTTTGCTCCTCTTCAATTTAATCTTCACTATAGGATAAAACCTCTCCCTTTTTGGATAAAATCCCTTCACAGATTCAGCCGCTTCTCACTTCATTTTTTTCCCTCTTTTTCTCTTCAGCTTTTATATATGGACAAATTCCTCACTTCACCCCCCCTTCATGATTAACTCTCACCCAGGCATGGAATCCAAGCACAGGGATTGGAGGAACAAAAAGTTTGTAGAAAGTGAAACCTCAGCAGAAGTTCATTCTGAAACTACCTCATTAAACACCCTAAATTCTATGTCAACTCAGGAATCTCAATTACTAGTCACCAATATAATTGATGCTATTACACCTAAATTAGACGTATTAAGAACAGAAATCAAGCATGATATTTTGTCTTTAACCACAGAAGTTAGGCAATTTTCCAAAAGGATATTAGAAGCTGAGCAGAGAATCTCTGATTTGGAAGATGTGACTAACTCATATCTTCCAAAGATTGAGAATAATCATATGGAACTGGTCAAAATACAGGCTTGAAAACAGATCAAGAAGAAATATCCTTATAATCATAGGGGTTCAGGAATCTAGTCACCAAGAAGACCTAATAGAATTTATCACAAAAACTCTCCCCAACATATTAAATATCCCCCCGCCCTTGTCTCCCTTTTTAGTTGAGAGAGTTCATAGACTGGGGAGGCTTCCGGAAGCTTCAAGGAAAGCCACTAAACCTAGACCTATAATTGCTAAATTCTAAAATATCCAGGACAAAGTATTGTTTCTACATCATTTTCGCAAAAACCAACCTATAACATATAAAGAAGCTAAAATATTGCTGTTTCATGATTTCTCCCTGGAAACTTTCCTGAGGCGAAGAGAGCTCTCCCCAGTCTGTGGTAAAATGCTCAAGGCAGGATGGCGGGCTACGGTCATATACCCAGCCAGATTATTTTTTGACTCAGCACAGGAAGCAGAAAAAAAACTAGCCGAATATGGAACTTAATAAAATAGAAATAAATTGTTCAGAGTTCTTCATACAATTAAGTTACTGTATGGGCCTAGGTTTGAGTGGTGCTGATTTGATTCCACATCGGGGGAGGGGGGGTTCCCTTTCTTCCCCCTCTCCTTTTTTTTTTGCTCTTTTTTTCTCTTCCTCCACGGATAACTTATGGCTAGTGATAATGTATTGAGACTAACCTCATGGAATGTTGGTGGCATAAGGTCACTAATTAAACGCAAAACAATTATATCACACCTACTGAAACTTAACACAAGTATTGCTTTTATTCAAGAAACACATTTAAACCCAGAAGAATCTAAGAAATTAAAAACTGCTTGGGTAGGGGAGGTATTCTCCTCTGCCACTATTAATAGAAAAAAAGGAGTCGCAATCCTTCTGGGAAAAAGTTACCCTATGAAACATTACAAACAGTTATTGACCCTGATAGCCTATTTTTGATTCTTAAATTAAAAATAGCAAATGTAACCTATACTCTTTGTAATCTTTATGCCCCAAATGGCAAACTCAAAATTTTGGGACTCTCTCCAAGCTAAGATCCTTCAGATAATGGAAGGGCACCTGATAGTGGCAGGAGACTTCAATATGTCTCCGCAACATCAGTTAGATGAGGTAGCCATCAAAAAAAGACTAAAAGAGACAATCTAGAATCTAAATGGTTTAATACTTTTTTTTAAAATCTTGCAGTCAGAGATATTTGGAGATCCCATCATCTAGATACTCGTGATTATACTTGTCATTCTAGCTACTTTAAATCCTTTTCAAGGATTGATCTTATCTTGACAAGCGAAAGCCTGTATAGATTGGGGGCAAAAACCACAATCTCAACAATTTGTATCTCAGATCATGCCCCGGTACTACTTGACATCCCACTTAAAAATTCCCACGGGCGAGTAAGGCCTTTTATTTACCCAAACTACTTGAATAAAAACTCTAAATATAGAGGTTGGCTAAAAACTAAGATGGATGAATACTTGCATTTTAATTTGGGCTCGGTTTCTAATCCCTCATCACTATGGGAAGCTGCAAAAGCAGTAATAAGAGGCGAGATTATGGGATAAACAGCAAGGTTAAAAAAAGAGATCCAAACTTAGAGAAAGGGAAGTCTCAGCGGCAGTCACAAATGCATATAATAGATATTTAGAAGTCCCCCTTAATTTAAAATATCAGGCAAGGTTGTATGAGTATGGTAACAAATCTGGTAAACTACTATCAAATTTAGTAAAAAATACCAAAAAAAAAACCTCTCTCATAGAATTAGTACAGGATAATGGAAAACTACTTTCCTCACCTGAAGAAATTTCAGATTTTTTTTATGATTATTACAAAAATTTTTTATTCCTCTAGGCCTGCGGCAAGTAAAGTAAGTAAAAAATTTTGGGAGAATATCATCACCCCCATTGTTAGCACTGAGCTTAAATTAAGTATAAACAAACCTATTTCTGAACTGGAAGTTACACAAGCCATACAAGCTTTAAAATCAGACAAAGCTCCAGGTCCTGACGCACTACCAAATGAACTATATTTGATACTTGCACCCTCCATTGTCCCTCATTTAACAAAAGTATTTAACTACTATTTTTTCGAAGAATCTCAGATACCCCTAAATTTTGCGGCATCACAAACCATTTTAATTCTTAAGCAAGGGAAAGACCCTACTCAAAAAGAATCATATAGGCCTATAGCCTTGCTGAACACTGATTATAAACTTTTTACTTCAATTCTGGCTAGAAGACTTCAAGGCGGTTTATCAGAGATTATTCATAAAGACCAAGCTGGTTTTCTTGCTAACCGTAGTTCTGCCGCAAAGATTAGACAATTACTTTTACTTATTAACTATTATAAAAATTCTGAAAAGGGGATTATTGATAATCAATCGGATGCTGCAATTTTGGCTATTGACGATGAAAAAGCATTCAATAGTGTACATCATGATCACTTGATAGACACCCTGAGCCACTTTGGATTTGAAGAGAAATTTTTTAATCTGATCAAAAACTTATATGTCCACTCTTCTCCGAGTTTAATCATTAATGATATGGAATCACCTATTATTATGCTTGAAAAAGGCACTCGACAGGGGTGCCCCTTATTTCCACTACTTTTTGACCTTGCAATCGAACCCTTGGCCATTAAGATTTTACATCAGATAGAAGGCATAAAAATTAGGAAAAGGGAGATAAAGGTGGCATTATAGGCCGATGATTTGCTAGTATATCTGTCTAATACTATATTCCAAAACTTATGGCGATAATTGAACTATTTCGTCAAATCTTGGGCTACAAAATGAATACCACGAAATTGGAGTTACTATGGTTGAAAAAATCCAAATACCCACAAGCTGAGATCCCATTTAAAATAGTTACAAATTCTTTTAGATATGTTGGGATTATCATATCCTCCGATCCTCAAAATTGGTACTCTCAGAATATTCCGCCAATCCTTTCTCAAATTAAAACATATATGAAGAATTGGCAAAACCTCCCTTTATCCATTTTAGGTCGTATTGCCCTATTTAAAATTTTACTTTTACCAAACATTTTATATATCCTACAAAATCTTCCTGTTCTTTTCAAAAACAAGGATATTAAAAATCTAAATACTGCAATTCGTCAGTTTATCTGGCAAAACAAAAGGCAGAGAATTTCTATTCAAAAGCTATGTCTACCAAAGCAGTTTGCCGGCTTTGCTCTTCTTAATTTGTATACTGTCATATCATTTACCCCTCTAGTAGAATATATGTGGTAATATCTGTCCCTTTAAGGTTTACTCAGAGACATATCAGATCATCTATAAAAGGAGGGACTAAAGCACTGCTCAGGTGCTTGATAATTGCATATGTATGGGTAAAGCAGAGTTATTGCAACTTATACCTATCTCCTAAACTTAACAGATTGGATAAACTCTTTTCAAACAAACAATATCCTTACCAATTTCGTTATCTTCATACTACTAAAATCTGTTACCATTTATCATACTTCTAAAGATTACAAGTTCATATCGCCTCTCACACCAAAGGAGTTTCACAGCACTCTGACGTCATCTCTAATTCAGCGTGTGTACACGGAAGTCGGAAAACGCTGTCTGCAGGGACGCTGAACACGGAGTTTTACTTTAACTAACAGGTCGACATCTCAGCTCCTCTCATCTATACCGGACCTGTTCCCAATTTACCTTGACTTAAGGAAATATACGCAAGTATTTAGTATAAGAGACTGCCTTAAAACATTTGTCTGTAATTTCCAATAGGAATACCTACAAGTTTGAATGCCTAATTGAATTGTTTACTAAAGTGTTTGCCTGTCATATTAATACCTGCTACAAACTCTAATAATACAGAGGACAACTGTTAACTACTGTGTTTGCCTGTCACATTAACTCTTTAATACATGCTGAACTCACTGAAGGACTAAAGCTAAACCTTATTCATAGAAGTGAATTATAAAAGTCCAGGTATACAATATCATTAATACCTGTGACTACAAGCTCACTTCTCTTCTCATTATTCTCTCATGTTATTCCTAAGAGGTATCAGTTTTCACTAACCATTGATAACTGCATAAATAGGAATAACTACACCCAAAATATTTGTTTATCCATAAGTGTTTATTAGGGATATTGCATATACATACAACCTGGTCTTCTTTGGTCGTATTGTGATCGACTGGATCACAGAATTAGATTACTTTACAGATAATATCTTAGAATCCAGCACGACATATCCATTCTCTCTAATTTCTTTGATCCATTCTCTTCTTAACTTAATCCCCAAACAGGTGAAACAATATAAAACAGAATATATTCGGTAATTCAGGCTTGGAAAAAAAATCAGGATTTTGGCAAAGACTAATATGAATATACCTAGATTTCAGACCTTTTTGGGTAATCCAGAATATTAAGAGGGTACTCAATCCGTAATATTTCAAGTTTGGCATAAGAAAGGTCTTTATTTTGTGTCACAATTTTTGAACCAAACAACACAAAACATCAAATCATTCGAAGAGTTAAATCAAGAATTTAACTTGATAAATTCTGACTTTTTTGCATACCTTCAGGCTAGACATTATGTACTACAATTAGTCAATACTTACTCATGGAATTGGTCATGGGGTTGATCATTGGCCAAGTCAGGGCATTCATCCATCTCTACTTGGTATGACTATCTTGTTGCCCGAATGGGAGAACCGAACGTAATAAATATAGCCCAAAAATGGGCAAATCTTATCCCTGTAACCACTATTTATATTGAACGAGTAAATCGATCTTTAATTCTGCTTTACCGAGCCACACTTTCTGTAACTTGGAGAGAGTCTCATCGCAAACTAATATATCAGACTTACTACACTCCAGAAAAGGGTTATAAATGGTATAACAGAAGTTTTAATAAATGTCCAAAATGTAACTTGCAATCAAAAGAATAGGAGCAAACCATAAATAGGTAATTTTTGTATCTTTGTTTGGGAATTTATATTCTCCTGAGGTACCTTGTCAAACTTTATTATAGTGGTAAATAGGTAACCTTAAGGAGCAGTGCTTAAGCATGGTATACAAATTACTACTGAAATAACATAAATCAAAGATTGTGTGAATTATGTCAAAAAAGGGGGTATCCTTTTATACACTGTAATGAAGTATCTTCAAGTATCAAGAGAATAAATTTTGTTCTAAAATATAACTTTTATTTTGATTAGTAAAAAGAGACAGCTTCTATGTTGTTTGTGTTGCTGTCCTCACTTTAGGATTAAAAACACTTCTCCTTTTAGTTAACATCAATTGTTTGTTTCATTTTTTAGAGTTGGTATAAGTGACAAAAATTGTAATGTATAGTATTTGTAGCCTAGTAGTCCTTTACTCTAATTTCCCAAGTTACTTAGCCTTTATCTTGCTTGTTTGGAAATTATAATATATTAATTATAGGCTGTTTTTGTTCAATTCCTAAATCTTATTTTTATCACTCATATGTTTAAAATTAAACTTGATGACCAAGAGATAATGTGGAAAATTTGGCTATCTATATAATTGGTGAATCAAGTGGAACTTTTCTTTGATTTTACTTATAGTCAGATGTTTGTGCACACTTGGTTACTAATTATTGTAGTAACTTGTGGTATCATGCCTGTTCTATAAGTAGATGCTCTAAGAAAAGAGCTGATAAGAAGAAAGTTCTATAATTATCTACAGCAGTGTTTTTCAACCAGTGTGCCGTGGCACACTAGTGTGCCGTGAGAGATCCTCAGGTGTGCCACGGCAGTCTGGTGACAACAGTGTGACATATTTTTTAAACTTTGCTTGTTTTTTACTCCCAGTGCAGGGGTAGTTTGTAGGAGGCATGGCATAACAGCACAATACATACAGTATGTGTGTGTTTGTGTGTATGTGTATATATATATATATATATGCTGTATTAGGCTACAATGTGTGATTTTTTTTTAAATTTTGGGATGGTGGTGTGCCACAGGATTTTTTTATGTAAAAAAGTGTGCCACGGCAAAAAAAAGGTTAAAAATCACTGATCTACAGCATAGGTAAATGTAGTATTTAGATTGATTGTAAATCAGCTAAGCATATGCTGATGTTTTAGGTAACATTGTGGTTATATAACATCGTTTTGCATTATCTGTTCTTTTATTAAAGCTATATGAGGCTTATTCGAGCCTATTATTTAGATCTTATATGCTGGAATATTAGTACATTTGTAGTAACAATTCAGTTTCTGGGTTTGCTCTGCTGAACAATTTAATATACTGCTCCGTTTATACAATGAAAAAGAAAACAAACTGTTTTTCTATAAAATCTTTTGTGCAGTATATTATATCCGTTTTAATTATAATACATTATTTGTTATGTATAGTTAAACAAAGAATATAATTATTGGAGGTTATACTTCTTCCCCACTTGCATTAGTTGTTGTTTAACAAAAACGGTTAGTATTCGCTTTGTATTAAATTATGCTATGAGCGTATAGTGTTCTGAACTGTTTCCAGCTAACTGTTGGCTTTATACTGACTAGTGCAGTTAGATTAAATCTCTTCAGAGTTAATATTCCTTATCTTAGACATAAATGATTTACATATGAAATGCTATAACCTCCAATAATTATATTCTTTGTTTAACTATACATAACAAATAATGTATTATAATTAAAACGGATATAATATACTGCACAAAAGATTTTATAGAAAAACAGTTTGTTTTCTTTTTCATTGTATAAACGGAGCAGTATATTAAATTGTTCAGCAGAGCAAACCCAGAAACTGAATTGTTACTACAAATGTACTAATATTCCAGCATATAAGATCTAAATAATAGGCTCGAATAGGCCTCATATAGCTTTAATAAAAGAACAGATAATGCAAAACGATGTTATATAACCACAATGTTACCTAAAACATCAGCATATGCTTAGCTGATTTACAATCAATCTAAATACTACATTTACCTATGCTGTAGATAATTATAGAACTTTCTTCTTATCAGCTCTTTTCTTAGAGCATCTACTTATAGAACAGGCATGATACCACAAGTTACTACAATAATTAGTAACCAAGTGTGCACAAACATCTGACTATAAGTAAAATCAAAGTAAAGTTCCACTTGATTCACCAATTATATAGATAGCCACATTTTCCACATTATCTCTTGGTCATCAAGTTTAATTTTAAACATATGAGTGATAAAAATAAGATTTAGGAATTGAACAAAAACAGCCTATAATTAATATATTATAATTTCCAAACAAGCAAGATAAAGGCTAAGTAACTTGGGAAATTAGAGTAAAGGACTACTAGGCTACAAATACTATACATTACAATTTTTGTCACTTATACCAACTCTAAAAAATGAAACAAACAATAGATGTTAACTAAAAGGAGAAGTGTTTTTAATCCTAAAGTGAGGACAGCAACACAAACAACATAGAAGCTGTCTCTTTTTACTAATCAAAATAAAAGTTATATTTTAGAACAAAATTTATTCTCTTGATACTTGAAGATACTTCATTACAGTGTATAAAAGGATACCCCCTTTTTTGACATAATTCACACAATCTGTGATTTATGTTATTTCAGTACCAAAATGTAACTTACCTGCTGCAAATCTAACTCATATGGTTTGGTCATGTCCGAATAATTTTCCAATTTTGGAAAAAAGTAGAATTCTGGTTATTTAACACAATCAAAATTACTCCCATCCCACTTTCTTTAAATGAAGTAATTTTTTTATCAGATGAAAAAATACCATTTTCCAAGGTTACAATAACAAATTTAACAATTCTAGCAGCTAGGAACCTAAATCTGAAGAGATGGAAGATTAGTCTGGTTCCTACTATTCCAGAAATGAAAAACTATCTCAAAAAGCAATGCATTATCGAGCAGTTGGCCACAGATCTGAACTACGACCAGGAGATTATCTATTTCTTAAAAAAATGGTAAAAGTTCATAAAAATATTTCCCCCTAGAGAAATAGACCACTTAATTTTTCTGTTTAGGAATGCTGAAATAGTATTACTGGGTATCTGGTAAGGAGATTTTTCCACCACCCTCCCCCCCCCCCCCCGTGGTTGAATTGTTAAAATACTGCACTATTGATAATAGGTTTAAAATACACAATGATAATAGGTTTAAAATACACAACAAATCACACAAGGGAACCTGCAGTCAGGATTTATCAAGCAGCACGACAGGTCATGGCCAACCAGCAGGGCCAAAATGGCCCAGTACTGGGCCGCAGCCCGGCTCATGAGAAACCACGTGTTATAGCATTATATTATTACTGCTGCTTGCATATAACAGTGTTTAACCCCTGCAGAGTGCTCAACCCTTTAACGGCCAGTGCCGTACCCAGTACAGGGCTGGTAGTTTAGTCCTTAAAGGGACACTGAACACAAATTTTTCCATTTGTAATTCAGAAAGAGCATGCAATTTTAGGCAACTTTCTAATTTACTCCTATTATCAATTTTTCTTCGTTCTCTTGCTATCATTATTTGAAAAAGAAGGCATCTAAGTTTTTTTTGGTTTCAGTACTCTGGACAGCACTTTTTTATTGGTGGATGAATTTATCCACCAATCAGCAAGGACAACCCAGGTTGTTCGCCAAAAATGGGCCAGCATCTAAACTTACATTCTTGCATTTCAAATAAAGATACCAAGATAATGAAGAAAATTTGATAATAGGAGTAAATTCGAAATTTGCTTAAAATTTCATGCTCAATCTGAA
Organism: Bombina bombina; assembly: GCF_027579735.1. Classification (NCBI taxonomy): domain Eukaryota; kingdom Metazoa; phylum Chordata; class Amphibia; order Anura; family Bombinatoridae; genus Bombina; species Bombina bombina. The sequence goes on along the minus strand of NC_069502.1, from coordinate 1,151,082,068 downwards.
TCACGAAATTGAATTTTTGGGTACAGTGTCCCTTTAAGGACCAGCTGTCCTGTGCCTCTATCTGCAGCGATCTTGCTAACACTGGTGAGATCGCTCTTTCTGCATGCCCCACTGAAATAGTACAGAGAAACCAATGCAGAGAGACACTCGGTTTTCCTCTCTGCATCGGGTAGCAGTGGTGCCGATCATTGGTGGGGTTGGAGGGTAAGAAGGAAGGCAGGTGGGCAGCGCATCTCTGAAGGGGGACAGGAACTGGCGAAACCACTACACTACAGAAAGATTTCCACACTGAGAGTGGGAGGAAGAGATGAAGAAAAACATTATTAGAGTGGAGAGGGAGGCCCTAGAAAAGGATTACTTGGAGGGGGGGGGGTGGAGGGGGTAGCTACACTACAGAGAAATGTTTTTTGTTGTTGTTTTTTTTTTAAATAACTAAACATACATTTATATAAACTGGCAGACACTAGTTAGAGGGGAGAGAGTTAGAGAGCTGTTTGGGAGGGATCAGGGAGATGGGGGGAATTAACATTGGCAGACTGTCTGCAAGTACCTAAGATGCTGGTGACCAGTGTGGGGTGAGGGAGTGAAGAGAGCTGTTTAGGAGAAATCAGGTAGGGATCAGGGGGTGGGATGTATCTGGTGGGAGGGTAATCTCTACACTACAGGTAAACATAAACTTGCAAGCTACCTGATTAACTGCTTCACTGCCGGGAATTTCAGAAGTGTGGTGAGCAGCTGCAATTAGTGGCCTTCCAATTAACAAACAGCAATGGCAAAACCATGTCTGCTGTTTCTGAACAAAGGGGATCCCAGAGAAGCTTTTACATCCATTTGTGTGTATGTATAAATTGGCCTAGATCAATACCTTGGGTTGTCTACTAAAACATAATATATCATTTTGATAGGTAAATAAAAATAAATAAAAAAACTAAATTTCTGTTAAAATGGAGTGATGGCAAAAAATGCTACTAATTCTCTTGTCTTTTGGGCAGATTTTTGTCTGAAATGCCTGGTCTTTAAGGGGTTAAACATATAGTAAAAGTCAGCTCAAGAGCAGCTTTGCATTACTGGGAGCTAACTGAACTTATCTGGGGAGTGAATAACACGAAGCTTGTGTGTAACCACCAGTCACCAGCTAGCTCTGCTCTGGAGCCTACCTAGGTATGCTTTTCAAATAAGGATATTACAAGAATGAATTCAATTTGATAATAGCAAAACAGCAGTCTGAGAAAACTCATACACTTCTTATAGGTTTTAAAATGTTTAGCTTAGGCCTTAGGGCCTACTGTATCAGTATTGTTTACTAGTCGTGTACAGGCAGTGTAACTGCACTAAAACAAGTATTAGATTTTAGAGAGTGATTTGATTTTTCTTACATGGGGAAATAGCTTAACAGTTATTTAAAAGGTCAGACATTGCTTAAGGGGGCACAGAAATAGAGTGGATATTTGAAGAATGCAGCTGTACATTATTAAGCAGGTTTGTAAAAGTTAAAGTCATGGATTTAACAGTGCAACAAATAAAGGGGACTTTCAGTCATCAGGTATAAAATAAATACTTCATGCTGAAAGTTCCTTTATTTGTCTGCAGCATTCACCGTGCTGAGCGCCTTAGGCCGCCCACTGCAGAACGCTATTTTGCACTGAGGTGATCTTAGCCAATAGCGTGCTGTGGTGCTAGCTATCTGGCATTATGCCAGCTGGCCTGCATGGCTATTGGATAAGAGGTGGAAATGTCACCTCATTGAAAAAATAGCGTTCTACTAATTTGAACCCGAGTATTTATATGTTTGTTTAAAACGTCTGCATTTTTGTGATGAGTCTTTCTTAATAAAGGAATCCTAACATATTGGATTAGATCAAAATATAATAGATAGCAAAATAAAATAGAATAACAAAAATCTTTTTTATAGACAAAGAAAATTCCCATTTTTGGTTTAAGATGGCAGCAATACAGGTATAAAGTGACTCATCTACATGGAGAGAATCACATTTGAAATGAGTTTATAAAATATATTATACCCTAAGAATAGGAGCTGCATGGAAAATGATCAGTTTGATAAGGGCTCTAAATGCAGCTATTTTGCAGAAGATCTAATTAATCTCACCTGGATCAGCCAATAGAATTGACGTCGCATTCTATTGGCTCATCCAATCAGTTCAATCCGATTGGCTGATTAAATCAACCAATCGGATTTTTCGTTCCTTAATTCTGATTGGCTGATAGAATCCTATCAGCCAATCGTAATTCGAGGGACGCCATCTTGGATGACGTCATTTAAAGGACCAGTCATTCGTCGGGTAGTCGTCGGCAGAGATGGATATTCCGCGCCGGAGGTCTTCAAGATGGAGCCGCTCATCGCCGGAAGGATGAAGATAGAAGATGCCGCTTGGATGAAGACTTCTGCTGGATGGAGGACCTCTTCTGCCCCGATCGGATGAAGACTTCTGTCGGGCTGGAGGACCACTTGTGCCCGGATCGGATGAAGAGTTCGGCCCGGCTGGGTGAAGACGGCTCAAGGTAGGGTGATCTTCAATGGGGTAGTGTTAGGTTTATTTAAGGGGGGATCGGGTGGGTTTTAGAGTAGGGGTGTGTGGGTGGTGGGTTGTAATGTTGGGGGGGTATTGTATTGCTTTTTTTTACAGGTAAAAGAGCCGATTACTTTGGGGCAATGCCCCGCAAAAAGCCCTTTTAAGGGCTGGTAAAAGAGCTGGTTACTTTGGGGCAATGCCCCGCAAAAGGCCCTTTTAAGGGCTATTTGTAATTTAGTTTAGGGTAGGGAAATTTTATTATTTTGGGAGGCTTTTTTATTTTATTAGGGGGCTTAGATTAGGTGTAATTAGATTAAACTTCTTGTAATATTTTTTTATTTTTTGTAATTTAGTGTTTGTTTTTTGTAATATAGTTTAGTTTATTTAATTGTATTTTATATTAGATAATTGTAGTTAATTTATTTAATTAATTTATTGATAGTGTAGTGTTAGGTGTATTTGTAACTTAGGTTAGGATTTATTTTACAGGTAAATTTGTAATTATTTTAACTAGGTAGCTATTAAATAGTTTTTAAGTATTTAATAGCTATTGTACCTAGTTAAAATAAATACAAAGTTACCTGTAAAATAAATATAAATCCTAAAATAGCTACAATGTAATTATTAATTATATTGTAGCTATCTTAGGGTTTATTTTATAGGTAAGTATTTAGTTTTAAATAGGAATTATTTAGTTCATAATATTAATATTATTTAGATTTATTTCAATAATAATTGTTAGGGGGTGTTAGGTTTAGACTTGGGTTTAGGGGGTAATATATTTAATGTAGGTGGCGGCGGTGTAGGGGGATTAGATTAGGGGTTAATATATTTAATGTAGGTAGCGGCGGTGTAGGGGGGTCAGATTAGGGGTTAATACATTTAATGTAGGTGGCGGCAGTGTAGGGGGGTCAGATTAGGGGTTAATACATTTAATGTAGGTGGCGGCGGTGTAGGGGGGGTCAGATTAGGGGTTAATACATTTAATGTAGGTGGCGGCAGTGTAGGGGGGTCAGATTAGAGGTTAATATATTTAATGTAGGTGGCGACGGTGTAGGGGGGTCAGATTAGAGGTTAATATATTTAATGTAGGTGGCGGCGGTGTAGGGGGTCAGATTAGAGGGTAATACATTTAATGTAGGTGGCAGCAGTGTAGGGGGGTCAGATTAGGGGTTAATACATTTAATGTAGGTGGCGGCAGTGTAGGGGGGTCAGATTAGAGGTTAATATATTTAATGTAGGTGGCGGCGGTGTAGGGGGGTCAGATTAGAGGTTAATTTATTTAATGTAGGTGGCGGCGGTGTAGGGGGGTCAGATTAGAGGGTAATACATTTAATGTAGGTGGCGGCGGTGTAGGGGGTCAGATTAGAGGGTAATACATTTAATGTAGGTGGCGGCGGTGTAGGGGGGTCAGATTAGGGGTTAATACATTTAATGTAGGTGGCGGCAGTGTAGGGGGGTCAGATTAGAGGTTAATATATTTAATGTAGGTGGCGGCGGTGTAGGGGGGTCAGATTAGAGGTTAATATATTTAATGTAGGTGGCGGCGGTGTAGGGGGGTCAGATTAGAGGGTAATACATTTAATGTAGGTGGCGGCGGTGTAGGGGGGTCAGATTAGAGGGTAATACATTTAATGTAGGTGGCGGCGGGGTCCGGGAGCGGCGGTTTAGGGGTTAAACACTTTATTTAGTGGCGGCGGGGTCCGGGAGTGGCGGTTTAGGGGTTAATACACTTTATTAGGTATTGCGGTGGGGGATTGCGGTTGACAGGTAGATAGACATTGCGCATGCGTTAGGTGTTAGGTTTTTTTTTGTAGGCATTTTAGGAGGGGTTTTTTTGTAGGCATTTTAGGGAGTTACGGTGCTCCCATACTCAGCGCAAGGCCTGCTACGGCTGCTTTTTATGGCGAGGTGAAAATGGAGTAAGATTTCTCCATTTTCGCCACGTAAGGCCTTGCGCTGGATATTGGATACCAAATTGTGCGGGTTTTATATGTTAGTCTATGGGGAGAAAAACTATGTCCGCCGGGTGAAATATACGTGCCACATTTATATGCAGGGCTGTATATAGGATACCAAACCCGTGCAAAAAACGGCGTCGCCGTCTTTTGCGGGTGACGCTGCATATCGGATGGGGCCCACTGTATGTATTTTTTATTTTTAGTAATAATTATGTCTTGAAGATCTGCAAATCATGCTCTTCTATGATGTTTAGGACAATTGTATATTGTAACTATTTTTCTTTCTTGTCTCTTAATAAAAAGAAGTAAAAAATAAATAAAAAAAAGGAAATACTTATTTAGAAGACTATTTTGAAAACATGAGAGAAGTGTTAGATGAAGATTAAGAATCTTTTCAATTTACGTTTTCATTATCAAATTAAAGTCATAATTAAACATTCATGATTTAGACAGTTTACTTCTATGATTTAATTTGCTTCCTTCTCTTGTTATCCTTTGCTGAAAGGTTTATCTGGGAAAGCTCAGGAGCAGCAAATAACCTAGATTTTAGCTGCTGATTGGTGGCTGCATATATATACCGATTGTCATTGGCTCACCAATGTGTTCAGTTAGAAACTAGTAGTTCATTGCTGCTCCTTCAACAAATGATACCAAGAGAATGAAACACATTTTATAATAGAAGTAAACTGGAAATTTGTTTAAAATTGTATGTTCTACCTAAATCATAAAAGAAAAATGTTGGGTTTCATGTCCGTTTAATTCTTTTTTGTTGATCAGCATACCAAGGCTCAGGAACAGCAATGCATTACTGAGAGCTAGCTGGTAATTGGTAACTACACACATATGTCTCTTGTTGTTGGCTAACCAGATGTGTTTAGCTAGCTCCCAGTAGTGTATTGCTGCTCTGAGGGTTAAACACATATAGTTATTTGCAAGTAACAGTGCAATAATAAAATGCTTTCACACATTAGAGGATTTTCTTTTTGCACTTCTATGTCCCATAAATAATAACTTGTGCTTACAGTAGACGGAGAGAAGGGATTCTGCTATAAAGGATAATGCTATTAAAGGGACATGAAACCCAAACTTTTTCTTTCATGATTCAGAAAGATCATGCAATTTTAAACAACTTTCCAATTTTCTTAAATTATCATATTTGCTTAATTCTTTTGATATCCTTTGTTGATAAGCATATATATCTAAATAGGCTCAGAAGCTGCTGATTGGGGGTTGCACATAGATGCCTTCTGCTATTGGCTCACCCATGTGCATTGCTATTTCTTCAACAAAGGATACCTAAATAATGAAGCAAATTAGATCATATTGTATTCTCTATCTGAATCATGAAAGAAAAATGTTGGTTCTCATGTTCCTTTCACAAATTTCTGCAGAGGATTAAGTTTTATTATCATTGTCAAACGTAAAAGTGAATACCATGCGGCTCCAGATAATATACATACAAAGGTTTTAAGGGACTTTCTTCTCTGCTAGTCTCATTTAAACCATTATCTGATCTGTCTAATTAACCATTATTGGCATCTGTTGTTCTTGATGAATAAAGAATTACCTCTTCATAAAAAGATAAGGGTGACAACTAGATGAAAGTAAGATCTTATCTGGATTTTACCTAAGCATTTGGCAGAATCTCACACAACAGACTTATTTATATTTTTTATTGCCTTGCATAACACTCAATCATTTTGATAGTGTTTTAATTACTGAACTACATTCAAGGGAGAGGTATTACTTACATCAGGGTTTAATTCCTATAGTTGCCCAAGTACTGCTTCAACACTGTATTCACTACACCACCAGAAAATAGATTATTGACTAAACTAAGCACCCACTCTCCTCCCAGTCCAGATTGCTGAGTCAGCAGCATTATTTTATTAGGCACAGTTTCATTTCTAAAAAATAAATAAATAATATTATTGCTTCAGACTTGAAAAAGGAAGACACTCTTCGGAATGTTTGTCATCTTATAAATGTGGACTGGGACCAAAAAAAGGCCCAGGCATTTTAGGGCAAAATGGCCCACTGACCCCCCCCCCCCCCAACACACACACACACCATTTTTTATTTACATAGATGCCGCCACACAACATACACAACACACAAATACTGCACAGCATTCACATACATGCAGGCACACAACACACACATAATTCACATACATACAGGCACACAACACACGCAGCATTCACATACATGCAGGCACACAACACACGCAGCATTCACATACATGGAGCCCTGGAGGAGGGCATGCGACAGAGGGGCGTTTGACCCTTGGCCTGTGGACCGATGAGAGATGGAGGTGGGCCCCTGGAGTAGGTGTATATATGGAAGGGGGGTGGCTAGGAAAGAGCGCCAATTTCTATACAAGGTACGTGAAGGAAGCTGGTGTATCGTGTCACGTACCTTGCAGAGAAATGGCTGCGCTCAAGGAACTGCTGGCATCAGTAACGGCCTTGGCTAACGCCAGAGGCCCCGGATGGGTCCAGGAGCAGTTGAGAGCGGCGGGAGCAGTGAAAGAGGGGAGCCAGGAGCTGGCAGGACGCGGGAGAACCGTACGGCCGTCTGGAGGGAGACCTGCCAGGAGGGCCAGACCAACGGAGCGGCTAAGTCCGGAGCTCCACGGCAGGCCAAGGGTGCCGGGGCCGTGCATACGTAGGCAGAGTAGCAGAGGAGGATCCCCGGTGGCTGTGGCTGCGGCGAGGGCGTCAGCCAGGACCAGGACTGTTGGGGAGGAGGAGCCGGCCCCAGGAGCAAACAGTGCCATCGGAGGAGACGGGGAGAGCAGCGGAGCCAAGCGGATGAGTGGTGGCAGCAAGCGGAGCCAGGCAGGGAGGAACCAAGGACAACGGGAGGTGCAGGAAGCAGGTAAGGGCGAGGGTAGTGTGGCGGTGGCCCGTGGTGTGGCGGTAGAATGGAGTGCTGCAACGGGGTGAGCCGGACGGCTGCTTTGGGCCTGGGTGGGACCAAGGATGGACAGGTGGGGGGCTAGAGGCCACAAGGTGGGGGCTGCAGTACCGGGAGATGTCCCGAGAGGGCTGCGTAATAAAGCGGAGGGATGGGGGGGGGGGGCTGTGCAGGGATGAGCACAGGCCGGGGGGGAGTTGCGTAGTGTGGGCTGCAAGGATGGGGGTAAAGAATTAGCGATAGGACAGAGGAGAGGGAGCGGCCTGGGGATGAAGGCCTTAGGTAGTTAAAGTAGCTAGCATGGGACTAGTGGGGGTGAGCATGGGGCTTTAGGATGGCCGGGTAACTGGCACTAGTTAAGGTTAGCTATGGCACAAGAATGGTTAGTGGGTTGGGTAAGGGACAGTTAGGAGAGGTGTATATAAAAAATAAAAAAAAATAAAAGGGGGGATTGAAATAAAATGGTGAGACAAGAGAGGTGGGAGGCAGCTTGGTGGGGTGCAAGGAGAGTTGGGGTGTTTTTTCCTCTATTTATCCTTATATGTCATTCTCCCCCCTCCCACCCCCCCGCCTTTTAGTTACTTAGTGCCAGTATATATTAATGTATGTGTGTACGGTCTATAGACAATAACACCCCCCCTCCCCCCCTTCCCCCCCCTTTTTTTGTTCCCAGTTTGTTTCCATGCCCCCCCTCCCTGGGGTCAGGAATTAGTAAGGGAGGGGTACTGATCGGTTGTATGTCACCTGCCCTCTGCTCCTTATTGTTCAGTAGGAACCCAAGAGGTGATCAGGAGCGGGGATGGCCCCAGAGGGAACCTGACTTCAACGACATGGATATGGACACAATATCCCTAGGGGACTCGTATAACAAGTTTGAGGAGGAGTCTCGTGAGAGCGACAGGGAGCCCGGACCCGAGACGGCGGACCAGGTAGGGGACATGAGGGTCTTGGCACAATTGCTACAGATTATGTCACCTGGGGCTGCTAGGGGAGAGAGCAACAGGGAGTGGGTGAACCTGGAGGGAATGAGAAGTACAAGGGCCACAGTCAGCGGGAGCAGGACGTGTACTGGGTGGTCTGGTGGGACCGACCTTGACAATTTGATGTTTTCACAGGCAGGAGCTGGACAAGGCTGCAGTCAGGGCAGTCAGGGAGGCTTCGGAATAGGAGCAGACAGACGGCGGGGGAGGTCCCGCTCTCCAAGGGACGTCAGCAGGAGGAGGATGTCGCACGTCTCCCCGACATGGGGCAGGCTGGAGAGGTCACCCAGACAGGGTAAGGATCGATGCAGGGAAAGGTTGAGGACCAGAGTGAGGTCCGTGGGAAGACGCGGTGAAGAGAGTAAGAGACAGGACAGGCGGGCAGCGGAGCCGACCAGGAGAGCGGATACGGCAGGACGGAGTACATGGGGAGCGCCAGATCGGGACCAGTCACGGCACCTAACAGCACAGGTGAGGTGTCTCAGGTGACATACGGGACTTCTGTAAATGCTAATGAAAGTACGGGGAATGTGGCTGAAGGGGTGGGGGCGTTGTTAAAAGGATTGAGGGAATTGGTGGCGCAGGTGGAGAAGCAGTGTGGCACGGGAGTAGCAGGAGTATGGGGACAGCAAATAGGTCAAGGGGCAACAGGGGGAGCGGCGGTGGCCGCATCGGGAGGAGTGATCAAGGTAGCGGAGGTGGCGATGAGTAGGCCTTGCTTATGTACAATTAGGCCTTTGGGCATACATTTAACCCAGGACATCAAAGAAAAAATATGGAAGCGACAGTTTTTGGAGATATTTTCGTTGCTACCATTGGAACAGTGTGTGGAGATTAAGGAGGACACCAAAGGGGAGCAAGGTAAGAAGGAGGAAGAGGAACGCAAGAAGAGGTACAGGAAGCTACCAAAGACGTTTGGAAATTGGTCGAGAGCATTTTGCATCCTAGCAAGTCTAATGGCGGAGAAGTTCCCAGAGCAAGGATCTGCTCTATTTTGTTACTTTGATGAGATATCAGCAGCATATCGGACCTACGGCGGGATGGCATGGTGGCGGTATGACGAGCAGTTTCGTCAGAGGATAGCGGTGAGGCCGGACATGAAGTGGGACGACTGTGACATGGGGATCTGGCTGGAAATGATGACACCACTTCGTGGGGGACAGTCCTTTCGGGCCCCCGGGGGGGCAGGCTCCGGGGGAAGTGGGACATCAGCAGCAGCAGCCCTCAGAAAGGGCTTGTGCTTCCAATTCAACGACGGGCAATGTAGATTTGGAGGAACATGTAAGTATAAGCACGAATGTTCAGGGTGTGGGGGGCGCATGCGTTCGCCAAATGTTTTAAGAGGGGACGGTTCGCGGCCAAGCCGGGGGACATGGGTGCACAGGGCCCTGACTCCAGTGAAGGTCGAAAGGATGGTCCTATGGCTAAAGCAGTACGCTAAAGGAAGAAGGAGGAGGATGGACGCGGAACTGTTGCTTACGGGTTTCAGTTCAGGTTTTTGGATTCCGTTTGTGGATGGGGGGGTTTTAGAGCGCATGGGAACTTAAAATCGGCAAGGGAATTTCCGGAGGTAGTTAGGAGCAAATTGGGGAAAGAAGTGGCTTTGGGCAGGATGGCGGGCCCGTTCGCTAGACTGCCGTTGGACAAGCTGAGGGTTTCGCCATTAGGTGTGGTGCCTAAAAAGTTTCTGGGGCAGTTTAGGATGATTCACCACCTGTCCTATCCGAAAGGGGCCTCAGTAAATGATGGGATTGACCCTGAGGTAGCTGCGGTCAGGTATGCATCCTTTGATAGGGCAGTGGACTTGGTGAAGTCAGCGGGGGCGGGTTCAAAGATGGCGAAGGTGGATGTGGAAGCGGCCTTTAGGCTGTTACTGGTGCACCCTAGGTGTCACCACCTGTTGGGGTGTTTCTTTGAAGGTTCTTATTTCGTGGACCTGTGTTTACCGATGGGTTGCTCTATTTCATGTTCATATTTCGAGAAATTCAGTTGTTTCGTGGAATGGGTGGTTCAGCAGACATCCGGAGTGGACTCTCTGGTCCACTACTTGGATGATTTTTTGTTTGTAGGGCCAGAGGGGTCGACGGATTGTGAAGTCCTTCTGGGAGCATTCATGCAGTTGGCGGATCACTTTGGGATCCCGGTGGCGGCTGATAAGATGGAAGGGCATGCTACATGCTTGAATTTTTTGGGTATTCGGATTGATACTCTCCGGATGGAGTGTAGCCTGCCGGAAGATAAGGTAGCGGATTTGCTGTCTGCAATTGAAGGGGCATTGGGGAAGCAGAAGCTTAAGTTGAAAGAATTGCAATCCCTAATTGGGAAATTTAATTTTGCGTGTAAAATCATCCCAGTGGGAAGGATTTTCACGAGAAGGCTGTCGCTAGCGACCGCGGGGGTTACGGTACCTTCTCACAGAATCCGTTTGAAGAAGGAGCTAAAGGAGGATTTGGCAGTGTGGAAAAATTTTCTTGCAGAATTCAATGGGAGGGCATTGATTCAGGAGGTGGTAATAACAGAGTCCGATCTTCACTTGTTTACGGATGCGGCCGGGGCAGTGGGTTTCAGGGCATATCTGCAAGGTAGGTGGTGTGTGGGGCAATAGCCTGAGTTATGGCATGAGAAGGGATTGACAAAGAACTTGGTGTACTTGGAGTTGTTTCCCCTGGTAGTGGCTTTAGAGGTTTGGCCGCATCTGTTGGCAAATAGGAGGGTAACATTTCACACAGATAATATGGGGGTGGTATTGGCGGTTAACCGTCTGACTGCGGCTTCACTGCCGGTGATTCATTTGTTAAGAATATTTGTGTTGAGATATTTACAGTGCAATGTGATGTTTCGTGCAGTGCATGTGCCTGGTAAAGAAAATAATGTGGCTGACGCTCTTTCCCGTTTACAGTGGGATCGCTTTCGGGACCTGGCTCCGGAGGCAGAGGAGGTGGGGGAGCTATGCCCAGAATCTTTATGGAGGAGAGCATACATGACCGGCTGAATTTGGTGAGGGGAGCAATAGCTCAAGGGACGTGGAAGGCATACACTCATGTATGGTCCTTGTGGTTTCGTTTTTTGCAAGGGCGGGATGTGGTGATATCATCCGAAGACAGGGCCGAAGCACTGTTAGACTGGATGATGGATTGGCAAAAAATGGGGGTGTCCCTCTCGATGGTTAGGAGGAGACTAGCGGCGATGTCCTTTCTATTTCAGATGATGGGGTGGGAAGACATATACAAAAGATTTTTTGTTAAGTTGGCCGCAAAGAGTTTGTGCAAACTGAAGGTAGTGGCGGATGGCAGGAGACCAGTGGTATACTCAGTTTTAGTGCAGCTGATTGATAAATTGCGAGGGATTTGTGAGTCTGAATTTGAATTCAAGCTGTTTCGGTTGGCCTTTGTGATGGCCTTTTTTGGGGCCTTAAGGATATCAGAGCTGGTGGGGACGAATAGGCAGGACAAAGGGGGAATTCAGACGGCAGATGTGGGGGCTAGGGAAGGTGTGTTGACAATATCGTTGAGGAGGTCCAAGACGGATCAGGCGGGGAAGGGATGTCAGGTATTATTGAAGGCGATGGGGGGGGGTTTGTTGCCCGGTGAGCTGTTGGCAGGAATACATGGGAGTCAGGCCTCAAAAAGGGGGCTCACTGTTAATACATGTGGACGGGACTACATTATCTCATTTTCAATTTCAGGCGGTTTTTAAAAAATGTTTGGGTTTATTAGGGCTAGAGCCTAGAGAATTTGGGACACATTCCTTTAGAATAGGGCCGGCTACGGAGGCTAACGCCTTGGGAATAGGGGTGGCAGGGATTAAGAGGATAGGGAGATGGGAGTCTAATAGTTACTTGTCTTATATTAGGCCAGCCTTGGTATAGTATTGATGTGGTTGTTATTTGTTTTTGTTTCACAGGTCCGGTGAATTGTTGGTTGATGGGCCATTCATATGTTTATTGGGCGAGGAAGGCGGCGGTGGAAAAAGAGCAAGGGTTACAGTTGGGGTGGTCGACGGAAGAAGTCTGCATACAGTGGCTGGGTTTCAGAGGCATGAGGTAAGATCAATTTCTAGTAAGAGTGATAGAATATGCAAGACTGTACCGCCCTCCACAGGTGTTATTTCTTCATGTTGGGGGGAATGATTTAGGTTTCAGATCACAAAAGGAGTTAGTGGGGGCAATGAAGAAGAATAAAGAGATATTGTGGGAGCTTTTCCCTGGGATGGTTATCTTGTGGTCTGAGATTGAGCCGCGGTTAGCACGGAGGGTGGCGTGGGACATTAAAAAGCTGGAGGCATCTCGAAGGAAAGTAAATAGGATGATGAGTGCTTTCATAAAAAAACGTAGGAGGTTGTCTTTACGGCATGTGGAGTTTGAGGGGGATTCGGGTAGATGTTTTTTCCTTCAAGATGGCGTTCATCTAAATGAGGTGGGGCTGCATTTATTTAATTTTAACATTAAGGAAGGGGTTACGAAGGCCTTGGAGTTGGTTGGCGGGGCACGGCAATAAGGCCTTTGCCTGTGGCGGAGTGCTTGCCTGGTGAGTTAGCAGTCATGGGTACCTCCTGGAACGCCAGGGGAGAAGGGGATAGGAATGTGTTGGATAAGGGAATTAGATAACTGCTAGGAGTGCAAGCTCTGTTTGGGTTTGTGAATTTGATGGTTATGATATGTAATTAATTTAATAAAAAGCTGCGGCCTTTGTACCCCAAGCATGGTGTTGTGTTTTTATTTTAGATAAGTACCCAGTGGAAGGGTCAATGCAGGCACACAACACACGCAGCATTCACATACATGCAGGCACACAACACACGCAACATTCACATACATGCAGGCACACAACACACGCAACATTCACATACATGCAGGCACACAACATACGCACAAAACATGCACATTTAACTTACACATTTATGGGACAGAAAAAAAATCACAACATAAATACATGTAGATAGACACTAATTATACATGCATCATGTATAATTAGTGGGGATAACGTGGACTTGAAAACATATGGAAAAACATATATACACACACAGTACATATAAGTGTGTGTTTATCATATGCTTTTAACCTCATGTTAAACCCAATGCACATAAACCTCACAAGCTACTTTTAAATGTTGTCTATAGGAAAAAAACTAAACTTAAATTTTGTCTTGGCTGATAACATTATCATAGGAAAAAAACTAAATTTAAACAAACCATCTTGTTTGCAACTGTGTGCAGAATTAATTTACTGTAAATTTGTGCATCGCTTTATAAGTTAGCATGAATCATGTGCACAGGCATTCAGGAGTTAAAAATCAAGAAAGCAGTACTAGGAGGAAAAAAATGTTTATCACAGTAACTTGATCAGTTCCTTAGAGATAGGGTCTGATTTATAACCTCTAACTGCCTTTTACAGAGCAATTTTCAAAGTTTTAAAAACAAACTAAATACAAAAATAGCTCAATTTCACACACACACACACACACACACACACACATATATATATATATATATATATATATACTACATATTATATATATATATATATATATATATATATACACTGTATGTATATATGTATATATATATATATATATATATATATATACACATACACTTTATTTCACAGGGAATCAAATTTTTTATATATGCTTGCTTTATTTCAGAAGGGAGCCACTTTATTTGAACTTTTATATTTTCTTATGCTTGGTGGTGCAGCTAATTGCATCTGATCCCCTCCAAAAAAAACTATCACATCTAGTAAGCCCCACATTTACTCACTGTCTCAGGAAGCAGTTTGACTAGTAGCAGCAGAGACTCCCAGAGATCCAGCATTTTGAGCATTACCTGTCACTGTAAGTGTGTCTGACCACCAGGGAGAGGGTGTTCTAAAGTAAACCGACTACCGCGTAGGAATGTGTATACCTCGTCACTTCCGGTCACTTCCGGTGAGGTATAATCCGCTGGTGAAGGTTTGTGGCGCTCACTGCGCTAGAGGCCCAAACTCCTTACAACAGCTGATGAGAAATACAAGGAATTATGTGGCACGCGCACGTTACTGGTTACAAAATCACAATGAACAAGCGGTCTGTCATTGGATTTTGTAACCAGAAAGGGTACTAAATACGGTCAACGAACTTTCACATACCTTATCTTTTGTCAAACAGGATTTACTCTTGTATTTAATACCTTTTCTGAAAAAAGCTAAATCTGTATTACAAAATTATTTGCTGAGGTCTAGATTTTTTTGATCGCCTTTTAAGAGTATGCCACATTGTATTGACTAACATAGGAAAATATATTGAATCCTTCTGCCATTTAATGGGTTAAAGGTGAGGCTTGGGCATACAGTTAATTTTAAAGCGTAATTGCAATACTGGAATCCGTTTGATCTTTTTAGGATTCCTCAGAAAATAATTTTGAAATACAGATTTAGCTTTTTTCAGAAAAGGTATTAAATACAAAAGTAAATCCTGTTTGACAAAAGATAAAGGCCTCTAGTTATCAAGCCGTCAACCTCAAATACGCTGGAATTCCGCAGCGTATTTGTGGCGAGGCTGATTCGCCTTAGTTATTAAGCCCTGCTGCCCGGCAAAAGTAGAATTTTGTGACGTAAGCTTCGATCCGCCGGGCAAAGTCCGACAAAGATCGATTCTTACGTCACTTCAGATGTTATGAACACAAGTTCGGCACAATCTGACTACTTTTGCTAGTTATCAAATGACTAGCAGGTACGCTCGGCACTTTTCCGGCCCAGCGTACCTGGTTTTCAATCCGCCGCCCTGGAGGCGGCAGATCCCATAGGAATCAATAGGAGTCTGACCATAGCGAAAGTTCATGTTCGCTGCTGCCTGACATCCCGTTGATTCCTATGGGAGATGTCTGCACCTAACACCCTAACATGTCCCCCGGGTCTAAACACCCCTAATCTGTCCCCCCCTACACCGCCGCAACTAAATAAAGTTAGTATCCCCTAAACCGCCACTCCCAGACCCCACCGCAACTAAATAAATTGTTTAACCCCTAAACCGCTGCTCCCGGACCCCGCCGCCACCTATATTAAACTTATTAACCCCTAATCTGCCCCCCACTATACCGTCGCCACCTATAATAATTTATTAACCCCTATCCTGCCCCCCCATACCGCCGCAACCTATAATAAATTTATTAACCCCTATCCTGCCCCCCCTACACCGCCGCCACTATAATAAAATTATTAACCCCTAAACCTAAGTCTAACCCTAACACCCCCCTAACTTAAATATTAATTAAATTAATTAAATACATCTAAATATTATAACTCTTATTAACTAAATTAATCCTATTTAAAACTAAATACTTACCTTTAAACTAAACCCTAATATAGCTACAATATAAATAATAATTATTAACTAGGTACAATAGCTATTAAATAGTTATTAACTATTTAATAGCTACCTAGTTAAAATAAAGTGTAATTTACCTGTAAAATAAAAAAACTAACCTAAATTACAATTACACCTATCACTACACTTTCATTAAATAAATTATTCCTATTTAAAACTAAATACTTACCTATAAAATAAACCCTAAGATAGCTACAATGTAATTAATAATTACATTGTAGCTATTTTAGGATTTATATTTATTTTACAGGTAACTTTGTATTTATTTTAGCTAGTTAGAATAGTTATTAAATAGTTATTAAATATTTAATAACTACATAGCTAAAAGAAATACAAAATTACCTGTAAAATAAATCCTAACCTAAGTTACAATTAAACCTAACACTACACTATCATTAAATTAATTAAATAAATTAGCTACAAATAACTACAATTAAATACAATTAAATAAACCAACTAAAGTACAAAAAATAAAAACCCACATACCCCTACTCTTACCCAAACCCCCCTTAAATAAACCTAACACTACCCCCCTGAAGATCATCCTACCTTTAGCCCTCTTCAGCCAGCCGACCAGAACAGAAGAGGAGATCTGCAGCGGCCGAAGTCATCATCCAAGAAGAAGTCTTCCATCCGATTAAAGTCATCATCCAAGGGGCGCTGAAGAAGTCTTCCATCCGATTGAAGTCATCATCCAGACGGCGTCCTCAATCTTCATCCATCCGGAGCGGAGCCATCTTCAGACGAGCCGATGCAGAGCCATCCTCTTCTACCGACGGACTAACGACGAATGACGGTTCCTTTAAGTGACGTCATCCAAGATGGCGTCCCTCGAATTCCGATTGGCTGATAGGATTCTATCAGCCAATCGGAATTAAGGTAGGAAAAATCTGATTGGCTGATTTAATCAGCCAATCAGATTGAAGTTCAATCCGATTGGCTGATCCAATCAGCCAATCAGATTGAGCTCGCATTCTATTGGCTGATCTGAACAGCCAATAGAATGCGAGCTCAATCTGATTGGCTGATTAAATCAGCCAATCAGATTTTTCCTACCTTAATTCCGATTGGCTGATAGAATCCTATCAGCCAATCGGAATTCGAGGGACGCCATCGTGGATGACATCACTTAAATGAACCGTCATTCGTTGTTAGTCCGTCGGTAGAAGAGGATGGCTCCGCGTCGGCTCGTCTGAAGATGGCTCCGCTCCGGATGGATGAAGATTGATGAAGATGATGACTTTAATCGGATGGAAGACTTCTTCAGTGCCCCTTGGATGATGACTTCAATCGGATGGAAGACTTCTTCAGCGCCCCTTGGATGATGACTTCGGCCGCTGCGGATCTCCTCTTCTGTTCCATCGGTGGTCGGCTGGCTGAAGACGGCTAAAGGTAGGATGATCTTCAGGGGGGTAGTGTTAGGTTTATTTAAGGGGGGTTTGGGTTAGAGTAGGGGTGTGTGGGTGGTGGGTTTTAATGTTGGGGGGGTTGTATTTTTTTTTTACAGGCAAAAGAGCTGTTTTCTTTGGGGCATGCCCCGCAAAAGGCCCTTTTAAGGGCTGGTAAGGTAATAGAGCTGTTAACTTTTTAATGTAGAATAGGGTAGGGCATTTTTTTATTTTGGGGGGCTTTGTTATTTTATTAGGGGGCTTAGATTAGGTGTAAGTAGCTTAAAATTGTTGTAATATTTTTGAAATGTTTGTAACTTATTTCTTTTTTATTTTTTGTAACTTAGTTTTTTTTATTTTTTGTACTTTAGTTAGTTTATTTAATTGTATTTAATTGTAGTTATTTGTAGCTAATTTATTTAATTAATTTAATGATAGTGTAGTGTTAGTTTTAATTGTAACTTAGGTTAGGATTTATTTTACAGGTAATTTTGTATTTCTTTTAGCTAGGTAGTTATTAAATAGTTAATAACTATTTAATAACTATTCTAACTAGCTGAAATAAATACAAAGGCCTAGATTTGGAGTTTGGCGTTAGCCGTGAAAACCAGCGTTAGAGGCTCCTAACGCTGGTTTTAGGCTAACTCCGGTATTTGGAGTCACTCAAAAAAGGGTCTAACGCTCACTTTTCAGCCGCGACTTTTCCATACCGCAGATCCCCTTACGTCATTTGCGTATCCTATCTTTTCAATGGGATCTTTCTAACTCCGGTATTTAGAGTCATGTCTGAAGTGAGCGTTAGAAATCTAACGACAAAACTCCAGCCGCAGAAAAAAGTCAGTAGTTAAGAGCTTTCTGGGCTAACGCCGGTTCATAAAGCTCTTAACTACTGTACTCTAAAGTACACTAACACCCATAAACTACCTATGTACCCCTAAACCGAGGTCCCCCCACATCGCCGCCACTCGATTTATTTTTTTTAACCTCTAATCTGCCGACCGCAAAGCGCCGCCAGCTAAATTATCCCTATGTACCCCTAATCTGCTGCCCCTAACACCGCCGACCCCTATATTATATTTATTAACCCCTAATCTGCCCCCACAACGTCGCCAGCTACCTACAATAATTAACCCCTAATCTGCCGACCGCAAAGCGCCGCCACCTACATTATAGCTATGTACCCCTAATCTGCTGCCCCTAACACCGCCGACCCCTATATTATATTTATTAATATAACCCTATATTATATTTATTAACCCCTAATCTGCCGCCCTCAACGTCGCTTCAACCTGCCATTCTATTGGCTGATCGGAACAGCCAATAGAATGCAAGCTCAATCTGATTGGCTGATTGGATCAGCCAATCAGATTGAACTTGATTCTGATTGGCTGATTCCATCAGTTAATCAGAATATTCCTACCTTAATTCCGATTGGCTGATAGAATCCTATCAGCCAATCGGAATTCGAGGGACGCCATCTTGGATGACGTCCCTTAAAGGAACCGTCATTCTTCAGTTGGACGTCGCCGGATGAAGATGGGTCCGCGTCGGAGGTCTTCAGGATGGAGCCGGTCCTCATCGGATGAAGATAGAAGATGCCGCTTGGAAGATGATGGTTGCCGGTCCGGATCTACTCTTCTTCCCGGATAGGATGAAGACTTTGGAGCCTCTTCTGGACTTCTTCAGCCACCGGATGATGGATGTCTAGCCCCCGCTTGGGTTGGATGAAGATTTTGGAGCCAGGACGGATCGGTGATACCTGGTGAGGTGAAGACAAGGTAGGATGATCTTCAGGGGCTTAGTGTTAGGTTTATTTAAGGGGGGTTTGGGTTAGATTAGGGGTATGTGGGTGGTGGGTTGTAATGTTGGGGGGGGTATTGTATGTTTTTTTTTACAGGAAAAAGAGCTGAACTTCTTGGGGCATGCCCCGCAAAGGGCCCTGTTCAGGGCTGGTAAGGTAAAAGAGCTTTGAACTTTAGTAATTTAGAATAGGGTAGGGCATTTTTTATTTTGGGGGTCTTTGTTATTTTATTAGGGGGCTTAGAGTAGGTGTAATTAGTTTAAAATTGTTGTAATATTTTTCTTATGTTTGTAAATATTTTTTTATTTTTTGTAACTTAGTTCTTTTTTATTTTTTGTACTTTAGTTAGTTTATTTCATTGTAGTTATTTGTACATATTGTATTTAATTAATTTATTGATAGTGTAGTGTTAGGTTTAATTGTAGGTAATTGTAGGTATTTTATTTAATTTATTTATTGCTAGTGTAGTGTTAGGTTTAATTGTAACTTAGGTTAGGATTTATTTTACAGGTAATTTTGTTATTATTTTAACTAGGTAACTATTAAATAATTCTTAACTATTTAATAGCTATTGTATCTGGTTAAAATAAATACAAAGTTACCTGTAAAATAAATATTAATCCTAAAATAGCTATAATATAATTATAATTTATATTGTAGCTATATTAGGATTTATTTTACAGGTAAGTATTTAGCTTTAAATAGGAATAATTTATTTAATAAGAGTTAATTAATTTCGTTAGATTTAAATTATATTTAACTTAGGGGGGTGTTAGTGTTAGACTTAGCTTTAGGGGTTAATACATTTATTAGAATAGCGGTTAATAATTGAAGTTAGGTGTCGGCGATGTTAGGGAGGGCAGATTAGGGGTTAATACTATTTATTATAGGGTTAGTGAGGCGGATTAGGGGTTAATAACTTTATTATGATAGCGGTGCGGTCCGCTCGGCAGATTAGGCGTTAATAAGTGTAGGCAGGTGGAGGCGACGTTGTGGGGGCAGATTAGGGGTTAATAAATATAATATAGGGGTCGGCGGTGTTAGGGGCAGCAGATTAGGGGTACATAAGGATAATGTAAGTAGCGGCGGTTTACGGAGCGGCAGATTAGGGGTTAAAAATAATATGCAGGGGTCAGCGATAGCGGGGGCGGCAGATTAGGGGTTAATAAGTGTAAGGCTAGGGGTGTTTAGACTCGGGGTACATGTTAGGGTGTTAGGTGCAGACGTAGGAAATGTTTCCGCATAGCAAACAATGGGACTGCGTTAGGAGCTGAACGCGGCTTTTTTGCAGGTTTTTTTTCCAGCTCAAACAACCCCATTGTTTCCTATGGGGGAATCGTGCACGAGCACGTTTTTGAGGCTGGCCGCGTCCGTAAGCAACTCTGGTATCGAGAGTTGAAGCTGCGTTAAATATGCTCTACGCTCCTTTTTTGGAGCCTAACGCAGCCTTTATGTGGACTCTCAATACCAGAGTTATTTTTATGGTGCGGCCAGAAAAAAGCCGGCGTTAGCTACGCAGGTCCTTACCGACAAAACTCTAAATCTAGCCGAAAGTTACCTGTAAAATAAATATAAATCCTAAAATAGCTACAATGTAATTATTAATTACATTGTAGGTATCTTAGGGTTTATTTTACAGGTAAGTATTTTGTTTTTAAATAGGAATAATTTATTTATTGATAGTGTAGTGTTAGGTGTAATTGTAACAGGTTAGGATTTATTTTACAGGTAAATTTCTCTTTATTTTAACTAGGTAGCTATTAAATAGTTAATAACTTTTTAATAGGTATTGTACCTAGTTAAAATAAATACAAAGTTGCCTGTAAAATAAAAATAAATCCTAAAATAGCTACAATATAATTATTCGTTATATTGTAGCTATATTAGGGTTTATTTTATAGGTAAGTATTTAGTTTTAAATAGGATTAATTTAGTTAATAAGAATAATATTTATTTAGATGTATTTAATTAATATTTAAGTTAGGGGGGTGTTAGGGTTAGACTTAGGTTTAGGGGTTAATAATTTTATTTTAGTGGCGGCGGTGTAGGGGGGGCAGGATAGGGGTTAAAAAATTTATTATAGGTGGTGACGGTATAGGGGGGCAGATTAGAGGTTAATAAGTTTAATATAGGTGGCGGTGGGGTCCGGGAGCGGCGGTTTAAGGGTTAAACAATTTATTTAGTTGCGGCGGGGTCCGGGATCGGCAGGATAGGGGTTAAAAAAATGATTATAGGTGGCGACGGTATAGGGGGGGCAGATTAGGGGTTAATAAGTTTAATATAGGTGGCGGCAGGGTCCGGGAGCGGCGGTTTAGGGGTTAATACATTTATTATAGTTGTGGCGGGGTCTAGGAGCAGCGGTTTAGGGGTTAATAACTTTATTTAGTTGCGGGGGGCTCCGGGGGCGCCTGTATAGGGGGTAGAACAGTTTAGTTTAGTGTGGGTGCTTAGTGACAGCTTGTCAATAAAGCTGGGAAAAAGCCGAAGAGCAGCGAGATCGGATGAGTGATAACTATCACAGTCCGCTGCTCATCGCCCCGTACTTCTTTATTGATAACTTTGGCGAGATTTTTCAGGTCTGCGGCGGCGATGGTAGGCGAGCTTAGGCGGGCGTATTGGGCCGGCGAAGGCAGGTAAGTAGACACGTTGATAACTAGAGGCCACAGTATGTGAAAGTTCGTTGACCGTATTTAGTACCCTTTCTGGTTACAAAATCCAATGACAGACCACTTGTTCATTGTGATTTTGTAACCAGTAACGTGCGCTTGCCACATAATTCCTTGTATTTCTCATCAGCTGTTTGGGCCTCTAGCACATGCGCAGTGAAGCGCAGTGAGCGCCACAAGCCTCCACCAGCTTATTATACAGGGAGTGCAGAATTATTAGGCAAATGAGTATTTTGACCACATCATCCTCTTTATGCATGTTGTCTTACTCCAAGCTGTATAGGCTCGAAAGCCTACTACCAATTAAGCATATTAGGTGATGTGCATCTCTGTAATGAGAAGGGGTGTGGTCTAATGACATCAACACCCTATATCAGGTGTGCATAATTATTAGGCAACTTCCTTTCCTTTGGCAAAATGGGTCAAAAGAAGGACTTGACAGGCTCAGAAAAGTCAAAAATAGTGAGATATCTTGCAGAGGGATGCAGCACTCTTAAAATTGCAAAGCTTCTGAAGCGTGATCATCGAACAATCAAGCGTTTCATTCAAAATAGTCAACAGGGTCGCAAGAAGCGTGTGGAAAAACCAAGGCGCAAAATAACTGCCCATGAACTGAGAAAAGTCAAGCGTGCAGCTGCCAAGATGCCACTTGCCACCAGTTTGGCCATATTTCAGAGCTGCAACATCACTGGAGTGCCCAAAAGCACAAGGTGTGCAATACTCAGAGACATGGCCAAGGTAAGAAAGGCTGAAAGACGACCACCACTGAACAAGACACACAAGCTGAAACGTCAAGACTGGGCCAAGAAATATCTCAAGACTGATTTTTCTAAGGTTTTATGGACTGATGAAATGAGAGTGAGTCTTGATGGGCCAGATGGATGGGCCCGTGGCTGGATTGGTAAAGGGCAGAGAGCTCCAGTCCGACTCAGACGCCAGCAAGGTGGAGGTGGAGTACTGGTTTGGGCTGGTATCATCAAAGATGAGCTTGTGGGGCCTTTTCGGGTTGAGGATGGAGTCAAGCTCAACTCCCAGTCCTACTGCCAGTTTCTGGAAGACACCTTCTTCAAGCAGTGGTACAGGAAGAAGTCTGCATCCTTCAAGAAAAACATGATTTTCATGCAGGACAATGCTCCATCACACGCGTCCAAGTACTCCACAGCGTGGCTGGCAAGAAAGGGTATAAAAGAAGAAAATCTAATGACATGGCCTCCTTGTTCACCTGATCTGAACCCCATTGAGAACCTGTGGTCCATCATCAAATGTGAGATTTACAAGGAGGGAAAACAGTACACCTCTCTGAACAGTGTCTGGGAGGCTGTGGTTGCTGCTGCACGCAATGTTGATGGTGAACAGATCAAAACACTGACAGAATCCATGGATGGCAGGCTTTTGAGTGTCCTTGCAAAGAAAGGTGGCTATATTGGTCACTGATTTGTTTTTGTTTTGTTTTTGAATGTCAGAAATGTATATTTGTGAATGTTGAGATGTTATATTGGTTTCACTGGTAAAAATAAATAATTGAAATGGGTATATATTTGTTTTTTGTTAAGTTGCCTAATAATTATGCACAGTAATAGTCACCTGCACACACAGATATCCCCCTAAAATAGCTAAAACTAAAAACAAACTAAAAACTACTTCCAAAAATATTCAGCTTTGATATTAATGAGTTTTTTGGGTTCATTGAGAACATGGTTGTTGTTCAATAATAAAATTAATCCTCAAAAATACAACTTGCCTAATAATTCTGCACTCCCTGTACATCACCGGAAGTGACGTAGTATACAAATTCCTATGGTAGACGGTTTAATTTAAGACAAGGGCCATAAAACCCGGCATCCTGAAACAGGGCAATTTGCAAAACAAACAAACTTCTCTTACAGGCTGCCTTCTCGTGCAGAAAGCCCAACCCCCGCTACTGTCTTCACACTGCTGTGTTCGGCAGGGGAGTTAGCTGAGCTCAGCTAAATCATAAAAAAAAAGCCGGATTTTTTCCAATAACTGTGTTAGAAAAAAATACTGATTTTTTAGTATGATTTATCTCAGCTAACTCCCCTGCCGAACACAGCAGTGAAGACAGTTGCGGGGGTTGGGCTTTGAGCACAGAGAAGGCAGCCTAAGAGAGGTTTGTTCATTTTGCAAATTGCTCTGTTACAGGATGTCAGTTTTATTGCCCTCTCCCTGCACTGCGTGGTCAGACACAGTGACAGACATAAGTTTTGATCCTATTATGCTTCCTTGGTGACCGGGGGCTACAGTCCGGTTTGCCCGCCCCTAAAAACGGCCCTGGTTGGGGGTCTGCACTGCTGCTGCACAGTGCATATTAAGCTCCCAAGTGTGTTACTTACTATTTTATTATAGAAGCTCCTGCTTTCACCACTCCACACAGAAGACACTGTGCTTGCTGGCGCTACCGCAACTGTGTGCACTGTGCCACTGACAGACTTTTGGTGCGCATCAGGCTCATCCAGGAAGATTGAGGCCCCCTGTGATGCGCTGCCTTGATTGACAGGTGCACGGGACCAATGAAAGGGTTAGAGTGTGTCAGTGTGATTTATAATTGAGAGGTGGGCGGGGCTAAGGGGACCAGCGGCCCACCGGGCAAATGCCCACTATGCCCGATGGCCAGTCCGGGCCTGTATAAATGTATAGTTAGTCCAATGAAAAAGTATCATTGCTCAATGCAATACTCTTTTTATTTTGATATCTAAATCTCTGGACTAACATGGCTACTCCAATCAACATATTTGGGGTTTAAACAGTTTGAACTGTTCTATATTGAGTTTTATCACGTCTCTACACTAGCCAGGACACCTGGGGGCTTAGCGCTATTGTCTTGCTACTAAAGAGGTTTTGGTTTTGGCGGTCACACTCCTGCTGATCCATTTACCTCTTTGCAAGTTTGGCGATTTGAAGCATTTGTTACAGCATATCTGCTTTTGTACCCTTACATTGTGGTGTTATCAAGGCTTATGTGACGCTTTTATATATTTTAAAATAAATTTGTATCCAAGTTTTGCCTTGTGTACTGTTTTCCCATCAGTATAAAGTGGGAGTGCGCATATCCTTGAGCTTAGTCGAAAGCTCCAACAAATGTGAGTAGTCATTTGTTACAAAACAACTACTTCCTCAAAGTGCTGTTACAGATTCACACTATGTTGCAATTTTCTGTTTCCTTTTTTATGGGATCTCACTGAGGAATGCTAACAAGCTGAAAAACTCATCCAGAGGACACAGACATATCCTTGATTCAGAACTTTATTTGGTTTTCCTTTTATGATTTTTGTTATCACATTTATTTCACATTTTTTTCTTTGTGATATTCGGTATATTTATTGCAAGAAACAATTGTATTGTTAAGGTGTATCAAAAAATCGTAACAAAATTGTTTACCAAAAATCGTATTTTATCAAAAATGTCAACATTATATGTAAATTACACAGGAATAAATCATATTAAATATGCACTGCATAAATAATAATTTAAGTACTCAATGTGCAAAAAAAACACTTGGAAATTCATACTTATAAGTACAAAATACAAAAAGAAAAAAGAATGTTAGAATGTTATATGAGCATTCAAAATTCATTTAGAACAAACTAATGTATTGATATTCATTTTAATTTTCGAATGTTTCAAAACATTCGCCTATCCCTAGATAACACCCCAGAAGCAGCCCATTTTTGCTAATAATGGGCGACATTACATAAATTGCGCAAGCTTCAGCGCAACTGCTGAAACCTGCGCCACCTGTAATTTTACCTCGCACATCGGGGTATTACATAAACCCCGCCGGCAGTTCATAAAGTGTCGTAAGTCAGATAAACTAGTGATGCCCAGAAATGTGCGTAAATACAAATTTCTGGAGTCGCCAGTGACTTACGGCACTTTAGAAACTGCCAACACCTAAGAAAAAAAAAATCTCCCGTAAAAGTCTGACCCGCCTCCCAAACATAAACCTGACACATAAAACCCCTATATCCGCAATAAAACCCTCATCTGAACTAATAATAAAAGTATCAACCCCTAAACCGACAACCCCCCACAAAGCAATAAGCCTAATTAAACTATAATACGCAATTCACCCACATCGCGATCTACATAATAAAACTATTAACCCCTAATCCGTCATTAACTCACATCACAATAAACCTAATAAAACTATTAACCCCTAATCGGCCAAACCCCCACAACACAAATAACTAATTAAATTACTAAGCACCCTAACCTAACACCCCCTAAATTAACCCCAATTACCTAAATTTAAAAATACTAAGTTACACTTAAAATAAAAAAGCTAACATTACTTAAAAATAAAAAAAATAAAAATTTGAATTAATCTAAGATTATAAAAAATAAAAAAGTCTAACATTACATAAAATGATAAACCAAATTTTCAAAAATACAAAAATTAAACCTAATCCCTAGGAAAATAAAAGAGCCCCCCAAAATAAAAACACCCCCTAATCTGATTTGAACAGCCAATAGGATTTCAGTAGCTCTCATCCTATTGGCTGATTTGAATTTATAGAATTAAATCAGCCAATAGGAATGCAAGGGACACCATATTTAAACGCGTACCTTAAATGTACTATTCAGTGTACGGCGGCGATCGTAGGAATAGGATCCTCCATGCTCTATGGCTCTGCGGTCGCTGGTCCTGCTCCATGCTCATCTCCGCTGCGCCCCGGCTTGGTCCTGGATGAAGAAGGAAGAGGTCCCCACTTGGAAGAAGATGTTGGCCGCTTGGAAAAAGACTTCACCCCCTTCTCCGCCGGACTTCAGGAACGGTGAGTACCTATTTGGGGGGTTAGACTTAGGCTTTTTTTTATTTTTTGAGTGTTTTTTTTTTTTAGATTAGGGATTTATAGGGCACTCTTAAAAGAGCTGAATGCTCTTTTAAGGGCAGTAAAAGAGCTGAATGCCCTTTAAGGACAATGCCCATACAAGTGCTCCTTTAGGGGCAATTGGTAGTTTAGGATTTTTGGTGTTAGTTTTTTTTATTTTGCGGGGTTTGGTGGGTTACTGTTAGAGGGGAGACTTAGTATTTTTTAAGGAAAAGAGCTGTTTAACTTAGGGCAATGCTCTACAAATGGCCGTTTTAAGGGCTATTGGTAGATTAGTATTAGATTAGGGGGTGTTTTTATTTTGGGGGGGTATTTTCATAGGTATTATGTTTAATTTTTTTATTTTTGATCATTTGGTTTATTATTTTATGTAATGTTAGACTTTTTTATTTTTTGTAATCTTAGATTAATTTAATTTTATTTATTTTTTATTTTTAAGTAATGTTAACTTTTTTTAAATTGTAATTTAGTAATTTTTAATTTAGGTAATTGGGGTTAATTTAGGGGGTGTTAGGTTAGGGGGCTTAGTAATTTAATTAGTTATTTGCGTTGTGTGGGTTTGGCAGATTAGGGGTTAATAGATTTATTAGGATTATTGCGTTGAGTGGGTTTGGCGGGATAGGGGTTAATAGTTTTATTCGGTTTGTTGTGATGTGGGTTAATGGCGGATTAGGGGTTAATATACTTTATTAGGTTTATTGCGATGTGGGTTAATGGTGGATTAGGGGTTCATATACATTTTAGGTTTATTGCGAGGTGGGTTAATGGCGGATTAGGGGTTAATATACTTTATTAGGTTTATTGCGATGTGGGTTAAAGGTGGATTAGGGGTTCATATACTTTATTAGGTTTATTGCGATGTGGGTTAATGGCGGATTCGGTGTTCATATACTTTATTAGGTTTATTGCGATGTGGGTTAATGGCGGATTAGGGGTTAATACACTTTATTAGTTATTGAGGTGGGGGATTGCGGTTAACAGGTAGATAGATATTGCACATGCATTAGGTGTTAGTTAATATTTTCAGGCAGTTACGGGAGTTACGGTGCACTGCTCACATATTCAGCGCAAGGCTTGCTGCACCTGCCTATGTGTGGCGAGGTGAAAATGGAGTAAGATGACTTAATTTTTGCCGCATAAGTCCTTGCACTGAATATGTGATACCAATTTGCGACGCGGTTCTATTTTAGCTTATGGGAGTAAAAATTACGGCCGACGAGTGAAATATACGTGCCACATTTATATGCGGCGCTGTATATGTGATACCAAAACAGCGTAAAAATGTAATCTTGCCCAATGTGCCTTTCTGCAGTATATCAGTCTGGTCCACAGTCCAAACCCGTTCGGCTTTTGAATGACCTTGGTTGCCCTAATGAAATATTTATTTCAGCGTATAACTATATTGCATGATCACTTTAGCTACATCTAGGAATTAAATATGTATGTCAATGAAAAACAGCACATTATTTAGAGTGAGACCCTCAAGGCAATAACTGAGGAATGGTCATACATGAAATAACTTCAGTTTAAAGATAAAGATTGACGCCTTCCTCATATATACACATTAGACATGTGCGATCGGTCCGAATCGAAATTCGGACAAATTTGTTGAATTCGGATCGATTCGAATTTACGAATTGCGGCAGTGCCGAATCTACCGAATAAATCCGAATCGATTTGAATTTATTCGGTAGATTTGGATGGATTTGGATGGCTGTGTATTACACTAGTATTGTACAATATACTAGTGTGATACACAGCACATCCCACTTAACACTTACCGAAATTCCGAATCGATTAGAACCGAATTTTTCACGAATCCGAAAGAAACCGAATGAATCCGAAACTAATTCATTCGATTTCTTCCGAATTCGAATCGATCCGAACCAAAATTCGAATCGATCCGAACCGAACCGAATTTTTCAAAGCTACACAAGTCTAATACACATGTATACACTTATATATACACTTTTGAGCCCTTCCCAATCAAATACCTTGAAACATGCAATATTTTATTTGTATTCAATTAGAATATGTTTTAATGTGTTTTTAATGGAAATACTTGATATTCCTATTTTCTCCACTTACTTTAGAAAATATGTTCTATTTATTTTTAAATAAATATTTCTTTATATATCTATATATTCATATAGATATATAGGTGTAGATATATATTTTACCAAAACATATATAAAGGATATATAAAAATATAAATTTAAAATAAAAAAGAACATTTTCTTCTATGTGAAGAACATAGGAATGTAAAGTATGCCTAACACCTTTGGGTTTAGCGCAGTTGGTCTAGCGCAGTGTTGGGTTAGCGTGCGTCATAGCATTCTATGGGGAGAAGAAGTGAGCGGTCACAATATCTAAAGTCCTGAAGTTAGCATGCGTTGGTCTTTGGCTCGCATTCTAACATTTTACTTTCAGCTTGTAATACTTGTGCTTATTTTTTACTTGGAACGCAGTTAGCATGCGAGTGAAATAAAAACATTAGTGTGCCACTTGTAATCTGGCCCCTTGCCTACAACCAGGATCTACCACATGCCATAAGTCTAAGAATACTACATACATAGAATGTGATTTTCAGGAATTAGTAAAACGTGGTTTTAAATATAGTAAAGTGTTTGTAGTGTGGCAGTTAGGGAAGGGAGTGTAACAACATGACTTTTTTTAACAGCTCCAGGGATCTTAGCTACACTTACTCAGCCTTGCTTCAGTAATTCTATAGAAACCAACAGAGATGTATGTTATTTACCCTCTAGCCATAACTTTATTTATTCATTACAAAAAAATGACATGTTCAAACATGAAGATATTTACATGTATGGATAAATCTCTATAGATTTCAATGTGTTTTATTCAGGGTACATTAGTTCCACTGCCATGGGTGCCTATACCAGTGGTATAGTTCTGGATGAGTTTATGTATTTGTATTCCTTAAAGGGATAGGAAACAACATAAGACTTGCATGATTCAGATAGAGCATGCAATATTAAAGGGACAGTAAAGTCAAAACTAAACTTTCATGATTCAGATAGGGCATGCAATTTTAAACAACTTTCCAATTTACTTTTATCATCAATTTTGCTTTGTTCCTTTGGTTGTATTTTTGAAAAGCTAAACCTAGCTAGGCTCAAACTGATTTCTAAACTGTTGAAAACCGCCTCTTAGCTCAGAGCATTTTGAAAGTTTTTCACAGTTAGACTGTGCTAGTTCACATGTGTCATAGAGATAACATTGTGCTCACTCCCGTGAAGTTATTTAGGAGTCTTCACTGATTGACTACACTGCATGTCTGTCAAAAGCACTTAGATAAGGAGGCTGTCTGCAGAGGTTTAGATACAAGGTAATCACAGAGGTAAAAAGTGTATTAATATAATTGTGTTGGTTATGCAAAAACAGGGAATGGGTAATAAAGGGATTATCTATCTGTTTAAATAAGAAAATTTTTGGTGTAGACTGTCCCTTTAAGACACTTTTAAATTCCCTTAAATTTTCAAATGTGCTTTGTTCTCTTGGTATCCCTTGTTAAAAAAGAATATGCACATATCCTACACTAGTGGGAGCTGCTGCTGATTGGTGCCTGCACACATTTGTCTATTGTGATTGGCTAACTAGATGTGTTCATTTAGCTGTCAGTGGAGCAATGCTGTTCCTTCAGCAAGGGATAACAAGAGAATGATGCAAATTTGATAATATAAGTACATTTTAAAGTTGTTTAAAATTGTATGTTCTATCCAAATCATGAAAGAAAATGTGGGGGTTTCCTATCCCTTTAACTTATTTTCTACCCATTTATACATATATTTGCCCATAAACTGGTCAGCCAGTCCATATTACCCCTTTGTATTCATTATTGCTATGACTTAAAAACTATGCAAAATGTAATGCCATGCTAAAGTATATATTTACACCAAGAGCACACAATGATTTCTGCCGCAAAGGCTTATTCCATAAGGTTCTTTATCATGACACCACTGTAGGACCAACTACAATCCTTGCTACAAGTGCCAAAGGCTTAAGTCTTGATTGAATCTGTCTGTCTTCAGTCACCAATCACTTCTTACCCTCTAATTTTAAAATAATTAAGTCCAATAATTAAAAAGAAAATAAAAACACCTGCACAACAGTTATGAAAACTTGCACCAATAAACCAGTATTTTATACAGTTTTACAAAATGTCACTTTAGATTTTACTCTCATTTAATTCACATATTTATTTAAATACTTACAAATGTGTATTTCATCAGATAAAAATGATCTGCTAACCCCCTGATAATTAAAGGGACAATCTACACCTTAGTCATCTTAAAGGCTTTAACTCTGATTAAGCTGCAAATATCCACCTGAACCCTTTTCTATATCATGCAGCAGGAACAATAAAAAAAAAGTTATTTTAAAAAGAATATAGTTTCTGACCACTTTGAAATAGCTGCCAAACTCCTCCCACTGATGATGTCACAATCGGAGCTGTATGTGGGCACTCTGCTGAATAGCATTGACAGTCTGCTGAATCCAACTAGTGAGACTTTTGTGATTGGAAGACATATGCAGCTCAGGTTGTGACATCATTAGTGGATGGAGTTTGGTGGCCATTTTAAGGTTGCCAGAAACAATATTATTTTTAAAATAACTTTTTATACTAGCTTCTGCATGTTATAGAAAGAATAATCTAAGGTAAGACTTCAAGATGACTAAGGTTTAGACTGTCCCTTTAACATTATGATTAAATGACACCACTGATTACAATTATCCTTATTTTAAAAACAAAATAAATATATGATCAATATAAAATACTTTCAGCTAGATTACGAGTTGTGCGTTAGGGTAAAAAAGCAGTGTTAACTGGTCCTAACGCTGCTTTTTTACGCCCGCTGGTATTACAAGTCTTGAAGGTTTAGGGTCACCGCACACTTTTTTGGCCTTATCGCTAAACGACTTAAGTAAACTTCGTAAAGTCTTTTTTCTATGGGACTTCCATAGTGCTGATATTACGAGTCTGTCCTGGGAGGCCAAAAAGTGAGCGGTACACCCTACCCCGTAAAGAGTCCTAACGCATTTTAAAGTCAGTAGTTATGAGTTTTATGGTACAACGCCGTAACATAGAACTCATAACTAAAGTGCTAAAAAGTACACTAACACCCATAAACTACCTATTAACCCCTAAACTGAGGCCCTCCCGCATCGCAAACACTAAAATAAATTTTTTAACCCCTAATCTGCCGCTCCGGACACTGCCGCCACCTACATTATACTTATGAACCCCTAATCTGCTGCCCCCAACATCGCCGACACCTACATTATATTTATTAACCCCTAATCTGCCGCCCCCAATGTCGCCGCCACCTACCTACACTTATTAACCCCTAATCTGCCGCCCCCAACGTCACCGCCACTATAATAAACATATTAACCCCTAAACCGCCGCACTCCCGCCTCGCAAACATTAGTTAAATATTAACCCCCAATCTGCCGTCCCTAACATCGCCGCCACCTACCTACATTTATTAACCCCTAATCTGCCGCCCCCAATGTCGCCGCCACTATAATAAATGTATTAACCCCTAAACCTAAGTCTAACCCTAACCCTAACACCCCTAACTTAAATATAATTTAAATAAATCTAAATTCATCAGCCAATAGAATTGAAGTTCAATCCTATTGACTGATCCAATCAGCCAATAGGATTGAGATCGCATTCTAATGGATGTTACAATCAGCCAATAGAATGCAAGCTCAATCCTATTGGCTGATTGCATTAGCCAATAGGATTTTTTCAACCTTAATTCCGATTGGCTGATAGAATTCTATCAGCCATACGGAATCTAAGGGATGCCATCTTGGATGACGTCACTTAAAGGAACCGTCATTCAGTAAGAAGCCGTCGTTTGAAGAGGATGCTCCGCGCCGGATGTCTTGAAGATGGAGCCGCTCCACGTCGGATGGATGAAGGTAGAAGATGCCATCTGGATGAAGACTTCTGCCCGTCTGGAGGACCACTTCACCCGGCTTGGATGAAGACTTCTCCTGGCTTCGTTGAGGACTTCAGCCCGGTTGGATGAAGACTTCTGCCACTTCCTTGAGGATGGATGTCGGATCTTCAGAACAGTAAGTCGATCTTCAGGGGTTAGTGTTAGGTTTTTTTAAGGGTGTATTTGGTGGGTTTTATTTTTTAGATTAGGGTTTGGTCCGCAAAAGAGCTAACTGCCCTTTTAAGGGTAATGCCCATCCAAATGACCTTTTCAGGGCAATGGGGAGCTTAGGTTTTTGTAGATAGTATTTTATTTGGGGGGTTGGTTGTGTGGGTGGTGGGTTTTACTGTTGGGGGGGTTGTTTGTATTTTTTTTTTTACAGGTAAAAGAGCTGATTACTTTGGGGCAATGCCCCGCAAAAGGCCCTTTTAAGGGCTATTTATAGTTTAGTTTAGGCTAGGTTTTTTTTTTTTTTTGATAGGGCTATTAGATTAGGTGTAATTAGTTTAAATATTTTGTAATTAGTTTATTATTTTCTGTAATTTAGTGTTTGTGTTTTTTTGTACTTTAGCTAATTTAATTTAATTTAGGTAATTGAATTTAATTTAGTTAATTTATTTAATTATAGTGTAGTGTTAGGTGATATTGTAACTTAGGTTAGGTTTTATTTTAGCTAGGTAGTTATTAAATAGTTAATAAATATTTAATAACTATTGTACCTAGTTAAAATAAATACAAACATGCCTGTAAAATAAAAATAAACCATAAGCTAGCTACAATGTAACTATTAGTTATATTGTAGCTAGCTTAGGGTTTAT
The DNA here is from genome assembly GCF_027579735.1 of Bombina bombina. Lineage (NCBI taxonomy): Eukaryota > Metazoa > Chordata > Amphibia > Anura > Bombinatoridae > Bombina > Bombina bombina. The sequence continues at coordinate 1,151,048,818 of NC_069502.1, read as the reverse complement.
TTTATAGGTAAGTATTTAGTTTTAAATAGGAATAATTTAGTTAATGATAGTAATTTTATTTAGATTTATTTAAATTATATTTAAGTTAGGGGGTGTTAGTGTTAGGGTTAGACTTAGGTTTAGGGGTTAATACATTTAGTATAGTATTCTAGTAGTAACACCAGCACCAGTATCTTGGTATAAACTTTTATTGTGGTTACATTAAAAACAGCAACGTTTCGTGGTAAACCCACTTAATCATGCTTAATTATTTTTATCATCCACATAATGGCAAACGCTATGACATTAGGGGGTTCCATACCTGTGATAGCAGTTTTGTGGTCTATCTTATAAAATGTCCGTGTTCCATGTATTACCTAGGCGAGACTACACAGAAAATCAAAGATAGACTCAGCCAACACAGTTCAAACATAAGAAAGAAATATTTGGAAGCTCCTTTATCTAAACATTTCCTTGAGAAGGGCCACAACATCAGTCAGCTACGCTGGCAAATTATACAACATATTCCTGTCCAACGCAATGGTACCAATAGGGAGAAAATCCTTAAACAACAAGAAATGAGATGGATTTATTCCTAAAGGGTTAAATACAGATTTTAACTTAATTGTTTCTCTTAGTGTAGACCTGAATGCAGTAAAATAGTCAATTACTAATGCTTTTTATAATGTATTGATAATATGACTTAAAAACAATATTTAAAAAATAATACTTTGATAAGTAAGGGACTTTAACTATGAGTTTAACAAGTTATCTTAGCAAGAAATTATGAAGCTTAAGAATATAACTCTAATGCCTTACTACCTATGAAATAAAATGGAAAATGTTTACTATGGATATGATAAGAGATGTAAATATTGCCATAGTTAATAAGTCATAACAATTGTTGCTCATCCAATAATATGTTTAGTCAGTTACATTGTTTTTAAATTGTATATACATTGTATATTATTTTGTATCCACTAGGGGGTGTGATAACACCCACACAGAAGCCTTTTTGGAGCTAAAAGAGGTTTAAAAGAAGTGTGAATAGTGTTATACAATTAGCATGATTAAGTGGGTTTACCACGAAACGTTGCTGTTTTTAATGTAACCACAACAAAAGTTTATACCAAGATTCTGGTGCTGGTGTTACTACTAGAATACTTTTGATATCCAGGGGACATTGCAGCTGCCCCCCACACCGTGCATCATTGGACACTGATAGTGCTGTACACCCCCATCATTGGAATATTACATTTAGTATAGTGGCAGCGACGTTGGGGGCGGCAGATTAGGGGTTAATAAATGTAGGTAGGTGGCGGCGATGTTAGGTACAGCAGATTAGGGGTTAATAATATTTAACTAATGTTTGCGAGGCAGGAGTGCGGCGGTTTAGGGGTTAATATGTTTATTATAGTGGCGGCGACGTTGGGGCGGCAGATTAGGGGTTAATAAGTTTAAGTAGGTAGCAGCGGTGTCCGGAGCGGCAGATTAGGGGTTAATAAATAAAATGTAGGTGTCTGCGATGTCGGAGACGGCAGATTAGGGGTTAATAAGTGTAAGATTAGGGGTATTTAGACTCGGGGTTCATGTTAGGGTGTAAACATAACTTTTATTTCCCCATAGGAATCAATGGGGCTGCATTACTGAGTTTTACGCTGAATTTTGAATATTTGTACAACATTCTGTAATTTTAAACAACTTTTAAACAACAATGTACAATCTTTTTATATTTACATCTTTTGAGTCACCAGCTCCTACTGAGCTTGTGCAAAAATTCATAGAATATATGTATATGAATTTGTGATTGGCTGATGGCTGTCACATGATACAGGAGGAGTGAAAATAGTTGAAATTTGTCAGAAAAAAAAATCTTCTACTCATTTAAAGTGATGGTAAACAATACCAATCTATATTTCAATAACAGTAAAAAAAAAAGCCACTTTCATTCATTTAATGTGCGTTGATTAAAACATAATACCAATGAAGCATCTTTATTCCTGCGGTTGTTCCTCCACCTGTCTCTGTTAAAGCACTTTTTTTTGAGTCACTTTGTTAGATTATCCAATCATTAGCAGGGCCAGCTGGTGTCCTTCAATGCTAATCATATGCCCCTTACTCGTATAGCGCATGTGATGGATACCCCGGCTAACCCGACTGGGCAGCTCCGCCAAACGGGTGCTGCTTCCTTCCTGTCGACTGCAGCTATGTAGCTGGCAAGTGACCACAGCCTGTATCCACCCCTGATGCCCGACAGCACCAGTATTCAGGGTCCCACCCTGTGGCAGACTCCAGCTACCCAGACTAGGTAGTTCTGCCAGAGGGTCCTTCCTCTGCCTGGAACAGGCTGCTATGTAGCCCAGGAAAGTGATTTTAGCTGGAGCCCACCCAAATAACTAGACATACTAGCATTCAGGTGAAACAGGAACTCATTTTATTGTAAAACACACTCACTTTTTATACACAAAGCTCATCTTGATAAGACACTGGACAATCCCACAATTTTCCCGCCATTCCCACCCCTCCAGACAGACCGGCACCTCCATAGCATGCCAGGAATCAAAACCAGAGCTGGTAGTCAGACGAGCCGAGTCAGGAGCCAAAGCGAGTAGTCAGACGAGCCGGAATCAGGAACAGAGAGAACAGCAGAGTCAGGAACAAGCCAGGGATCAGGAACCAGGAGGGACGTCAGACAGCCAGGTAATACACAGGAGCTCTGACAAACAGGTCTGAGACAGCGCAAGGGCAAAGCATACTGAACAGAGGTCAATTAAATAATTATTGATGACATCACAATTCTGAGACTGCATCCTGTCTCTCATGGATGATGTATACCAGTCTGGCCATAAAAGGAAGTGCAGGAAATGAGCAGCAACACACAGAATGCACCAGAGTTAGCAAGAGAGGTGAGTAAAATCGCTGCCAGCAGCACATCACAGCAAAACCTTGACAGTACCCTCCCCTCAATGACCCCTCCTCCGCGGGAGCACAAAAGGCTTATTGGGGAAACGGGCATGGAAGGCACGGAGGAGGGAGGGAGCATGAGCATCAGAGGAGGGAACCCATTAATGCTCCTCTGGACCATAGCCCCTCCAGTGAACCAAATACTATACACAGCCCCTGGACATACGAGAGTCAATAATGCTGCTGACCTCATACTCCTCATGGTTGTCAAGAAAGATAGGATGGGGACGAGGCAACACAGTGGTAAACTGATTACAAACCAATGGTTTCAAGAGGGAGACATGAAAAACATTGGAGATGCGCATTGCAGGAGGAAGGTCAAGAGCGTAGGCCACAGGATTGACCCATCGGAGTATTCGAAAAGGACCAACATAACGGGGAGCCAGTTTATTGGAAGGCACACAAAGGTTCAAGTTGCGGGAGGACAGCCAAACTCTCTCACCAACCTGGTAGGAAGGCGCGGGCAGACGCCTACGATCAGCCTGGAACTTTTGGTGCTGCATAGAACGATGAAGGCAGTCCTGAATCTGCACCCATGTGGAACGGAGTTACCGGAGATGCTCCTCCAAAGCCAGAATACCCTGAGACATGAATGAATCGGGCAACAAGGATGGTTGAAACCCATAATTCGCCATGAACGGGGATAACTTGGAGGAAGCATTAATAGCACTACTACGAGCAAACTCTGCCCAAGGTAGCAGTTCAGACCAATTATTGTGGTGATCTGAGACATAACAACGGAGGAACTGTTCCAGAACTTGATTAGACCGTTCTGCAGCCCTATTGGATTGAGGGTGATATGCCGAGGAGAAGGAAAGCTGGATCCCCATTTGAGCACAAAAGGAACGCCAAAATCTGGAGACAAACTGGCTACCCCGGTCCAACACTATCTCATTGGGTAACCCATGTAAACGGAAGACTTCCCGGGCAAAAATTGAAGCAAGTTCCTGAACAATGTGACATTTTAGAAAAACGGTCAACCACCAAAAGGATAACAGTATTGCCATTGGAAACAGGGAGCTCGACAATGCAGTCCATGGAAATATGTGTCCAAGGATGCTCACCATTAGCAATATGTTGAAGAAGAGCCACAGGAAGATGTCGAGGTGTCTTATTCTGTGCACAAACTGAGCAGGAGGCAACATACGGAGCTACATCAGAACGAAGACCTGGCCACCAGAATTGTCGAGAGACAGACCAAATCATTTGGTTCTTGCCTGGGTGACCTGCGGTTTTAGGATAGTGTTAAGTGTGCAAAAGTTTTTAGTTCGAAGATTCTCAGGAACAAAAACACTTACCACTAGGTTTCTGAAGAGGTGCACTGGTTTGTGCAGCCAGGATCTCCTCCTCCAAGGGAGAAGTCAAGTTAGTATGTATGGTAGCCAAAATATGGTCAGGAGGTATAACTGGAGTAGGTACAGACTCCTTCTTGGACAGAGGCAAAAATTGTCGAGAGAGGGCATCAGCCCTAACATTCTTACTACCAGGCAGGTAGGAGACCACATAATTAAACAGAGACAACAATAGCGCCCATCTGGCCCGTTGGGCGACAAATTTTTGCTTAAGATAGATAAGTTAAATTCTTGTGGTCAGTAAGAATGAGCACTGGCACGCTAGTACCCTCGAGAAGATGCCTCCATTCCTTGAGTGCCAAAATTATGGCCAGTAATTCCCTATCGCCAATTTCATAATTGCACTCCGTTGGAGACAATTTTTTAGAGAAGAAACCACATGGATGCAAGGAATCATCAGGCGTAGGACGTTGAGACAAGAGGGCACCTACTCCAGTCTCAGACGCATTGACCTCAAGAATGAAAGGCAAGACAGGGTTAGGATGAGTCAGAACTGGAGCGGCAGCAAAGGCAGTCTTAAGACTTTCAAAGGCCTTAATGGCAGTAGGTGACCAATGGAGTGGATAATTCTCTTTACGGGTCATGTCTGTGATAGGTTTGACCAAGGAAGAAAGGTTTTTAATAAACTTTCTATAGTAATTGGCGAACCCCAAAAAACGTTGAATAGACCGAAGACCAACTAGGCGAGGCCACTGCAGAACTGCAGATAACTTGTTAGGATCCATTGAGAACCCTGCAACGGAGATAACATAACCTAGGAAGGTTACTTGAGTCTGATGGAACTCACATTTCTCGAGTTTACAAAACAGGCTGTTCTCACATAGTCTCTGAAGAACCCGTGTAACATCAGAACGATGAGCCTCAAGTGTGGGTGAGTGTATGAGGATGTCGTCTAGTTACACCACAACACACTGTTGCAACATATCTCGTAGGACATCATTAATAAATTCCTGGAAAACAGCAGGAGCATTACAGAGGCCAAAGGGCATTACAAGATACTCATAATGTCCGCTCCTGGTGTTAAATGCTGTTTTCCATTCGTGGCCCTCCTTGATCCTAACGAGATTGTATGCTCCTCTCAAATCAAGTTTAGTAAAGACCGTAGCTCCCTTGAGGCGGTCAAAGAGTTCCGTAATGAGCGGAATAGGGTAAGCATTCTTAATGGTAAGACGATTAAGACCCCTATAATCGATGTATGGTCTTAACTCGCCACCCTTTTTCTTCACAAAGAAGAAGCCAGCCCCTGCAGGAGAGCAGGATTTGCGGATGATCCCCCGTGACAGAGCATCGGCAACATACTCCTCTATAGCACAATTCTCCGCAACAGACAGAGGGTAAACCCATCCCGAGGAGGAATGGCTCCGGGTTGCAGGTCTATGGCACAATCGTAAGACCGGTGAGGAGGCAACGTACCGGCACGCACCTTGTCAAAAACATCTAGGAACTCTCTGTACTCCTCTGGCAATTGAGATACCGAAGAAGTGCACAAGACTTTAACTGGTTTCCGAAGACAAGTGGAAATACATTGCAGAGACCACAACAAAATTTTGGACCTGCGCCAGTCGAGACTGGGATTGTGCTTTTGGAGCCAGGGATAACCCAGAACAACCGGAAAATGCGGAGAGTTTATCACCTGGAACTGGAGAGTTTCAAAATGGAGAGCCTCAACAGCCATGGATAACGGAGCAGTTTCCTGAGTAACAAGTGTGGGCTGAAGGGGCCTGCCATCAATGGCCTCAATTGCAAGCGGAACAAACCGAGGCAAAACAGGAATGATACAAAAGCACTGTCAATGAAATAGCCTGCAGCACCGGAGTCAACAAGAGCCTGGGTGACTATGGAGGAGTCCACCCAGGAAAGGACAACCGTGACCAAAGGTTTCTCCTTTAGCGGTTCCGGGGACGAGGATAAACCACCCAAGGTCTGCCCTTGACAGGACCTTAAGTGTGAGCGTTTCCCGGCCGTGTAGGACAAGACTTCAAAAGGTGGCCCTGTAACCCACAATAGAGGCAGAGCCCCTTCCTCCTCCTAAAGGCCGCCACGGAGAGACATGTGAATCCCAACTGCATCGGCTCAGCAGTACCTGGTGACTCGGGACCAGGAGGCATGGGAGGAGAGGGAGGCATGGGTGGGAGCAAACACGTAGGAGACAATGGAACAGGAGGCTTCCGCAAGCGCTCCTTGAAAGAGGGCCTCTCACTTAGTCTGATGTCAATTAGGATAAAAATAAACACCAATGCCTCGAGATCTTCTGGTAAATCTCTGGCAGCAACTTCGTCTTTAATTGCATCAGACAGCCCATGAAAGAAGGCAGCAACAAGGGCTTCATTGTTCCAACTTACCTCTGCGGCAATCGTACGGAACTCAATGGCATACTGAGCAACAGATCTCGTACCTTGCTGAATGGACATGAGTCATTTAGCAGCAGAGGAGGAGCGAGCCGGAACATCAAATACCCTGAGGCCACAAATTCAAGGTTATTTGAATCACAGGTTTATTAGTCTCCAACAAGGGATTAGCCCAGGCAAGAGCTGTGTCAGAGAGTAACGAGATGAGAAATCCCACCTTAGCTCTGTCAGAGGGAAACGCCTGAGGTAACATCTCAAAGTAAATGCCCACCTGGTTCAAAAACCCTCTGCACTTATTAGGATCGCCTCCATATCGCTGAGGTAGAGGTGCAGAACCGGACATGCTCCTGGTAGGACTAGGTGCAGCAGCGGAAACAGGAGCAGCCATAACTTGCGGAACACTTTGGTCCAAATGTGTAGTGCGAGTCAGCAAGGTTTGCAGCTAGTGCAAATTGATCCAAGCGGTGATCCTGTTCATCCATCCTGGAAATTATGGCAGGTAAAGGTGGATTATTAGCACCATCAGGATTCATGGCCCTTGCGTAATGTCAGGGTGCCAGGAATCAGACTGAGACGAGAAGTGCAAAAATAATCACACCTTTATTACTAGCAAAAAATAATAAAAAGTCCACAAGTCAAATAACATGCCAGGAATCAAAACCAGAGCTGGTAGTCAGACGAGCCGAGTCAGGAGCCAAAGCGAGTAGTCAGACGAGCCGGAATCAGGAACAGGGAGAACAGCAGAGTCAGGAACAAGCCAGGGATCAGGAACCAGGAGACAGCCAGGTAATACACAGGAACTCTCACAAACAGGTCTGAGACAACACAAGGGCAAAGTATAGTGAACAGAGGCCCTTTAAATAATAAGTGATGACATCACAATTTTGAGACTGCATCCTGTCTCACACGGATGATGTATACCATTCTGGACATAAAAGGAAGTGCAGGAAATGAGCAGCATCAGACAGTATGCACCAGAGTCAGCAAGAGAGGTGAGTAAAATGGCTGCCAGCAGCACATGGCAAACAAACAGGGAAAAAAGCCTGATAGAGAGAGACCGACTGTCTCCCCCCGAGGAAGGGGTTCTGCTTAAGGGGAGGGAGGACGACTACCTCCGCTCCCAGGGGATGGCTCTGCCACTGGGGAGAGAGACAGACTGTCTCCTCTCCCTGCTCCTGGCTCTGCGTCTGGGAAGAGAGACCGACTGTCTCCTCTCCCAGGAAGGGGATATGTGTAAAGGGAAGGAGGATCACTACCTCCACTCCCAGGGGATGGCTCTGTCGCTGGGGAGAGAGACTGACTGTCTCCTCTCCCTGTACCTGGCTCTGCCGCTGGGGAGAGAGACCGACTGTCTCCTCTCCCTGCTCCTGGCTCTGCCGCTGGGCAGAGAGAGACCTACTGTCTCCTCTCCCGGGAAGGGGTTCTGTGTAATGGGAGGGAGGATCCCTACCTCCTCTCCCTGGTTTCCTAGAGCTGTTACAAGTGCTGGGCAGAGGCCGGCGGCTCTCTGCCCTGCTGCCAGCGCTTCTGCTGGGGTGGCTCCCTTGTCCAAGTCCATAAGCTGAGGGCCAGGCTGCTGATCTGTATCTAGCAGCTCGTCGTCGCTTATGCTCTGTTGCCACTCATCTGAGGCCAACCTCCATGATTCCCAGAGTGCTGCACCACAGCTCCATGCAGACTCCATGGCATGCTGCTGAACTTGGTCTAGCAGCCTCTTGTATGCCTTTTCCAGTTCCCATTCTTGGAAAATAATTGATACCATATTGGATACCAGCCAGGGTACCCCCAAGAGATCCAACAACTGCTCTCGGGAGAGGCAAATGTTCTTTACTCTCAGCTTCACCCAGCTCCCAAATTCTAGGTCCTCTGTCAACTTTTCCAATAGTAATCCAGGGCCGCCGAAGCCAAAGCCCTCTGTGGGGGAACAATCCTCTAACCATGGCCGTGCTTGCATAGCGAGTCATCGGAGGGCCCTGTAGCCATCCTCCACCCACATCTCTGCCTGGACCAGTCCATCTAATTCCGATAGCCATTCCTCCATGGGTTGCTCTCCCAGGAAAGGCACTCGCAAGTCTCACCGGACCCAGTACCTCATCATCTGTGGGGAGGACCTTTCCATCACAATCCCTTTCTTGTTGAAGCCTCTCCCTCCATAGTTGCCTGCGGACAATGCTCCTCCAGCTCAGCTGGTTGGGTTCAGAGCCAGAACCGTCCAGCTGTGTCAGCGCCTCCTGTATTCTCCTTAGGAACTCGGTTTCCATAGTTACCAGCTACTGTGGCCCTTCTCCTCTGTCAGCAGGAATCGTGTGGAAGAAGCAAATCCCACCGCTGCCAGCCAATGTGATGGATACCCCGGATACCCCGACTGGGTAGTCCCGCTAAACGGGTCCTGCTTCCTCCCTGCCAACTGCAGCTATGTAGCTGGCAAGTGACCACAGCCTGTAGCCACCCCTGATGCCCGACCGCACCAGTATTCAGGGTCCCACCCTGTGGCAGACTCCAGCTACCCAGACTAGGTAGCTCTGCCAGAGGGTCCTTCCTCTGCCTGGAACAGGCTGCTATGTAGCCCAGGAAAGTGATTTTAACTGGAGCCCACCCAAATAACTAGACATACTAGCATTCAGGTGAAACAGGGACTCATTTTATTGTAAAACACACCCTCCTTTTATACACAAAGCTCATCTTGATAAGACACTGGACAATCCCACAATTGTCCCGCCATTCCCGCCCCTCCAGACAGACCAGTGCCTCCATAGCAGCCATAGTCCCACAGAATCCCAGGACCCAGGTGTGACGGTTTTGGGGTGATCTCGGGGGAGCGGTGGCACTTCCAGGGTGTTGAAAGCTCTCGGTCCCCATATGCCACAGTCCAAAAAGTGGCGTGATTTGTTACTGGGGACCAGAGATACAGCCCATTGAATTTATGGGGGTAGGGGTGTCCAAAACCCCCAGTTCTCAAAGGAGCTCCCCTCCAGTAACCCCTCCACCTCTTGTACTCCCTAGGGGCTACCAATCCCTAAAAGAGTGGAGATCTGGGGCAAAGGGCAGCTGAAGCGACCAGGGGTAAAGTTAGCGGGTGTCCTGCTGTTCTGTGGCCGACCGGGATTCCAGGAGCCCGGCCAGCCTGAGAAGGGTTAGGCAGGTGTCCGTTGTAAGACGGCCGACCAGGAGTTCCAGGAGCCCAGCCAGCCTAGGAGGGTTTTTCCTGGTCATAGATCAGCTCTTCCATGACCAAGTGTATACAGCAAAACAACACATAGCACGCATCTGGGAGATTCCATAATAATGTAACAGGGAGTGAGACATGTAGTAGGGGGGTGGGGTAGCCTTAGCTGCCTGGTATCCGTGACAGCGCATGCGCAAACTTTTCAGCCGTGGTAGATATCGTTAGCGCATGTGCAAATTGTAGCTTGAAAGTAGAAAGCACAGAGAATTACATGGGCAGCGGGTAAGACTGCTCTTTAGTCTCTATGTCACATAGTTCAGAAAGTAGGAGGAAGAGGGGGTGGAGTAAGCTTCTGTTTGCAAGTAGGAGAAATTTTAAATTTTTATAATGATTGTGCAAATTTAAAAAAAAAGAAACATACGGCTAGATTACGAGTTTTTGTCGGTAATGATGTGCGGTGCTAACGCACAGTTTTTCCTTACCGCTCACCTACAGTATCGCTGGTATTATGGGTTTTTAGAAACCCGGCGTTAGCCGCAAAAAAGTGAGCGTAGAGCAGAATTTAGCTCCACATCTCACCTCAATACCAGTGCTGCTTATGGTAGCGGTAAGCTGGCAAACGTGCTCGTGCACGATTTCCCCATAGGAATCAATGGGGCTGATTCGGCTGAAAAAAAGTCTAACACCTGCAAAAAACGCATCCCCATTGATTCCTATGGGGAAATAAAAGTTATGTCTACACCTAACACCCTAACATGAACCCCGAGTCTAAACACCCCTAATATTACACTTATTAACCCCTAATCTGCCACTCCCGACATCGCCGCAACCTACATTATATTATTAACCCCTAATCTGCCGCTCCGGACACCGCCACCACCTACATTATACTTATGAACCCCTAATCTGTCGCCCCCAACATCGCCGACACCTACATTATATTTATTAACCCCTATTCTACCGCCCCCAATGTCGTTGCAACCTACCTACAATTAATAACCCCTAATATGCCGCCCCCAACGTCGCCGCCACTATAAAAAAGTTATTAACCCCTAAACCTAAGTCTAACCCTAACCCCCTTAACTTAAATATAATTTAAATACATCTAAATAAAAATACTATTATTGAATAAATTATTCATATTTAAAACTAAATACTTACCTATAAAATAAACCATAAGATAGCTACAATATAACTAATAGTTAAATTGTAGCTAGCTTAGGATTTATTTTTATTTTACAGGCAACTTTGTTTTTATTTTAACTAGGTACAATAGTTATTAAATAGTTATTAACTATTTAATAACTTCCTAGTTAAAAAAAATAAATACAAATATACCTGTAAAATAAATCCTAACCTAAGTTACAATTACACCTAACACTGCACTATAATTAAATAAATTACCTAAATTAACTACAATTAATTACAATTAAATAAAATAAACTAAATTACGGAAATAAAAAAAAAAACACTAAATGACAGAAAATAATAAAATAATTACAAGTTTTTTAAACTAATTACACCTAATCTAATCCCCCTAATAAAATAAAAAAGCCCCCCCAAAATAATAAAAATTCCTACCCTATACTAAATTACAAATAGCCCTTAAATGGGCTTTTTGCGGGGTATTGCCCCAAAGTAATCAGCTCTTTTACCTGTAAAAAAAAAAAAGACAATCCCCCCCCAACATTACAACCCACCACCCACACACCCAACCCTACTCTAAAACCCACCCAATCCCCCCTTAATAAAACCTAACACTACCCCCTTGAAGATCACCCTACCTTGAGACATCTTCAACCAACCGGGCAGAAGTGGTCCTCCAGACGTTCCGAAGTCTTCATCCTATCCGGTCAGAAGAGGTCCTCCAGACGGGGAGAAGTCTTCATCCAGGCGGCATCTTCTATCTTCATCCATCCGGAGCAGAGCGGGTCCATCTTCAAGACATCTGACGCAGAGCATCCTCTTTGTTCGACGGCGACTAGAACAATGACGGGTCCTTTAAATGACGTCATCCAAGATGGCGTCCCTTCAATTCCGATTGGCTGATAGAATTCTATTACCAATCAGAATTAAGGTAGAAAAAATCCTATTGGCTGATCCAGTCAGCCAATAGGATTGAAGTTCAATCCTATTGGCTGATTGGAACAGCCAATAGGATTGAGCTTGCATACTATTGACTGATTGGAACAGCCAATAGAATGCAAGCTCAATCCTATTGGCTGATTGGATCAGCCAATAGGATTTTTTCTACCTTAATTCCGATTGGCTGATAGAATTCTATCAGCCAATCGGAATTGAAGGAACGCCATCTTGGATGACGTTATTTAAAGGACCCGTCATTGTTTCCATCTCCATCGAAAGAAGAGGATGCTCAGTGTTGGATGTCTTGAAGATGGATCCGCTCCGGATGGATGAAGATAGAAGATGCCGCCTGGATGAAAACTTCTGCACGTCTGGAGGACCTCTTCTGCCCGGATAGGATGAAGACTTCGGAACGTCTGGAGGACCACTTCTGCCCGGTTGGGTGAAGACGTCTCAAGGTAGGGTGATCTTCAAGTGGTTAGTGTTAGTTGTTTTTTTAAGGGGGGATTGGTGGGTTTTAGAGTAGAGTTGGGTGTGTGGGTGGTGGGTTGTAATGTTAGGGGGGTATTGTCTTTTTTTTTACAGGTAAAAGAGCTGATTACTTTGGGGCAATGCCCTGCAAAAAGCCCTTTTAAGGGCTATTTTTAATTTAGTATAGAGTAGGGATTTTTATTATTTTGGGGGGCTTTTTTATTTTATTAGGGGGATTAGATTAGGTGTAATTAGTTTAAAAAACTTGTAATTATTGTATTATTTTCTGTAATTTAGTGTTTGTTTTTTTCATAATTTAGTTTATTTAATTTAATTGTAATTAATTGTAGTTAATTTATTTAATTATAGTGTAATGTTAGGTATAATTGTAACTTAGGTTAGGTTTTATTTTACAGGTATATTTGTCTTTATTTTAACTAGGTAGCTATTAAATAGTTAATAACTATTTAATAACTAGTCTACCTAGTTAAAATAAATACAAACTTGCCTGTAAAATAAAAATAAACCCTAAGTTAGATACAAATGTAACTATTAGTTATATTGTAGCTATTTTAGGTTTTTTTTATAGGTAAGTATTTAGTTTTAAATAGGAATAATTTATTTAATTGTAGTAATTTTATTTCGATATATTTAAATAATATTTAAGTTAGGGGGGTGTTAGGGTTAGACTTAGATTTTGTGGTTAATAAATTTAATATAGTGGCAGCGACGTTGGGGTCGGCAGATTAGGGGTTAATAAATGTAGGTAGGTGTCGGCGATGTTAGGGATGGCAGATTAGGGGTTAATAATATTTAACTAGTGTTTGCAAGGCGGGAGTGCGGCGGTTTAGGAGTTAATACATTTATTGAAGTGGTGGCGATTAGGGGTTAAAAGTTTTAATATAGTGTTTGCAATGTGGGGGGGGGGGCTCGGTTTAGTGGTTAATAGGTAGTTTATGGGTTTTAGTGTACTTTTTAGCACTTTAGTTAAGAGTATTATGTTATGGCGTTAGCCCATAAAACTCTTAACTTCTGACTTTTAAATGCGGTATCAGTCTTGACAGGAGAGGCTGTACCGCTCACTTTTTCCAAGACTCGTAATACCGGCGTTAGGAAAATCCCATTGAAAAGATAGGATACGCAATTTATGTAAGTGGATTTGTGGTATGCTCGAGTCACGGAAAAAAAGTGCCAGACTCGTAATACCAGCGGGCATTAAAAAGCAGCGTTGGGACCTCTCAACGCTGCTTTTTAAGGCTAATGCAAGACTTGTAATCTAGGCGATAGTGATTAACATTATGAAGCAATAAGGAATGCATAGGGCTTTGAATTATTTAAAATGTACCATCACTTTAAAGTTCAGACTAAGGGGCATATTTATCAAGCTTCGTATGGAGCATGATGCCCCTTGTTTCCGGCAAGCCCGAAACAGAAGTTATGAAGCAGAAGTCTAAAGTCCGCTGCTCCATAACCTATCCGCCTGCTCTGAGGCCGCGGACAGAAATCAACCCGATCAAATACGATCGGGTTGATTGACACCTCCTGCTAGCAGCTGATTGGCCGCGAATCTGCAGCGGGTGGCATTGCACCAGCACTTCGCATTTATCGATTTGCGGCGGACATGATCCGCTGCAGCGGATCATGTCCGCTCGCACTATAATAAATTGGCCCCTAAGTGCTATTGCATTTTTATCATGCATTTGTTGAACATGCAAATCTACTGTATTTACTGGTCCTCTATAAAACAATGTACTAATGTGTGCTTTAATACGCTAATATGAAGCACAGTGTGTCTGATCAGCTCTTCTACACATCCTATGGATAACTATAAAGGGACAGTTTACTCAAAAATATTTCTCCTCTTTAATTTGTTCTCAATGATCCACTTCACCTGCTGTAATGTATTACATTGTTTACTAGTATTTCCTTTACCCATATATTGGTATTTGAAATAGTTGATTTAGCCTGTGGTATCCCTACCTGTTCTGAAAATTTCTGGCCTTAGGTCCTAGCTATAGATACACTTTGTAAACACAGCCAGCAGACGAAATTACACTCCTAGTGGGGTAAAGAAGAGATAAGGTAATAAAATGTTAATTTTCCATTGTTCTCTACAAGTATTGGCCTTTGGCTTACAGACAGATATAAGATAAAGAAGCAGGTATATGTACACAATGTGATAAAGTAATGAGATCTGATTATACCTACAAGCTCAACCCATTCTATTAGGTTGTGGCTTCAAAACACAAAATCAGCTAATTCATATACACAAATAAACCTTAAAAAGCAAATCCTCATACATTTTATACTCTGCAGTTAGTAAAAAAAGTATTTAAAAACACATTAAGGGAAAAACAATTTTACAGGAAACTGTCCATTTAACTGCTCTGTCAACAGATCAAATTAGCTAATGCATTGTTTCAGTCATTGTTATTTATTTAACTTCTTGTACTTTATCAAGGCAGAATAACCAGGAGATCAGAGCAATAGTTAAAAAATAATACTTTATAGAATCACTTTAAACCTTCAGGGCTAGATTACAAGTGGAGAACAAAATGATCGTGTGCCCGCAAACTGGAAATCTTACCCGTTTGCAGGCACGTGATAATTAAACAGCCATTACAAGTGGCTGGTTATTGCTACTGTGAGTGCCCCAAATGACCTCAAAATAGTAGTGTTTTATTTAAAAAAAAAAACAACTGCACTAGGCAGTTTTTGGGGTCTAAAGATGGTGGGAGTGAGGTGTTAGAAAAAAGAAAGCTGGATTAGTCATTGCTGACGTGTGAAGAGAGGATTTCCAGGAGGGGGAAGCTGCTCTGGCTGCGAAAAGAAAAAAAAAGAACAGTGACTGAGATTGAAAGTTCCCATCCACCAGAGAGTGCAAGATTGCAAGTGGCACGTTGAATTCTGAATACAGGCAAGGGGTTCACTTTTGGAGCTTGTACATAAAGAAACCTAATTGTTCGGCTGATCCATACTTCAGGGGGTACCAAGCCTTTCAGCGATACTGCTTCATTCTTACCTCATAGGATTGAGGTGCACATCCAAGGGGGAGAGATTTATGAAGATACCATTATAAACATCTACTAACTGTTTTACAGCAATCCTGGACTGTGTACCTTTTTATTTATATGTAATCATCCTTACTCAGACTGTTTATTTGTTACTGTCATTGTTTTATGATACAGTGGAGACTGATTAGTATCAGTTTTTATTACTATCTGTTGCACCAAGCGCCATCCTGCTACCCTTTTGTTTCTATGTATATACTGATATACGTATATATTTATGTGTTAATATGTGTATAAACACATATTAACACATACATTTATATCTACAGTAAATCAGCATATACATATATATTTGCTGCCCATCACTGCGCAACTTAGCCCCTTCGCTGTGCGAGGTTCTGATGTCGTCTCTGACGGCATCTGAACGAGGCTCCCATTGGCGCCTATGGCGTTGGCATTGATGTTAACTTGTAATACCAGCGCACATTATCGTTCACTGGTATTACAAAGTGAAGCGATAAAATAGCGCTTTCTTGAAAGAGATATTTAGCGCTCCACTTGTAATCTGACACTCAATGCGCTGACCTCTCTAGTACTGGAATATAACCAATGTTTGGAAAACTTAAATTTTGAACCTTCATATCTGAAAATTATTTTGCAATGAAAACGGCAGCTTAATTTTGTCAAATGAGTATATTGTTTTTTGTTTATTTATTTCCTGTATTTCCCTGTCCCCCATAACAAAAGAATCCTTACTAACCAATCACAAACTAATATTCAGATATAGCACAAACTCTCGGATAGATCAAGAGTTTTGTGGTAAGAGTGAAAAAGCAGCGTTATGGTTTTTTTCACTACCGCTGCTATTACAAGTTTTGCAGATATAGGTGTACCGCACACTTTTTTGGCCCTAAAGCAACGTAACTACCACAGCTTTCAAAAAGTCATTTTTCAATGGGACTTCGATAGCACTGGTATTACGAGTTTGCCTGTCCGGCCAAAAAGTGAGCGGTACAGCCCATAACTACAAGATCTGTACCGTAAACTGAAACTCAGTAGTTATGGGTTTTACGCTACAAAGCTGTAACATAAAACTCATAACTAAAGTGTTACAAAGTACACTAACACCCATAAACTACCTATTAACCCCTAAACCAAGGCCCTCCCGCATCGCAAACACTAAAATAACATTATTAACCCCTAATCTGCCGCTCCGTACATCGCCGTCACTATAATAAGCATATTAACCCATAAACCTCCGCACTCCCGCATCGTAAACACTAGTTAAATATTTTTAACCCCTGATCTGCTGTCCCTAACATTGCCGCAACCTACATTACTGTTATTATCCCCTAATCAGCTGTCCCTAACATCGCCACCACTATACTAAAGTTATTCAGCCCTAAACCTAACCCTAAGTCTAACCCTAACACCCACTAACTTTAATATAATTAAAATAAATCAAAATAAAAATTACTATCATTAACTACATTATTACTATTTAAAACTAAATACTTACCTGTAAAATAAACCCTAAGCTAGCTACAATATAACTAATAGTTACATTATAGCTAGCTTAGGTTTTATTTTTATTTCATAGGCAAGTTTGTATTTATTTTAACTAGGTAGATTAGTTAGTAAATAGTTATTAACTATTTACTAGCTACCTAGTTAAAATAAATACAAATTTACCTGTAAAATAAAAATAAACCTGAGTTACACTAACATCTAACCTTACACTACAATTAAATAAATTACAATAATTACATACAATTAACTAAATTACAAAAAAAGCAAACACTAAATTACACAAAATAAAAAAGACATTATCGATGGAAATGGCCGCAAAAATTGCAGCTCGTTGTGAAGTTTGGAAAATCAGCCACCCATCTTGGGACTATAGCAACATCCAAGCTTCATTCATATCTCTAAAGGTACTCTGGGCTCTAGAGTACTAGACCACTGACTATTGGCTGTTTCTATGACCTGTGGGCTCTATTCTGGGCCATCAAGATCTTGGCGGGCAGTTATCCCTACAGGTTTTGACTCCCCCCCCCCCCAGTAATCCGGGTACACATCAACCACTGCACTCCCTAATTCTCTAGCTCTCATTATTATGGGGGACTTTTTCCTAAAGATACATGCCTGTCTTATGGACTTAGATCATAAAATAGATGCATACTTCTTGGACCTAGTGATGGCTGCTAGAGGAGAGGCTCCTGAGAGAAACCCAGAACAACCAACAAGGCCAAAAACCAACATTGGTGTAACGACAGTCACATCAACAATGGAAGGGGGAGCTCTGCTAATCACACCGCTACAGCCCAGGTCAGAAGTCAGCATACTAGAGGACAACAAAGAAGCAAAACTCCTAGCTACGACACGGCTGCATACCTCTAGTGTCTTGCACTGTAGCCCGACAACAGAGGAAATCCTACCCGCAGCTTCAAAATCTGCGCAACTACCACGGATGACTTCCCTTCTAAACAGCCTAGGCTTTCTGGAGAAGTCGCACGAATCACCTCTAATCCCTCACTGGAGTGAGGCAACTAGTCCCTTGGTGCAAGGTGTGTGGCTCACTCCTACTGTTTTACACACTGAGAGCTAGAATGCACTAAATCTACACTTCTGGTCGCTTGATCCCATTCATCAGGACACTCGCATACAGTAGGGCCATGCCAAAGGCATGGGTGTAAGGCTTACAGTGTCAGTGCACATTTTGGACATGCAAAGCCCTGAGGAGATTTACTTAAAGTTAAAAAAAACGCCAAACTAAGAGGGGAATTGGTTGATCCTCAAACTGGGGTCCTTGAGCTAGCTGCTCATGAAGATACTCTCCTGGCTTAAGTCTCTCAGACTCACTGACAGTTCTTGTTCTGATACGTTTTTCCAATATAGGACAGATAGAACCCCCCACTTATAAAAGTTATATTATTATCGTCCTGTTGACGGTAACGTTTGTGGAGACCATGTTTTTATTTTATTTTCTTACAATATACACCTACTCTTTAATTATTCAGTATGTCAATCAGTATAGCTGGTGCTTTCATGCACTTATAGTGGAGCTAGAATGTAATGGCTTGTTAAAACTTTAACGTTGTTTATTACTCAGGCACTGTATAAGTATAATAATCCATATTAGTAATCACTTCATACTACAGTACTATGCTTTATTCATATCTCATTGTAGAGGGCTGGACTGCCAGCGGCTGAGGCGGTTAAGCCCATTTTTTGTTGTTGATATTTATATTACACAAAGATAGACGTGTCATTATTTTATTTAACAAGGAGACTTTGTCTCAGACAGAATAGTAGCGTGTACTTCAATGTGGTTTTCATCTCATGCACATTCTTAGGCATCAGACCCTATTCAATATTGGTGTTCTTAAGTTTTAGACAGCTAATATTGCATAGAAAGATCTCCTACCCATGGGCTACCTTAATGTTAAATTATATAAGTCTTTAAACCTTTAATATATATTACCAAGTGGTGGGAAAAGATTGACATTACCCAGCGGTATATCTACACATAAATCAGTCATAGTGTCTCCCTTTCCATATAAACTCCTAGAATTATTATAGTGGATTTCATTTTAGGCAGCACTCTCAGGTTATTCTGTAGTCAATTCAGACTGGGGAGTTCTGATCAAACTATTACCTCATACCAGTCCTATAGCAAATAAGCATATATATATCTTCTATATTGCAGGTCCTCCCATTTATTGAACTGACTCTTTATCTATATACTACTATTTACGAGCAGATATTTAAACTCATTATCTAAATACTATATTATTACTACTATTAATATACCATGTCCATATTATAATGTATAATTTCCAATTATCCTATACTTACTTACGCTTAGGCCCAAGAGTGACCTCACTCATTGCTTTCATTCCTCTTTCCTACACCATTAGACTAGACAGGTCCAGGAGAGGCCCTTTAATCTCGTGTAGAAGATTGATAGAGAAAAAGAGGTTTAATTTTTATGTATTTAGCTCTTATGTAGATTTATAGTTCTTTTAAGACCTGTACGGCTATACCTATTCATTATTAGCTGAGGCTGTCACCTATTCTATTGTATGTCTACAGCATAGAAGCAGGGGTCTTGATGATATGTAAGGTCTATTGATATTGTGATTATATTTTCAGATTATATGCACCTACACAACTTAACAATATATATTATGACATCCGCAATAAATAATATAGCTTCTATACAATGTTATATCTGTTATTATTGATTCAAGGTCTTATGTCAGTCCTATCACTTGAGGCCCTTACATCTTATATTCCATTAGTCTTATGACTAACCCAAAAGAGACCCGCTTACTAAAGAGCCCCATAATAATAATATCTCCTACTGGACGCGCTCCCCCCCCCTTCTCCCTCCTAATATTAGAAGTAGCTCTCGCCTGCTGATTAACCCCTTAACTCTTTATTTTTCTATTACATACTACATGTTACCCATATCAAAAATTAGATATCATTATGCTAAGTCCATTTGCTTGTCCAATGGTGGAGAATTAAGATGTCTAATAGAAAAGTGCCTCAAAACCTAATCATTGAAAGTGTTTTAGTGTATCTCAACACACAATCACGGATTTAAATATAGACAGGCAGGTCTGTCAGGCACTTATTTGACAATTTATTAACCATTCCCTTTAAGGGAACTTCTATTGACATAAATGTTCTGAGAAATTATTTGTATTTCCCATTGCTGTCATTATAGGCCCAAGGTTTTAGATATTTTTCAAAAATCAGTTAAGGATAAACTAAGAGAATTACAAAATTCACAAGAACATAACAGATTTCAGCCTAACTTTACCCAAAGAGAGAGAGAAACACTAAATGCCCTGACTTCTGAGGATACTCTAGTCATCAGGCAGTCAGATAAAGGTGGTAACGTTGTAGTTCTCAATAAAGATGACTATGTTGCCGAATCCTTGAGGCAGTTGAATGACAGAGAAGTATACACTAAATTGGGTGATAATCCAACAGTGAGGTACAGGAATGAACTGACAAATTTGGTGTTATATGCTAAGCATAATAACATCATAAATAAAACGATTCAAGATAAGATCATTCCAGATTTGCCAGTCATTCCTGTTTTTCACTATTTGCCCAAGACTCATAAAAATCTATACAGTCCACAGGGTAGACCTATCATAGCGGGCATAGATTCTCTGAATGAGCCTATGTCAGAACTAATAGACTCATTTTTACAGCCTTTGGTTAAAGACTTACCCAGCTACATACAGGACACCACTGCCCTTCTGAATAAAATCCAAAATGTAGAATTGAAACCCTCATATAGGTTTATTTCAGCAGATGTTTCTTCATTATACACTACTATACAACATGAGAAGGGGATCAAAGCTATTGAATTCTTTTTGGAACAGAATACTAAATGTACATCTTCTACTAAGATCTTCATATTAAGGGCAATAGAATACTTACTTACCCATATTTTTTTTCTTTTTCAGAGCAGTTTCTATCTCCAGAGACGTGGGACGGCCATGGGGATGAAATTCGCCCCCTCTTAGGCCAACCTGTACATGGGTTGATGGGAGCTGTCCCACGTCTTTGGAGATAGAAACCCCTTTAGGGCAAAGATAATTCAATTTTACAGGTATATTGACGATCTGCTTTTTATATTTGAGGAGAACCAGGAGGAGGCAGAAGATTTTTGCAGATATCTAAATGACAACAATTGTGATTTAAAATTCACTAGTGAGCAGAACAGCACACATATAAATTTTCTTGACATCACATTATCAAGCACAAATACACACACTATTGAGAATAGTATCTACAGGAAGCCAACAGCTGGGAATACTATTCTCAAATTTAACTCATGTCACCCAAGACATGTTGTTAAGGGTATCCCTAAAGGAGAATATACAAGAATCAAAAGGAACTGCAGTAATGAGGATGAATATCAGATTAAATCACAAGAAGCGACAAGGAGATTTATTGAGAGGGGCTATAGTGAGAAAATCTTACAGGAGGCAAAAAGTAATGTAGATTTAATACCTAGACAAGATTTACTTAAATACAAAAAAAAGCAGAGAGGAACATCTTATAACAAAAAGGTCAAATTCATCACAACATATAGTCTAGAGTACAATAAGGTATGTAACATTGTCAGAGATTCTATACCTATTCTTTATTCAGATCCCATTCTGAAAGAGATCCTAAAAGAGGGATGTGATTTTATCTCTAAACGAGGAAAGACATTGGGTAATTTTCTCTCTCCCTCAGATGTAATATCTAAAAAACCATCAACCTGGCTAAAACAAAGAAAAGGTTTCTTTAAGTGTAGGCGCCCAATTTGTACCACCTGTGAATATGTTAAAGAAGGTGAAGTTTTTAAATCTACTGTCACAAACAAAACATATAAGATATACCACTATATCAATTGTTCAACTACTCATGTGGTTTACCTTCTTACATGCAAGATTTGTCATCAACAGTACACAGGGAAAACCAAAAGACCACTAAAAGAGAGATTTTTGGAGCACCTACGCTCTATAGAGGATGAGCATTCAGATACACCGGTATCAAGACATTTTAAAATGTTACATAATGCATATTCAACAGCTCTGACTATACAGGGAATTGATTTTATTCCCCGTTGGAGACGAGGGGGTGACAGAGAGATGTCGCTTGACAAAAGGGAAGTCATGTGGATGTTTAATCTACAGAATACCCAACCTCATGGGCTGAACATGAGAAGAGATTTAGATCTGTTCGCCAAATAATAAACACTTTATTAACGGTTTCTTTCTCAATACGCTTAAACAAGAAATTTTAGAATAGGGATAACTTCATGTACATGTCTCTTGTCAGAGGCTCATTTTTGAAACTTTTTTACACCATATGAATATAATTAACTATTGAGTGTAGATGAGACTAAAACACTGTATAACTACATTTTCTATAGACATTTACACTTAATTATGCTTGATTAGATTAATAAGGATTTTATAATTAAAAGGTATGTTTCTTGTCATAGGCTCATTTTAAATTTATATCAATATTTGCTCAATATTTGCTCATATTAAGGGTTTCTTTCTCAATATGCTTAAATAAGAAATTTTAAGAATAGGGATATCTTCATATACATGTCTCTTGTCAGAGGCTCATTTTTGAATATTTTTTTTCCTCCACCTTATGAATATAATATAATTAACTATTGAGTGTAGATGAGACTAGAACAAGGTATAATTATATTTCCTATAGACACTTACATTTAAAATGTTTAATTAGATCAATAAGGATTTTATAATTTAAAGGTATGTTTCTTGTCATAGGTTCATTTGAAACCTATATAATTATTTGCTCATATTGAAGTCATTTTTCAATCTTAAGTATATAATGAGAAGCATTTATTGTTTACCCAAGAAAATAAACATGTTTTTTTCGTTATGTCCTTATATCAGGAGTATGTATAAGGTTATATACATCATGTTTCCAAGTTGTATTTAATTATATCATCTATAAGAATTTGCATGTATTTTCACATACATTTTATGTATATGCAACAAAGGTTTCTTGCCATAGGCTCCCTTACTATGACCAGCAATTTACAAGTTTATACATATGTAATGTTACTTTAAGATCTGTGAGAATAAAAGGAGAACAGAACAGGTGCATCAATTAGCAGTGATCAAGTGGGTGAAGCACGAAACGTTTGCTGTTTTTTGCACCTGTTCTTTTACTTGTATTTTGCATAATTGTGCTGACCACTTTTTACATATTTTGCATGTTTTTAATCATGTTGGAATAAAGCTGAACTTTTAACTTTTTTCTGGGCTTGGAGCGCTGTTTTTTTGTTCCCTCTCTGGATTTGCTGTCATTATAAGCTCACAAACATATTGTATAACCACCTATCAGCCATATCCGCCTTTTTTATATATAATGTATATTCTTTGTTTTTGTGAATGGATGAAAGTCATATATCTTGTATTTACCACAAATCTCAATAAAAATTGTAATCATTTTTTTTTTTATCAAATATTTAAACTAATTACACCTAATCTAATAGCCCTATGAAAATAAAAAAGCCCCCCCCCCAAATAAAGCCCCCCCTAGCCTACAATAAACTACCAATGACCTTTAAAAGGGCCTTTTGAGGGGCATTGCCCCAAAGAAATCAGCTCTTTTACCTGTAAAAAAATAATACAAACAACCCCCCAAAAGTAAAACCCACCACCTACACAACCAAACCCCTCAAATAAAATCATATCTAAAAAAACCTAAGCTCCCCATTGCCCTGAAAAGGGCATTTGTATGAGCATTGCCCTTAAAAGGGAATTAAGCTCTTTTTCTGCCCAAACCCTAAGCTAAAAATAAAACCCACCCAATAAACCCTTAAAAACCTAACACTAACCCCCGAAGATCCACTTACAGTTTTTGAAGACCGGACAATCATCCTCAACGAAGACGGGAGAAGTCTTCATCCAAGCGGCAAGAAGTCCTCAACGAAGCCGGGAGAAGTCTTCATCCAAGCGGCAAGAAGTGATCCTCCAGACGGGCAGAAGTCTTCATCCAGACGGCATCTTCTATCTTCATCCTTCCGACGCGGAGCGGCTCCATCTTCAAGACATCCAGCACGGAGCATCCTCTTCTTTCCACGGCTCTTCAAGAATGAATTCTCCTTTAAATGACGTCATCCAAGATGGCGTCCCTTGAATTCCGATTGGCTGATAGAATTCTATCAGCCAATCGGAATTAAAGGTGAAAAAATCCTATTGGTTGATGCAATCAGCCAATAGGATTGAACTCGCTTTCTATTGGCTGATTGGAACAGCCAATAGAATGTGAGCTCAATCCTATTGGCTGATTGGATCAGCCAATAGGATTGAAGCTCAATCCTATTGGCTGATTGCATCAGCCAATATGATTTTTTCACTTTTAATTCCAATTGGCTGATAGAATTCTATTAGCCAATCAGAATTAAAGGTGAAAAAATCCTATTGGCTGATTGGATCAGCCAATAGGATTGAAGCTCAATCCTATTGGCTGTTTGCATCAGCCAATAGGATTTTTTCACCTTTAATTCCGATTGGCTGATAGAATTCTATCAGCCAATGGGAATTCAAGGGATGCCATCTTGGATGAGGTCATTTAAAGGAGAATTCATTCTTGAAGAGCCGTGGAAAGAAGAGGATGTTCCGCGTCGGATGTCTTGAAGAAGGAGCCGCTCCGCGTCGGAAGGATGAAGATAGAAGATGCCGTCTGGATGAAGACTTCTGCCTGTCTGGAGGACCACTTCTTGCCGCTTGGATGAAGACTAATCCCGGCTTCGTTGAGGACTTCTTTCTGCTTGGATGAAGACTTCTCCCGTTTTCGATGAGGATGGATGTCCGGTCTTCAAAAACTGTAAGTAGATCTTTGGGGGTTAGTGTTAGGTTTTTTTTAAGGGTTTATTGGGTGGGTTTTATTTTTAGCTTAGGGTTTGGGCAGAAAAAGAGCTAAATGCCCTTTTAAGAGCAATGCCCATACAAATGCCCTGAGCTTAGGTTTTTTTGGATAGGATTTTATTTGGGGGGTTTGGTTGTGTGGTGGTGGGTTTTACTGTTGGGGGGTTATTTGTATTATTTTTTACAGGTAAAAGAGCTGATTTCTTTGGGGCAATTCCCCCGCAAAAGGCCCTTTTAAGGGCCATTGGTAGTTTATTGTAGGCTAGGGTTTTTTTTATTTTGGGTGGCTTTTTTTATTTTGATAGGGCTATTAGATTAGGTGTAATTAGTTTAAATATTTGATCATTTCTTTTTTATTTTGTGCAATTTAGTGTTTGTTCTTTTTGCAATTTAGTTAATTGTATTTAATTAATGCAATTTATTTAATTGTAGTGTAAGGTTAGGTGTTAGTGTAACTCAGGATAGGGTTTTTTTTTTTTTTTTTTTTAAAAGATTTTTATTGAAGTTATAAACAGTTACAACATATAGGGTATGCCCCAAAACCTGTACAGACAAGTGTATACACAGTATAATTAGAAAAGTATTGCATAGGAAACCATGTAGAAAAAAAAAAAAACATTATGTATCCATATATCTCAAGCGAAATTATAAAATGTGGGCTTTCAATACAGAGACTTCAGTTTTATAATAAAGTATCATCGAGGTAGTATAAACAAAAATGGTCCTCTCTGTGCCATATAAAAGAAGTAAATTAGGGCATCTATTCAGGTAAGATTAGGGCCATGGGGGAGTTAGCTTTATAGTTTTATGGGGAGGGGGAATGCAGCGGGCAAGAGCCGCTCATAATAGAGTAGAGGGGGGAGTGAAGGGCGGAGCCAGTTAGCATGTCAAATTTGTAAATACAATTGGGTCTCTGCGCTTTCAAATATATTACTAGCGGAATTATTCTCTATTTACGCCATGAGTAGATTTAAGCTAGGGGACGTAAAAGTAAGGGTAGCTTCCCAAAAAGGATGGGAACAGGGGAAGATATTTAAATATATATGGAGAGCAGAGGACTGCTATATGAGCCCCTCTCCTGGGGAGATGCCAGCTATAGGCGATGTGGGTAAAAGGAGAAGGGGTATGACCCGCAGGTAATAAATGCCGGCGGGAAAGGGAGGAGAGGGGTCAAACAGAGGTAATGGATGGAAATAACATGACAACTGAGAAATAATACGGACTGTCTCTATACCTGACAAAGAAATTGTTAGATTATGATAAATAGCATCTATATATAGGGCGGTGTGGGGTGGAGTTATATCTATGAGATGTACCCAAACTTCTATATGCTCAGTCTGTAACATGTTCTAACCAAAATAAGAGGATGTGCCCCCGTTAACAAATAAACTACTTACATTATAACAAGATAACATATATGAGATTAATTTCAGATGTATGGACTCCTTCTAATAGCTTCAGTAGAGAGAGATCTCCACAAGGGACTGATTAGTAGATGTTTAGATTCTGAAGACAAAAATATAAGCCTCTTTTGGGAGTTGCAAATATACTCAGTGATTAACTGGTAGTTATAACCTTTGTGACTGTGCTAGAGTCCCAAAATTCTGCCTTATATGTCAGGGAGAGAAACTATAGTGGGAAGTGTGGGTCAGAAACTACCAAGGAAATTTACCGGACCGGCTCTGGGAGAGTGATTTAAGTTTTACAACAGCTAATGTGACTCTAGTGTCTGTGAAATAATCTATGGTTAACCATGTGTGAACACGTTTACACTTATTTAAATAAACATAAGAAACAGGCAATCTCTACATAGTAAACCTATATATCCTATAATAGGAAATAATGCCCAGTGAGCTGGTAGTTAACTACCTCAAATCATAATTCTTCATTAGTAATAAAATCTTGTATAAGAAAAAATTTACTAGTATCTGTAACAGCCTAAATGTGATAGAGATTTGCTCAAATATGACTGATACAGTATTCCAGCTATCTAGTCCTAGTCCTGCACATTTCAATCCAATTTCTTGGATAGCAATAACTTAGCTAGGTTATCTAGAGCAACATGTGTGTGCCTAAAGTAAGTATAAGTATCCGACTATGTGGTAGAGTGCACAATATAATACATCCATGAGGTTAGTGAAATGTCTCTAGTAGAATTCCTCTTATTACAATGATTTCTGGCCCCTGATGTTCTACAGAAAGAGAGCCTAGGATCCTCCTATCACAGGGCATAACAGGCTGTTGTGAAAAAAAAAGCGTCCTGCTGAAATGACTAAGAACATTGCTGCTATACTGGAATGTGAAACATGCAAAGATATGCGGCATGCATCTAGAGAGGAGACATACATAATAAAAAATAATACACTCCAACCGCTACTAACAAAACAATCCTAGTTTAGGCATAAACTACTAACAAATGAACTTTCTATAATTGTAAGTCCCGACAGTGACAAATTAAGCTTCAGAGACATCATATGGAGATGCAAGTCAAGCCAGAGTTATATGTAGACCAGATACTACACTGTGGTTGTCTCAGCTGGTGCATGCTAGTTACTTAAAGGGTATTCCCATCCCCATACAAATTTTAATTAACTTTACTGAGCCGGAACTTGCCGCATATCCCAGAGAGGTAGACAACTAGCCGACCAAGATTAACTTATGTTATAGTAAATAGTGAGTCTCTTTAGCTTCAGAGTCCCTGATGGGAGGCATTAAATAGTGAGATGTCACAATAAAAGTTCCAGATTCAGCATTAGGAGAACAGTAGTCCAAACGATCGAAAATAAACTAGCCGATTCCATTTTTGTAATGAGGCCATGAAGGGCCATCAGGTAATACCATGGAACAAAATACCTGAAGTGGCGCCCAATGTTGCGGGACCAGCCCCATCAAGTTATTGCTGAGAAATGGGTACAAGCCGTTAGGTGCTGCATGACTTGTGATGTCTCTCCACCCAGTAGCATGAATGTAGCGTCGAGTAGGTAGTGTAAGGTAGGTTATGCGTCTGTACCTTTGCAAAGTCTCCACAGCCCTGAGCGACTCAAAGGGGGTGTTTCTCTCAGGCAAGCTTGGGGGAGCATCCGCTAAATGGTTATATCTCTGCGGTAAACAGTGTTTCAGGCTCCATTTGTCCGAAGGGGTGTTCTCCTGTCTGGCTTTCACAAGGAGCTCCGTCTTAGCCACCCGGCAAATAGGGACCCGTTCCAAGGGGTTAGCTGTATCTCCCATATCCGGGCTATTACAAAGCGGGGATTGTTCCCTAGAGGTGCTAGTTGAATTAGTAAGGTCAATTAGAGAGTCTACAAGCCGTTCCCTCTGTGAAAAGGAGCCATCATTGTAAATCGGCGAAGCAATTATTTTCCCCTTTTCCAGTTTTGCGGGGTCATACTGTGTCGCAACAGATCTTAGACAGGCAGATATGCTAGTATATCCAATCGAAATTTGCATGCCTAAATGCTCCAAAGCTGTGAATATGTCTGACCAGGTTTCCCCTTCCATTGAAGCCATGCTTTTTGTAGGCCGCAAGAGCCTGGGCGTTTCCCACCTGGGAGAGGAAATCAAGCAAAGGAATTGCAGCAATAATCGATCGCTGTGTTCTACTAATAGAGTAGTTAGAGTCCTGCAGGTGCTAGGCTGGTTTTTGGAGTAAATTACAGGTGATTAGCCTGAATTCACCGTAATATTTAGTTAATGATAGTAATTTTTATTTAGATTTATTTTAATTATATTAAAGTTAGTGGGTGTTAGGGTTAGACTTAGGGTTAGGTTTAGGGGTTAATAACTTTAGTATAGTGGCGCCGATGTTGGGGTCGGCATATTAGGGGTTAATAAGTGTAATGTAGGTGGCGGCGATGTTAGGGGTGGCAGATTAGGGGTTAATAAGTGTAGGTAGGTGGCGGCGACATTGGGGACGGCAGATTAGGGGTTAATAAGTGTAGGTAGGTGACAGCGACATTGGGGGAGGCAGATTAAGGGTTAATAAGTGGTAAGTATTTAGTTTTAAATAGGAATTATTTAGTTAATGATAGTAATTTTTATTTAGATTTATTTTAATTATATTAAAGTTAGTGGGTGTTAGGGTTAGACTTAGGGTTAGGTTTAGGGGTTAATAACTTTAGTATAGTGGCGTCGATGTTGGGGTCGGCAGATTAGGGGTTAATAAGTGTAATGTAGGTGGCGGCGATGTTAGGGGCGGCAGATTAGGGGTTAATAAGTGTAGGTAGGTGGCGGCGACATTGGGGACGGCAGATTAGGGGTTAATAAGTGTAGGTAGGTGGCGGCGATGTCGGGGACGGCAGATTAGGGGTGTTTAGACTCAGGGTTTATGTTAGGGTGTTAGGTGTAAACATAAATTTTGTTTCCCCATAGGAATCAATGGGACTACGTTACGGAGCTTTACGCTCCTTTATTGCAGGTGTTAGGCTTTTTTTTAGCCGGCTCTCCCCATTGATGTCTATGGGGAAATCATGCACGAGCACGTAAAACCAGCTCAAAGCAGCGCTGGTATTTGAGTGCGGTATGGAGCTCAATTTTGCTTAACGCTGCAATATTGCCTGCTAACGCCGTCAGCGCTATAGGGAGGTGAGCGGTGGAAATAACTTGCAAGTTAGCACCGAGCCACTCATAACGCAAAACTCGTAATCTAGCTGTCTGTTTGCACATGTGCAGTTAAGAGAGAATGGGGAGGCCTGTCCTTATCTCTTCCCTTAAGGTAATTTAGCACTGATTCAACCAAGTTACTATTGCAAAGAATGCTTATATCATGTTTGTTGATGCAAAACTGATAATCCACCATTTACGAACATGTGACTGCTGAGAATCTTAGAGGGGAGGATGAAGTAAACAAAAGCTTTCATAAATTGCCTTAAAGTATTAACCCAAACCTCCCTGGGAGAAAGTGAAACAAGCACAATTTTTAGATGTATTTTACAGCAAAAGGCAGCAAAATAATTGAAGAATGAATATTGCAATAATGAAACATTTTATTAGTTGTTGAAATGACAAGTTTAATGGTCCTTTAAAGGGACATTTTACTCATTTTGTTCCAGGCATTTATGTAAAAAAGCAGCCTTACAATATGTAGAATTTTTGTTTTTGCCTGAATAATTGTGAAGTAAAAGCTGTTTAAATGTAGATTGAAACTAATAAAGCAGTCTCAATTGTATAATTCCTGCTAATGCTTATTGGCTGATGGTTGGTTACCATTAATGCTGATTGGCTAATAGGCGCTTTATTGAAATGCTGTTCGGTTGATGGATATAATAAGCACAAGCAAGAAGCAAACATCTGATACTACTGTATTAGTTTCCTTTTAACCTTGTATAAGTTTTCACAGAAAATAAAACTATAATATTTTCATAACATAAATAACATATAAAAAACTTCTGTATTACTTAGACTTGTGCACGGTGGAAAAATTTGTTTCGGTTTGTTTTGGACCGATTCAGATTTTTTTTAATTTCATTTTCGAAACGATTCGAGTTTGGATACATTTGAATGTATTAGTTTCGTATTCATTCGGATTCCAATAAATTCAGATGTATTCGGATGTATTCGGTTCAGATTCGATTCGGAAGTTCGGTATGTGTTAGGTGTTAGTATTATGTACTGTATATTAGGTGTAACCCATCTGAATCAACATAAGTACCAACCTCACAGGTACCAGCTACATAATGTGCCCTGCACAGAGCTAGCAGAGGTATATAATATACAGTACATAATACACAGCACATCCCAGCTAAGTACCAACCTCACAGGTACCAGCTACATAATGTGCCCTGCACAGAGCTAGCAGAGGTATATAATATACAGTACATAATACACAGCACATCCCAGCTAAGTACCAACCTCACAGGTACCAGCTACACAATATGCACAGAGCTAGCAGAGGTATATAATGTACAGTACATAATACACAGCACATCCCAGCTAAGTACCAACCTCACAAGTACCAGCTACACAATATGCACAGAGCTAGCAGAGGTATATAATGTACAGTACATAATACACAGCACATCCCAGCTAAGTACCAACCTCACAGGTACCAGCTACATAATGTGCCCTGCACAGAGCTAGCAGAGTGATATAATATACAGTACATAATACACAGCACATCCCTGCTAAGTACCAACCTCACAGGTACCAGCTACACAATATGCACAGAGCTAGCAGAGGTATATAATGTACAGTACATAATACACAGCACATCCCAGCTAAGTACCAACCTCACAGGTACCAGCTACATAATGTGCCCTGCACAGAGCTAGCAGAGTGATATAATATACAGTACATAATACACAGCACATCCCAGCTAAGTACCAACCTCATAAGTACCAGCTACACAATATGCACAGAGCTAGCAGAGGTATATAATATACAGTACATAATACACAGCACATCCCAGCTAAGTACCAACCTCACAGGTACCAGCTACATAATGTGCCCTGCACAGAGCTAGCAGAGGTATATAATATACAGTACATAATACACAGCACATCCCAGCTAAGTACCAACCTCACAGGTACCAGCTACACAATATGCACAGAGCTAGCAGAGGTATATAATGTACAGTACATAATACACAGCACATCCCAGCTAAGTACCAACCTCACACGTACCAGCTACACAATATGCACAGAGCTAGCAGAGGTACATAATGTACAGTACATAATACACAGCACATCCCAGCTAAGTACCAACCTCACAGGTACCAGCTACACAATATGCACAGAGCTAGCAGAGGTATATAATGTACAGTACATAATACACAGCACATCCCAGCTAAGTACCAACCTCACAGGTACCAGCTACATAATGTGCCCTGCACAGAGCTAGCAGAGGTATATAATATACAGTACATAATACACAGCACATCCCAGCTAAGTACCAACCTCACAGGTACCAGCTACACGATATGCACAGAGCTAGCAGAGGTATATAATATACAGTACATAATACACAGCACATCCCAGCTAAGTACCAACCTCACAGGTACCAGCTACATAATGTGCCCTGCACAGAGCTAGCAGAGGTATATAATATACAGTACATAATACACAGCACATCCCAGCTAAGTACCAACCTCACAGGTACCAGCTACGTAATGTGCCCTACACAGAGCTAGCAGAGTGATATAATCTAATATACTGTACAATACTAGTGTAATTGTGATTAGTCCATGGCCATTCAAATGTAACGAATAAATCTGAACTAATTTGAATTTATTTGTTACAAATGCATTCGGATTAGTTTAGTTTCATTGCTAGGGTAATTTGAATCGATCGGAAGCTCCGAATTGGACAAATTTATCCCAATTTCGATTCGGAACAAAACGAAACGCACATGTCTAGTATTACTTCACATTTTAGACAAACAAATGTGAGCATGTTTAAAAGCTGCTTTTTATATGGACACTGCAGTTCTAAAACAAAGTACAATATCTGGAAAAAAAACAATAGTACTTTTGCACTACATATGTATTAACACTTTCTAGCTAACATTGTTAAAATTCAGAGTGAGCTTCCCTGTGTTGTCATTTTCTGCTATGCACTGTATGATACTATAATATTGCTTCTACACACAGCTCAATATTTGTCTATGCCTAACCAGTATTACTTGTATAGAGCCAGCTACTCAAATACCCAGCACCACTGGCTGTAATAATACTAGCAGTGCACTGTATATTGTGTTTTCTGTCTTACATTAGCAGAAATAAGACAACTTGTTAAGTAAAATTAGTT
The DNA here is from genome assembly GCF_027579735.1 of Bombina bombina. Classification (NCBI taxonomy): domain Eukaryota; kingdom Metazoa; phylum Chordata; class Amphibia; order Anura; family Bombinatoridae; genus Bombina; species Bombina bombina. The sequence continues at coordinate 1,151,016,272 of NC_069502.1, read as the reverse complement.
TAGGCAGCTAAGACAGCTTGTCAGGGAGCAGTGTAAGTTATGTAAGTTTCAGCTGTCCTCACCGCAGAGACTAGATTGTTGCCAAGGTAACCCAGGCTGTACGGGTATTGTGAACAATTACAGAGCACATTGTTTTTGTTTAGTTTTTGGAAAGAGTTTCTGGTGGGCGGAGACTAGAGAGGGCATGGTGTAGACGCAAGAAGAGTGCAAGGTCCTGCCTGCAGCCTTAATAATGTCCCCGGGTGAATATTGCTCAAATCGCCAGAACCATGGAACAAGCTCAGAAGTGGGTTCTTGTGGAAGCTCAACTTAATGTAGCCGCAAACAGACATTGGTTTGTTAGTTATGTTCCTTGCATAGATCTGAGCTACCCGTACAGTGTATCCCGTTTTGTGAAGACACTTGGCTGCCGCTGAATGCCAAAGGGCTAACTGAGAAAGTGTTCCTATGGATCAGGAGATAAACAAACCTTGAAGAATCACTATGGTCCCTGTAGAGGCTGGTAGCTTGTGCTTCAGTGAAGAAGAACCCGTATGCATGGCTCACCTCCAGGGTGGGAGCGGAGAAACCATTCCTTGGGAGATTTATCCTTATGCCAAGGTAAAAGACAAGTTGGTAGAAGATGCATACTCCCACTAAAGAGGAAGGACTAAAATATAACAAGAGTTTCTTTGTTGTTTGCTCTATTGCTTTTTGGAGGAACTTTTTCTTTTGTCTGTTATAAATTGAAGGGACATTGTACACTAGATTTTTCTTTGCATAAATGTTTTGTAGATTAACCATTATATAGCCCATTGGGGGGTGTTTTTGTAACAGTGTATAGTTTTGCTTATTGTTTAATAATATTGTGATGATTTTCAGACTCCTATTCAAGCCCCACAGTGTCAGATGAATACGCGCGTTTACAGTCTATTTTTGGCTCCTTTTTATGTTATCTGTCTTTTCATATGCAGGGAAGGGAGAGAGGGAAAGTATCTACTCTTCTTGTTTTCCCAGTCCCTTTCATTGGGTGTCTCAGCCTAACCTCATCAACAGGGCTAAATTGTGAGCTTCTAAATATGTTTTAGATCAATATCTGTGCTTATTCTTCTTTATAGTAGTGACTATTACATGCAGTTATATGAAAATTGGTGTATACTGTCCCTTTAACCAGTAGATATAGCAAAGGTAATATCTAATAAGGTGTTCTGCTTTTTGAGATCATACAAAAAGTGTGCTTTGATGATCATTTTTGGAAAGCTGAAGTAATTAAAGGGACTGTAAACAGCAGAAAAGTTATTGTTTAAAAAGATAGATAATCCCTTTATTACCCATTCCCTAGTTTTGCATAAACAGCACAGTTATATTAATATACTTTTTACCTCTGTGATTACCTTGTATCTAAGCTTCTGCAGACTGCCCTTTATCACAGATCTTTTGACAGACTTGCATTTCAGGCAATTAGTGCTGACTCTTAAATAATTTTAAGGGCATGAGCACAATGTTATCTATATGGCACATGTGAACTAACACCCTCTAGCTGTGAAAAACTGTCAAATGCATTCGGACAAGAGGCCGCCTTCAAGGGCTTAGAAATTAGCATATGAAACCTACCTAGGTTTAGCTTTCAACTAAGAATACCAAGGGAACAAAGCAAATTTGATGATAAAAGTAAATTGAAAAGTTGTTTAAAATGACATGCCCTGTCTGAATCCTGAAAGTTTTATTTAGACTTTACTGTCCCTTTAACTGCTAATTTCCATTGCAGTTAATTTACTCATATGCTAACATCAGGACAGGGTTATGGAGCAGCGGTCTTTGTGACCGCTGCTTCATAACTGCTGTTTCTGGCGAGTCTGAAGACTCGCCAGAAACACGGGCCCACAAGCTCCAATTGGAGCTTGATAAATGGGCCCCATTATTTGAATATACACCAACTTCAAGTATATCTAGAGATAATTGTTAGAATCTAATAACTAACTGATCCGTGAGAGACTGAAAAAAGAGTACAAATGTAGCACTCAAAACGTGATCTTGGTATATTAGAATAAATATTGGGGCATAAAGCAGAGAGACATAAATAAAACTTAGCTTTTATTATATTAACTTGAAAAAAGGGGAAAAGAATATAGGAAAAATATTACACTTTAAAATATGCTTATGCCTGTTTTGTGGTTGAATACAACAGAGTATGAAATCCGTGGCTCAAATATTCCCTGTAAATAAGGTGGCTTAGGATTCCTGTCTGTGAGTCACACTGTGGTCTTATTGGTATTGATCAGTTTCAAGTAAATTTTTAGTACGAGCACCCCCCCATTGTTGTGACAAGCAATTTATATTCACTTATATGAGAACGTTCATTTAACTTAGTAGTGCCATTGTTTTTTTGCTCTATTAGTATCTAATATCTAATAAGGTGTTCTGTCTTTGTAGATTATTTAAAAAGTGTGCTTCATTTATCTTTTCTGGGAAGGTGCAGTTATAAACGGCTATTATCTTATATTGGAGGTAACTGACCTATTTGCTAACATTCGGCTAGATTTAGAGTTCTGCGTTAGCCGTCAAAAGCAGCGTTAAGGGGTCCTAACGCTGGTTTTGGCCGGCCGCTGGTATTTAGAGTCAGACAGGAAAGGGTCTAACGCTCACTTTCAGGCCGTGGCTTTTCCATACCGCAGATCCCCTTACGTCAATTGCGTATCCTATCTTTTCAATGGGATCTTCCTAACGCTGGTATTTAGAGTCTTGGCTGAAGTGAGCGGTAGACCCTCTACCGACAAGACTCCAGCCGCAGAAAAAAGTCAGTAGTTAAGAGCTTTATGGGCTAACGCCGGTTTATAAAGCTGTTAACTACTGTGCTCTAAAGTACACTAACACCATAACCTACCTATGTACCCCTAAACCGAGGCCCCCCCACATCGCCGCCACTATAGTAAATATTTTTAACCCCTAATCTGCCGACCGCACACCGCCGCCACCTACATTATCTCTATGAACCCCTAATCTGCTGCCCCTAACATCGCCGACCCCTATATTATATTTATTAACCCCTAATCTACCCCCCCAACGTCGCCGCTACCTTACCTACACTTATTAACCCAAAATCTGCCGACTGGACCTCGCCGCTACTCTAATAAAGTTATTAACCCCTAAACCGCTGCACTCCCGCCTCGCAAACCCTATAATAAATAGTATTAACCCCTAATCTGCACTCCCTAACATCGCCACCACCTAACTTCAAGTATTAACCCCTAATCTGCCGACCGGACCTCGCCGCTACTATAATAAATGTATTAACCCCTAAAGCTAAGTCTAACCCTAAACCCCCCTAAATTAAATATAATTTTAATCTAACAAAATAAATTAAATATTATTAACTAAAGTATTCCTATTTAAATCTAAATACTTACCTGTAAAATAAACCCTAATATAGCTACAAAATAACGAATAATTATATTGTAGCTATTTTAGGATTTATATTTATTTTACAGGCAACTTTGTATTTATTTTAACTAGGTACAATAGCTATTAAATAGTTATTTACTATTTAATAGCTACCTAGTTAAAATAATTACAAAATTACCTGTAAAATAAATCCTAACCTAAGTTACAATTAAACCTAACACTACACTATAAATAAATTAAATCAATTAACTACAAGTACCTACAATTACCTACAATTAAATAAACTAAACTAAATTACAAAAAAAACAAACACTAAATTACAAAAAATAAAAAAAGATTAGAAGAATTTTAAGCTAATTACACTTACTCTAAGCCCCCTAATAAAATAACAATCGGAACAGATCAAAACAGCCAATAGAATCCTATCAGCCAATCGGAATTCGAGGGACGCCATCTTGGATGATGTCATTTAAAGGAACCTTCATTCGGCGAGTAGGCTTCGTGGAAGAAGGATGGATCCGCGTCGGCTGGAAGAAGATGGCTCCGCTCCACTCCGGATGGATGAAGATAGAAGATGCCGCTTGGATGAAGATGTCTACCGGTCCGGATGTCCTCTTCTGCCCGGATAGGATGAAGACTTCTGCCGCTCCGGATGTCCTCTTTTGGTCCATCGGTGCCTGGCTGGGTGAACACGACTCAAGGTAGGGAGATCTTCAGGGTTGTTTCCTATGGGGATATTGCGCACGAGCACGTTTTAGCTGCTTACCGCTACCGTAAGCAACGTTGGTATTGAGGGTTGAAGTGGTGGTACATTAGGCTCAACGCACCCTTTTTGGAGCCTAACACAGCCCCTCAGACAACTCTAAATAGCAGCATTGTCTTAAGGGTGCGTTGGGAAAAAAAGCGGCATTAGCTACGCGGGTCTTTACCGACAAAACTCTAAATCTAGCCGTTAGTTTCTTGAAACAAAGAAAAGTATTACTGTATTTGTGTGTTCTGAAGAATGTTACTAAACTTTATTTAAACTCTTTGTGGTATGCTGTAAAGTGGTCTTTGGGGGGGAAAAGCTCTTGTTAAAGTGATGGCAAATTCACCCAAACAGTTTCACATATTATAAAAGGTCTTCTCATAACTAGCATATCGATATGCTTGTTTAGCACAAAAATCAGCTGTACTTTAATTTATCAGCGTTTTATTCACTCTATATTAGCTCATCTAATGCAGCCTCTCACTACGATTTTCATTTGGCTTACTTGACTGGCAGCTGTTGTAGCCAATCGTAGCCTCACCATGAGCCCCATGTAAATGAATTACCGCACGCTCCCGTGCTTGGAACTCTGCCTATAATTTAAAATGTGCATGCGCGACCCTCTGCGCTATTTGCGCAACATAAACCGTGATCAGCGCTGATAAATTAAAGTACAGCTGACTTTTGTGCTAAACAAGCATATTGATATGCTAGTTAGGAGAAGACCTTTTATAATATGTGAAACTGTTTGGGTGAATTTACCATCACTTTAATACTAGCTTTCCTTATTCACATGGTCACAAAAAAATAAAACATTTTTATTTTATAGGACCTTTAACAGGCCAGAGTTTCATTCTATCTTAACTAGAGTACAGGTGATATAATCATCTTAGGGTAAGAGCAGGTTAGTAACCATGGTTACTGATCAGATGATTATTTCACCTGTGCTCTAGTTAAGATATAATGAATATCTGGCCTATTAAGGGTCCTGAGGGCTGGAGTTGGGAAACACTGGTATACTGTAGTTATCACATTTTCATTAATTTCACTGGTTTATTGGTCTTATTTCATATTGGTATTCATAAAAACAATTATGATAAACAAATCACCAGCAATGCCAGCTAAAAAAAAAAAAAGTTAGAAATATCTTTGAAACCAACTCAGAGGTTAGAACAGATCCTGGTTCTTTAAGTATTAGCAGTTCAGATATCCAATAAATCCCTAAACAGGTGGCTAGCATTCTTGCACCACAATTTGATGAAATTAGAAGTTAATTTGCTTTACTTTCATCTGAAGTCAAACAATTTGCTAGACTACCTGAGACTGAGAAAAGAATCTCGGATGTAGAGGACACAGTTATAAGACAAGAACAGACTATACAAATATACAGTAATATAGTTTCTGAGCTGTGTATTGAAATATAAATAAATTGCATAGAAATAGCTTGTAATAATGTAAAGCTTAGGAGCAGGCCTATTTTAGGTTAAGCACCCTGGATAGCACTTGCTTATTGGTGGCTACATTTAGAATCTCTCCAGATCCTTCAAATTTCGAGGTTGAAGCTGGTGGACTCTCCTCTTCAGTTCACCCCACAGGTTTTCTATGGGGTTTAAGTTAAGGGACTGGAATGGCCACCCATGACAGGACATTAATGTTGTGGTCAGTAAACCATTTTTGTGTTGATTTTGATGAATATTTTGGATCATTGTACTGCTAGAAGATCCAACCATGGCCCATTTTAAGCTTTCTGGCAGAGGCAGTCAGGTGTTCATTTAATAGCTGTTGATATTTGAAAGAGTCCATGATGCCATGTATCCTAACAAAATGTCCAGGTCCTATGGCAGAAAAACAGCCCCAAAACATTAAAGAGCCACTATATGGCCTCCTCTCCGTGTTGGCGCCAAACCCACCTCTGGTATTTATTGCCAAAAAACGTTCATCTGACCATATAACCCGATCCCATTTGAAGTTTCAGTTGTGTCTAGCAAACTAAAGATGCTTGAGTTTGTTTTTGGATGAAAGTAGAGGCTTTTTTTTTTCTTCTTGAAACCCTTCCAAACAACTTGTGGTCAGATTGTAGTTTTTGAGACTTTATGACCCCAAACGCAACTAACTTCTGCAATTTTCCAGCTGTGAACCTTGGAGATATTTTGGCCACTCAAAACATCCTCTTCACATTGCATTGAGACAATATAAACACATGTCCTCTTCCAGGTTGATTCATAACATTTCCAGTTGACTGGAACTTCTTAATTATTGCCCTGATGGTGCAAATGGTCATTTGCAATGCTTTTGCTATTTTCTTATAGCTACGTCCCATTTCATGAAGCTCAACAACCTTTTGCCGCACATCAAAGCTATATTCCTTGCTCTTACCCATTGTGATGAAAGACTAAGACAATTTGGCCTACGTGTTACTTCATATTTATACCCCTGTGAAACAGGAAGTCATGGTTGAACAATTCCCTCTTCCTAGTCACCTAGGTATACTAAAAAATGTAAAATATCAATGGGAATATATTTCAAATATATGACATGGACCTATGCATAAATATTGACCCAGAATCATGTACAGTGGATTCTCACATGGTTATGTATTATTCCTGGGAAGTAGGAAAGGGAGCCAGGCAGGGGTTTACGCTCACAGTAGTGGTATCTGGGGGGTGTTATGCAACTAAAATCATTATTGCACAAACCTCAAACCCGAAAACAGCTATAAATGTGCAAACCAGTTCCTTTTTTAACATCTTGCTCTCTACCAAGGACAAGGAGAGAGGTAAACGAGAAAGATGATGTCATAAGTGGGCATAAAATACCTTGTCATTACAAAACGTTTGCTTAGCCATGCAATAAATGATTAAAGGCTATATTGTGAGTGGAGTAGTAGTTTGCGCTCCTGCTCGCTTGTTACTTTGCTAGACGGAGTAATTTTTTTGCGTGTTGGGTGGTACACATATTACAAGTTAAAAGTAAAATGTTTTCATATAACGTATTGCCCCCATATACTTCTATGGAGCGTGAAAAGTAGAAAAAAAACTAACACCCTTAACCAAGTGTGCTAACCTGACATGAATATTTCACATACCAAATTGTTCTTCACATAGATATTAAAAATATGTTCTACATAATATTTCTATATGTTTCTGATGGGTTTTTTGGTAAAATATATATCTATACCTACAGTATAGATATATATATATATATATATATATATATACTGTATATATATATATATATATATATATATATACCAAATTTTATATAAAGGTATAGATATATACATATATATATATATATATATATATATATATATATATATATATATATATATATATATAGGTATATCTATTTAAAAATAGTTCAAGGGACGGTCTAGTCAAAATTAAACTTTCATGATTCCGATAGGGCACGTAATTTTAAACAACTTTCCAGTTGACTTTTATCATTAAATTTGCTTTGTTCCCTTGGTGATATTTTTGAAAGCTAAATCTGATTTCTAAACCATTGAAAACCGCCTCCTAGCTCAGAGCATTTTAAAAGTTTTTCACAGTTAGAAAGTACTAGTTCATGTGTGTCATATAGATAACATTGTGCTCACTCCTGTGGAGTTATTTAGGAGTCTGCACTGATTGGCTACACTGCATGTCTGTCAAAAGCACTGAGATAAGGGCGCAGTCTGCAAAGGCTTAGATACAAGGTAATCACAGAGGTAAAAAGTATATTAATATAACTGTTAGTTATGCAAAACTGGGGAATGGGTAATAGAGGGATTATCTATCTTTTTAAACAATAACAATTCTGGTGTAGACTGTCTCTTTAAAACATATTCCCCTATGTGAAGAACATTGGAATGTGAAATATTTACAGTAAATACACAAACATTTTATTAAATATGAATATTGCATAAATATGATTTTTGTTGTTATAATTTACAGTGGGGCAAAAAAGTATTTAGTCAGCCACAAACTGTGCAAGTTCTCCCACTTAAGAAGATGATAGAGGCCTGTAATATTCATCATAGGTATACCTCAACTATGAGAGACAAAATGTGGAAACAAATCCAGACAATCACATTGTCTGATTTGGAAAGAATTTATTTGCAAATTATGGTGGAAAATAAGTATTTGGTCAATATCAAAAGTTCATCTCAATACTTTGTTATATATCCTTTGTTGGCAATGACAGAGGTCAAACGTTTTCTGTAAGTCTTCACAAGGTTGTCACACACTGTTGCTGGTATGTTTGCCCATTCCTGCATGCAGATCTCCTCTAGAGCAGTTATGTTTTGGGGCTGTCGCTGGGCAACACGGACTTTCAACTCCCTCCAAAGGTTTTCTATGGGGTTGAGATATGGAGACTGGCTAGGCCACTCCAGGACCTTGAAATGCTTCTAATGAAGCCACTCCTTTGTTGCCCGGGTGGTGTGTTTGGGATCATTGTCATGCTGAAAGACCCAGCCATGTTTCATCTTCAATGCCCTTGCTGATGGAAGGACGTTTGCACTCAAACGCCTCTAGTTATCAACGTGTCTACTTACCTGCCTTCGCCGGCCCCAATACGCCCGCCTAAGATCGCCTACCATCGCCGCCGCGGACCTGAATAATCTCGCCAAAGTTATCAATAAAGCTGTCAAAAAGCTGTGCACCAAGTACGGGGCGATGAGCAGCATACTGTGATAGTTATCACTCATCCGATCTCGCTGCTCTTCGGCTTTTTTACAGCTTTATTGACAAGCTGTCACTAAGCACCCACACTAACTACACTGTTCTACCCCCTATACCGGCGTCCCCGGAGCCCCCCGCAACTAAATAAAGTTATTAACCCCTAAACCGCCGCTCCTAGACCCCGCCGCAACTCTTATAAATGTATTAACCCCTAAACCGCCGCACCCGGACACCGCCGCCACCTACATTATACCTAGTAACCCCTATCCTGCCTCCCCTATACCGCCGCCACCTATAATAAAGTTATTAACCCCTATCCTGCGGATCCCGGACCTCGCCGCAACTAAATAAATAGTTTAACCCCTAAACCGCCGCTCCTGGACCCCGCCGCAACCTATATTAAACTTATTAACCCCTAATCTTCCCCCCCCTACACCGTCGCCACCTATAATAAATTTATCAACCCCTATCCTGCCCCCCCTACACCGTCGCCACCTATAATAAATTTATCAACCCCTATCCTGACCCCCCCCACACCGCCGCCACTGTAATAAAATTATTAACCCCTAAACCTAAGTCTAACACTAACCCTAACACCCCCCTAAATTAAATATTAATTAAATAAATCTAAATAATATTTCTCTTATTAACTAAATTAATCCTATTTAAAACTACTTACCTTTAAAATAAACCCTAATATAGCTACAATATAAATAATAATTATATTGTAGCTATCTTAGGATTTATTTTTATTTTACAGGCAACTTTCAATTTATTTTAACTAGGTACAATAGCTATTAAATAGTTATTAACTATTTAATAGCTACCTAGTTAAAATTTTACCTGTAAAATAAAAACTAACCTAAGTTACAATTACACCTAACACTACACTATACTTTAATAAATTATTCCTATTTAAAACTAAATACTTACCTGTAAAATAAACCCTAACGCCTAGATTTAGAGTTCTGCGTTAGCCGTCAAAACCAGCGTTAGGGGGTCCTAACGCTGGTTTTGGTCTACCGCTGGTATTTAGAGTCTTGTAGGTAAGGGTCTAACGCTCACTTACCAGCCGTGACTTTTCCATACCGCAGATCCCCTTACGTCAATTGCGTATCCTATCTTTTCAATGGGATCTTTCTAACGACGGTATTTAGAGTCTTGGCTGAAGTGAGCGTTAGAAATCTAACGACAAGACTCCAGCCGCAGAAAAAAGCCAGGAGTTAAGAGCTTTCTGGGCTAACGCCGGTTCATAAAGCTCTTAACTACTGTGCTCTAAAGTACACTAACACCCATAAACTACCTATGTACCCCTAAACCGAGGCCCCCCCACATCGCCGCCACTCTATTTAATTTTTTTAACCCCTAATCTGCCGACCGCACACCGCTGCAACCTACATTATCCCTATGTACCCCTAACCAACACCTACATAATATTTATTAACCCCTAATCTGCCCCCCACAACGTCGCCGCTACCTACCTACAATTATTAACCCCTAATCTGCCGACCGGACCTCACTGCTACTATAATAAATGTATTATCCCCTAATCCGCCTCACTCCCGCTTCAAAAACCCTATAATAAATAGTATTAACCCCTAATCTGCCCTCCCTAACATCGCCGACACCTAACTTCAAGTATTAACCCCTAATCTGCCGACCGGACCTCACCGCTACTCTAATAAATGTATTAACCCCTAAAGCTAAGTCTAACCCTAACACCCCCCTAAGTTAAATATAATTTAAATCTAATGAAATAAAATAAATCTTATTAAATAAATTATTCCTATTTAAATCTAAATACTTACCTGTATAATAAACCCTAATATAGCTACAATATAAATAATAATTATATTGTAGCTATTTTAGGATTAATATTTATTTTACAGGCAACTTTGTATTTATTTTAACTAGGTACAATAGCTATTAAATAGTTAATAACTATTTAATAGCTACCTAGTTAAAATAATTACAAAATTACCTGTAAAATAAATCCTAACCTAAGTTACAATTAAACCTAACACTACACTATCAATAAATTAATTAAATAAACTACCTACAACTATCTACAATTAAATCAACTAAACTAAATTACAAAAAAACACAAACACTAAATTACAAAAAAAAACAAACACTAAATTACAAAAAATAAAAAAAGATTACAAGAATTTTAAACTAATTACACCTATTCTAAGCCCCCTAAAAAAATAACAAAGCCCCCCAAAATAAAAAAATGCCCTTAAAAGGGCCTTTTGCGGGGCATGCCCCAAAGAAAACAGCTCTTTTGCCTGTAAAATAAAAATACAACCCCCCCAACCTTAAAACCCACCACCCACACACCCCTACTCTAACCCAAACCCCCCTTAAATAAACCTAACACTACCCCCCTGAAGATCATCCTACCTTTAGCCGTCTTCAGCCAGCTGACCACCGATGGAACTGAAGAAGAGATCCGGAGCGGCAGAAGTCATCATCAAAGGGGCGCTGAAGAAGTCTTCCATCCGATTGAAGTCATCATCCAAGGGGCGCTGAAGAGGTCTTCCATCCGATTGAAGTCTTCATCCAAGCGGCGTCTTCAATCTTCATCCATCCGGAGCGGAGCGGAGCCATCTTCAGACGAGTCGACGCGGAGCCATCCTCTTCTTCCCGACGACTAACGACGAATGACGGTACCTTTAAGTGACGTCATCCAAGATGGCATCCCTCGAATTCACATTGGCTGATAGGATTCTATCAGCCAATCAGAATTAAGGAAGGAAAAATCTGATTGGCTGATTTAATCAGCCAATCAGATTGAGCTCGCATTCTATTGGCTGTTCCGATCAGCCAATAGAATGCAAGCTCAATCTGATTGTCTGATTGGATCAGCCAATCGGATTGAACTTCAATCTGATTGGCTGATTAAATCAGCCAATCAGATTTTTCCTACCTTAATTCCGATTGGCTGATAGAATCCTATCAGCCAATCGGAATTGAAGGGACGCCATCTTGGATGACGTCACTTAAAGGTACCGTCATTCGTCGTTAGTCGTCTGGAAGAAGAGGATGGCTCTGCATCGGCTCGTCTGAAGATGGCTCCGCTCCGGATGGATGAAGATTGAAGACGCCGCTTGGATGAAGACTTCAATCGGATGGAAGACCTCTTCAGCGCCCCTTGGATGATGACTTCAATCGGATGGAAGACTTCTTCAGCGCCGCTTGGATGATGACTTCTGCCGCTCCGGATCTCTTCTTCAGTTCCATCGGTAGTCGGCTGGCTGAAGACGGCTAAAGGTAGGATGATCTTCAGGGGGGTAGTGTTAGGTTTATTTAAGGGGGGTTTGGGTTAGAGTAGGGGTATGTGGGTGGTGGGTTTTAATGTTGGGGGGGTTGTATTTTTATTTTACAGGCAAAAGAGCTGTTTTCTTTGGGGAATGCCCCGCAAAAGGCCCTTTTAAGGGCTGGTAAGGTAATAGAGCTGGTAACTTTTTAATGTAGAATAGAGTAGGGATTTTTTTTAATTTGGGGGGCTTTGTTATTTTATTAGGGGGCTTAGATTAGGTGTAAGTAGCTTAAAATTGTTGTAATATTTTTGAAATGTTTGTAACTTATTTTTTTTATTTTTTTGTAACTTAGCTTTTTTATTTTTCGTACTTTAGTTAGTTTATTTAATTGAATTTAATTGTAGTTATTTGTAGCTAATTTATTTAATTAATTTAATGATAGTGTAGTGTTAGGTTTAATTGTAACTTAGGTTAGGATTTATTTTACAGGTAATTTTGTATTTCTTTTAGCTAGGTAGTTATTAAATAGTTAATAGCTATTTAATAACTATTCTAACTAGCTAAAATAAATACAAAGTTACCTGTAAAATAAATATAAATCCTAAAATAGCTACAATGTAATTATTAATTTCATTGTAGCTATCTTAGGGTTTATTTTACAGGTAAGTATTTAGTTTTAAATAGGAATAATTTATTAAAGTATACTGTAGTGTTAGGTGTAATTGTAACTTAGGTTAGTTTTTATTTTACAGGTAAATTTCTCTTTATTTTAACTAGGTAGCTATTAAATAGTTAATAACTATTTAATTGCTATTGTACCTAGTTAAAATAAATTGAAAGTTGCCTGTAAAAAATAAATCCTAAGATAGCTACAATATAATTATTATATAGGGTTTGTTTTAAAGGTAAGTATTTAGTTTTAAATAGGATTAATTTAGTTAATAAGAGAAATATTATTTAGATTTATTTAATTAATATTTAAGTTGGGGGGGTGTTAAGGTTAGTGTTAGACTTAGGTTTAGGGGTTAATAATTTTATTACATGGCGGCAGTGTAGGGGGGGCAGGATAGGGGTTAATAAGTTTAATATAGGTGGCGGCGGGGTCCGGGAGTGGCGGTTTAGGGGTTAAACAATTTATTTTTTGGCGGCAGGGTCCGGGATTGGCAGGATAGGGGTTAATAACTTTATTATAGGAGGCGACGGTGTAGGGGGGGCAGGATAGGGGTTAATAGGTATTATGTAGGTGGCGGCGGGGTCTGTGAGCGGCGGTTTAGGGGTTAATACATATATTATAGTTGCGGCGAGGACCGGCAGTGGCGGTTTAGGGGTTAAACAATTTATTTAGTTGCGGCGGGGTCCGGGATCGGCAGGATAGGGGTTAATAACTTTATTATAGGTGGCGACGGTGTATGGGGGGCAGGATAGGGGTTAATAGGTATTATGTAGGTGGCGGCGGGGTCCGGGAGCGGCGGTTTAGGGGTTAATACATATATTATAGTTGCGGCGGGGACCGGGAGCGGCGGTTTAGGGATTAATCAGTTTATTAGAGTGGCTGTGGGCTCCTGGAGCAGCGGTTTAGGGGATAATACATTTATTTAGTTGCGGCGATGTAGGGGGGGCAGATTAGGGGTGTTTAGACTAGGGGTACATGTTAGGGTGTTAGGTGTAGACAGCTCCCATAGGAATCAATGGGATGTCGGTCAGCAGCGAACATGAACTTTCGCTATGGTCAGACTCCCATTGATTCCTATGGGATCCGCCGCCTCCAGGGCAGCGGGTTGAAAACCAGGTACGCTGGGCCGGAAAAGTGCCGAGCGTACCTGCTAGTTTTTTGATAACTAGCAAAAGTAGTCAGATTGTGCCGAACTTGTGTTCGGAACATCTGGAGTGACGTAAGAATTGATCTGTGTCGGACTGAGTCCGGCGGATCGAAGCTTACGTCACTATATTCTACTTTTGCCAGTGTCTAGGGCTTGATAACTAAGGCGAATCAGCCTCGCCACAAATACACTGCGGAATTCCAGCGTATTTGAGGTTGACGGCTTGATAACTAGAGGCCTAAATCTCACAATACATGGCCCCATTCATTCTTTCATGTACACGGATCAGTCGTCCTGTTCCCTTTGCAGAGAAACAGCCCCAAAGCATGTTGCCACCCCCATGATTCACAGTAGGTATGGTGTTCTTTGGTTGCAACTCAGCATTCTCTCTCCTCCATACATGACGAGTTGTGTCTCTACCAAACAGTTCTACTTTGGTTTCATCTGACCATATGACATTCTCCCAATCCACTTCTGGATCATCCAAATGCTCTCTAGCATACTTCAGACGTGCCCGGACATGTACTGGCTTAAGCAGGGGGACACGTCTGGCACTGCAGGATCTGAGTCCCTGGTGGCGTAGTGTGTTACTGATAGTAGCCTTTGTTAAGTTGGTCCCAGTTCTCTGCAGGTCATTCACTAGGTCCCCCCGTGTGGTTCTGGGATGTTTGCTCACCGTTCTTCTGATCATTTTGACCCCACGGGGTAAGATCTTGCGTGGAGCCCCAGATCAAGGGAGATTATCAGTGGTCTTGTATGTCTTCCATTTTCTAATCATTGCTCCCACAGTTGATTTCTTCACACCAAGCTGCTTGCCTATTGCAGATTCAGTCTTCCCAGCCTAGTGCAGGTCTACAATTTTGTTTCTGGTGTCCTTCGACAGCTCTTTGGTCTTCACCATAGTGGAGTTTGGAGTGTGACTGTTTGAGGTTGTGGACAGGTGTCTTTTATACTGATAACAAGTTGAAACAGGTGCCATTAATACAGGTAATGAATGGAGGACAGAGGAGCCTCTTAAAGAAGAAGATACAGGTCTGTGAGAGCCAGAAATCTTGCTTGTTTGTAGGTGACCAAATACTTATTTTCCACTATAATATGCAAATAAATTATTTCCAAATCAGACAATGTGATTGTCTGGATTTGTTTCCACATTTTGTCTCTCATAGTTGAGGTATACCTATGATGAAAATTACAGGTCTCTCTCATCTTCTTAAGTGGGAGAACTTGCACAATTGGAGGCGGACTAAATACTTTATATATATATATATATATATATACAGGGTGGGAAAATATCACTGTGGTTCACTAGTCAGGGATTAAAAGCTACTAGCCCAGAGGGAAAAGTTAGTAGTCCACTCTAATGTTAAATATAGGAAAAAGTTAAATGTCTAAGTCGTCCAGGACCACTGGTCTACTGGAAATGTCAATCCCTGTATATATATAAATAAATATATATATATATATATATATATATATATATATATATATATATATATATATGTCTATTTATGTATACATATGTATTTATGTGTTTATATGTGTATATATGTCTGTAAATAGATATAAATGCATATGAACACACACACATACATATATACACACACACATACTGTATATATACACACACATATATATATATATATATTAGACATGTGCAATTCGGTTCGGTCCAAATCGAAATTCGGACGAATTTTGCCAAATTTGGAATTCGGATCGATTCGAATTTCCGAATTGCGGCAGTGCCGAATCTACCGAATAAATCCGAATCGATTCGAATTTATTCGGATGAATTCGGATGGATTCGGATGGATTCGGATGGCCATGTATTACACTAGTATTGTACAGTATACTAGTGTAATACACAGCACATCAGTGGCGAAATTCCGAAAATCCGAATCGATTCGAACCGAATCGAACGGAACCGAACCGAATTTCACACGAATCCGAAAGAATCCGAATGAATCCGAAAAGGAATTCATTCGATTTCTTCCGAATTCGAATCGATCCGAACCGAATTTTTCGTGGCTGCACATGTCTAATATATATATATATACACACACACACACATATATATATACACACACACACATACATATACACACACACACATATACTGTATATATACACACACATATATATATACACACACACACATATTTAGACATATGTCTGTGTGTGTATCTCTATGTTAAAGCCCTTTGTAGTCCTTTTTTTCCTTCTAACACCTAAGACCTCATATCTTTGAGCCCTTATAACTTTTTTATGCAACTTTTTAAAAAAAATATGTTTATTAGACAGTGTTATTATGAGTGTAACTGTACTTTTAAAAGTATTTCTGATGTGTATTGTGCAACTTTTTAGTCGGAATAATTAACCAGAACTCTGAAGTTGCGCTATCCTGACGCTCGTTAAATTCAATTGTGCTTGAGCGAACAAGTTTTCTTTCAATTTGTAATACACAAGCTTCTTCCGATGTGCACAAAGAGCCTCGATAAAACCCTTTTCGCTTGTGCGCACCTGTTAGCGCACCACTGACAATCTAGCACAATAGTCAGTCAAAATGTGAAAACTCTCCGAATACATTAACACACTGCTGTTTTAAAATGGACAACTACCCTCACTTGTTTTATTTGAAGGAGCCTATAAGGACTTGACATGTTATTTTATCACAGCAGCTGAGAGGCCATGTAGGGAAAGATATGTAGCAGGGTTAGGCTGGAGCCTGCAGTGTGCACTTAGAATTCTCAGTTTTAAGAGTTAAAATACAGGAAGGTAACAACAACAAAAAATGTTTTTATATTTAAAGGGACATGATACTCATATGTTAAATCACTTGAAACTGATACAGTAAAACTGTAAAAAGCTGACAGGAAAATATCACCTGAGCATCTCTATGTAAAAAAGTAAGATATTTTACCTCACAATCTCCTCAGCTCAGCAGAGTAAGTTCTGTGTAAAAAGTTATACTCAGCTGTTGCTCAGCTGCAGGTAAAGAAATAAATAAATGAAGAAATGAGCAGCAGCCAATCAGCATCAGCAGTGCTGAGGTCATGAACTCTCTTACTGTGATCTCATGAGATTTGACTTTAACTCTCATGAGATTTTATTGTAAACTTCCTTACACTGAATAGGGAAATAACATGAGAGTGCACAAGGCTCATCCCTTTGGCTGTCCTGGGAAAGACATACTGATATGCTGCTTAGAAGTCCTTTACAATGGGATGTGGCTACTGAGAAACTTTTGAGGTAAAATATCTTTCTTTTTTACATAGGGTTGTTCAGGTGATATTTTCTAGTCAGCTTTTTACAGCTATACTGCATCACTTTCAAGTGTTTAAACATTTAGGTTTTATGGCCCTTTAACAGAGAAAGTTAAATATTTTATATTAGAATCCCATACACCTAGATTATGAGTTTTGCGTTAGAGTCTATGCGGTGCTAACGAGCAGTTTATGCTCACCGCTCACTTACAGATAGCGCTGGTATTACAGGTTTTTACAAACCAGACAAGAAGTGAGCGTTGAGCAAAATTTTGCTCATTACCGCACTCCAATACCAGCGCTGCTTATGTTAGCGGTGAGCTGGTGTAACGTGCTCGTGCACGATTTCCCCATACGAATCAATGGGGAGAGCCGGCTGAAAAAAGTCTAACACCTGCCAAAAAGCAGTGTAAAACTCAGTAACGCAGCCCCATTGATTCCTATGGGGAAATACATTTTATGTCTACACCTAACACCCTAACAAGAACCCCGAGTCTAAACACCCCTAATCTTACACTTATTAACCCCTAATCTGCCGCCCCCGACATCGCCGACACCTACATTATAATTATTAACCCCTAATCTGCCGCTCCGGACACCGCAGCCACCTACATTATACTTATGAACCCCTAATCTGCTGCCCCCAACATCGCAGACACCTACATTATATTTATTAACCCCTAATCTGCCACCCCCAATGTCGCCGCCACTATAATAAACATATTAACCCCTAAACCGCTGCACTCCCGCCTCGCAAACATTAGTTAAATATTATTAACCCCTAATCTGCCGGCCCTAACATCGCCAACACCTACCTACATTTATTAACCCCTAATCTGCCGCCCCCAACGTCGCCGTCACTATATTAAAGTTATTAACCCCTAAACCTAAGTCTAACCCTAAACCTAACACCCCCTAACTTAAATATAATTAAAAGAAATCGAAATAAAAATTCCTATCATTAACTAAATTATTCCTATTTAAAGCTAAATGCTTAACTTTAAAATAAACCCTAAGCTAGCTACAATATAACTAATAGTTACATTGTAGCTATCTTAGGGTTTATTTTTATTTTACAAGCAAGTTTGTATTTATTTTAACTAGGTACAATAGTTATTAAATAGTTATTAACTATTTAATAACTACCTAGATAAAATAAATACAAAAGTACCTGTAAAATAAAACCTAACCTAAGTTACAATTACACCTAACACTACACTATAATTAAATTATTTCCATAAATTAAATACAATTAAATACAATTAAATTAAATTATCTAAAGTACAAAAACCCCACACTAAATTACAGAAAATAATAAACAAATTACAAGATTTTTAAACTATTTACACCTAATCTAATCCCCCTAACAAAATAAAAAAGCCCCCCAAAAATAAAAAAAGCTCTACCCTACACTAAATTACAAATAACCCTTAAAAGGGCCTTTTGCGGGGCATTGCCCCAAAGTAATCAGCTCTTTTACCTGTAAAAAAAAATTACAAATCCCCCCCAACATTAAAACCTACCACCCACACAACCAACCCTACTCTAAAACCCACCTAATACCCCCTTAAAAAAACCTAACACTAACCCCTTGAAGATCACCTTACCGGGAGGAGTCTTCATCCAACCATACCGAAGTCCTCAACGAAGCCAGGAGAAGACTTCATCCAAGCCGAGCGAAGTGGTCCTCCAGACGGGCAGAAGTCTTCATCCAGACGGCATCTTCTATCTTCATCCGACGGCTCTTCTGGAATGAAGGATCCTTTAAATGACGTCATCCAAGATGGCGTCCCTTCAATTCCGATTGGCTGATAGAATTCTATCAGCCAATCGGAATTAAGGTAGAGAAAATCCTATTGGCTGATGCAATCAGCCAATAGGATTGAGCTGGCATTCTATTGGCTGTTCCAATCAACAAATAGAATGCGAGCTCAATCCTATTGGCTGATTGCATCAGCCAATAGGATTTTTTCTACCTTAATTCTGATTGGCTGAAAGTATTCTATCAGCCAATCGTAATTGAAGGGACGCCATCTTGGATGACGTCATTTAAAGGAACCTTCATTCCAGAAGAGCCATCGGATGAAGAGGATGCTCCGCGTCGGATGTCTTGAAGATGGACCCGCTCCATGCCGGATGGATGAAGATAGAAGATGGCATCTGGATGAAGACTTCTGCCCATCTGGAGGACCAGTTCGCCCGGCTTGGATGAAGACTTCTCCCGGCTTCGTTGAGGACTTCGGCCCGGTTGGATGAAGACTTCTCCCGGTAAGTTGATCTTCAAGGGGTTAGTGTTAGGTTTTTTTAAGGGGGTATTGTGTGTGTGTTTTAGAGTAGGGTTGGTTGTGTGGGTGGGATTAGTAATTTTTTTTACAGGTAAAAGAGCTGATTACTTTGGGGCAATGCCCCGCAAAAGGCCCTTTTAAGGTCTATTTGTAATTTAGTGTAGAGCAGGGCTTTTTTTTTATTTTGGGGGGGCTTTTTTATTTTGTTAGGGGGATTAGATTAGGTGCAATTAGTTTAAAAATCTTGTAATTTGTTTATTATTTTCTGTAATTTAGTGTTTGTTTGTTTTTGTACTTTAGATAATTTAATTTAATTGTATTTAATTGTATTTAATTTAGGTAAGTCATTTAATTATAGTGTAGTGTTAGGTATTATTGTAACTTAGGTTAGGTTTTATTTTATAGGTACTTTTGTATTTATTTTAGCTAGGTAGTTATTAAATAGTTAATAACTATTTAATAACTATTCTACCTAGTTAAAATAAATACAAACTTGCCTGTAAAATAAAAATAAACCCTAACAGCTAGATTTGGAGTTTGGCGGTAGATGGGTTGTTAACGCTACGCGGGCTTTTTTCTGGCCGCACCATAAAAATAACTCTGGTATCGAGAGTCCAAAAAAATGCTGCGTTAGGCTCCAAAAAAGGAGCGTAGAGCATTTTTACTGCAAATGCAACTCTCGATACCAGAGTTGCTTACGGACGCGGCCAGCCTAAAAAACGTGCTCGTGCACGATTCCCCCATAGGAAACAATGGGGCTGTTTAAGCTGAAAAAAAACCTAACACCTGCAAAAAAGCCGCGTTCAGCTCCTAACGCAGCCCCATTGTTTCCTATGGGGAAACACTTCCTACGTCTGCACCTAACACTCTAACATGTACCCCGAGTCTAAACACCCCTAACCTTACACTTATTAACCCCTATTCTGCCGCCCCCGCTATCGCTGACCCCTGCATATTATTATTAACCCCTAATCTTCCGCTCCGTAAACCGCCGCAACTTACATTATCCCTATGTACCCCTAATCTGCTGCCCCTAACACCGCCGACCCCTATATTATATTTATTAACCCCTAATCTGCCCCCCTCAACGTCGCCTCCACCTGCCTACACTTATTAACCCCTAATCTGCCGAGCGGACTGCACCGCTACTATAATAAATGTATTAACCCCTAATCCGCCTCACTAACCCTATCATAAATAGTATTAACCCCTAATCTGCCCTCCCTAACATAGCCGACACCTAACTTCAATTATTAACCCCTAATCTGATGACCGGAGCTCACCGCTACTATAATAAATGGATTAACCCCTAAAGCTAAGTCTAACCCAAACACTAACACCCCCCTAACTTAAATATAATTTACATCTAACGAAATTAATTAACTCTTATTAAATAAATTATTCCTATTTAAAGCTAAATACTTACCTGTAAAATACATCCTAATATAGCTACAATATAAATTATAATTACATTGTAGCTATTTTAGGATTAATATTTATTTTACAGGCAACTTTGTATTTATTTTAACCAGGTACAATAGCTATTAAATAGTTAAGAACTATTTAATAGTTACCTAGTTAAAATAATAACAAAATTACCTGTTAAATAAGTCCTAACCTAAGTTATAATTAAACCTAACACTACCCTATCAATAAATTAATTAAATAAAATACCTACAATTACCTACAATAAAACCTAACACTACACTATCAATAAATAAATTAAATACAATTCCTACAAATAACTACAATTACATAAACTAACTAAAGTACAAAAAATAAAAAAGAACTAAGTTACAAAAAATAAAAAAATATTTACAAACATAAGAAAAATATTACAACAATTTTAAACTCTAAGCCCCCTAATAAAATAACAAAGACCTCCAAAATAAAAAAATGCCCTACCCTATTCTAAATTAATAAAGTTAAAAGCTCTTTTACCTTACCAGCCCTGAACAGGGCCCTTTGCGGGGCATGCCCCAAAGAATTCAGCTCTTTTGCCTGTAAAAAAAAAACATACAATACCCCCCACCAACATTACAACCCACCACCCACATACCCCTAATCTAACCCAAACCCCCCTTAAATAAACCTAACACTAAGCCCCTGAAGATCTTCCTACCTTGTCTTCACCTCAACAGGTATCACCGATCTGTCCTGGCATCCGGTGCTGAAGAGGTCCAGAAGAGGCTCCAAAGTCTTCCTCCTATCCGGCAAGAAGAGGACATCCGGACCGGCAAACATCTTCATCCAAGCGGCATCTTCGATCTTCTTCCATCCGGTGCGGAGCGGGTCCATGTTGAAGCAGCCGACGCGGATCCATCCTCTTCTTCCGGCGTCTCCCGACGAATGACGGTTCCTTTAAGGGACGTCATCCAAGATGGCGTCCCTCGAATTCCGATTGGCTGATAGGATTCTATCAGCCAATCGGAATTAAGGTAGGAATATTCTGATTGGCTGATGGAATCAGCCAATCAGAATCAAGTTCAATCCGATTGGCTGATCCAATCAGCCAATCAGATTGAGCTCGCATTCTATTGGCTGATCGGAACAGCCAATAGAATGCAAGCTCAATCTGATTGGCTGATTGGATCAGCCAATCGGATTGAACTTGATTCTGATTGGCTGATTCCATCAGCCAATCAGAATATTCCTACCTTAATTCCGATTGGCTGATAGAATCCTATCAGCCAATCGGAATTCGAGGGACGCCATCTTGGATGACGTCCCTTAAAGGAACCGTCATTCGTCGGGAGACGCCGAAAGAAGAGGATGGATCCGCGTCGGCTGCTTCAACATGGACCCGCTCCGCACCGGATGGAAGAAGATCGAAGATGCCGCTTGGATGAAGATGTTTGCCGGTCCGGATGTCCTCTTCTTGCCGGATAGGAGGAAGACTTTGGAGCCTCTTCTGGACCTCTTCAGCACCGGATGCCAGGACAGATCGGTGATACCTGTTGAGGTGAAGACAAGGTAGGAAGATCTTCAGGGGCTTAGTGTTAGGTTTATTTAAGGGGGGTTTGGGTTAGATTAGGGGTATGTGGGTGGTGGGTTGTAATGTTGGGGGGGGTATTGTATGTTTTTTTTTACAGGCAAAAGAGCTGATTTTCTTGGGGCATGCCCTGCAAAGGGCCCTGTTCAGGGCTGGTAAGGTAAAAGAGCTTTTAACTCTATTAATTTAGAATAGGGTAGGGCATTTTTTTATTTTGGGGGTCTTTGTTATTTTATTAGGGGGCTTAGAGTAGGTGTAATTAGTTTAAAATTGTTGTAATATTTTTCTGATGTTTGTAAATATTTTTTTATTTTTTGTAACTTAGTTCTTTTTTATTTTTTGTACTTTAGTTAGTTTATGTAATTGTAGTTATTTGTAGGAATTGTATTTAATTTATTTATTGATAGTGTAGTGTTAGGTTTTATTGTAGGTAATTGTAGGTATTTTATTTAATTAATTTATTGATAGGGTAGTGTTAGGTTTAATTATAACTTAGGTTAGGATTTATTTTACAGGTAATTTTGTTATTATTTTAACTCGGTAACTATTAAATAGTTCTTAACTATTTAATAGCTATTGTACCTGGTTAAAATAAATACAAAGTTGCCTGTAAAATAAATATTAATCCTAAAATAGCTACAATGTAATTATAATTTATATTGTAGCTATATTAAGATTTATTTTACAGGTAAGTATTTAGCTTTAAATAGGAATAATTTATTTAATAAGAGTTAATTAATTTCGTTAGATTTAAATTATATTTAACTTAGGGGGGTGTTAGTGTTAGGGTTAGACTTAGCTTTAGGGGTTAATCCATTTATTATAGTAGCGGTGAGCTCCGGTCGTCAGATTAGGGGTTAATAATTGAAGTTAGGTGTCGGCGATGTTAGGGAGGGCAGATTAGGGGTTAATACTATTTATGATAGGGTTAGTGAGGCGGATTAGGGGTTAATAACTTTATTATAGTAGCGCTCAGGTCCGCTTGGCAGATTAGGGGTTAATAAGTGTAGGCAGGTGTCGGCGACGTTGTGGGGGGCAGGTTAGGGGTTAATAAATATAATACAGGGGTCGGCGGGGTTAGGGGCAGCAGATTAGGGGTACATAAGTATAACGTAGGTGGCGGTCGGCAGATTAGGGGTTAAAAAAATTTAATCGAGTTGCGGCGATGTGGGGGGACCTCAGTTTAGGGGTACCTAGGTAGTTTATGGGTGTTAGTGTACTTTAGGGTACAGTAGTTAAGAGCTTTATGAACCGACGTTAGCCCAGAAAGCTCTTAACTACTGACTTTTTTCCTGCGGCTGGAGTTTTGTCGTTAGAGCTCTAACGCTCACTTCAGAAACGACTCTAAATACCGGAGTTAGGAAGATCCCATTGAAAAGATAGGATACGCAATTGACGTAAGGGGATCTGCGGTGTGGAAAAGTCGCGGCTGAAAAGTGAGCGTTAGACTCTATTTTGAGTGACTCCAAATACCGGCGGTAGCCTAAAACCAGCGTTAGGAGCCTCTAACGCTGGTTTTCACGGCTAACGCCAAACTCTAAATCTAGGCCTAAGATAGCTAGAATGTAACTATTAGTTATATTGTAGCTATCTTAGGGTTTATTTTATAGGTAAGTCTTTAGTTTTAAATAGGAATAATTTTAGGGTTAGACTTAGATTTAGGGGTTAATAACTTTAGTATAGTGGCGGCGACGTTGGGGGCAGCAGATTAGGGGTTAATAAATGTAGGTATGTGGCGGCGATGTTAGGGACAGCAGATTAGGGGTTAATAATATTTAACTAATGTTTGCGAGGCGGGAGTGCACGGTTTAGGAGTTAATTGTCATGATTTCCCTCCGTTCATCGCCGTCTCGCCGCAGCTCCCGGATCTCTTCTGTGTTCTTACGTCACATTGCCTAGCAACGTGACGCATTCTCAGACACTCCCTCTGACGTAACGGCCCCTCTCTCATCCTTTAAATCTCGGCGGGAGATTTTCTCGGGGCCCGTTTGTTCTCTTCATTCCGGACCGTGTCAATGTGAGTACTTATTTTCTATATCTGGATCCTGACCCTATCCTGCCTGACTTCGCTTTGTCTGAACCTCAAACCTGATTTGGATTTACTTGTCCCTTGCCTGTCTGAAGTCCTGCAATATCTGTTACTTAGAGTTTAACCTCTTGCCTATCAGACTTTGTTTTTTGTCTTTATTTATAACCTGCTAAAAAGGAACATTATCATTTGTTTGCTGACAACCTGCTTAAAGGGACATTATCTTTGTTTGTTGCAAACCTGCTAAAAAGGAACATTATCATTTGTTTGCTGTCAACCTGCTTAAAGGGACATTATCTTTGTTTGTTGCAAACCTGCTAAAAAGGAACATTTTCATTTGTTTGCTGACAACCTGCTTAAAGGGACATTATCTTAGTTTGTTGCAAACCTGCAAAAAGGGAACATTATCATTTGTTTGCTGATAACCTGCTTAAAGGGACATTATCTTTGTTTGTTGCAAACCTGCTAAAAAGGAACATTATCATTTGTTTGCTGTCAACCTGCTTAAAGGGACATTATCTTTGTTTGTTGCAAACCTGCTAAAAAGGAACATTTTCATTTGTTTGCTGACAACCTGCTTAAAGGGACATTATCTTAGTTTGTTGCAAACCTGCAAAAAGGGAACATTATCATTTGTTTGCTGATAACCTGCTTAAAGGGACATTATCTTTGTTTGTTGCAAACCTGCTAAAAAGGAACATTATCATTTGTTTGCTGAACCTACTTAAAGGGACATTATCTTTGTTTGTTGCAAACCTGCTAAAAAAAGGAACATTATCATTTGTTTGCTGAACCTGCTTAAAGGGACATTATCTTTGTTTGTTGCAAACCTGCTAAAGAGGAACATTTTTTATTTGTTTGCTTATAACCTGCTTAAAGGGACATTATCTTTGTTTGTTACAAACCTCCTAAAAAAGGAACGTTATCACCTGTATATCAATTCAGTCTTCAAGAAGATATACAGAATTATTATTTCTTTTGGAAAGGTCTTATATCCTGCTTATTTTGTTTCCTGAGTGGGTCACGTCCTGGATATTTCTCAGTGTGCCAGCGTGTGTTTTAATTTTCATGCTAGCAGTTGGGTTAAATCCTGGGCTGACTAAATACGGCTGACATTATAAACGGGCCATAAATGGACCCCACTGAATTATCCATGGCCGTGGCCCACCAGGGACAATTACTGGGATCTCATGCTACCCACTTGCAATCCTTGGATTCTAAACTGGATCAAATCACTACATTATTACTCCTATCCCTCCCAATCCTAATCCTATTGAGGCATCTCCTCCTCTGATCCCCAACAACCAATCACAAGGACAATTGAGACCTAGGATTCCTCTTCCAGACAAATATGACGGGAATCCTGAAGACTGTAGGGGCTTTCTGAATCAATGTCGACTTCACTTTCGTAACAGTCCTACCCTTTTTGCTACTCCCTCCTCTCGGATTACATTCCTTATTTCCTTAATGAAAGGAAGAGCTTTGGCCTGGGTATCACCTCTGTTAGAAAAGAATGATCCTATACTTCAAGATGTGGATGCTTTTCTTTCTGTTTTCTCTAACGTGTTTGACAACCCTGGAAGGTCTTCCGCTGCTGAAGCTTCTCTTTTAGACCTACGTCAGGGTGGTCAACCAGTGTCTCAATATGCCATTGAGTTCCGCACTCTTGCATCGGAAACTACTTGGAATCAGGAAGATCTTAGAGCAGCTTTTCGCAAAGGACTTTCAGAACGTCTCAAAGATGAATTGGTGTATCGGGAACTTCCAGAATCCCTAGAAGCCTTAATAAATCTTTGCATCAGTCTTGATTCTAGATATCGTGAACGCCAACAAGAAAGAGAAAGAAATCAGAGGTCCTTAACTCGAACTCCTTTTTGTCTGGCTCCTCGTTTTTCTAACCCAGTAACGACTGCCTCTCCTTCTCCTGATCAGGCTGAACCTATGGAAGTAGGAACCATAAAATTAACAGAAACAGAGCGTTTGAGAAGACGTTCTCTTGGCCTGTGTCTGTACTGTGGCCTTAAAGGGCATTTATTAAGGGATTGTCCTACCAGGCCAGTAAAAGCCAGGGCTTAACTCCTGTCCAGGGAACTAAATTAAGCCAAAAAAGAATTCATTCCCTCTATTATAAACTCTTTGTTCCTGTAACTCTTCAATTGGGTGATAGCAAGATTCATACCCAAGCTCTTATTGATTCTGGTGCTGGAGGTGTGTTCATTGACTCCACTTTTGTGTCTACTCACACTATTCCCTTACTAAGAAAGAAGTTTTCAGTTTCTGTCTCTACTGTTAGTGGAGATCCTTTGGGTTCCGGATTCATCCAGTTTACTACTATAACCATATTTCTCCAACATAGGTGTGTCCGGTCCACGGCGTCATCCTTACTTGTGGGATATTCTCCTCCCCAACAGGAAATGGCAAAGAGCCCAGCAAAGCTGGTCACATGATCCCTCCTAGGCTCCGCCTACCCCAGTCATTCTCTTTGCCGTTGTACAGGCAACATCTCCACGGAGATGGCTTAGAGTTTTTTAGTGTTTAACTGTAGTTTTTATTATTCAATCAAGAGTTTGTTATTTTAAAATAGTGCTGGTATGTACTATTTACTCAGAAACAGAAAAGAGATGAAGATTTCTGTTTGTATGAGGAAAATGATTTTAGCACCGTAACTAAAATCCATGGCTGTTCCACACAGGACTATTGAGAGCAATTAACTTCAGTTGGGGGAACAGTGTGCAGTCTCTTGCTGCTTGAGGTATGACACATTCTAACAAGACGATGTAATGCTGGAAGCTGTCATTTTTTCCCTATGGGATCCGGTAAGCCATGTTTATTACGATGGTAAATAAGGGCTTCACAAGGGCTTATTAAGATTGTAGACTTTTCTGGGCTAAATCGATTCAGTTTTAAAACATATTTAGCCCTGAGGAATCATTTTATCTGGGTTTATTGATATTATAATATCGGCAGGCACTGTATTAGACACCTTATTTCTCTGGGGCTTTCCCTAAGCATAAGCAGAGCCTCATTTTCGCGCCGGTGTGGCGCACTTGTTTTTGAGAGGCATGACATGCAGTCGCATGTGAGAGGAGCTCTGATACTTAGAAAAGACTTTCTGAAGGCGTCATTTGGTATCGTATTCCCCTTTGGGTTTGGTTGGGTCTCAGCAAAGCAGATACCAGGGACTGTAAAGGGGTTAAAGTGTTAAAACGGCTCCGGTTCCGTTATTTTAAGGGTTAAAGCTTCCAAATTTGGTGTGCAATACTTTTAAGGCTTTAAGACACTGTGGTGAAAATTTGGTGAATTTTGTACAATTCCTTCATGTTTTTTCGCAATTGCAGTAATAAAGTGTGTTCAGTTTAAAATTTAAAGTGACAGTAACGGTTTTATTTTAAAACGTTTTTTGTACTTTATTATCAAGTTTATGCCTGTTTAACATGTCTGAACTACCAGATAGACTGTGTTCTGAATGTGGGGAAGCCAGAATTCCTGTTCATTTAAATAAATGTGATTTATGTGATAATGACAATGATGCCCAAGATGATTCCTCAAGTGAGGGGAGTAAGCATGGTACTGCATCATTCCCTCCTTCGTCTACACGAGTTTTGCCCACTCAGGAGGCCCCTAGTACATCTAGCGCGCCAATACTCCTTACTATGCAACAATTAACGGCTGTAATGGATAATTCTGTCAAAAACATTTTAGCCAAAATGAACCCTTGTCAGCGTAAGCGTGGCTGCTCTGTGTTAGTTACTGAAGAGCATGACGACGCTGATATTAATATCTCTGAAGGGCCCCTAACCCAATCTGAGGGGGCCAGGGAGGTTTTGTCTGAGGGAGAAATTACTGATTCAGGGAACATTTCTCAACAGGCTGAACCTGATGTAATTGCATTTAAATTTAAGTTGGAACATCTCCGCATTCTGCTTAAGGAGGTATTATCCACTCTGGATGATTGTGAAAAGTTGGTCATCCCAGAGAAACTATGTAAAATGGACAAGTTCCTAGAGGTGCCGGAGCTCCCAGAAGCTTTTCCTATACCCAAGCGGGTGGCGGACATTGTTAATAAAGAATGGGAAAGGCCCGGTATTCCTTTCGTCCCTCCCCCCATATTTAAAAAATTGTTTCCTATGGTCGACCCCAGAAAGGACTTATGGCAGACAGTCCCCAAGGTCGAGGGAGCGGTTTCTACTTTAAACAAACGCACCACTATACCCATAGAGGATAGTTGTGCTTTCAAAGATCCTATGGATAAAAAATTAGAAGGTTTGCTTAAAAAGATGTTTGTTCAGCAGGGTTACCTTCTACAACCAATTTCATGCATTGTCCCTGTCACTACAGCCGCATGTTTCTGGTTTGATGAACTGATAAAGGCACTCGATAGTGATTCTCCTCCTTATGAGGAGATTATGGACAGAATCAATGCTCTCAAATTGGCTAATTCTTTCACCCTAGACGCCACTTTGCAATTGGCTAGGTTAGCGGCTAAGAATTCTGGGTTTGCTATTGTGGCGCGCAGAGCGCTTTGGTTGAAATCTTGGTCGGCTGACGCGTCTTCCAAGAACAAGCTACTAAACATTCCTTTCAAGGGGAAAACGCTGTTTGGCCCTGACTTGAAAGAGATTATCTCGGATATCACTGGGGGTAAGGGCCACGCCCTTCCTCAGGATCGGCCTTTCAAGGCGAAAAATAGACCTAATTTTCGTCCCTTTCGTAAAAACGGACCAGCCCAAAGTGCTACGTCCTCTAAGCAAGAGGGTAATACTTCTCAAGCCAAGCCAGCTTGGAGACCAATGCAAGGCTGGAACAAGGGAAAGCAGGCCAAGAAGCCTGCCACTGCTACCAAGACAGCATGAAATATTGGCCCCCGATCCGGGACCGGATCTGGTGGGGGGCAGACTCTCTCTCTTCGCTCAGGCTTGGGCAAGAGATGTTCTGGATCCTTGGGCGCTAGAAATAGTCTCCCAGGGTTATCTTCTGGAATTCAAGGGACTTCCCCCAAGGGGGAGGTTCCACAGGTCTCAGTTGTCTTCAGACCACATAAAAAGACGGGCGTTCTTACATTGTGTAGAAGACCTGTTAAAAATGGGAGTGATTCATCCTGTTCCACTAAGAGAACAAGGGATGGGGTTCTACTCCAATCTGTTCATAGTTCCCAAAAAAGAAGGAACGTTCAGACCAATCTTAGATCTCAAGATCTTAAACAAGTTTCTCAAGGTTCCATCTTTCAAGATGGAAACCATTCGAACTATTCTTCCTTCCATCCAGGAGGGTCAATTCATGACCACGGTGGATTTAAAGGATGCGTATCTACATATTCCTATCCACAAGGAACATCATCGGTTCCTAAGGTTTGCATTCCTGGACAAACATTACCAGTTCGTGGCGCTTCCTTTCGGATTAGCCACTGCTCCAAGGATTTTCACAAAGGTACTAGGCTCTCTTCTAGCGGTGCTAAGACCAAGGGGCATTGCAGTAGTACCTTACCTGGACGACATTCTGATTCAAGCGTCGTCCCTTCCTCAAGCAAAGGCTCACACGGACATTGTCCTGGCCTTTCTCAGATCTCACGGCTGGAAAGTGAACGTGGAAAAGAGTTCTCTATCCCCGTCAACAAGGGTTCCCTTCTTGGGAACAATTATAGACTCTTTAGAAATGAGGATCTTTCTTACAGAGGCCAGAAAAACAAAACTTCTAGACTCTTGTCGGATACTTCATTCCGTTCCTCTTCCTTCCATAGCTCAGTGCATGGAAGTGATCGGGTTGATGGTAGCGGCGATGGACATAGTTCCTTTTGCGCGCATTCATCTAAGACCATTACAACTGTGCATGCTCAGTCAGTGGAATGGGGACTATACAGACTTGTCTCCGAAGATACAAGTAAATCAGAGGACCAGAGACTCACTCCGTTGGTGGCTGTCCCTGGACAATCTGTCTCAAGGGATGACGTTCCGCAGACCAGAGTGGGTCATTGTCACGACCGACGCCAGTCTGATGGGCTGGGGCGCGGTCTGGGGATCCCTGAAAGCTCAGGGTCTTTGGTCTCGGGAAGAATCTCTTCTACCGATAAATATTCTGGAACTGAGAGCGATATTCAATGCTCTCAAGGCCTGGCCTCGGCTAGCGAGGACCAAGTTCATACGGTTTCAATCAGACAACATGACAACTGTTGCGTACATCAACCATCAGGGGGGAACAAGGAGTTCCCTAGCGATGGAAGAAGTGACCAAAATCATTCTATGGGCGGAGTCTCACTCCTGCCACCTGTCTGCTATCCACATCCCAGGAGTGGAAAATTGGGAAGCGGATTTTCTGAGTCGTCAGACATTGCATCCGGGGGAGTGGGAACTCCATCCGGAAATCTTTGCCCAAGTCACTCACCTGTGGGGCATTCCAGACATGGATCTGATGGCCTCTCGTCAGAACTTCAAAGTTCCTTGCTACGGGGCCAGATCCAGGGATCCCAAGGCGGCTCTAGTGGATGCACTAGTAGCACCTTGGACCTTCAAACTAGCTTATGTGTTCCCGCCATTTCCTCTCATCCCCAGGCTGGTAGCCAGGATCAATCAGGAGAGGGCGTCGGTGATCTTGATAGCTCCTGCGTGGCCACGCAGGACTTGGTATGCAGATCTGGTGAATATGTCATCGGCTCCACCTTGGAAGCTACCTTTGAGACGAGACCTTCTTGTTCAGGGTCCGTTCGAACATCCGAATCTGGTTTCACTCCAGCTGACTGCTTGGAGATTGAACGCTTGATTTTATCGAAGCGAGGATTCTCAGATTCTGTTATCGATACTCTTGTTCAGGCCAGAAAGCCTGTAACTAGAAAGATTTACCACAAAATTTGGAAAAAATATATCTGTTGGTGTGAATCTAAAGGATTCCCTTGGGACAAGGTTAAGATTCCTAGGATTCTATCCTTCCTTCAAGAAGGATTGGAAAAAGGATTATCTGCTAGTTCCCTGAAGGGACAGATTTCTGCCTTGTCGGTATTACTTCACAAAAAGCTGGCAGCTGTGCCAGATGTTCAAGCCTTTGTTCAGGCTCTGGTTAGAATCAAGCCTGTTTACAAACCTTTGACTCCTCCTTGGAGTCTCAATTTAGTTCTTTCAGTTCTTCAGGGGGTTCCGTTTGAACCCTTACATTCCGTTGATATTAAGTTATTATCTTGGAAAGTTTTGTTTTTAGTTGCGATTTCTTCTGCTAGAAGAGTCTCAGAATTATCTGCTCTGCAGTGTTCTCCTCCTTATCTGGTGTTCCATGCAGATAAGGTGGTTTTACGTACTAAACCTGGTTTTCTTCCAAAAGTTGTTTCTAACAAAAACATTAACCAGGAGATTATCGTACCTTCTCTGTGTCCAAAACCAGTTTCAAAGAAGGAACGTTTGTTGCACAATTTGGATGTTGTTCGCGCTCTAAAATTCTATTTAGATGCTACAAAGGATTTTAGACAAACATCTTCCTTGTTTGTTGTTTATTCAGGTAAAAGGAGAGGTCAAAAAGCAACTTCTACCTCTCTCTCTTTTTGGATTAAAAGCATCATCAGATTGGCTTACGAGACTGCCGGACGGCAGCCTCCCGAAAGAATCACAGCTCATTCCACTAGGGCTGTGGCTTCCACATGGGCCTTCAAGAACGAGGCTTCTGTTGATCAGATATGTAGGGCAGCGACTTGGTCTTCACTGCACACTTTTACCAAATTTTACAAGTTTGATACTTTTGCTTCTTCTGAGGCTATTTTTGGGAGAAAGGTTTTGCAAGCCGTGGTGCCTTTCATTTAGGTGACCTGATTTGCTCCCTCCCTTCATCCGTGTCCTAAAGCTTTGGTATTGGTTCCCACAAGTAAGGATGACGCCGTGGACCGGACACACCTATGTTGGAGAAAACAGAATTTATGTTTACCTGATAAATTTCTTTCTCCAACGGTGTGTCCGGTCCACGGCCCGCCCTGGTTTTTTAATCAGGTCTGATAATTTATTTTCTTTAACTACAGTCACCACGGTACCATATGGTTTCTCCTATGCAAATATTCCTCCTTAACGTCGGTCGAATGACTGGGGTAGGCGGAGCCTAGGAGGGATCATGTGACCAGCTTTGCTGGGCTCTTTGCCATTTCCTGTTGGGGAGGAGAATATCCCACAAGTAAGGATGACGCCGTGGACCGGACACACCGTTGGAGAAAGAAATTTATCAGGTAAACATAAATTCTGTTTTTTTTCTGTCGGAGTACTTCATTGTGAGAGGATATGTTTTGATGTTATTACTACTCCTCAATTTCCCATAATCTTGGGTCTTCCTTGGCTTCAGTTGCATAATCCTTCCTTTTCTTGGACCCATGGTGAACTTACCTCCTGGCGATTATCTTGCCATACTAACTGTCTCAAAGAACTTACTAAAATATCACTCACTATTGCTCTTACTACCGACACTTCTGGTCCTCTACCTATGCCTTATCAAGATTTTGTCGATGTCTTTTCTAAAAGAGAAGCAGAACGCCTTCCTCCTCACCGTCCATTTGATTGCCCTATTGATCTCCTTCCTGGGGCCCCTTATCCTCGAGGCAAGACTTACCCACTTTCAAGGCCTGAAAATGTAGCCTTGGAAGAATATATCAAAGATAATTTGGCCAGAGGATTCATTCGACCCTCCTCTTCTCCTGTAGGGGCTGGATTCTTCTTTGTGGGAAAAAAGGATGGTGGACTGCGACCTTGTATCGATTACAGAGGGTTAAATCAAATTACCATCAAGAACAGTTATCCTTTACCCCTCATTCCTGAATTATTCACATATCTTCAAGGTTCCACCACTTTTACCAAACTAGATCTTCGTGGTGCATACAACCTCATCCGTATGCGCAAAGGTGATGAATGGAAGACAGCCTTTAACACTCGATTTGGGCATTATGAGTATCTGGTCATGCCTTTTGGGCTGTGTAATGCCCCTGCTGTTTTTCAACACTTCGTGAATGAGATTTTTCGGGATTTTTTGAACATTTTTGTCATCATTTACCTTGACGATATCTTGATTTTTTCTCAAAACTACCAAGATCATATACATCACGTCAGGAAGGTACTTCAATGTTTAAGAATTAACCATCTATTTGCTAAACTGGAAAAATGTTCTTTTCATCAAAGGTCCATACCCTTCTTGAGATATATAATCTCCGAATCAGGATTTGAAATTGATCCAACTAAACTCTCTGCCAATTTGGATTGGCCTAGACCTGATTCTCTTAAAGCTTTGCAACGTTTTCTGGGTTTCGCCAGTTATTACAGGAAATTCATCAAAGGTTTTGCTACAATTATGTCACCTCTTTCGTCTCTCACCAGAAAAGGGCAAAATTGTAAAGAGTGGCCTCCTGAGGCTGTTGAAGCTTTTGACTCTCTCAAAGAAGCTTTCTCTTCTGCACCGATCCTGCGTCACCCAAATCCGGATTTTCAATTTATTCTTGAAGTGGATGCTTCTTCTGTTGCTGCTGGGGCTGTTCTTTCCCAACGTATACCTGACACAGGAAAGATTCACCCTGTGGGATTCTTCTCCAAGAAATTTTCTCCTTCTGAATTAAATTATGATGTAGGCAATAAAGAGTTGCTTGCCATTAAAATGGCCCTGGACGAATGGATGCATTGGTTGGAGGGTACTTCTTTACCATTTACTATACTCACAGATCATAAAAACCTTCTATATCTTCAAACGGCCAAACGACTGAACTCCAGACAAGCACGTTGGTCTTTGTTCTTCTCACATTTTCATTACAACCTGTCTTATATACCCGGTTCTAAGAACATCAAGGCTGACGCCCTTTCCAGACAATTTCAAGATACCTCAACTCCTGAGTCTGGTACCATTCTTCAACCTCATAAAGTCTTAGCCCAGTTATCAACTTCTTGGTTACATGACTTACAATCTGCTCAGAAGGATCTTCCTTTGTCTTGCAAACCTCCTGATGGCCTGCTCTTTATTCCTAAACGTCTTCGTTCCAAGATTCTATATTGGACTCATGACAGTCCTCTCTCTTGACATCCTGGCATCAGTAACACCGCTCAGAATCTCAAGCAACATGTCTGGTGGCCTACTCTTTCTCAAGATGTTATAGATTATGTCTCAGTATGTACACAGTGTGCCAGCAATAAGACTCCTCGTCAACTTCCTTCTGGTTTGCTCCAACCATTACCCATTCCTCATCAGCCTTGGACCCATTTATCCATGGATTTTATTACCGATCTTCCTCTTTCAGCTGGAAACAACACTATTTGGGTGGTTGTTGACAGGTTCACTAAGACAGCACACTTCATTCCTTTACCTGGTTTACCATCTGCCAAAAGACTTTCTGAACTATTTCTTTTACACATTGTGAGATTACATGGCTTCCCTCTGAATATCGTTTCGGATAGAGGGGTACAATTTGCTTCCCGGTTTTGGAGATCACTCTGCAAACACTTTGGAACAGCGATCTCTTTGTCTACTTCACATCATCCAGAGTCTAATGGCCAAACCGAAAGGGTTAACCAGTGCCTTGAAACTTATCTGAGACATTATGTGGATCATCATCATTCTAATTGGACTGGTTATCTCCCACTAGCAGAATTGGCTCATAACGCACGTTACAACTCCTCTCTTCAGACCTCTCCTTTTCATGCGGCCTATGGATTTCAACCCAGAACGTTTCCTCTACACACTTCTTCCACAGAAAATCCTGCATCTGATCTATCTGCCCGGAGGTTAACTCGTCATTGGAGGAAGATACGTCTTCTTCTTTCTAAGGCTTCTAAACGTTATAAGTTCTATTCTGATCTTCGTCGAAGGAGGGCTCCCAAATATCGGCCTGGCAATAAGGTTTGGATTTCTTCACGTCATCTTCGCCTCAAGCAGCCTTCCACCAAATTGGGACCACGATATGTGGGTCCTTTCCGGATACTGGGTCAAGTATGTCCTACTGCTTACCGAATTGCTCTGCCCAAGACTCTCAAAGCCCATCCTGTATTCCACGTATCTCTTCTAAAACCTATGTTATCTAATAGGTATTCTAAACCTATGCTCAGACCTCCACCTCTTTTGATTCATGGATGGCCTGAATTTGAGGTCAGTCACATTCTGGATTCCAAACTTTGTGGCAAAAAACTGTATTATCTCATTCATTGGAAAGGTTATCCTGTTACGGAACGATCCTGGGAACCTGCCCGGCAGGTGAACGCCCCTGCCTTAGTTAAGGCCTTTCACAAGTTTCACCCTACTAAGCCTGGTCCTGTCCCCTGGAGGGGTCTTTGAGGGGGGGGGGGTGCTGTCATGATTTCCCTCTGTTCATCGCCGTCTCGCCGCGGCTCCCGGATCTCTTCTGGTTCTTACGTCACGTTACCTAGCAACGTGACGCATTCTCAGACACTCCCTCTGACGTAACGGCCCCTCTCTCATCCTTTAAATCTTGGCGGGAGATTTACTCGGGGCCCGTTTGTTCTCTTCATTCCGGACCGTGTCAATGTGAGTACTTATTTTCTATATCTGGATCCTGACCCTATCCTGCCTGACTTCGCTTTGTCTGAACCTCAAACCTGATTTGGATTTACTTGTCCCTTGCCTGTCTGAAATCCTGCAATATCTGTTACTTAGAGTTTAACCTCTTGCCTATCAGACTTTGTTTTTTGTCTTTATTTATAACCTGCTAAAAAGGAACATTATCATTTGTTTGCTGACAACCTGCTTAAAGGGACATTATCTTTGTTTGCTGCAAACCTGCTAAAAAGGAACATTATCATTTGTTTGCTGTCAACCTGCTTAAAGGGACATTATCTTTGTTTGTTGCAAACCTGCTAAAAAGGAACATTATCATGTGTTTGCTGACAACCTGCTTAAAGGGACATTATCTTAGTTTGTTGCAAACCTGCAAAAAGGGAACATTATCATTTGTTTGCTGATAACCTGCTTAAAGGGACATTATCTTTGTTTGTTGCAAACCTGCTAAAAAGGAACATTATCATTTGTTTGCTGAACCTACTTAAAGGGACATTATCTTTGTTTGTTGCAAACCTGCTAAAAAAAGGAACATTATCATTTGTTTGCTGAACCTGCTTAAAGGGACATTATCTTTGTTTGTTGCAAACCTGCTAAAGAGGAACATTTTTTATTTGTTTGCTTATAACCTGCTTAATGGGACATTATCTTTGTTTGTTACAAACCTCCTAAAAAGGAACGTTATCACCTGTATATCAATTCAGTCTTCAAGAAGATATACTGAATTATTATTTCTTTTGGAAAGGTCTTATATCCTGCTTATTTTGTTTCATGAGTGGGTCACGTCCTGGATATTTCTCAGTGTGCCAGCATGTGTTTTAATGTTCACGCTAGCAGTTGGGTTAAATCCTGGGCTGACTAAATACGGCTGACATTAATATATTTATTATAGTGGCGGCGATGTCCGGTTCGGCAGATTAAGGGTTAAAAAATGTTGTTTAGTGTTTGCGATGCGGGAGGGCCTCGGTTTAGGGGTTAATAGGTAGTTTATGGGTGTTAGTGTACTTTTTAGCACTTTAGTTAAGAGTTTTATGCTACGGCGTTGTAGTGTAAAACTCTTAACTACTGACTTTAAAATGCGGTACCAGTCTTGACAGGAGAGGGTCTACCGCTCACTTTTTGGCAAACTCGTAATACTGGCGCTATGGAAGTCCGATTGAAAAAAGAGGATACGCAATTTACGTAAGTGGATTTGCGGTATTTCCAAGTCTGGCCAAAAAAGTGAGCGGTGAGCCTGTACCTTCAAGACTCGTAATACCAGCGGGCGTTAAAAAGCAGCGTTAGGACCTCTTAACGCTGCTTTTTTAACCTAACGCACAACTCGTAATCTAGCCGATAGTGTTTTATGTCCCTTGAAACTATGAGCTAGTAAAGACAAGAAACATAACTGTGGAACACGTTTCCTTGTATAATATGTAATTGTTTTAAAAAAAAAAAAATCTTTACTTCATATGTATTTCAAAATAAACAATTTAAATGTGTAACTTGGTATTGCAGTTTTTTTATTTCAGCACATTAATCATAGTTTTAAAACCATTGATGTAAATTATTGTTCTTCTTCTTCCTTCAGTCTTCATTAGACAGAATAAAGTCCCTGTGCAGAGAAAAGAAAATGTTATAACTTGTAATGGACAAACATGAAAATGCTAACAAACACTTTAAGCACAAATGTATGTGAGTCTGAGGCTGCGTGTTTGCAGTCAGGCCCTTTGCATTATAACGGAACATTTTAACAAAAACCGGATCAAACTGACCCACATAAATATAATACTAAATGATAACTAAATCAATAATACAATGAGAGATACTGATTGATAAATTAATGTTTAAACACCAAGAATAGTGATGAAACAGAACAGAACCTTCTGCAATCCCGTCATGCCAGCTATATGCCTAAATGATGCAAAAGATCAGATACATAGTCCATAAAGCTCAGTTATACTTTATATAATCCCAAATTAAACCAAAGGTCAGAAACATAACCTCTGTATCCCCATTATGCCAGTTATATGCTTAAATGAGACCACAGATTAGATACGTGCCCCTGCAGCCCTATAATGCCAAGTATACCTTTAAAATGAAACCTAAGGTCAGAATCATAACCCCTGCATTGTCATTATTCCAGTTATATGCCCAAATGAGACCACAGATTAGATACATGTCACTATAGCCATATACTATCAGGTATAGAACCATGTGAAGCCAAAGATCAGAAACATGTTGCATGCATCTCCAATATGGGACCCCAGATCATATACATTCTCATTTAGCCTTATAGTGTACGTTTTATAAACTGCAGTCCCACTAACAGGTAAAACTTACTAACTACCTGCACAATGATCTCCATGTCTCTTCTGCTCTTTCTGTCTGCCCTTCTCCCAAAACTCACTGCATATCCCTATAACAATAACAACACCCACACTATCCATATCTCACCCTCCCTTCTCTCATCCACTATGGTGTTCTCTCATGAACTACTTTGTCTCCTTAGAAACACTTCCCCATCTAACTCTCCTATGTCTAATCAAACCCGCTCCTACAAGTCTCACTCTCACCTTCTGTCACTCACTCACACTCCTACTACTGCTTGCTGCTAGTGACGTCTCTCCACTAACCCTGGCCCTGCAGCAATTACCAAATTTCCACACTCTCGCTCAGTCTCCAACTGCAAGACCTCTAGGACACGCAATACTAACAATCTCATCTCCATTAACCCTCAACATTCATCCCCTTTCTTTTCTATCTCCTCATCACCCCAAGTCCGCTGCCTTGGAGTCATACTTGACTCAAATCTGTCTTTCATTCCCCACATCCAATTGCTCTCTTCATCCTGCTGCAACCACCTATGCATTATCTCCAAAATTCGTCCATTTGTGAACGCTGAAACTACTAAACAGCTAATCCACTCCCTGGTAATTTCCCGACTTGACTACTGTAATAACCAACTAACTGGTCTCCCTCTCTCTGACCTCTCCCCCTCTTCAATCCATCCTAAATGCTTCTGCCAGGCTAATCCACCTCTCCCGATGCTCTATATCTGCTGCAACTCTCTGTGAGTCCCTTCACTGGCTCCCTATTCACAGCAGAATTAAATTCAAAATTCTCACCCTGACCTATAAAGCCCTCAACAATGCTGCCCCACCCTTCCTGTCCTCCCTCATCAACAAATATACTCCAGCCCACCCCCCAATATCCAACAATGACCTGCTCCTTTCCTCCTCTACCATCACCTCCTCCCATGCTAGACTACAGGACTTCTCTCGTGCAGCACCAAATCTCTAGAACACACTTCCTCGAGCTGTCAGATTTTCCCCTAACCTGTCCTCCTTTAAACGCTCCCTAAAGACCTTTTTGTTCGGGGAAGCTTATCACCCAACTCATTAACAAATTAATTTAACTTAACCAACAGTTGGCCTCATCTAACTCCTCACTAACATCATTCTTACCTTTGCAGTCCCCACCTCCTGTTTCCCATCCACCTACCCATCTAGATTGTAAGTTCCCACGGGAATAGGGCTTTCGATTCCCCCTGTATTTGTCTCTAAAATTTTGTCTTTTATTGTATTGTACTTTTATCTTTGTACCCATGGGCAGCGCTGAGTAATCTGTTGGCGCTTTATAAATAAAGAATAATAATAGTAAAGCCCAAATGAGATTCCAGATCAGATGTGTCCCTACAGCTCAGTTAAATTCAAAAGTCAGACACCTCAAATCAAATTCATGCAACCTGCGGCCTCATTACTATAGCGGCACGCCAATATGAGAACACAGATTAGATACACTGCTACTACAGACCCATTATAAAGCTTATTTCAAGAGAAAACGCAATACTCATTAAAGTTATGGTAGAGAAGTGCGGCAAAAAGCGTGAGATATTGCATATCCAATTTGCATATCCTACCCAGAGTTCCCTGGTTCATTTGTAACGATGTATACAGAGTACTTCTGGGGATAAGCAAGATACTTGCCTAGATTTGCTAATTTTCTATACAATAATTCTACAGCTTTTACTTTATATTAACACCCAGCAAAAGGATTTAAAAACAAGCTGATCTGATTTAACACTGTAGATGAGGATATTACATACATGCATATGCTTCAAACAATTTTAATAAAATAAGGTTTTTTGGGGGGTTTTTTTGCATTAAATCCTCTAACAACAAGCAAAACATCTTACCAAGATTGGTGATGACGTATTTGTATCCAAGAGTTCAAACCTAAGTGTGACTAAATAAAAAAAAAATGTAAGAATCATTCAGTCTAATCTGTTGGCGCTCTACAAATAACCGAAAATAATAATAATACTCTACAGTTCTCATGTGATCACAAAAACTTAAAATACCCAGGCTAACTGAATAAAGTAGAAAAACATTAAAGTGATGGTAAACTCTCCAATTTATAAAAACAGATCTGGAATGTTAGTGACATTTTAGGTGGAGTTTAATCCATCAGTTGTAGATGCACTATAACTTAATTTTTAATATAGATAAGAAATTAAAATTCTCTGAACTCCACTGCCCACTTTAAAAGTAAATTTTTCTTTGAGCTAAAGATTTGAATTGTTGTCCAATCAGCGCTCTAGCTACAACAAAAGTCCCTTAAGGCGAGAGCGCTGATTGAAGAACATTTCAAACCTATAGCTCACCGAAAAAAAATTTGAATTTCATATCTATATTAAAAAGTAAGTTATAGAGCATCTTCATTACATCTAATTAATTAAACTCCATCTAAAATATCACTAACATTCCAGATCTATTTTTATAAAGGGGAGACTTAACCATCACTACAATAATTCTCTGGTTTTAGATAGTTAGCCTTGTACTGGCAATAGTAAAGTAAATATGTACAATCAATAAAAGAAATTTAAAAAAATTAAAGGATGATGTTTTGACATATTGAGATTATTTTTTATGTGTAACACAAGTTTACATTAAAGTTGTTTAAACTGATAGTGATGAATGATAAGATTTTTTAAATGAATGTCCACTTATTGTTTAAAAAGATAGATAGTCAATTTATTACCTATTCCTGGGGAATGGCTGGGGAATGGGTAGTAAAGGCGTTATCTAACTTTTTAAACCCCAAAATTTGTCTTTCACAATTCAGAACATTTTTAAACAACTTTCTATTTTACTTCTATCACATTTTGTTTCGTTTTCTTGATATATTTTGTTGAAAAGCAGAGACCTAAGGTCAGGAGCGTGCACGACTGTATATGGCAGCAGTTTCTTCTGTTAAGTGTGATCAGTCCACGGGTCATCATTACTTCTGGGATATTACTCCTCCCCAACAGGAAGTGCAAGAGGATTCACCCAGCAGAGCTGCATATAGCTCCTCCCCTCTACGTCACTCCCAGTCATTCTCTTGCACCCAACGACTAGATAGGATGTGTGAGAGGACTATGGTGATTATACTTAGTTTTATATCTTCAATCAAAAGTTTGTTATTTTAAAATAGCACCGGAGTGTGTTATTACCTCTCTGGCAGAGTTTGAAGAAGAATCTACCAGAGTTTTGCTATGATTTTAGCCGGAGTAGTTAAGATCATATTGCTGTTCTCGGCCATCTGAGGAGTGAGGTAAACTTCAGATCAGGGGACAGCGGGCAGATGAATCTGCATAGAGGTATGTAGCAGTTTTTATTTTCTGACAATGGAATTGATGAGAAAATCCTGCCATACCGATATAATGTCATGTATGTATACTTTACACTTCAGTATTCTGGGGAATGGTACTTCACTAGAATTACACTGTAAGAAATACATAAAGCTGTTTAATAACTAGAGATTATGTTTAACGTTTTTGCTGGAATGTAAAATCGTTTTCATTTGCTGAGGTACTGTGTGAATAAATGTTTGGGCACTATTTTTCCACTTGGCAGTTGCTTAATCTGTTTTTCTGACAGTTTCTGTTCTTCCTCACTGCTGTGTGTGAGGGGGAGGGGCCGTTTTTTGGCGCTTTTTCTATGCATCAAATATTTCAGTCAGCAACTCATTGTATTCCCTGCATGATCCGGTTCATCTCTACAGAGCTCAGGGGTCTTCAAACTTATTTTGAGGGAGGTAATTTCTCTCAGCAGAGCTGTGAGAATTATAGTTTGACTGAGATAAAAAACGTTTATTCTGTAATTTGTTTCTTGCTTTCAGAATTTGTTATCTTTGCTAATGGGATTAAACCTTTGCTAAAGTTGTGTTGTTTACAAGGATTGAGGCTATAACTGTTTCAATTTATTAATTTTCAACTGTCATAGATCTTCTGTGCTTCTTAAAGGCACAGTACATTTTAATATTATTCTAATTGAATTGTATTTCCAAGTTGCAAGTTTATTTGCTAGTGTGTTAAACATGTCTGATTCAGAGGATGATACCTGTGTCATTTGTTGCAATGCCAAAGTGGAGCCCAATAGAAATTTATGTACTAACTGTATTGATGCTACTTTAAATAAAAGTCAATCTGTACAAATTGAACAAATTTCACCAAACAACGAGGGGAGAGTTATGCCGACTAACTCGCCTCACGTGTCAGTACCTTCATCTCCCGCTCAGAGGGAGGTGCGTGATATTGTAGCGCCGAGTACATCTGGGCGGCCATTACAAATCACATTACAGGATATGGCTACTGTTATGACTGAGGTTTTGGCTAAATTACCAGAACTAAGAGGTAAGCGTGATCACTCTGGGGTGAGAACAGAGTGCGCTGATAATATTAGGGCCATGTCAGACACTGCGTCACAGGTGGCAGAACATGAGGACGGAGAACTTCATTCTGTGGGTGACGGTTCTGATCCAAACAGACTGGATTCAGATATTTCAAATTTTAAATTTAAACTGGAAAACCTCCGTGTATTACTAGGGGAGGTGTTAGCGGCTCTGAATGATTGTAACACAGTTGCAATACCAGAGAAAATGTGTAGGTTGGATAAATATTTTGCGGTACCGACGAGTACTGAGGTTTTTCCTATACCTAAGAGACTTACTGAAATTGTTACTAAGGAGTGGGATAGACCCGGTGTGCCGTTCTCACCCCCTCCGATATTTAGAAAAATGTTTCCAATAGACGCCACCACAAGGGACTTATGGCAAACGGTCCCTAAGGTGGAGGGAGCAATTTCTACCTTAGCTAAGCGTACCACTATCCCGGTGGAGGATAGCTGTGCTTTTTCAGATCCAATGGATAAAAAGTTAGAGGGTTACCTTAAGAAAATGTTTGTTCAACAAGGTTTTATATTGCAACCCCTTGCATGCATTGCGCCGATCACGGCTGCAGCGGCATTCTGGATTGAGTCTCTGGAAGAGAACATTGGTTCAGCTACTCTGGACGACATTACGGACAGGCTTAGAGTCCTTAAACTAGCTAATTCATTCATTTCGGAGGCCGTAGTACATCTTACTAAACTTACGGCGAAGAATTCAGGATTCGCCATTCAGGCACGCAGGGCGCTGTGGCTAAAATCCTGGTCAGCTGATGTTACTTCTAAGTCTAAATTGCTTAATATACCTTTCAAAGGGCAGACCTTATTCGGGCCCGGGTTGAAAGAGATTATCGCTGACATTACAGGAGGTAAAGGCCATGCCCTGCCTCAGGACAAAGCCAAAGCCAAGACTAGACAGTCTAATTTTCGTTCCTTTCGTAATTTCAAAGCAGGAGCAGCATCAACTTCCTCTGCACCAAAACAGGAAGGAGCTGTTGCTCGCTACAGACAAGGCTGGAAACCTAACCAGTCCTGGAACAAGGGCAAGCAGACTAGGAAACCTGCTGCTGCCCCTAAAACAGCATGAATTGAGGGCCCCCGATCCGGGATCGGATCTAGTGGGGGGCAGACTTTCTCTCTTCGCCCAGGCTTGGGCAAGAGATGTTCAGGATCCCTGGGCGCTAGAGATAATATCTCAGGGATACCTTCTGGACTTCAAATACTCTCCTCCAAGAGAGAGATTTCATCTGTCAAGATTGTCAACAATCCAGACAAAGAAAGAGGCGTTTCTACGCTGCGTACAAGAGCTCTTGTTAATGGGAGTAATCCATCCAGTTCCACGATCGGAACAGGGACAGGGGTTTTACTCAAATCTGTTTGTGGTTCCCAAAAAAGAGGGAACTTTCAGACCAATCCTGGACTTAAAGATCCTAAACAAATTCCTAAGAGTTCCATCGTTCAAGATGGAGACTATTC
Organism: Bombina bombina; assembly: GCF_027579735.1. NCBI lineage: Eukaryota > Metazoa > Chordata > Amphibia > Anura > Bombinatoridae > Bombina > Bombina bombina. The sequence goes on along the minus strand of NC_069502.1, from coordinate 1,150,972,160 downwards.
GGACAATTTTACCTATGATCCAAGAGGGTCAATACATGACCACTGTAGATTTAAAAGATGCTTACCTTCACATACCGATTCACAAAGATCATTATCGGTACCTAAGGTTTGCCTTCCTAGACAGGCATTACCAGTTTGTGGCTCTTCCATTCGGATTGGCTACAGCTCCAAGAATCTTCACAAAGGTTCTGGGTGCTCTTCTGGCGGTACTAAGACCGCGGGGAATCTCGGTAGCTCCATACCTAGACGACATTCTGATACAAGCTTCAAGCTTTCAAACTGCCAAGTCTCATACAGAGTTAGTGCTGGCATTTCTAAGGTCACATGGATGGAAGGTGAACGAAAAGAAAAGTTCACTCGTTCCACTCACAAGAGTTCCCTTCCTGGGGACTCTTATAGATTCTGTAGAAATGAAGATTTACCTGACAGAGGACAGGCTAACAAGACTTCAAAGTGCTTGCCGCACCCTTCATTCCATTCAACACCCGTCAGAGGCTCAATGCATGGAGGTGATCGGCTTAATGGTAGCGGCAATGGACATAGTACCCTTTGCACGCTTACACCTCAGACCACTGCAACTGTGCATGCTAAGTCAGTGGAATGGGGATTACTCAGACTTATCCCCTTCTCTGAATCTGGATCAAGAGACCAGAAATTCTCTTCTATGGTGGCTTTCTCGGCCACATCTGTCCAGGGGGATGCCATTCAGCAGACCAGACTGGACAATTGTAACAACAGACGCCAGCCTTCTAGGTTGGGGTGCTGTCTGGAATTCTCTGAAGGCTCAGGGACAATGGAGTCAGGAGGAGAGTCTCCTGCCAATAAACATTCTGGAATTGAGAGCAGTTCTCAATGCCCTCCTGGCTTGGCCCCAGTTGACAACTCGGGGGTTCATCAGGTTTCAGTCGGACAACATCACGACTGTAGCTTACATCAACCATCAGGGAGGGACAAGAAGCTCCCTAGCTATGATGGAAGTATCAAAGATAATTTGCTGGGCAGAGTCTCACTCTTGCCACCTGTCAGCAATCCACATCCCGGGAGTGGAGAACTGGGAGGCGGATTTCTTAAGTCGTCAGACTTTTCATCCGGGGGAGTGGGAACTTCATCCGGAGGTCTTTGCCCAAATACTTCGACGTTGGGGCAAACCAGAGATAGATCTCATGGCGTCTCGACAGAACGCCAAGCTTCCTCGTTACGGGTCCAGATCCAGGGATCCAGGAGCAGTCCTGATAGATGCTCTGACAGCACCTTGGGACTTCAGGATGGCTTACGTGTTTCCACCCTTCCCGTTGCTTCCTCGATTGATTGCCAGAATCAAACAAGAGAGAGCATCAGTGATTCTAATAGCACCTGCGTGGCCACGCAGGACTTGGTATGCAGACCTGGTGGACATGTCATCCTGTCCACCTTGGTCTCTACCTCTGAAACAGGACCTTCTGATACAGGGTCCCTTCAAACATCAAAATCTAACTTCTCTGAAGCTGACTGCTTGGAAATTGAACGCTTGATTTTATCAAGACGTGGATTTTCTGAGTCAGTTATTGATACCTTAATACAGGCTAGGAAACCTGTTACCAGAAAGATTTACCATAAGATATGGCGTAAATACCTATATTGGTGTGAATCCAAAGGTACTCTTGGAGTAAGGTTAGGATTCCTAGGATATTGTCTTTTCTACAAGAAGGTTTAGAAAAGGGTTTACCTGCTAGTTCATTAAAGGGACAGATCTCAGCTCTGTCCATTCTGTTACACAAACGTCTGTCAGAAGTTCCTGACGTCCAGGCTTTTTGTCAGGCTTTGGCCAGAATTAAGCCTGTGTTTAAAACTGTTGCTCCACCATGGAGTTTAAACCTTGTTCTTAATGTTTTACAGGGCGTTCCGTTTGAACCCCTTCATTCCATTGATATAAAGTTGTTATCTTGGAAAGTTCTATTTTTAATGGCTATTTCCTCGGCTCGAAGAGTCTCTGAATTATCAGCCTTACATTGTGATTCTCCTTATTTGATTTTTCATTCGGATAAGGTAGTCCTGCGTACTAAACCTGGGTTCTTACCTAAGGTAGTTACTAACAGGAATATCAATCAAGAGATTGTTGTTCCTTCTTTATGCCCAAATCCTTCTTCAAAGAAGGAACGTCTACTGCACAACCTGGATGTAGTCCGTGCTCTAAAATTTTACTTACAGGCAACTAAGGAATTTCGACAAACGTCTTCTCTGTTTGTCATTTACTCTGGGCAGAGGAGAGGTCAAAAAGCTTCCGCTACCTCTCTTTCTTTTTGGCTTCGTAGCATAATTCGTTTAGCTTATGAGACTGCTGGACAGCAGCCTCCTGAAAGAATTACAGCTCATTCTACTAGAGCTGTGGCTTCCACTTGGGCCTTCAAGAATGAGGCCTCTGTTGAACAGATTTGCAAGGCTGCAACTTGGTCTTCGCTTCATACTTTTTCCAAATTTTACAAATTTGACACTTTTGCTTCTTCGGAGGCTATTTTTGGGAGAAAGGTTCTTCAGGCAGTGGTTCCTTCTGTATAAAGAGCCTGCCTATCCCTCCCGTCATCCGTGTACTTTTGCTTTGGTATTGGTATCCCAGAAGTAATGATGACCCGTGGACTGATCACACTTAACAGAAGAAAACATAATTTATGCTTACCTGATAAATTCCTTTCTTCTGTAGTGTGATCAGTCCACGGCCCGCCCTGTTTTTAAGGCAGGTAAATATTTTTTAATTTATACTCCAGTCACCACTTCACCCTTGGCTTTTCCTTTCTCGTTGGTCCTTGGTCGAATGACTGGGAGTGACGTAGAGGGGAGGAGCTATATGCAGCTCTGCTGGGTGAATCCTCTTGCACTTCCTGTTGGGGAGGAGTAATATCCCAGAAGTAATGATGACCCGTGGACTGATCACACTACAGAAGAAAGGAATTTATCAGGTAAGCATAAATTATGTTTTTGCAAGAATGCTATCCATTTGCAAGAACACTAGATAGCAGCACTATTTCCTGTCATGTAGTGCTCCAGTACCTTACCTAAGTATCTATTCAACAAAGAACACCAGAGAACAAACCAAATTTAATAACTGGAAACTTTTTTGCATGCCCTGTCGGAATCTTAAAAGAAAATGTTTGAGTTTTAAACCCTTTTAAAGGGACACTCAAGTCAAAATAAACTTTTATGATTCAGAAAGAGAATGGAGTTTTAAGACACTTTCCAATTTAATTCCATTACCAAATTTATTTTTATATGCACACTTTCTGGGGAACAAGATCCTACTGCACATGTGCACAAGCTCACAGGGTATACGTTTACTAGTCTGTGATTGGCTAATGTCTGTCACATGATACAGGGGGCTGGAAAATTGGAGAAAAATAAATTTGTCAGAAAAAAAATCTACTGCTTATTTGAAATAGAGTAGGTGTTAAATCATTGTCTTTTTATTATACCCTTGTTAATTATGCAATTCTACTGCATTGGTTGTAGTGTACATTTAAGTAATTTGTTGTTTACGTTACATTTCAAATAAAAAATAAAAATAATCATTTCTGTTGTGTTGCTTTAGAATAACACATTGGCTAAGTATTATAATACATGTTAAGGGTGAAACCCATTTTACAGTTTTACAGCACATTGTCCCTTTAAAAAGACTAAAAGCTGAAATTTATGTAGTTAGGTTTTATGTGTACGTGCAAACAAGTTCCTTTAGCAAAGATAAACATTAGGCTGAATGACAAAGACTTTTGTGTGTCGTAAATGTCCTGTGTGTTTCTTAACTGGCAGGGGCAGAGTTGTGAGCGGTTTTATAGTCAGGGTTGGGGGTGTTATGGGTGCGGTTTTGTAGGCAGGGTTGGTGGTGTTATGGGTGCGGTTTTATAGACAGGGTTGGTGGTGGTGTTATGGGTGTGGTTTTATAGGCAGGGTTGGGGGTGTTATGGGTGCGGTTTTATAGGCAGGGTTGGGGGTATTATGGGTGCGGTTTTATAGACAGGGTTGGTGGTGCTATGGGTGCGGTTTTATAGTCAGGGTTGGTGGTGTTATGGGTGCGGTTTTATAGACAGGGTTGGTGGTGTTATGGGTGCGGTTTAATAGACAGGGTTGGGGGTGTTATGGGTGTGGTTTTATAGGCAGGGTTGGGGGTGTTATGGGTGAGGTTTTATAGGCAGGGTTGGTGGTGTTATGGGTGCGGTTTTATAGGCAGGGTTAATGGTGTTATGGGTGCGGTTTTATAGGCAGGGTTGGTGGTGTTATGGGTGCGGTTTTATAGGCAGGGTTGGTGGTGTTATGGGTGCGGTTTTATAGGCAGGGTTCGGGGTGTTATTGGTGTGGTTTTATAGGCAGGGTTGGGGGTGTTATAGGTGTGGTTTTATAGACAGGGTTGGGGATGTTATGGGTGCCGTTTTAAAGGCAGGGTTGGGGGTGTTATGGGTGCGGTTTTATAGGCAGGCTTGGTGGTGTTATGGGTGCGGTTTTATAGGCAGGCTTGGTGGTGTTATGGGTGTGGATTTATAGGCAGGGTTGGGGGTGTTATGGGTGCGGTTTTATAGGCAGGGTTAATGGTGTTATGGGTACGGTTCTATAGACAGGGTTGGGGGTGTTATGGGTGCGGTTTTATAGGCAGGCTTAGTTGTGTTATGGTCTGCGGTTTTATAGGCAAGGTTGGGGATGTTATGGGTGCGGTTTTATAGGCAGGGTTAGGGGTGTTATGGGTGTGGTTTTATAGGCAGGGTTTTGGGTGTTATGGGTGCAGTTTTATAGTCAGGGTTGGGGTGTTATGGGTGCGGTTTTGTAGGCAGGGTTGGTGGTATTATGGTAATACAATAACAAAAACAGTATAAGAGAGCGCTCATAGAAACCTTAAGGGTATCTAGCTATTGAGGTTCATGAAATAAGTGGGAAAATGTAGAATATGAATATAAAGTATATATTTACTAGATATTGAAACAATATACAAAGTGAGTAATGTTCACTAATGTCTAACAATCAACTATGGTAATTGATAATTATAAAGCTAACTATTACACATATTTATTAAATCTAAAATCTGCACATACACAGTAGGTAATAACTTGATATACAAGATAAACAAAAAGTTAAAAAGCAATACGTTAAAAAGTGAAAATGGAGGTAAGAGAAAATTCTCTAGATAAAAAATGTGAAAAGTTAGTTAACAAAAAATGTTAACTGATTACTTGCAAGGTATAGCCTAATAGCAAACACAGATAGAGGAGATATTTCCAGCGTTACAAGATGTAATAAAGAAACATGCTCCGTAGTACGGTGCAAATGCAGATCCTTTGTGGAGATATTAATTAGAACTGGTGGGGTAATTTTAATCCTATTTTGTTTTTAGTTCAGTCCTCTTTATAGGTCCAGCTTGCTAAGAAGGAATTCTCAAATGTTGGCCAGAGGGGCATTTTCAACTGTGAGATTACACTCACCTATGACATCCTAGGCTGTAAGTTTCAGCAATTGTTATCGTGTGTGGAATTCCACTTTGGAGATCCCAAAGAACAGAAATCCCCTCTAATGGTCCGAGGGTGGTCCAGTCAGGTACAGCTCCGATAGCGATCGTTGTAATTACCAACTATGTGGGTGTCAGGAGTGTAGCTTAACGGATTAATAATCAAACCACTGTCTAGATCTTTGGATATGGTTTTTTCTTCCTCTCCAATGTGAAGTAAACAGCCGTTATAGGCTCTTCTCAGAACCGGCAAATGTTGGTTTCTTTAGCGTGCCCCAACAAAGCAATACGTGGTGGAAGTCTGTTCATTGAAAATATAGCAGTAAGACAGCAGACTGGAGTGATCTACGCTTTTCAGCCATTATGGCCTTTATCAAGATACTCCCAGTTAGTTCAGGTGTCTTTTAAATATAGAAAGGAGACAGAAACATCCTTTTCAAGTGTTGTAATTATATTCAAATTGTGTCCGTATTAAAATATAGCAGTCAAAGCTGAGGACTCTGCAAAAAGGCTTAGATTAAACAATAAATGTTGGTACTAATAGTAAAAGATAATAATAAGTGATAATAAAAAATAATAAATAATATACGGCCAGATTACGAGTTTTGCGTTATGAGCGACTCGGTAATAATTTGCAAGTTATTTCCACCGCTCACCTTTAATAGCGCTGCTATTACAGGCAATAGAAATAGATGGCGCTGGTCTTGATGTGAGGTTAGCTTTTCTAATGATAAATAGAGATGGACTTGATGTGCAAGTTTAAATCCAGTAAATAATGTGCAGTATACTCACTCCTTCAGTAACGTGAGTGCAGCTTCTAAGATATGTCTTTCTCCAGAAGATAGGAAACAAATTCCAAAGAGGATATCAGCTGGGCTGGAAATGGATTAAAAACCCCATCAGCAGTAAACAGTATCTTTGATTACAAATCAAGTAGTAACTTACTTATCAGATATAGTGAGTCCGGCTCGTCACAGAAAAAAGCAATTCCAAGTGTATAAAAATATAAATATTTATTTCAGCTCTACGCGTTTCAACACTCAAGTGTCTTTGTCAAGAGCAGTAAAAACAAGTAAACAAAATTTTTAATCCATTTCCAGCCCAGCTGATATCCTCTTTGGAATTTGTTTCCTATCTTCTGGAGAAAGACATATCTTAGACGCTGAACTCACGTTACTGAAGGAGTGAGTATACTGCACATTATTTACTGGATTTAAACTTGCACATCAAGTCCATCTCTATTTATCATTAGAAAATCTAACCTCACATCAAGACCAGCGCCATCTATTTCTATTGCCTATTGTTTGTACAGTCCCCGGGGAGAGACTGAAGGAAGGCAGCGGTCATTTTTGCATCACTTTATGAGGAGAGTATTGTTTTTTAGCACATTGTGTTAAGCATATTTGTTTGTTAACATCTGACTTGTCTGCTATACACACATTATCTGTACATTTGAACTCTCTTTTCTCCTACATGGCTGCTATTACAGGTTTGCAAAAAAAACGGCCTTAGCAGGCAATATGGCAGCGTTGAGCTCCATACTGCACACAAATACCAGCGCTGCTTTGAGCTGGTTTTATGTGCTCGTGCACGATTTCCCCATAGACATCAATGGGGAGAGTCGGCTAAAAAAAAAGCCTAACACCTGCAATAAAGGAGCGTAAAGCTCCGTAACGCAGCCCCATTGATTCCTAGGGGGAAAGAAAATGTATGTTTACACCTAACACCCTAACATAAACCCTGAGTCTAAACACCCCTAATCTGCCGCCCCCGACATTGCCGACACCTACATTACACTTATTAACCCCTAATCTTCCGCCCCCGACACCTACCTACACTTATTAACCCCTAATCTGTTGTCGCCACCTACATCAATTTATTAACCCCTAATCTGCCACCCCAATGTTGCCAACACCTACCTACACTAATTAAGCCCTAATATGCCACCCCCAATGTCACCGACACCTACCTACACTTATTAACAAGTAATCTGCCGCCCCCAATGTCGCCGACACCTACCTACACTTATTAACCCCTAATCTGCCGCCCCCAACATCGCCGCCGCCACTATACTAAACTTATTAACCCCTAAACCTCTGGTCTCCCACATCTAAAAATCTCACACTAAATAAATATATTAACCCCTAAACCTATCCCTAAGTCTAACCCTAACCCTAACTTTAATATAATTAAAATAAATATAAATAAAAATTAATATCATTAACTAAATAATTCCTATTTAAAACTAAATACTTACCTATAAAATAAACCCTAGCTAGCTACAATAGAACTAATAGTTATATTGTAGCTATCTTAGGTTTTATTTTTATTTCACAGCTAAGTTTGTATTTATTTTAACTAGGTAGACTAATTAGTAAATAGTTATTAACTATTTACTAACTTCCTAGATAAAATAAATACAAAATTACCTGTAAAATAAAACCTAACCTGTCTTACACTAACACCTAACATTACACTACAATTAAATAAATTACATTAATTAAATACAATTAACTAAATTACAAAAAAATAAACACTAAATTACACAACATAAAAAAGAAATGATCAAATATTTAAACTAATTACACCTAATCTAATAGCCCTATCAAAATAAAAAAAGCCCCCCAAAAGAAAAAAAACCCTTAGTCTAAACTGCCAATAGCCCTTAAAAGGGCCTTTGCGGGACATTGCCCCAAACAAATCAGCTCTTTTACCTGTAAAAAAAGAATACAAACAACCCCCCAACAGTAAAACCCACCAACCACACAACCAGCCCCCCAAATAAAATCCTATCTAGAAAACCTAAGCTCCCCATTGCCCTAAAAAGAGCATTTAGATGGGCATTGCCCTTAAAAGGGCATTTAGCTCTTTTTCTGTGCCCAAACCCTATTCTAAAAATAAAACCCACCCAATAAACCCTTAATATAACCTAACACTAACCCCCGAAGATCCACTTACAGTTTTTGAAGACTGGACATCCATCCTCATCAAGCCGGGAGAAGTCTTCATCCAAGCGGCAAGAAGTCATCCTCCAGGTGGGCAGAAGTCTTAATCCAGATGGCATCTTCTATCTTTATCCTTCCGACGCGGAGCGGCTCCATCTTCAAGACATCCGGCGCGGAGCATACTCTTCTTTCGATGGTTCTTGAAGAATGAAGGTTCCTTTAAATGATGTCATCCAAGATGGCGTCCCTTGAATTACAATTGGCTGTTAGAATTCTATCAGCCAATCAGAATTAAAGGGTAAAAAATCCTATTGGCTGATGCAATCAGCCAATAGGATTGAGCTTCAATCCTATTGGCTGATCCAATCAGCCAATAGGATTGAGCTTGCATTCTATTGGCTGATTGGAACAGCCAATAGAATGCGAGCTCAATCCTATTGGCTGATTGGATCAGCCAATAGAATTGAAGCTCAATCCCATTGGCTGATAGCATCCGCCAAAAGGATTTTTTACACTTTAATTCTGATTGGCTAATAGAATTCTATCAGCCAATCAGAATTAAAGGGTAAAAAATCAATTTGGCTGATGCAATCAGCCAATAGGATTGAGCTTGCATTCTATTGGCTGTTCCAATCAGCCAATAGAATGTGAGCTCAATCCTATTGGCTGATTGGATCAGCCAATAGGATTGAAGCTCAATCCTATTGGCTGATTGCATCAGCCAATAGGATTTTTTACCCTTGAATTCCGATTGGCTGATAGAATTCTATCAGCCAATCGGAATTCAAGGGACGCTATCTTGGATGATGTCATTTAAAGGAAGCTTCATTCTTCAAGAACCATCAAAAGAAGAGGATGCTTGACGCCGCATGTCTTGAAGATGGAGCCGCTCCGCGTTGGAAGGATGAAGAAAGAACATGCCGTCTGGATGAAGATTTCTGCCCGCCTGGAGGACGACTTCTTGCCGCTTGGATAAATACTTCTCCCGGCTTCGTTGAGGACTTCTTGCCGCTGGGATGAAGACTTCTCCCAGCTTGATGAGGATGGATGTACGGTCTTCAAAAACTGTAAGTGGATCTTCGGGGGTTAGTGTGTATTAGGTTTTATTAAGGGTTTATTGGGTGGGTTTTATTTTTAGATTAGGGTTTGGGCACAGAAAAAGAGCTAAATCCCCTTTTAAGGGCAATGCCCATCCAAATGCCCTTTTCAGGGTAATGGGGAGCTTAGGTTTTTTAGATAGGATTTTATTTGGGGGGTTGGTTGTGTGAGTGGTGGGTTTTACTGTTGGGGGGTTATTTGTATTTTTTTTTACAGGTAAAGAGCTGATTACTTTGGGGCAATGCCCTGCAAAAGGCCCTTTTAAGGGCTATTGGCAGTTTAGTTTAGGCTAGGGTTTTTTTTATTTTCGGGGGGCTTTTTAATTTTGATAGGGCTATTAGATTAGGTGTAATTAGTTTAAATATTTGATAATTTCTCTTTTATTTTGTGTAATTTAGTGTTTATTTTTTTGTAATTTAGTTAATTCTATTTAATTAATGTAATTTATTTAATTGTAGTGTAATGTTAGGTGTTAGTGTAAGACAGGTTAGGTTTTATTTTACAGGTAATTTTGTATTTATTTTAACTAGGTAGTTAGTAAATAGTTAATAACTATTTACCAACTAGTCTACCTAGTTAAAATAAATACAAACTTCGCTGTGAAATAAAAATAAAACCTAAGATAGATACAATGTAACTATTAGTTATAATATAGCTAGTTTACGGTTTATTTTATAGGTAAGTATTTAGTTTTAAATAGGAATTATTTGGGTAATGATAGTAATTTTTATTTAGATTTATTTTAATTATTTTAAAGTTAGGGGTGTTAGGGTTAGACTTAGGGTTAGGTTTAGGGGTTAATAACTTTAGTATAGTGGCGGCGGTGACGGTGGCAGATTAGGGGTAGTGATGTCGCGAACTTAAAAATTTCGGTTCGCGAACGGCGGACTCGAACTTCCTGTATTGTTCGCGAACCGGCGAACTGTGCGAACCGCCATTGAATTCAATAGGCAGGCGAACTTTAAAACCTACAAGGACTCTTTCTGGACACAATAGTGATGGAAAAGTTGTTTCAAGGGGACTAACACCGGGACTGTGGCATGCTGGAGGGGGATCCCTGGCAAAACTCCCATGGAAAATGACATAGTTTATGCAGAGTCTGCTTTTAACCCATAAAGGGCCTAAATAACCTAACATTCCCAAATTGTTTGCAATAACGTGCTTTAAAACATCAGTTATGATGTCGTATCTACCAGGTAGTGCAAGGGTTACGGCCGCTTCACAGTGACAGAGCAAACTCCAAGTGTAACGCACCGCAATCAACCGCAAACAGTCCACTTGCACAACCACGAGATAGATAGATTTGATAGATAGATACATAGATTACATAGCTCAATCGATGCAATATACATATGATCGATACACTGTACATAGATCAATAGATGCAATATACATTTGATAGATACGAATTACATCGATCAATAGATGCAATATACATTTGATAGATACGAATGTTATCGAATCAAAGATGCAATATACATTTTATAGATACGAATGACATCAACCAAAATATGTAATATACATTTTATAGATACGAATTACATCGATCAATAGATGCAATCTACATTTGATAGATACGTTTGATAGTTCGATCGATTTGATAGATAAATAAATCGATTTGAAATATATATAATTTCCCTGACAGAGTATAACAATAAGACATGCGGTCTGTGACCCGCATTCTGTTAAGTAGTACTATTCTTAACAGTTTACTACAACCTGTTACTCCCCCTATCGGGGGAGGTCTATATGGCCTTCATTTTTGGAACTGGGAGATGGAAGAAGATGATTGTTCTGTCCTCCTACTTCAAATTTGTCAAAAACACAATTGGCTGTCTCAAAACAGTCCGGACAGAAGATAGATCGATAGATAGGATAGATAGATATACATAGATTGATAGCTAGATAGAATCGATAGAAGAGAAATAGATAGATTTGTTAGATATATAATTACCCTGATAAAGTATAATAATTAAACATGCGGTCTTGGACCTATGGTAACTAGGTTGTGTTAAGTAGTACTATTCTTAGCACTTTCAGCCCTGTAACTCCCCCTATTGGTGGAGGTCTATATGGAGGTTATGATTACCCTGACAAAGTATAACAACAAGACACGCGGTCTGGGACCCATGGTAATTTTGTTGTGTTAAGTAAAACTTTTCTTATCACTTGAATCCCTCTTACCCCCCCTTTTGTTGGAGCTCTATATGGCCTGCATGATTAGCCTGACAAAGTATAACAAGAAAACATCTGGTCTGGGACCCATGGTAACTAGGTTGTGTTTAAGTAGTACTATTCTTAGAACTGTAATCCCTGTTACTCCCCCTATCAAGGGAGGTCTATATGGCCTGCATGATTACCCTGACAAAGTATAACAAGACACACGGTGTTGGACCCATGGTAACTAGCTTGTGTTAATTAGTACTTTTCTTAGCACTTTAATCCCTGTTACCCCCCCTATCGGGGGAGGTCTATATGGACTGCCTGATTACCCTGAAAAAATATAATAAAAAGACATGCGGTCTGGGACACATGTTAACTAGGTTGTGTTTTAAGTAGTACCATTCTTAGCACTTTAATCTCTGTAACTCCCCCTATTTGGGGAGGTCTATACGGCCTGTATGATTACCCATACAAAATATAATAATAAGACATCTGCTCTGGGTCTTGGACCCATGGTAACTATGTTGTGTTAATTAGTAATGTCCATAGCATTTTAATAGCTGTTACTCACCCTATCGGTTGAGGTCTATATGGCCTGCATGATTACCCTTACAAAATATAATAACAAAACATGCGGTCTGGGACCCATGGTAACTAGGTTGTGTTAAGTAGTAATTTCCTTAGCATTTTAATACCTGTTAGGGGAGGTCTATATGGCCTGCATGATTACCCTTACAAAATATAATAACAAAACATGCGGTCTGGGACCCATGGTAACTAGGTTGTGTTAAGTAGTACTGTTCTTAGCATTTTAATACCTGTTGCACCCTGTCGGGGGAGGTCTGTATGGCCTGCATGATTACCCTGACAAAGTATAACAACAAGACACACGTTGTGGGACCCATGGTAACTAGCTTGTTTTAATTAGTACTGTTCTTAGCATTTTAATACCTGTTACTCACCCTATCGGGGGAGGTCTGTATGGCCTGCATGATTACCCTTACAAAATATAATAACAAGACATGCGGTCTGGGACCCATGGTAACTAGGTTGTGTTAAGTAGTACTCTTCTTAGCATTTTAATACCTGTTACTCACCCTATCGGGGGAGGTCTATATGGCCTGCATGATTAACTGAACAAAATATAATAATAAGACATATGCTCTGGGACCCATGGTAACTTTGTGTTAAGTAGTACTGTTCTTAGCATTTCAATACCTGTTACTCACCCTATTGGGGGAGGTCTATATGGCCTGCATGATTACCCTTACAAAATATAATAACAAAACATATGCTCTGGGACCCATGGTAACTAGGTTGTGTTAAGTAGTACTGTTCTTAGCAGTTTAATACCTGTTACAACACCGAATGGTGGCAGGTCTATCTGGCCTTCATGATTAGCCGCACACAAACCCAAAAAAAAGCCAAGCGGTCTTGGACTAACACCCATGGCTAACTCGGTTGTTTCAATTAGTACTATTCTTAGCACTTTCATCCCTGTTACTTCCAGGCCTCTCGGGGGTGGTCTACATGGCCATCATGATTAGCCTAACCAAATACTACAATCCAACCTTGGCTCAGTCTTCATAAGGCCCTTCATTGGCTGTATTTTGGTAGTACTGTTCTTATTAGTTTAATACCTGATACAACACCGAATGGTGGCAGCTCTATATGGCCTGCATGATTAGCCGCACCCAAACCAAAAAAAAGCCAAGCGGTCTTGGATTAACACCCATGGCTAACTCGGTTGTTTCAACTAGTACTATTCTTAGCACTTTCATCTCATCCCTGTTACTTCCAGGCCTCTCGGGGGTGGTCTACATGGCCATCATGATTACCCTCACCAAAATATAACAACAAGACGTGCGTGCAGGGAACCATGGTAAGGTTACTTCCTTTTGCAAAATCGAGTATAACAGTTGCAGGCAGAGGTTCTGACCCTGCATTATGGCTGCACCTCTCCCTAAAAGAGGCATGCGTTACAGAGTCTGTGGGCATGTATGCAAAGAACTGGCCTGCCTAAAAGGAGCAGCAAGGCAGTACAGGTCGTTCTCCTTCAGCCGTTTTATACGCTGTCCCATGGCCACGACCCTCAACAGCCACAACAGAATGAAACACCACATATGCCATCCTTTTGAACAATAGAGTACAGGTATGGCATTGATTTTAGTTACACGGAGATATTTATTAGGAACCGTGAAATTGAAAACAAAAACATGATTGGACACCCAGTACAGTACAGGTCGTTCTCCTTCGGCCTTTTTAGAAGAGGGTCCCGGACCCTCAACAAAAACAACAGCAAGAAAGAGGACATATGGCATCCTTTTGAACAATAGAGTACAGGTACAGCATTGATTTTAGAAACCCAGAGATAATTTTTGGCAAATGGTAAATAGAAAAAAACATTGATTGGACACCCAGTACACTTCTTTCTCCTTAGGCCTTTTTATAAGAGGGTCCAGGACCCTCAAACAAAACACCAGCATGAAAGAGAACATATGGCATCCTTTTGAACAATAGAGTACAGGTACAGCATTGATTTTAGAAACCCAGAGATACAATTTGGCAACTGGGAAATAGAAAAAAACATTGATTGGACACCCAGTACACTTCTTTATCCTTAGGCCTTTTTAGAAGAGGGTCCCGGACCCTCAAACTAAACAACAGCAGGAAAGAGGACATATGGCATCCTTTTGAACAATAGATTACAGGTAAGGCATTGATTATCGATTCCCTGAGATAATTTTTATGAACCGGGAAATAGAAAAAAAACATTGATTGGACACCCAGTACACTTCTTTATTCTTAGGCCTTTTTAAAAGAGGGTCGAGGACCCTCAACCGAAACAACAGCATGAAAGAGGACATATGGCACCCTTTTTAACAATAGATTACAGGTAAGGCATTGATTTTAGAATCCATGAGATAATTGTTATGAACTGGGAAATAGAAAAAAACATTGATTGGACACCCAGTACACTTCTTTATCCTTAGGCCTTTTTATAAGAGGGTCCCGGACCCTCAACAGAAACAACAGCAGAAAAGAGGACATATGGCATCCTTTTGAACAATAGATTACAGGTAAGGCATTGATTTTAGAAACCCAGAGATAATTTGTTGCAACTGGGAAATAAAAAAAAACATTGATTGGACACCCAGTACACTTCTTTATCCTTTTGCCTTTTTAATTTTTTATAAGAGGGTCCAGGACCCTCAACCAAAACACCAGCAGGAAAGAGGACATATGTCATCCTTTTGAACAATTGATTACAGGAAAGGCATTGATTTTAGAATCCCTGAGATAATTTTTTTTTTAAATAAGTTTTTTATTGAGACACAAAAGAAATAATAACATATTACAACTTCACATGAATATATGCATATAGGTTTACAGATATGTAAAAGTACCCAATGAGTGGTAAGCATCTAAGTGAAAATAATTTCTCACACCCAACATACACTTAGGTCTTCATTTGTAAGCGGGTAGTACGGTGTAAGGTCACGGAAGTAAATATAGGGTCTCTTTTTACTATTATGAGGAATAGTATGGGTGTGGGTTAACATATTTAAATCATTGTCTTGTGGTTAGGTAAGCTTATGTAACCGCACTCTGTAAGCTGAAGAGGATGCAAGATGATAGTATATCAAAAAATTTATGTCAACAGTATGATTAGTAATAAATCTGCAAGGGCAGAAAAAGAATGCAGCGGGCAAGAGCCGTTTAGGTTAAAAAAGAAATGGGTAAAGAACCCAGTGTAGGGGGGGGAGGGGGAGGGAGAGCGGAGCTGTTATGAATTGCTTTAAATTAAGTGTGGCAGATATAGACGAATATGCACTACTATACCCTACTATACACAGGGAGAAGGGAGACTTAGGAAGTGCACTGGGCATTCATATGTGGATTAAGGGATAGGGGAGGTGAGTCATGCAACAAGAAAAAACAAGAAAAAAAGATGATAGAGTAACATGAAGAAATAAACAATGCCAGGCCTCATAAATTTGTGTGCTATAGGAGGGGAGTCTCCTGAGGTGATAAGAGTGATCGTCAGCTATTAGGTAATCATCTGTCAGATAGACTTCATATATATAATAACTTGACAAGATATGAGAAGGCTTAACAATCTCTATTAGGTCTCCAGAGGACTAGACATCTGTGCTGGGTTATCTTGCTACCTCATGTGAACCTTGAGAGAGTTTTATTTAAGAGAGGAGGTCATGGTGCATGAGGAGTCGACTGCTATAAAGCAGACCTGTAACCTCCGGAGACCAGATATATGGGTAAATACACTTAGCCTATTCCAGATTTGGGCACAACTATATAGTGTAGGTCTAAATCAAAGATTCAATGCCATGTCTCCCACGTAGTGTGTGTGGGCACTATCGGAAAGGTGGGGGATATCTGGACAACACAGTACAGTGGGTCACAGCCAGTTCTGCATATCTTTGAGTTTCCTTTGTGCGTCTTCCCCAGGTCGTGCCTAGGGGAGTCCTGAGAGAAAGCAGAGTGAGTCCCGATATTAGCCGCACAGCTAGGTGGCTGGGGTACAAAGCGGCTTCTTGGAAGTGTCTCATTAGTCAGTGACTCGCTGCAGGGTGATGTGAGTTTAGTCACAAGGGCTTGTGCTGTAGTAGGAATAGCGTAGTCTCTCAGAAGCCGCTTTTTATTGCGGTCCAGACAGGTCTCTGTGTCCCTCTGCAGCGGAGCCGCTCTGACTTGTGGCAGGAGCTTGGCCAGATCCCTTAGTGCCTGCAGGCTTTGCTGAAGATCAAGGTACTGTATTGTTGATCTCTGAGATAGGATTTCTTCCACTCTGTATTCAAGTGCCATGTTGGTAAGTGCGATGGTTATGTATAAGCAGCTGCCAGTGAGTGACACAGAAGCTGTCACTCACCGCTGTCGTTCCGTAGCTCTCCACGAAGTCCCTACTGTGAGGGAGGGAGGAGGATGATGAGGGGGGGTTCAGCTGCCCTGAACAGAGTAGCGATCACAAGACAGGATATTTGCTAGTAGTTAAAAAGTAATGGGGGGTCCGGTTGCAGGTCCAGGTCCCCACCACAAAAGATTTTGTTGTAGTAGCTTTCTATGAAAAAGTGATGCGTTGAGATCCGCCTAGTTGAGAAAGGGAAGACAAGGCCTCAGAAATGGCGGCTTGTAGCTTTCCAAGTTCAGGGCTGCTTCATGCTGGAGCTTAATGACAAAGCGTCTTCTCTAAAATCTTCATCAGATAGACTGGTTCAGGGGCCTCTTAACAGAACTTATAGAATAATGTAGATCTGATATTTGCCCAAAAAAATAGTAGTTTTTAATAGTTTAAACCAGCATTGGTTTGGAGAGCTCTATATGATAGCTTTTGCTCTGCTTGGCGGTTGGCTCCGCCCCCCCCCCTGAGATAATTTTTATGAACATGGAAATAGAAAAAAACATTGATTGGACACCCAGTACACTTCTTTATCCTTAGGCCTTTTTATAAGAGGGTCCCGGACCCTCAACAGAAACAAGAGCAGGAAAGAGGACATATGGCATCCTTTTGAACAATAGATGACAGGTAAGGCATTGATTTTAGAAACCCAGAGATAATTTGTTGCAACTGGGAAATAAAAAAAAAACATTGATTGGAAACCCACTACACTTCTTTATCCTTTTGCCTTTTTATTTTTTATAAGAGGGTCCAGGACCCTCAACCAAAACACCAGCAGGAAAGAGGACATATGGCATCCTTTTGAATAATTGATTACAGGTAAGGCATTGATTTTAGAATCCCTGAGATAATTTTTATGAACATGGAAATAGAAAAAAATATTGATTGGACACCCAGTACACTTCTTTATCCTTAGGCCTTTTTAAAAGAGGGTCCAGGACCCTCAACCGAAACAACAGCATGAAAGAGGACATATGGCATCCTTTTGAACAATAGATTACAGGTAAGGCATTGATTTTAGAATCCCTGAGATAATTTTTATGAACATGGAAATAGAAAAAAACATTGATTGGACACCCAGTACACTTCTTTATCCTTAGGCCTTTTTATAAGAGGGTCCCGGACCCTCAACAGAAACAACAGCAGGAAAGAGGACATATGGCATCCTTTGAACAATAGATGACAGGTAAGGCAATTGATTTAGAAACCCAGAGATAATTTGTTGCAACCGTGAAATGGAAACCAAAAAAATGATTGGTCAGTGGTCACCCAGTACACTTCTTTCTACTTCAGCCTTTTTATAAGAGGGTCCCGGACCCTCAACAAAAACAACAGCAGGGAGCTGGGCATAGGAGTACAAGGGAGTGGGACAATAATAATGTGAAGGGGAAGATTGAGGAGTTGTGGCATTTTGAATTTGTTATCGTGGGAAGTACTTGCAATGACCTTGCTCTGGTGAATCCATATCGCAAAGGTCTTTTTTAAGGCACTGTTTGTCTATTTTTTGAATTTCAGCATTTGGTAAATGAAGCGCGACTTAAGGCTGGTGATAACCGACCTTTCTTCTGGCTATTTGAAAATGTTGTGGCTCTGGACAAACATGTGAAGAAGAGGGCCATCTGCCATATTCTGCACGCAACCCCTTTGATGATTGACGCTAAACATGTGTCACCTGCAAGCAGAGCTCGTTACTTCTGGCTAAATCTTCCTGTTATGGACAGGCCACTGTTTCCCACTGCATGTCATAAGCTTGAACTACAAGATTGTCTTGAGTATGGTAGGAAATCAAAGTTTAGTAAAGTCTGTACTATCACCACAAAAACTGAACTTCTTGAAGCAAGGGAAATGCCAGCAGTTTCCTGTGCTTATGGATGACAAGGAGGACGTCCTGTAGTGCACAGAGATGGAGAGGATTTTTGGTTTCCCTGTACACTACACAGATGTCTCCAACATCACCCGAACACAAGACAGCGACTCTTGGGAAGTTCCTGGAGTGTTCCGGTAGCCATCTCTTTGCGCCCCTAAAGGAATACTTTATCAGTGTTTAACCCCTTCACTTCTAAGCCTAACCGCCTTGATGAAGCAGATTTTATATTTTTTTATGCTGCTACTTATAGATCTAACCCCTATTGTAAATCATGCTTCAGTTAGTAATTCAAGTTAAATTATATATTTTTTTTTTTTTATTATTATGCTCAGCAGATTCAAAACATACCATTCTTGTATTCATATTACACGACATGTCAAAATGCTGCATGGAAAATGGCAGTGTGCAAAGTCATAATCTTAGTGAACCTATAAGTGCATTAAATGTTCTAAAATAAACAAAAATACCGAAAAAAAAAAAAAGAAAGGAAAGAGGACATATGGCATCCTTTTGAACAATAGAGTACAGGTGAGGTAAGGCATTGATTTTAGAAACCCTGAGATAATTTGTTGCAACCGGGAAATAGAAAAAAAAACATTGATTGGACACCCAGTACACTTCTTTATCCTTAGGCCTTTTTATAAGAGGCTCCAGGACCCTCAACAAAAACAGCAGCAGGAAAGAGGACATATGGCATCCTTTTAAACAATAGATTACAGGAAAGGCATTGATTTTAGAAACCCAGAGATAATTTGTTGCAACCGGGAAATAGAAAAAAACATTGATTAGACACCCAGTACAGGAAAGAGGACATATGGCATCCTTTTGAACAATAGATTAATAATTAATAATAATAATTGTTAGGAAACGTGAAATATAAAAAAACATTGATTGGACAGGACACCCAGTACACTTCTTTCTCCTTAGGCCTTTTTATAAGAGGGTCCAGGACCCTCAACATAAACAGCAGCAGGAAAGAGGACATATGGCATCCTTTTGAACAATAGATTACAGGTACAGCATTGATTTTAGAAACCCAGAGATAATTGTTGGCAACTGGGAAATAGAAAAAAACATTTATTGGACACCCAGTAAACTTCTTTCTCCTTCGGCCTCTTTATAAGAGGGTCCAGGAAACTCAACAAAAAGAGCAGCAGGAAAGAGGACATATGGCATCCTTTTGAACAATAGATTACAGGTAAGGCATTGATTTTAGAAACCCTGAGATAATTTGTTGCAACCGGGAAATAGAAAAAAACATTGATTGGACACCCAGTACACTTCTTTATGCTTAGGCCTTTTACACTTCTTAATCCTTCGGCCTTTTTATAAGAGGGTCCAGGACCCTCAATAAGAACAGCAGCAGGAAAGAGGACATATGGCATCCGTTTGAACAATAGAGTACAGGTAAAGCATTGATTTTAGAAACCCGGAGATAATTTTTAGGAAACGTGAAATAGAAAAAAACATTGATTAGACACCCAGTACACTTCTTTCTCCTTCGGCCTTTTTATAAGAGGGTACAGGACCCTCAACAGAAACAACAGCAGGAAAGAGGACATATGGCATCCTTTTGAACAATAGATTACAGGTAAGGCATTAATTATAGAAACCCAGAGATAATTGTTAGGAAACGTAAAATATAAAAAAACATTGATTGGACAGGACACCCAGTACACTTCTTTCTCCTTAGGCCTTTTTATAAGAGGGTCCAGGACCCTCATATGAAACAACAGCAGGAAAGAGGACAGATGGCATCCTTTTGAACAATAGAGTACAGGTACAGCATTGATTTTAGAAACCCAGAGATAATTTTTGGCAACTGGGAAATAGAAAAAAACATTGATTGGACACCCAGTACACTTCTTTCTCCTTAGGCCTTTTTAGAAGAGAGTCCAGGACCCTTAACCGAATCAACAGCATGGGAGAGGGCATATGGCATCCTTTTGAACAATAGATTACAGGTAAGGCATTGATTTTAGAAACCCAGAGATAATTGTTAGGAAACGTGAAATATAAAAAAACATTGATTGGACAGGACACCCAGTACACTTCTTTCTCCTTAGGCCTTTTTATAAGAGGGTCCAGGACCCTCATATGAAACAACAGCAGGAAAGAGGACATATGGCATCCTTTTGAACAATAGAGTACAGGTACAGCATTGATTTTAGAAACCCAGAGATAATTTTTGGCAACTGGGAAATAGAAAAAAAACATTGATTGGACACCCAGTACACTTCTTTCTCCTTAGGCCTTTTTAGAAGAGGGTCCAGGACCCTCAAACAAAACACCAGCAGGAAAGAGGACATATGGCATCCTTTTGAACAATAGAGTACAGTTAAAGCATTGATTTTAGAAACCCGGAGATAATTTGTTGCAACCGGGAATTGGAATAAAAAAAAAATGATTCGATGGACACCCAGTACACTTCTTTCTCCTTAGGCCTTTCTATAAGAGGGTCCAGGACCCTCAAACAAAACACCAGCAGGAAAGAGGACATATGGCATCCTTTTGAACAATAGAGTACAGGTACAGCATTGATTTTAGAAACCCAGAGATAATTTTTGGCAACTGGGAAATAGAAAAAAAAACATTGATTGGACACCCAGTACACTTCTTTCTCCTTAGGCCTTTTTATAAGAGGGTCCAGGACCCTCAAACAAAACACCAGCAGGAAAGAGAACATATGGCATCCTTTTGAACAATAGAGTACAGGTACAGCATTGATTTTAGAAACCCAGAGATAATTTTGGCAACTGGGAAATAGAAAAAAACATTGATTGGACACCCAGTACACTTCTTTCTCCTTAGGCCTTTTTTATAAGAGGGTCCAGGACCCTCAAACAAAACACCAGCAGGAAAGAGGACATATGGCATCCTTTTCAACAATAGAGTACAGTTAAAGCATTGATTTTAGAAACCTGGAGATCATTTTTTGCAACCGGGAATTTGAAGAAAAAAAATGATTGGATGGACACCCAGTACACTTCTTTCTCCTTCAGCCTTTTTATAACAGGGTCCAGGACCCTCAACAGAAACAACAGCAGGAAAGAGGACCTATGGCATCCTTTTGAACAACAGAGTATAGGTAAAGCATTGATTTTAGAAACCCGGAAATAATTTGTTGCAACCGGGAAATTGAACCAAAAAAATGATTGGACACCCAGGACACTTCTTTCTACTTCAGCCTTTTTATAAGAGAGTCCAGGACCCTCATATGAAGCAACAGCAGTAAAGACGACATATGGCATCCTTTTGAACAATAGAGTACAGGTACGGCATTGATTTTAGAAACCCAGAGATAATTTTTTGGAAACGTGAAATTGCCCAAAAAACCATGCTTGGACACCCACTACAGGTCATTCTCCTTCAGCATTTTTATAAGAGGGTCCAGCACCCTCAACAGAAACAACTGCAGGAAACACCACATATGCCATCCTTTTGCACAATCGAGAACAGGTATGGCATCCATTTTAGAAACCCGGAGATAATTGAGAGGAACCGGGAACATTTTTCAAAAAATGTGCTTGGGCACCCATTACAGGTCGTTCTCCTTCAGCCTTTTTATACCATGGGCCACGACCCGCAACAGGCACAACAGCATGAAACACCACATATGCCACCCTTTTGCACAATAGAGTACAGGTATGACATAGATGGAACCCGGAGATAATTTAGAGCAACCAAGAGACGGATAAAGATGCTTGGTCGGTCCTCCTACTTCACATTTGGGGCACTGCGCGTTGCAATTTAATGGTCCACCAGATATGAGTGTGTGTTAAGTCTTACTATTCTTAACAGTTTAATCACTGTTATGTGCCTTTTTTCTCCTTCAGCCTTTTTATACCATGGGCCACGACCCGCAACAGGCACAACAGCATGAAACACCACATATGCCACCCTTTTGCACAATAGAGTACAGGTATGACATAGATGGAACCCGGAGATAATTTAGAGCAACCAAGAGACGGATAAAGATGCTTGGTCGGTCCTCCTACTTCACATTTGGGGCACTGCGCGTGCAATTTAATGGTCCACCAGATATGAGTGGTGTGTTAAGTTGTACTATTCTTAACAGTTTAATCACTGTTATGTGCCTTTTTTTTTTATTTGAGTTTTGTACCCACAGAGCAGCAGCAGAGGCCAGAAAAATTAGGAATGTACAAATGACTGAAAAATTTGGGTATTGTTGTAGCAACTGCTGTAGCAGCGGCCAGAAAAATTGATGTTTGTAAAACATTTAGAAAGTGCCCTAAAAGCTTGTGGCTTGAACACTAGTTGTTGGCGGATAAGTCAAGCAAGTCATCCGGCTTTATAAGAAAAAAAAAGGCCAGCCTGTGTACCAGTTGTAGACCAAGCCAGCTCATCTCATCATCATGCCTTTTTTACTCAAATGTATCGCCCAATGTCAGTCCCTTCGGGATCCATCCCTCATTCATTGAGATAGTCAAGGCTTTTTTGACCTAGGCGACTTCTCTTCTCAGTGACAAAACCTCCTGCTGCACTGAAGGTCCTTTCGGACAGGACACTTGAAGCGGGGCAGGCCAGAAGTTCCATTGCAAATTGGGATAGCTCAGGCCACAATTCAAGCCTGCACACCCAGTAGTCAAGGGGTCCATCGCTCCTGAGAGTGTCGAGATCCGCAGTTAAAGCTAGGTAGTCTGCTACCTGTCGGTTAAGTCTTTCTCTGAGGCTGGATACCGAAAGGCTCTGGGGATGCATGGGAGTTAAAAAGGTACGCATGTCCTCCATCAACAAGACGTCAGGAAAGCATCCTGTCCTTGCTGCCGTTGTCGTGGGAGGAGGAGGAGGAGGATTAATTTCATCTCTTCCCCTGTTACATTCCCGTTGTGCTGTGACATCACCCTTATACGCTGTGTAAAGTATATTTTTTAATTTATTCTTAAAATGCTCCATCCTTTCCGACTTGCGGGAATTTGGTAACATTTCAGGCACTTTATGCTTATACCGGGGGTCGAGGAGCGTGGACACCCAGTACAGGTCGTTCTCCTTCAGCTTTTTTATACGAGGGTCCCTCAACAGGCACGACAGCATGAAAGAACCCATTTGAACAAGGTTGGATGCTGAGCTAATCATGTCCCGTTCCTCGTCCTCACTGATCTCACTGAGGGTATCTTCTTCCCCCCAGCCACATACAACACCACGGGTACCAGAGAGGTGACAACAATGAGCACCCTGGGATGCTTGTTGTGCTCTGTCTTCCTCCTCCTCCTCAAAGCCACATTCCTCCTCTGACTCCTCTTCCTCACAATCCTCTTCCTGCGTTGCCGCAGGTCCAGCAAGCGATGCTGATAAGGCTGTTTGTGGGGGTGATGGACACCACAACTTGTCCTCTTCCTCTTCACGCTCATCTACTGCCTGATCCAGCACTCTTCTGAGGGCATGCTCCAGGAAGAAAACAAGTGGTATGATGTCGCTGATGGTGCCTTCGGTACGACTGACAAGGTTTGTCACCTCCTCAAAAGGACGCATGAGCCTACAGGCATTGCGCATGAGCGTCCAGTAATTTGGCAAAAATATCCCCAGCTCCCCAGAGGCTGTCCTAGCACCCCGGTCATACAAATACTCATTAACAACTTTTTCTTGTTGGAGCAGGCGGTCAAACATTAGGAGTGTTGAATTCCACCGTGTCGGGCTATCGCAAATCAAGCGCCTCACTGGCAGGTTGTTTCGACGCTGGATATCGGACAAGTGTGCCATGGCTGTGTAGGAACGCCTGAAATGGCCACACACCTTCCTGGCCTGCTTCAGGACATCCTGTAAGCCTGGGTACTTATGGACAAATCGTTGTACAATTAGATTACACACATATGCCATGCACAGCACATGTGTCAACTTGCCCAATTTCAATGCCGCCACCAAATTACTTCCATTGTCAGAAACAACCTTGCCAATCTCCAGTTGGTGCGGAGTCAGCCACTGATCCACCTATGCGTTCAGGGCGGTCAGGAGTGCTGGTGCGGTGTGACTCTCCGCTTTCAGGCAAGTCAACCCCAAGACGGCATGACACTGCCATACCCGGGATGTAGCATAGTACCTGGGGAGCTGTGGGGGTGCCATAGATGTGGAGCAAGACGCAGAAGTTGAAGAGGACTCAGCCGAGGAAGAGGTTATGGAAGAGGATGGAGTAGGAGGAGTAGAGGAGGTAGCAGCAGGCCTGCCTGCAAGTCGTGGCGGTGTCACCAACTCTTCTGCAGAGTCACGCATTCCATGCTTGTCAGACATCAGCAGGTTTACCCAATGCGCAGTGTAGGTGATATACCTGCCCTGACCAAGCTTTGCAGACCAGCTATCCATGGTCATATGGACCCTTGCCCCAATGCTGTGTGCCAGACATGCCATAACTTCCTTTCTCACAACAGAGTACAGGTTGGGGATTGCCTTTTGTGAAAAGAAATTTCTGCCAGGTACCTTCCACTGCGGTGTCCCAATAGATACAAATTTTTGAAAGCATCAGACTCCACCAGCTTGTATGGTAAAAGCTGGTGGGCTAAGAGTTCAGACAAGCCAGCTGTCAGACGCCGGGCAAGGGGGTGACTTTGAGAAATTGGCTTCTACGCTCAAACATGTCCTTGACAGACACCTGACTGTGGGCAGATGACCAGGAACTGCTACGTAAGAGAGACTCAGTGGAGGATGTTTGAGAGGGGGCAAGGATGACAGCAGTGGTTGACGTGGCTGAAGATGCTGGAGCAGGAGGAGGAGGGCGGCTTTCAGTTTGTGTGCTGCTTCTACTCATGTGTTCTTCCCATCGGCGTTTGTGATGGGAGACCATGTGCCTTCGCAAAGCAGTTGTACCTAGGTGGCTGTTGGACTTCCCATGACTCAGTTTCTTTTGGCACAGGTTGCAAATGGCATTGCTGTTGTCAGAGGCAGACACACACAAAAATGCCATACTGCTGAGCTCTGCGATGACGGCATTCTGGTGGTGGAAGCAGCATGCGTTGATGGGCGTCGGCGTGCTGTCCTGGCTGACCCCGGGTGCCGATGCATGCTGTCTGACTGTGGCCACTAGCTCCTTCAGACGACCTCCCCATGCTTCCAACTCGTCTCCTCCTCCTCTCTGTCTCCCCATCTGAACTTTCCCCCCTCTTCTTCTTCTCTTCTAGCAGGCACCCACGTGACATCCACCGACACAACATCATCAACCGCTTCACTTGTATCTGACACATCAAGAAAGGAAGCAGCAGCGGGTACAACATCATCATCACACCGTACCTCCATGTAGGTAATGCTATGTGACTGAGACATATCACTGTTATCTACATCCTCTGTCAATGATGGTTGCACATCACTCATTTCTTCCAACTGATGTGTCAATAACTCCTGTGACAGATCAAGTGAAGCGGCTGTGGTGCTAGTGTTGGTGGTGGCGACAGGCGGGCGAGTGGCACTGGTCACTTGAGACCTGCCCAAACCACAGCTGGATGTAGATGGTGCGTCAAGGTTTAGGAGGACTAGGAGCGGAAGCTGAAGAAGATTGGGTGGTCCTGTGTTAGCCATTTAACTAGGTCCTCCTCAGAACTTTTCGCGTCCCCCCTGGCACCCGGCGTCTGAACAATGTGCATATTTGTAGGGTCTAAAGGAATCACAGCACCACAACCACGACCACGGAACCTGCGGGGTGGCCTGCCTCTGCCTGTCATTTTTTTTTTAAATGGACACTAACAATACTATTACACAAATTATGAGTGGTGGCACTGTGCAAGTGGACACAGTATATACGCTGTGAGACTGACAACAACAAAAAAGACAGATGTTTTAAAAATCACAAAATTGTTAATTTTTTTAAATATTAGAAGTACTGTGACAACGAATATGATTGTTGGCAATAGTTGGCAAATGGGCCTGTCTGGCACACACGCTGGGAGAAAGGAAACTGCAATTCAATGGCACTAGGAGACTGAAGATTCACAGTCAAAACAGTTATGATTAACAAAAATTTCAATACTGTTACAAGAAATATGATTGGTGGCACTAATTGGCTAATTGGGCCTGGCACACAGGCAGGCAGGCAGGAGGAAAATGCAATTCAAGGGGCACTAGTAGACTGCAGATTGACAGTCAAAACAGTGATGATTGACAATTTTTGCAATACTGTTAAAAGAAATATGATTGCTGGCACTAATTGGCTAGTTGGGCCTGGCACACAGGCTGGCAGGCAGGAGGAAAGGTGCAATTCAATGGCACGAGCAAACTGAGGATATCAGAACAACAATCAAAAAAATTTTTGATTTTAATTATTAACAATACTGTGAACAACAATATGGGGCGCGATCCGATATACGGCGTAGTTTGCGGCGCAAGCGAGAGAACCCGCGTCGCCCGTAGTTTCAGCTCGCAAACTCGAGCTATCCAATATACGGCGCCATCAGATGCTAAACTGGCGTAAGTCGGATAAACCAGCGATGTCCAGAAATCTGCGTAAGTACAGATTTCTTGAGTCGCCAGTGACTTACGGCACGTTAGAAAACTGCCGACGCCTACCAAAACCTGACTAAAGTATGAAATCACCCCCCCCGCACTGTCTAACACACGCCTCCCAAACATAGCCCGACATGTCTAACCCTCTACTCCGCTATTCCTAACATTAAAATATGTATTAACACCCCCTAAAACCGCCCACTCCCGGACCCCGCCGGCAGCTAATAAAGTTATTAACCCTTAAAGTGCTGTTCCCGGACCCCGCCGCCAGCTATATTAAATCTATAACCCCCTAAAGTGAGCCCCTAACACCGCCGCCATCTACTTACCTACCCCCTAAAGTGAGCCCTACCCCCGCCGCCATCTATTTTAAAATTATTAACCCCTAATTTAATCCCCCTACCCCCCTCCGCCATCTATATTAAATTATTTAACCCCTAATCAAATCCCCCTACCACCGCCGCCAGCTATATTAAATTAATTAACCCCTAATCTAATCCCCCCTACCCCGCCGCCAGCTATATTAAATTATTTAACCCCTAAAATACTAAATCTATCCCTACCACTAAACCTAAGTCTAACCCTACAAATAGCCCTGAAAAGGGCTTTTTGCGTGGCATTACCCCAAAGTAAACTGCTCTTTTGCCAGCCCTTAAAAGGGCTTTTGGCAGGGCTTTGTCACAAAGTAATCAGCTCTTTTGCCTACAATCTAAATCCCCCTACACCGCTGCCACCTATAATAAATGTATTACCCCTAATCTAATCCCCCTACACCGCCGCCACCTATTTTTAAACACATTAACCCCTAATCTAATCCCCCTACACCGCCGCCAGCGATATTAACTATATTAACCCTTATTATAATAGGGTTAATATAGTTAATATAATTATTATATTATATATATTAACTATATTAACCCTAATTATATTAGGGTTATATAGTTAATATCGTTATTATATTATATATATATTAAGTATAATAACCCTATCTAACTCTAACATCCCTAACTAAACTCTTATTAAAATAAATCTAATATTAATATTATTAATGAAAATATTCCTATTTAAATCTAAATACTTACCTATAAAATAAACCCTAAGATAGCTACAATGAAATTAATAATTACATTGTAGCTATTTTAGGGTTTATATTTATTTTACAGGTAACTTGGTATTTATTTTAACTAGGTACAATAGCTATTAAATAGTTAATAACTATTTAATAGCTACCTAGTTAAAATAATTACCCAATTACCTGTAAAATAATTCCTAACGTAAGTTACAAATACACCTACACTATCAATAAATTAAATAAACTACAAATATCTATCTAAAAATACAATTAAATAAACTAAACTAAATTACAAAACAAACAAACACTAAATTACAAAAAAAAAAAAGATTACAGCAATTTTAAGCTAATTACACCTATTCTAAGCCCCCTAATAAAATAATAAAGCCCCCAAAATAAAAAATTCCCTACCCTATTCTATAATTATAAAATACCCAGCTCTGTACCAGCCCTTAAAAGGGCTTTTTGCGGGGTATTTACCCCAAGTTAACAGCTCTTTGTCTGTAAAAAAAAAAGAACACAACACCCCCCCCAACATTAATTGTATTTTTAGATAGATATTTGTAGTTTATTTAATTTATTGATAGTGTAGGTGTATTTGTAACTTAGGTTAGGATTTATTTTACAAGGTTATTGGGTAATTATTTTAACTAGGTTAGCTATTAAATAGTTAATAACTATTTAATAGCTATTATACCTAGTTAAAATAATTAACAATTTTACCTGTAAAATAAATATAAACCCTAACATAGCTACAATGTAATTATTAATTATATTGTAGCTATCTTACGGCTAGATTTAGAGTTTTGTCGGTAACGACCCGAAAAACTAAAGCCCCGCGTTTTTCTGGCCGCACCATAAAAATAACTCTGGTATTGAGAGTCCACATAAAGGCTGCGTTAGGCTCCAAAAAAGGAAGCGTAGAGCATTTTTAACCGCAGCTTCAACTCTCGATACCAGAGTTGCTTACGGACGCGGCCAGCCTCAAAAACGTGCTCGTGCACGATTCCCCCCATAGGAAACAATGGGGCTGTTTGAGCTGAAAAAAACCAAAACACCTGCAAAAAAGCCCGCGTTCAGCTCCTAACGCAGCCCCATTGTTTGCTATGCGGTAACCCTTCCTACGTCTGCACTTAACACTCTAACATGTACCCCGAGGTCTAAACACCCCTAACCTTACACTTATTAACCCCTAATCTGCCGCCCCCGCTATCGCTGACCCCCTGCATATTATTATTAACCCCTAATCTTCCACTCCGTAAACCGCCGCTACTTACATTATCCTATGTACCCCTAATCTGGTTCCCTAACATCGCCGACCCCTATATTATATTTATTAACCCCTAATCTGCCCCCCTCAACGTCGCCTCCACCTGCCTACACTTATTAAACCCCTAATCTGCTGAGCGGCACCTGAGCGCTACTATAAATAAAGTTATTAACCCCTAATCCGCCTCACTAACCCTATAATAAATAGTATTAACCCCTAATCTGCCCTCCCTAACATCGCCGACACCTAACTTCAATTATTAACCCCTAATCTGCCGACTGGAGCTCACCGCTATTCTAATAAATGTATTAACCCCTAAAGCTAAGTCTAACCCTAACACTAACACCCCCCTAAGTTAAATATAATTTAAATCTAACGAAATAAATTAACTCTTATTAAATAAATTATTCCTATTTAAAGCTAAATACTTACCTGTAAAATAAATCCTAATATAGCTACAATATAAATTATATTTATATTATAGCTATTTTAGGATTTATATTTATTTACAGGTAACTTTGTATTTATTTTAACCAGGTACAATAGCTATTAAATAGTTAAGAACTATTTAATAGCTAAAATAGTTAAAATAATTACAAATTTACCTGTAAAAGAAATCCTAACCTAAGTTACAATTAAAACTAACACTATACTATCAATAAATTAATTAAATAAACTACCTACAATTACCTACAATTAACCTAACACTACACTATCAATAAATTAATTAATACAATTCCTACAAATAATACAATTAAATAAACTAACTAAAGTACAAAAAATAAAAAAGAACTAAGTTACAAAAAATAAAAAAATATCTACAAACATAAGAAAAATATTACAACAATTTTAAACTAATTACACCTACTCTAAGCCCCCTAATAAAAACAACAAAGCCCCCCAAAATAAAAAATGCCCTACCCTATTCTAAATTACTAAAGTTAAAAGCTCTTTACCTTACCAGCCCTGAACAGGGCCCTTTGCGGGGCATGCCCCAAGAAGATCAGCTCTTTTGCCTGAAAAAAAAAACATACAATACCCCCCCCCAACATTACAACCCACCACCCACATACCCCTAATCTAACCCAAACCCCCCTTAAATAAACCTAACACTAAGCCCCTGAAGATCATCCTACCTTGTCTTCACCTCACCAGGTATCACCGATCCGTCCTGGCTCCAAATCTTCATCCAACCCAAGCGGGGGTTGGCGATCCATCATCCGGTGCCTGAAGAGGTCAGAAGAGGCTCCAAAGTCTTCATCCTATCCGGGAAGAAGAGGCAATCCGGACCGGCAACCATCTTGATCCAAGCGGCATCTTCTATCTTCATCCGATGACGACCGGCTCCATCCTGAAGACCTCCACCGCGGACCCATCTTCTTCCGGCGACGTACAACTGCAGAATGACGGTTCCTTTAAGGGATGTCATCCAAGATGGCGTCCCTCGAATTCCGATTGGCTGATAGGATTCTATCAGCCAATCGGAATTAAGGTAGGAATATTCTGATTGGCTGATGGAATCAGCCAATCAGAATCAAGTTCAATCCGATTGGCTGATCCAATCAGCCAATCAGATTGAGCTTGCATTCTATTGGCTTTTCCGATCAGCCAATAGAATGCGAGCTCAATCTGATTGGCTGATTCCATCAGCCAATCAGAATATTCCTACCTTAATTCCGATTGGCTGATAGAATCCTATCAGCCAATCGGAATTCGAGGGACGCCATCTTGGATGACGTCCCTTAAAGGAACCGTCATTCTTCAGTTGGACGTCGCCGGAGGAAAATGGGTCCGCGGTGGAGGTCTTCAGGATGGAGCCGGTCGTCATCGGATGAAGATAGAAGATGCCGCTTGGATCAAGATGGTTGCCGGTCCGGATCGCCTCTTCTTCCCGGATAGGATGAAGACTTTGGAGCCTCTTCTGGACCTCTTCAGCCATCGGATGATGGATCGCCAACCCCGGCTAGGGTTGGATGAAGATTTTGGAGCCAGGACCGATCGGTGATACCTGGTGAGGTGAAGACAAGGTAGGATGATCTTCAGGGGCTTAGTGTTAGGTTTATTTAAGGGGGGTTTGGGTTAGATTAGGGGTATGTGGGTGGTGGGTTGTAATGGTGGGGGGGGTATTGTATGGTTTTTTTTTACAGGCAAAAGAGCTGAACTTCTTGGGGCATGCCCCGCAAAGGGCCCTGTTCAGGGCTGGTAAGGTAAAAGAGCTTTTACTTTAGTAATTTAGAATAGGGTAGGGCATTTTTATTTTGGGGGCTTTGTTGTTTTATTAGGGGGCTTAGAGTAGGTGTAATTAGTTTAAAATTGTTGTATATTTTTCTTATGTTTGTAGATATTTTTTTATTTTTTGTAACTTAGTTCTTTTTTATTTTTGTACTTTAGCAAGTTTATTTAATTGTATTTATTTGTAGGAATTGTATTTTAATTAATTTATTGATAGTGTAGTGTTAGGTTAATTGTAGGTAATTGTAGGTAGTTTATTTAATTAATTTATTGATAGTATAGTGTTAGTTTTAATTGTAACTTAGGTTAGGATTTCTTTTACAGGTAAATTTGTAATTATTTTAACTATTTTAGCTATTAAATAGTTCTTAACTATTTAATAGCTATTGTACCTGGTTAAAATAAATACAAAGTTACCTGTAAAATAAATATAATCCTAAAATAGCTATAATATAAATATAATTTATATTGTAGCTATATTAGGATTTATTTTACAGGTAAGTATTTAGCTTTAAATAGGAATAATTTATTTAATAAGAGTTAATTTATTTCGTTAGATGTAAATTATATTTAACTTAGGGGGGTGTTAGTGTTAGGGTTAGACTTAGCTTTAGGGGTTAATCAATTTATTAGAATAGCGGTGGAGCTCCGGTCGGCAGATTAGGGGTTAATAATTGAAGTTAGGTGTCGGCGATGTTAGGGAGGGCAGATTAGGGGTTAATACTATTTATTATAGGGTTAGTGAGGCAGATTAGGGGTTAATAACTTTATTATAGTAGCGGTGCGGTCCGCTCGGCAGATTAGGGGTTAATAAGTGTAGGCAGGTGGAGGCGACGTTGAGGGGGGCAGATTAGGGGTTAATAAATATAATATAGGGGTCGGCGGTGTTAGGGGCAGCAGATTAGGGGTACATAAGGATAACGTAGGTGGCGGGCGCTTTGTGGTCGGCAGATTAGGGGTTAATAAGTGTAGTCAGGTGGAGGCGACGTTGTGGGGGGCAGATTAGGGTTAATAAATATAATATAGGGGTCGGCGGTGCTAGGGGCAGCAGATTAGGGGTACATATAGGATAACGTAGGTGGCGGCACTTTGCGGTCGGCAGATTAGGGGTTAATAAGTGTAGGTAGCTGGGCGGCGACGTTGTGGGGGGCAGATTAGGGGTTAATAAATATAATACAGGGGTCGGCGGTGTTAGGGGCAGCAGATTAGGGGTACATAAGGATAACGTAGGTGGCGGTCGGCAGATTAGGGGTTAAAAAAATGTAATCGAGTGGCGGCGATGTGGGGGGACCTCGGTTTAGGGGTACATAGGTAGTTTATGGGTGTTAGTGTACTTTAGAGTACAGTAGTTAAGAGCTTTATAAACCGGCGTTAGCCCATAAAGCTCTTAACTACCTGACTTTTTTCCTGCGGCTGGAGTTTTGTCGTTAGATGTCTAACGCTCACGTTCAGAAACGACTCTAAATACCGGAGTTAGAAAGATCCATTGAAAAGATAGGATACGCAATTGACGTAAGGGGATCTGCGGTATGGAAAAGTCGCGGGCTGAAAAGTGAGCGTTAGACCCTATTTTGAGTGACTCTAAATACCGGCGGTAGCCTAAAACCAGCGTTAGGAGCCTCTAACGCTGGTTTTCATGGCCTACCGCCAAACTCCAAATCTAGGTCTTAGGGTTTATTTATAGGTAAGTATTTAGATTTAAATAGGAATATTTTAGTTTATATATGAATTAGATTTATTTAATAAGAATTTAGTTAGGGGTGTTAGTTTAGATAGAGTTAATATAGTTAATATAAATACTATAGTAACTATATTAACTATATTAACCCTAATATAATTAGGGTTAATATAGTTAATATATATAATGTAATAACTATATTAACTATAATATACTTAGGGTTAATATAGATAATATAGCTGGCGGCGGGGTAGGTAGATTAAATTAGGGGTTAATAATTTTAATATAGATGGCGGCGGTGTAAGGGGCTTACAATAGGGGTTAATACTATTAATATAGGTGGCAGCGGTGTACGGAGGGCAGGTTATAGGGCAAAAGAGCTGTTTACTTTGGGGCAAAGCCCCGCAAAAGGCCCTTTTAAGGGCTGGTAATAGAGATTATTACTTTAGGGATATTAGATTAGGGGTTAATAATATTTATATAGCTGGCGGCAGTATAGGGGGATTAGATTAGGGGTTAATAATTTTTATATATGTGGCGGCGGTGTAAGGGGTCAGATTAGGGGATAGATAAGGTAGATGGCGGCGGTGTAAGGGGTTCACATTAGGGGATAGATAAGGTAGATGGCGGTGGTTTTAGGGGTTCACATTAGGGGATAGATCAGTTAGATGGTGGCGGTTTTTAGGGGCTCACAGTAGGGAGTTAGTTTATGTAGATGGCGGCGGGGTCCGGGAGCGGCGGTTTAGGGGTTAAATACTTTATTAGGGATTGCGGCGGGGGATCGTGGTTGACAGGTAGATAGACATTGCGCATGCGTTAGGTGTTAGGTTTTATTTAGCAGATCGCGGTTCACAGGTAGATAGACATTGCGCATGCGTTAGGTGTTAGGTTTAATTTAGCAGGTATTTTAGGTAGTTACGGGGCTCCAATAGTCAGCGTAAGGCTTCTTACGGCTGCTTTTTGTGGCGAGGTGAAAATGGAGTAAGATTTCTCCATTTTCGCCATGTAAGTCCTTACGCTGTATATTGGATACCAAACTGTGCTGGTTTGGTATACCTGCCTATGGCCCAAAAAACTACGGGCGACGGCAGAAATATACGCGCGTACTTCTAGGTTACGCCGTATATAGGATACCAAACCAGCGCAAATATTGGCGTCGCCAGCTTTTGCGGGCGACGATTTTTATCGGATCGGGCCCCTGATTGGTGTAAATAGTTGGCAAGTCGGCCTGGCAGACAGGCTGGCAGGCAGGAGGAAAGTGCAATTCAATGGCACGAGCAAACTGAGGATTCAGAATAACAATCCAAATTTTTTTAATTTTAATTATTAACAATACTGTGACAACAAATATGATTGGTTTAAATAGTTGGCAAGTCGGCCTGGCACACAGGCTGGCAGGAAGGAGGAAAATGCAATTCAAGGACACTAGCAGACTGCAGATTGACAGTCAAAACAGTGATGATTGACAATTTTTGCAATATTGTTAAAAGAAATATGATTGCTGGAACTAATTGGCTAGTTGGGCCTGGCACACAGGCTGGCAGGCTGGAGGAAAGTGCAATTCAATGGCACAAGAAAACTGAGGATTCAGAACAACAATCAAAAATTTTTTAACTTTAATTATTAACAATACTGTAACAACAATTATGATTGGTGTAACTAGTTGGCAAGACAGCCTGGCACACAGGCTGGCAGGCAGGAGGAAAGTGCAATTCAATGGCACAAGCAAACTGAGGATTCCGAATAACAATCCAAAAATTTGTAATCAAAATTATTAACAATACTGTGACAACAAATAAGATTGGTGTAACTAGTTGGCAAGTCGGCCTGGCACACAGGCTTGCAGGCAGGAGGAAAATGCAATTCGAGGACACTAGTAGACTGCAGATTGACAGTCAAAACAGTGATGATTGACAATTTTTGCAATACTGTTAAAAGAAATATGATTGCTGGCACTAATTGGCTAGTTGGGCCTGGCACACAGGCTGGTAGGCAGGAGGAAAGTGCAATTCAATGGCACAAGCAAACTGAGGATTCAGAACAACAATCACATTTTTTTTTAATTTTAATTAGTAACAATACTGTGACAACAATTATGATTGGTGTAAATAGTTGGCAAGACGGCCTGGCACACAGGCTGGCAGGCAGGAGAAAAGTGCAATTCAATGGCACGAGCAAACTGAGGATTCAGAATAACAATCAAATTTTTTTTAATTTTAATTATTAACAATACTGTGACAACAAATAAGATTGGTTTAATTAGTTGGCAAGTCGGCCTGGCACACAGGCTGGCAGGCAGGAGAAAAATGCAATTCAAGGACACTAGTAGACTGCAGATTGACAGTCAAAACAGTGATGATTGACAATTTTTCCAATACTGTTAAAATAAATATGATTGCTGGCACTAATTGGCTAGTTGGGCCTGGCACACAGGCTGGCAGGCAGGAGGAAAGTGCAATTCAATGGCATGAGCAAACTGAGGATTCATAACAACAATCAAAATTTTTTTCAATTTTAATTAGTAAGAATACTGTGACAACAATTATGATTGGTGTAAATAGTTGGCAAGACGGCCTGGCACACAGGCTGGCAGGCAGGAGGAAAGTGCAATTCAATGGCACGAGCAGACTGAGGATTCAGAATAACAATCCCAAATTTTTTAATTTTAATTATTAACAATACTGTGACAACAAATAAGATTGGTGTAACTAGTTGGCAAGTCGGCCTGGCACACAGGCTGGCAGGCAGGAGGAAAATGCAATTCAAGGACACTAGTAGACTGAATATTGACAGTCAAAACAGTGATGATTGACAATTTTTGCAATACTGTTAAAATAAATATGATTGCTGGGAATAATTGGCTAGTTGGGCCTGGCACACAGGCTGGCAGGCAGGAGGAAAGTGCAATTCAATGGCACAAGCAAACTGAGGATTCAGAACAACAATTAAAAATTTTTTAAATTTTAATTATTAAGAATACTGTGAAAACAAATATGATTGGTGTAAATAGTTGGAAAGTCGGCCTGGCACACAGGCTGCCAGGCAGGAGGAAAGTGCAATTCAATGGCACGAGCAAACTGAGGATTCAGAACAACAATCAATTTTTTTTTAATTTTAATTATTAACAATACTGTGACAACAAATATGATTGGTGTAAATAGTTGGCAAGTCAGCCTGGCACACAGGCTGGCAGGCAGGAGGAAAGTGCAATTCAGATGGCAAGGAGCAAACTGGAGGATTCAGAACAACAATAAAACATTTTTTTAATTTTTAATTAATAACAATACTGTGACAACAAATATGATTGCTGGCACTAATTGGCTAGTTGGGCCTGACATACAGGCTGGCAGGCAGGAGGAAAGTGCAATTCAATGGCACGAGAAAACTGAGGATTCAGAACAACAATCACATTTTTTTTAATTTTAATTAGTAACAATACTGTGACAACAATTATGATTGGTGTAAATAGTTGGCAAGACGGCCTGGCACACAGGCTGGCAGGCAGGAGGAAAGTGCAATTTATGCTTACCTGATAAATTTATTTCTCTTGTGGTGTATCCAGTCCACGGATCATCCATTACTTGTGGATATTCTCCTTCCCAACAGGAAGTTGCAAGAGGATCACCCACAGCAGAGCTGCTATATAGCTCCTCCCCTAACTGCCATATCCAGTCATTCGACCGAAACAAGCCGAGAAAGGAGAAACCATAGGGTGCAGTGGTTGTCTGTAGTTTAATCTAAAATTTTGACCTGCCTTAAAATGACAGGGCGGGCCGTGGACTGGATACACCACAGAGAAATAAATTTATCAGGTAAGCATAAATTGTGTTTTCTCTTGTAAGGTGTATCCAGTCCACGGATCATCCATTACTTGTGGGATACCAATACCAAAGCTAAAGTACACGGATGAAGGGAGGACAAGGCAGGAACTTAAATGGAAGGTACCACTGCCTGTAAAACCTTTCTCCCAAAAATAAGCCTCCGAAGAAGCAAAAGTATCAAATTTGTAGAATTTTTGAAAAAGTATGAAGTGAAGACCAAGTCGCCGCCTTGCAAATCTGTTCAACAGAAGCCTAATTTTTAAAGGCCCAAGTGGAAGCCACAGCTCTAGTAGAATGAGCTGTAATCCTTTCAGGAGGCTGCTGTCCAGCAGTCTCATAGGCTAAGCGGATTATGCTTCTTAGCCAAAACGAAAGAGAGGTTGTCAAATCCTTTTGACCTCTTCTTTGTCCAGAGTAAACAACAAACAAAGCAGATGTTTGACGAAAATCTTTAGTAGCTTGTAAGTAAAACTTTAAAGCACGAACCACATCCAGATTATGTAAAGGCGTTTCCTTTCTATGAAGAAGGATCAGGACACAATGATGGAACAACAATCTCTTGATTGATATTCTTAGTAGATACTACCTTAGGCAAAAACCCAGGTTTTGTACGCAGAACTACCTTATCTGCATGGAAGATCAGATAAGGAGAATCACATTGTAAAGCAGATAACTCGGAGACTCTACGAGCCAAGGAAATAGCCATCAAAAAAAGAACTTTCCAAGATAAAAGCCTGATATCTATGGAATGAAGAGGTTCAAACGGAACCCCTTGAAGGACTTTAAGAACCAAATTTAAGCTCCATGGGGGAGCAACAGGTTTAAACACAGGCTTGATTCTAACCAACACCTGACAAAACGCCTGAACGTCTGGAACATCCGCCAGACGCTTGTGCAAAAGAATAGACAGAGCAGAGATCTGTCCCTTCAAAGAACTAGCTGATAAACCTTTCTCCAAACCCTCTTGGAGAAAAGATAATATCCTGGGAATCCTAACCTTACTCCATGAGTAACTCTTGGATTCACACCAATAAAGATATTTACGCCATATCTTATGGAAGATTTTCCTGGTAACAGGCTTTCATGCCTGTATTAAGGTATCAATAACAGACTCGGAGAAGCCCACGCTTTGATAAAATCAAGCGTTCAAATCTCCATGCAGTCAGTCTCAGAGAAATTAGATTTGGATGATTGAAAGGACCTTGAAGTAGAAGGTCTCCATCTCAAAGGCAGAGTCCAAGGTGGAAAGGATGACATGTCCACTAGGTCTGCATACCAGGTCCTGCGTGGCCACGCAGGCGCTATCAAAATCACTGATGCTCTCTCCTGCTTGATTTTGGCAATCAGTCGAGGGAGCAGAGGAAACGGTGGAAACACGTAAGCCAGGTTGAAAGACCAAGGCGCTGCTAGAGCATCTATCAGCGTCGCTTCCGGGTCCCTGGACCTGGATCCATAATAAGGAAGCTTGGCGTTCTGACAAGACGCCATGAGATCCAGTTCTGGTTTGCCCCAACGATGAATCAATTGAGCAAACACCTCCGGATGGAGTTCCCACTCCCCCGGATGAAAAGTCTGATGACTTAGAAAATCCACCTCCTAGTTCTCTACACCTGGGATATGGATCCCTGATAGGTGGCAAGAGTGTTTCTCTGCCCAGCGAATTATTTTGGAGACTTCTAACATCGCTAAGGAACTCCTTGTTCCCCCTTGATGGTTGATGTAAGCCACAGTCGTGATGTTGTCCGACTGAAATCTGATGAACCTCAGGGTTGTTAACTGAGGCCAAGCCTGAAGAGCATTGAATATTGCCCTCAATTCCAGAATATTTATTGGGAAGAGTTTCTCCTCCTGAGTCCACAATCCCTGAGCCTTCAGGAGTTTCCAGACTGCACCCCCAACCTAGAAGGCTGGCATCTGTCGTTACAATTGTCCAATCTGGCCTGCGAAAGGTCATACCTTTGGACAGATGGACCCGAGATAGCCACCAGAGAAGAGAATCTCTGGTCTCTTGATCCAGATTTAGTAAAGGGGACAAATCTGTGTAATCCCCATTCCACTGACTGAGCATGCATAATTGCAGCGGTCTGAGATGTAGGCGCGCAAACGGAACTATGTCCATTGCCGCTACCATTAAGCCAATTACCTCCATGCACTGAGCCACCGAAGGGCGCGGAATAGAGTGGAGAACACGGCAAGAATTTAGAAGTTTTGATAACCTGGACTCCGTCAGGTAAATTTTCATCTTTACAGAATCTATCAGAGTCCCTAGGAAGGAGACTCTTGTGAGTGGGGACATGAGAACTCTTCTCCTCGTTCACTTTCCACCCGTGTGACCCTCAGAAATGCCAGAACTATGTCTGTATGGGACTTGGCAATTTGGAAATTTGACGCCTGTATCAGGATGTCATCTAGATAAGGGGCCACAGCTATGCCCCGTGGCCTTAGAACCGCCAGAAGCGACCCCAGAACCTTTGTAAAAATTCTTGGGGCTGTAGCTAACCCGAAGGGAAGAGCCACAAACTGGTAATGCCTGTCCAGAAAGGCAAACCTTAGGAACCGATGATGATCTTTGTGTATCGGAATGTGAAGGTAAGCATCCTTTAGATCCACCGTAGTCATATATTGACCCTCCTGGATCATAGGTAGGATGGTCCGAATAGTTTCCATTTTGAATGATGGAACTCTGAGGAATTTGTTTAAGATCTTTAAATCTAAGATTGGTATGAAGGTTCCCTCTTTTTTGGGAACCACAAACAGATTTGAGTAAAATCCCTGTCCTTGTTCCTCCTTTGGAACTGGATGGATCACTCCCATAACTAGGAGGTCTTGCACACAGTGTAAGAATGCCTCTTTCTTTATCTGGTTGACAGATAATCGTGAAAGGTGAAATCTCCCTTGTGGAGGAGAAGCCTTGAAGTCCAGAAGATACCCCTGAGATATAATCCCCAACACCCAGGGATCCTGAACATCTCTTGCCCACGCCTGGGCGAAGAGAGAAAGTCTGCCCCCTACTAGATCCGTTACCGGATAGGGGGCTGTTCCTTCATGCTGTCTTAGAGGCAGCAGCAGGCTTTTTGGCCTGTTTGCCTTTGTTCCAGGACTGGTTAGGTTTCCAGGCCGTCTTGGACTAAGCAAAAGTTCCCTCTTGTTGTGGCAGAGGAAGTTGATGCTGCATTTGCCTTGAAGTTTCAAAAGGCACGAAAATTAGACTGTTTGGGCCCTTGATTTTGGACCTGTCCTGAGGAAGGGCATGACCTTTACCTCCAGTAATGTCAGCAATAATTTCCTTCAAACCAGGCCCGAATAGGGTCTGCCCCTTGAAGGGAATGTTAAGTAGTTTGGACTTTGAAGTCACGTCAGCTGACCAAGATTTAAGCCATAGCGCCCTACGCGCCTGGATGGCAAATCCAGAATTCTTAGCCGTTAGTTTAGTCAAATGAACAATGGCATCAGAAACAAAAGAATTAGCTAGCTTAAGTGCTCTAAGCTTGTTAAGTATGTCCTCCAATGGAGTCGTTGTCTGTAAAGCCTCTTCCAGAGACTCAAACCAGAACACCGCAGCAGCAGTGACAGGAGCAATGCTTGCAAGGGGCTGCAGGATAAAACCTTGTTGAATAAACATTTTCTTAAGGTAACCCTCTAATTTTTTATCCATAGGATCTGAAAAAGCACAGCTGTCCTCGACAGGGATAGTAGTACGCTTTGCTAAAGTAGAAACTGCTCCCTCCACCTTAGGGACCGTCTGCCATAAGTCCCGTGTGGTGGCGTCTATGGGAAACATTTTTCTAAAAATAGGAGGGGGGGAAAACGGTACACCGGGTCTATCCCACTCCCTATTAATAATTTCTGTAAACCTTTTAGGTATTGGAAAAACCTCAGTACACGCCGGCACTGCAAAGTATTTATCCAGTCTACATAATTTCTCTGGCACTGCAATTGTGTCACAGTCATTCAGAGCAGCTAAAACCTCCCTAAGCAAAACACGGAGGTTCTCAAGCTTAAATTTAAAAGTAGAAATATCAGAATCAGGTTTCCCTGAGTCAGAGATATCCCCCACAGATTGAAGCTCTCCTTCCTCAGCTTCTGCATATTGTGAGGCAGTATCAGACATAGCTCTTAAAGCGTCTGCATGCTCTGTATTACGCCTAACACCAGAGCTATCATGCTTTCCTCTAAGTTCAGGTAGTCTGGCTAATACCGCTGACAGTGTATTATCCATGACTGCCGCCATGTCTTGTAAAGTAATCGCTATGGGCGTGCTTGATGTACTTGGCGCCATTTGAGCGTGAGTCCCTTGAGCGGGAGTCAAAGGGTCTGACACGTGGGGAGAGTTAGTCGGCATAACTTCCCCCTTGCCAGAATCCTCTGGTGATAAATTTTTTAAAGACAAAAGCTGATCTTTATTGTTTAACCCCTTAACGACCGAGGACGTGCAGGGTACGTCCTCAAAAAAAAGGCAGTTAACGCCTGAGGACGTACCCTGCACGTCCTCGGTGTGGAAAGCAGCTGGAAGCGATCCTGCTCGCTTCCAGCTGCTTTCCGGTTATTGCAGTGATGCCTCGATATGGAGGCATCCTGCAATAACCTTTCTAAGCCATCCGGTGCAGAGAGAGCCACTCTGTGGCCCTCTCTGCACCGGAGATCGTGGCTTTACAGTGCGTTTGTGTGGGTGGGAGCCGAACCGGGAGGCGGGTGGCGGCCATCTATGGCCCTCGTGATGTGGAGGGGGGCGGGATCGTGGGCCGGTATGCCAGGGCCGCGCACTGACGCGCGCACGTGCACGGGAGGGTGGGGGCGGGCGCGTGCACGGGGAGGGGAGCGGGTGGGAACCGCTACACACAGAAAAAAAAGTTCAGGAAAATAAAAAAAAATGTAAAATAAATGTTATAAAAAAGCAATCATTTAGGTGGTGGGGGTTGGTCTGTGGGGAGGGGGGAAGCTACACTACAGAAAAACCGGGGGAAAAAATAAAAAAACAACATATTTCCTTGCAAACTGGGTACTGGCAGACAGCTGCCAGTACCCAAGATGGCCCCCAATAAGGCAGAGGGGAGGGTTAGAGAGCGGGTTTTGGGGGGGGATCAGGGAGGTTGGGGGCTCAGGGGGGATCCTACACAGTAGCATATGTAAATATGCTAAAAAAAAAATTTTTATTATTTTTAAAAAACCCTTTTATTTTAGTACTGGCAGACTTTCTGCCAGTACTTAAGATGGCGGGGACAATTGTGGGGTGGGGGAGGGAAGGAAGCTGTTTGGGAGGGATCAGGGGGTGGGATGTGTCAGGTGGGAGGCTGATCTCTACACTAAAGCTAAAATTAACCCTGCAAGCTTCCTACAAACTCCCTAATTAACCCCTTCACTGCTAGCCATAATACACGTGTGAGGCGCAGCAGCATTTAGCGGCCTTCTAATTACCAGAAAGCAACGCCAAAGTCATATATGTCTGCTATTTCTGAACAAAGGGGATCCCAGAGAAGCATTTACAACCATTTGTGCCATAATTGCACAAGCTGTTTGTAAATAATTTCAGTGAGAAACCTAAAATTGTGAAAAATTTAAAGTTTTTTTTAATTTGATCGCATTTGGCGGTGAAATGGTGGCATGAAATATACCAAAATGGGGCTAGATCAATACTTGGGGTCGTCTACTACACTACACTAAAGCTAAAATTAACCCTACAAGCTCCCTACATGCTCCCTAATTAACCCCTTAACTGCTGGGCATAATACACGTGTGGTGCGCAGTGGCATTTAGCGGCCTTCTAATTACCAAAAAGCAACGCCAAAGCCATATATGTCTGCTATTTCTGAACAAAGGGGATCCCAGAGAAGCATTTACAAGCATTTATGCCATAATTGCACAAGCTGTTTGTAAATAATTTCAGTGAGAAACCGAAAGTTTGTGAAAAAATTTGTGAAAAAGTGAACGATTTTTTGTATTTGATTGCATTTGGCGGTGAAATGGTGGTATGAAATATACCAAAATTGGCCTAGATCAATACTTTGGGATGTCTTCTAAAAAAAAATATATACATGTCAAGGGATATTCAGGGATTCCTGAAAGATATTAGTGTTCTAATGTAACTAGCGCTAATTTTGAAAAAAAAATGTGTTTGGAAATAGCAAAGTGCTACTTGTATTTATGGCCCTATAACTTGCAAAAAAAGCAAAGAACATGTAAACATTGGGTATTTCTAAACTCAGGACAAAATTTAGAAAGTATTTAGCATGGGTGTTTTTTGGTGGTTGTAGATATGTAACAGATTTTGGGGGTCAAAGTTAGAAAAAGTGTGTTTTTTTCCATTTTTTCCTCATATTTTATAATTTTTTTTATAGTAAATTATAAGATATGATGAAAATAATGGTATCTTTAGAAAGTCCATTTAATGGCGAGAAAAACGGTATATAATATGTGTGGGTACAGTAAATGAGCAAGAGGAAAATTACAGCTAAACACAAACACTGCAAAAATGTAAAAATAGCCTTGGTCCCAAACGGACAGAAAATGGAAAAGTGCTGTGGTCATTAAGGGGTTAAAGTGAAATCAATACATTTAGTACACATTCTCATATGGGGTTCCACCATGGCTTTTAAACATAATTAACAAGGGGTTTCCTCTATGTCAGACATGTTTGTACAGACTAGCAATGAGACTAGCAAGCTTGGAAAAACTTTAAATCAAGTTAACAAGCAAATATAAAAAATGGTACTGTGCCTTTAAGAGAAACAAATTTTGTCAAAATTTGAAAAACAGTGAAAAAAGGCAGTAAATCAAACGAAATTTTTACAGTGTATGTAATAGGTTAGCAGAGCATTGCACCCACTTGCAAATGGATGATTAACCCCTTAATGCAAAAAACGGATCAAAAAAACGAAATAAACGTTTTTTAAACAGTCACAACAACTGCCACAGCTCAACTGTGGCCCTACCTTCCCCAATAAACGACTTTTGAAGCCTTTAGAGCCCTTCAGAGATGTCCTAGAGCATGCAGGGAACTGCTGAGGGAAGCTGAATGTCTCTGTCTGTAATTTTAACTGCGCAAAAAAGTGCTAAAATAGGCCCCTCCCACTCATAGTACAACAGTGGAAAGCCTCAGGAAACTGTTTCTAGGCAAAAATCAAGCCAGCCATGTGGAAAAAACTAGGCCCCAATAAGTTTTATCACCAAAGCATATATAAAAATGATTAAACATGCCAGCAAACGTTTTATATTACCATATTATCAGAGTATATATCTCTGGTAGTAAGCCTGATACAAGTCGCTATTAAATCACTGTTTTTAGGCTTAACTTACATTAATCAGGTACCAGCAGCATTTTCTAGTCCCTAGAAAAACTTAAAACTGCACATACCTCAATAGCAGGATTACCTGCACGCCATTCTCCCTCTGAAGTTACCTCACTCCTCAGGCATATGTGAGAACAGCAGTGGATCTTAGTTACAAGCTGCTAAGATCATAGAAAACGCAGGCAGATTCTTCTTCTAAATACTGCCTGAGATAAAATAGTACAACTCCGGTACTATTAGAAAATAACAAACTTTTGATTGAAGAAAAAACTAACTATATTTCACCACACTCCTCTTACTACCTCCATCTTTGTTGAGAGTTGCAAGAGAATGACTGGATATGGCAGTTAGGGGAGGAGCTATATATAATAGCTCTGCTGGGGGTGATCCTCTTGCAACTTCCTGTTGGGAAGGAGAATATCCCACAAGTAATGGATGATCCGTGGACTGGATACCCCTTACAAGAGAAAATGAAATTCGAGGACACTAGTAGACTGCAGATTGACAGTCAAAACAGTGATGATTGACAATTTTTGCAATGCTGTTAAAATAAATATGATTGCTGGCACTAATTGGCTAGTTGGGCCTGGCACA
Organism: Bombina bombina; assembly: GCF_027579735.1. Lineage (NCBI taxonomy): Eukaryota > Metazoa > Chordata > Amphibia > Anura > Bombinatoridae > Bombina > Bombina bombina. The sequence continues at coordinate 1,150,927,313 of NC_069502.1, read as the reverse complement.
CAGGCTGGCAGGCAGGAGGAAAGTGCAATTCAATGGCACGAGAAAACTGAGGATTCAGAATAACAAGCAAAAATTTTTACATTTTAATTATTAACAATACTGTGACAACAAATATGATTGGTGTAAATAGTTGGCAAGTCGGCCTGGCACACAGGCCTGGCAGGCAGGAGGAAAGTGCAATTCAATGGCACGAGCAAACTAAGGATTCAGAATAACAATCCAAAAATTTTTATTTTTAATTATTAACAATACTGTGACAACAAATAAGATTGGTGTAACTAGTTGGCAAGTCGGCCTGGAACACAGGCTGGCAGGCAGGAGAATGCAATTCAAGGACACTAGTAGACTGCAGATTGACAGTCAAAACAGTGATGATTGACAATTTTTGCAAGACTGTTAAAATAAATATGATTGCTGGCACTAATTTAGTTGGGCCTGGCACACAGGCTGGCAGGCAGGAGGGAAATGCAATTCAATGGCACGAGAAAACTGAGGATTCAGAATAACAATCAAAAATTTTTTAATTTTAATAATTAACAATACTGTGACAACAATTATGATTGGTGAAAATAGTTGGCAAGTCGGCCTGGCACACTGGCTGGCAGGCAGGAGGAAAGTGCAATTCAATGGCACGAGCAAACTGAGGATTCAGAATAACAATCAAAATTTTTTTAATTTAAATTATTAACAATACTGTGACAACAATTATGATTGGTGTAACTAGTTGGCAAATCGACCTGGCACACAGGCTGGCAGGCAGGAGGACAATGCAATTCAAGGGCACTAGGAGACTGCAGATTCACAGTCAAAACAGTGATGATTTACAATTTTTTCAAGACTGTTAAAAGAAATATGATTGCTAGCACTACTTGGCTAGTTGGGCCTGGCACACAGGCTGCCAGGCAGGAGGAAAGTGCGATTCAATGGCACGAGAAAACTGAGGATTCAGAATAACAATCAAATAATTTTTTATTTTAAATAATAACAATAATGTGACAACAAATATGATTGGTGTAACTAGTTGGCAAGTCGGCCTGGCACACAGGCTGGCAGGCAGGAGGGAACTGCACTTCAATGGCACTACTAGACTACAGATTCACAGTCAAAAAAGTGATAATTTACAATTTTTTCAATACTGTTTAAACAACTATAATTGGTGGCACTAAATGGCTAGTTGGGACAGGCACACAGGCTGCCAGGCAGGAGGAAACTGCAATTCAATGGCACTAGGAGACTGAAGATTTGCAGTTAAAAAAATTATGATTTAAAAATGTTTATATACTGTTACAAGAAATATGATTGGTGGCACTAATTGGCTAGTTGGGCGTGGCACACAGGCTGGCAGGCAGGAGGAAAGTGCAATTCAATGCAACAAGCCAAATGATGAATCACAATCGAACAATGTTTAATTTTAAATATTAACAATACTGTTACAACAACTATGATTGCTTGCCCTAATTGGCTAGTTTGGGCCTGGCACACAGGCTGGCAGGCAGGAGGGAACTGCAATTCAATGGCACTACTAGACTGCAGATTCACAGTCAAAAAAGTGATGATTCACAATGTTTTCAATACTGTTACAACAACTATGATTGGTGGCACTAATTGGCTAGTTGGGCCTGGCACACAGGCTGGCAGATATGAGTCATGGCTGGTAGGTAGGGCAGCAATTTAACACAGTATGTGGTGTAAGTGAGAAAAACACAGGCCTGATAGAAAATTAAGTTAGATTACACTAGCAAAATAATTTAAAATTTTAAACTGCAATTCAATGGCACTAGGAGACTGAATATTTGCAGTCAAAAAAAATATGATTTTAAATTTTTTATATACTGTTACAAGAATTATGATTGGTGGCACAAATTGGCTAGTTGGGCCTGGAAAACACGCTGGCAGGCAGGAGGAAAGTGCAATTCAATGGCACGAGCAAACTGATGAATCACAAGCGAAAAATTTGTAATTTTAAAGATTAACAATACTGTTACAACAACTATGATTGGCGGCACTAATTGGCTAGTTGGGCCTGGCACACAGGCTGGCAGGCAGGAGGGAACTGCAATTCAATGGCACTACTAGACTGCAGATTCACAGTCAAAAAAGTGATGATTCACAATGTTTTCAATACTGTTACAACAACTATGATTGGTGGCACTAATTGGCTAGTTGGGCCTGGCACACAGACTGGCAGATATGAGTCGTGGCTGGTAGGAAGGGCAGCAATTTAACACAGTATGCTGTGTAAGTGAGAAAAACATAGGCCTGATAGAAAATTAAGTTAGATTACACTAGCAAAATAATTTAAAATTTTATATTTTAATATTAAAATAATGTTAAGAAGTGCACTGCACATATGAGTGGTCGCACTGGCTGGCTGCTATGTAGGGCAGCAATTAACAACAGTATTCTGTGTAAGTCAGATAGACAGTTAGACACAGGCCTGATAAAAAATAAAATTAGATTACACTAGCAAAATGATTTAAAGATTTTTTTTGGGAATTTAAAGAAAATGGTTAAGCACATATGAGTCGTGGCTGATAGCCTTGGAAGGGCAGCTATTAAAAACAGTAGGCTCTGTAAGTCAGATACACACACGCCTGATAGAAAATACTATTAGATTACACTAGAAAAATGATTTAATTTTTTTTTTTTGGGGGGGGAATTAAAAAAAGGTTAAACACATATGAGTCATGGCTCATAGACTAGGGAGGGCAGCAAGTAAACACAGTATGCTCTGTATGTCAGCAAAACACACAGGCCTGAAAGAAAATGATATTAGATTACACTAACAAAAAAATTTAATTTTTTTTTTTTTATATTTAAAATAAGGTGCAGAAGATATGAGTGGTGGCTGCGTGGCACAGAGCAATTAACCAAAAGACTGAAAAAAATGAAGTATATTAATGCTGTGTGAGCCTGACAGACACAGGCCTGATAGAAAATGTAATTAGATTACACTAGCAAAATGATTTAAATTTTTTTTTTAAATTTAAAATAATGTTATAAACGGATATTAAAACTGGTGGCTGGCACAGAGCAATGAACCAGAGTATATGCTGTGTGACACAGGCCTGATAGAAAATGAAAATAAATTACACTAGCAAAATAATTAAAAAAATTTGTTGGTTAAATTTAAACTAATGTTGTTAGGCAGATATCAGTGGTGGCAGTAATCACAGCATATGCTGTGAGCTACACACAGGCTGAAAGCCAGGCAAATGCTAATAAAAATACGAGAAAAAAAAAAAACGGCTCGAATTATAGCCCTAAAAAGGGCTTTTTGGGGTGCTGTCCTTGCAGCAGAGATGACATGAGTCCTTCTGGACTGTAGTGGACACTAAATACACTAGCCTAGCTATCTATTTCCCTATACAGGGAGTGCAGAATTATTAGGCAAGTTGTATTTTTGAGGATTAATTTTATTATTGAACAACAACCATGTTCTCAATGAACCCAAAAAACTCATTAATATCAAAGCTGAATATTTTTTGGAAGTAGTTTTTAGTTTGTTTTTAGTTTTAGCTATTTTAGGGGGATATCTGTGTGTGCAGGTGACTATTACTGTGCATAATTATTAGGCAACTTAACAAAAAACAAATATATACCCATTTCAATTATTTATTTTTACCAGTGAAACCAATATAACATCTCAACATTCACAAATATACATTTCTGACATTCAAAAACAAAACAAAAACTAATCAATGACCAATATAGCCACCTTTCTTTGCAAGGACACTCAAAAGCCTGCCATCCATGGATTCTGTCAGTGTTTTGATCTGTTCACCATCAACATTGCGTGCAGCAGCAACCACAGCCTCCCAGACACTGTTCAGAGAGGTGTACTGTTTTCCCTCCTTGTAAATCTCACATTTGATGATGGACCACAGGTTCTCAATGGGATTCAGATCAGGTGAACAAGGAGGCCATGTCATTAGATTTTCTTCTTTTATACCCTTTCTTGCCAGCCACGCTGTGGAGTACTTGGACGCGTGTGATGGAGCATTGTCCTGCATGAAAATCATGTTTTTCTTGAAGGATGCAGACTTCTTCCTGTACCACTGCTTGAAGAAGGTGTCTTCCAGAAACTGGCAGTAGGACTGGGAGTTGAGCTTGACTCCATCCTCAACCCGAAAAGGCCCCACAAGCTCATCTTTGATGATATCAGCCCAAACCAGTACTCCACCTCCACCTTGCTGGTGTCTGAGTCGGACTGGAGCTCTCTGCCCTTTACCAATCCAGCCATGGGCCCATCCATCTGGCCCATCAAGACTCACTCTCATTTCATCAGTCCATAAAACCTTAGAAAAATCAGTCTTGAGATATTTCTTGGCCCAGTCTTGACGTTTCAGCTTGTGTGTCTTGTTCAGTGGTGGTCGTCTTTCAGCCTTTCTTACCTTGGCCCTGTCTCTGAGTATTGCATACCTTGTGCTTTTGGGCACTCCAGTGATGTTGCAGCTCTGAAATATGGCCAAACTGGTGGTAAGTGGCATCTTGTTAGCTGTACACTTGACTTTTCTCAGTTCATGGGCAGTTGTTTTGCGCCTTGGTTTTTCCACACGCTTCTTGCGACCCTGTTGACTATTTTGAATGAAACGCTTGATTGTTCGATGATCACGCTTCAGAAACTTTGCAATTTTAAGAGTGCTGCATCCCTCTGCAAGATATCTCACTATTTTTTACTTTTCTGAGCCTGTCAAGTCCTTCTTTTGACCCATTTTGCCAAAGGAAAGGAAGTTGCCTAATAATTATGCACACCTGATATAGGGTGTTGATGTCATTAGACCACACCCCTTCTCATTACAGAGATGCACATCACCTAATATGCTTAATTGGTAGTAGGCTTTCGAGCCTATACAGCTTGGAGTAAGAGAACATGCATAAAGAGGATGATGTGGTCAAAATACTCATTTGCCTAATAATTCTGCACTCCCTGTAATGTCAGCAGCACAAAAACAACACGTCCTCTCACTAAGAAAGCAAGGTCGTTATGAGTCTAAAATGGCGGCTTCCAAGGAGCTGGGAGGGTCTGTGAGGGAGTGTCTGATGTTGATTGGCTCTAATGTGTCAGAAGGCTGTGACATACAGGGTCAAAGTTTCCTCAATGATGACACATAGGGGGAGGATCGAACATCACATGTGTTCGCCCACAGCCGCGAACGCGAACATACTATGTTCGCCGTGAATCGTTCGCGGGCGAACAGTTCGGGACATCACTAATTAGGGGTTAATAATATTTAACTAGTAGACATGTGGAAATGGAGAGGTAGAGTTCAAGAGGCATTGTCCTTAGAAAGATATTTTTATTTCAAAACAAATCGCTTAAACTTTTATAATAACATGGTGTTCTTTTGGGACACATATATGGGAAAGACAGATGAAGACCTACACCAAAATTAAATTAAATTGGAAACCAGATGATACTCTATACAGGGACCCTGGGGTAAGAAGGGGAACTGAAGCATAAATATGCTTGCATCTCATTTATTTAAATACACCAGTTGGAGCAATCGCTTTTCAAGTGCCAAGGTTATTAAGATCTAAATAATGGTAGATCTCTGCAATTTATTGTTTATTGTTTATTGTTATTGTTATTGGTCTAATACTTGTAATGTATTTCTAGATATTAAAAAAGAATTGTTAAAGCAATAAGTTCTGACCTAGAACGAATGGACAAGACAAGAACATCTATGTTGTACCAGTTCTGGGCTACAATAGTACATGCAATACTCTCACCTACTGATGGTGATATCATGGACTTGGATTCAGGCTAAGTGACAAATACACTGTTAAATTTTTTGTATGAATAACTATATTGTATATCTGGAAAACTATAATAAAGAAATAATAAAGAAAAAAAATATTATTTAACTAGTGTTTGCGATGCGGGAGTGCGGCGGTTTAGGAGTTAATATGTTTATTATAGTGGTGGCGATGTCCGGAGCAGCAGATTATGGGTTAATAAATGTATTATAGTGTTTGCGATGGGCCTTGGTTTAGGGGTTAATAGGTAGTTTATCGGTGTCAGTGTACTTTGTAACACTTTAGTTATGAGTTTTATGCTACAGCTTTGTAACGTAAAACCCATAACTACTGACTTTAGATGGCGGTACGAATCTTGTCGGTATAGGCTGTACTGCTCACTTTTTGACCTCCCAGGCAAAGCTCGTAATACCGGAGCTATGGAGGTCACATTGAAAAAGGACTTTTTGAAAGTTGCGGTAGTTACGTTGCATTACGGCCAAAAAAGTGTGCGGTACACCTATACCTGCAAGACTCGTAATAGCAGCGGTAGTGAAAAAGCAGCGTTATGAAGCTTTTTCACTCATAGTGCAAAACTCGTAATCTGGCCGAATAATAAGTAATAATAAAATACGATGGTAAATATCTTACTGTGTGTTGATCTTATGTTTACGCAACAGTATAAAGAAACTGACACTTTTTACCAAAGAGAGAACAAAATGCTGATATTCAAAATTCTAGTATATAATAAACATAATATATGTTATAATAGTGTTTGTGCTTTAGTGAGGTAGTAAAATACTCAATACTAAATCTATGAGGATTACATTTTGATTTTTTTTGTTGAGGTGTGCACAAACTTAAATTTCTTGTTTGTCGGGTTGTGGAAAAACCTTCATTTCCTTTTGGAGCCGTGTGTGTTAGTATGTAACAATTGTAACTTATACAGTTAGAAGGTTTTATAGTCAGGGTTTGGGGTGTTATGGGTGCGGTTTTGTAGGCAGGGTTTGTGGTGTTATGGGTGCGGTTTTATAGGCAGGGTTAATGGTGTTATGGGTGTGGTTTTGTAGTCAGGGTTGGTGGTGTTATGGGTGCGGTTTTATAGGCAGGGTTGGGGGTGTTATGGGTGCAGTTTTATAGGCAGGGTTGGTGGTGTTATGGGTGCGGTTTTATAGGCAGGGTTGGTGGTGTTATGGGTGCGGTTTTATAGGCATGGTTGGTGGTGTTATGGGTGCGGTTTTATAGGCAGGGTTGGGGTGCTATGGGTGCAGTTTGTTGGGCAAAACCTGGTTTCACTTTGAAAATTGGGACATTTCCAGGAAGGTAAAGCTGCAGGAGGGTTAGTAAAGCAGAGCTCCAAAACCGTGATGGTGGTGAGCGCTGTATAAATCTAGGATCATTCGGTGCCCACTACAAAATGTATACTTACTGCGAGTCAGCGTTCTTTTCTGAGAAAACTCGAAGGCAAAAATCTGCATCCTGATTAGGATTATACGTGTGAGGGACAATGATGTATTCTCCAACAGGCAGCTGGAATCGTTTGGAAACTTCACGGTAATCTCTGTAGCCTGACTGAGCCACTTCTTTATTCTTCTTTAGAAATTCCTTGGTTATTTGGAAATCTTGTTTTTCATACTGACATACAGGAAATGTAAAAATAAAAAGGTATTAATACGAATTACAAATACTTTTTCTTTAACCTGCTATTTTTATATAATCAGTTAAATATATTGTTAAAAATAGGGATGTGGATTTGTCTAATTCAGCAGCAACTTACTGCCGAAGATGGTGGCTACCAGTGGCATTTGGCTCTTTTTGGAGCCGGATTTCTTCTTGTGGAGAAAAGGGTCAGTCTACTCCAGAATTATTATTGTTTAAAAAGATTTTGCATAACCAACACAGTTATATTAATATACTTTTTACCTCTGTAAATACCTTGTATCTAAGCCTCTGCAGACTGCCCCCTTATTTCAGTTCTTTAGACAGGTTTCTATTTTAGCCAATCAGTGCTGACTCCTAGGTAACTCCACGGGCGTGAGCACAATGTTATCTATATGGCACGCATGAACTAATGCCCTCTAGCTGTGAAAAACCTGTCAGATGCATTTAGATAAGAAGCGGCCTTCAAGGGCTTAGAAATTAGCATACGAGCCTACCTAGGTTTAGCTTTCATCTAAGAATACCAAGTGAACAAAGCAAATTTGAAGTACATTGGAAAGTTGTTTAAAATTTACATGCTCTATCTGAATCATCATCTATATTTTCACAGATCTCAATGTGCTGCACTTTCAGAAGATGAAATATGTCTCTGAAAACAGCTGAATGTCACTGTCAGCCACTTGTTTGCTACTGAATTAGATAAATGCACATCCCTAGTTAAAAAACACTAAAAGAAAACATTATCAGGCAGCAGGGGGCAAGTCAGCCGGCAATCACCACTTGTGATGCAGCATCACTTGATAAAATGTAACATTACAGAAGAACTCACTTAAGCAATCCTGCCCCCTGCGCTGTCATAACGAATTGTGCAAGAGCAGCACCTGTTAAATCACCCTGAACGAACAAGTTCCGGGTGATTTATACTTCTTAAAGGGATGTAAACCCCAAATTTTCCTTTTGTAATTCAGATAGAGTGTGTAATTTGAAAAAAAAAGTTCCAATTTACTTTTATTATCTAATTTGCTTGGTTCTCTTAGTATCCTTTTGTTGAAAAGCATACATAGTTAGGCTCATCAGCAGCAATGCACTACTGGGAGCTATTTGCGTATTAGTGGCTGCACATATATGCCTTTTTTCATTTGTTCACCCAACGTGTACATCTAGCTCCCAGTAGAGTGCATGACTGCTCACTTCAAAAAAGGATAGCAAGAGAAATTCGATAATAGAATTTGATAACAAAAGTAAACTGGAAAGTTGTTTGAAATTGTATGCTCTATCTGAAACATGAAAGAAAAATGTTGGGTTTTATATACCTTTAAATTCTCTCTCTCTATGCAATACTCTAAGGAATAGATTACAAATGGCGCTCAAACTATTTTGTTTTTTGTGATCGTTTGTGCTCCGTTTAAGTTGCGCTGATATTAAAAGTTAAGTGCAATCACACCAAAACCAACAGTATGTTCTACTATGAGAGCAATAGGTCAGGCAAACTCCTAGCTAGAGCACTGAAAAAAAAGAGACTAAAGTCCTACATAAATGAAATACAACAACCTAATCCCCCTGCCACCCTCAAAACAACAAACAATATTCTACAATCCTTTTACGATTACTATTTAACACTATACAACATTCAAAAAGACCCCTAGGTACACAAACCTTTCCCAGACCTATTATCTTACATCACGCAGGCTCAGTTACCTAACCTAACATCCGATCAACTCAACAACCTCAACAGTACCATTTCCCAACCAGAACTTCTTGCAGCCATCAAATCACTTAACAACAATGGCTTTACTGGAAAATACTACCACACCTTCTCCTCTCTACTCTTACCCCATCTCACTCAACTTTTTAATGACATAAGTGACACCAATCCCTTTCCGCAATCTATGCTAGAAGCACAAATTGTGGTAATCCCTAAACCAGGCAAACCCCCTACTACACTCGCAAACTTTAGACCGATATCCCTCCTAAACACGGATATCAAGTTGTATGCCAAAGTGTTATCCATTCGTATCAACACCATCCATCCTACCATCAATTATCCATATCAACCAGGCCGGATTCATCCCAAACAGAGAACATAAAGACAATACCACCAAAACAGATTAGATGGGAGATTCTTACAGATACCACTTAAACAATTTGGCTTCGACCAAACCTTTATAGGGAAAATGTTCTCTTTTTACAATAACCCCCAGGCAAAATTTAAGCTAAATGATACCCTATCCCTTCCATTCAATATCTCTATTGGCATGAAACAGGGCTGCCCCCTCTCCCCAATATTTGTCCTTGCTATGGAAGTACAATCCTCTCACATTAGGCGCAACACGGCCATCCACGGATTTAAAATAGCTCATCAGGAATATAAAGCTACCTTATATACTGATGACCTCTTCCTTACACTTACGCAACCACCCTTATCAATACCCCCCCCCATGCAAACAATTCCTACTTATGGCACCTTCTCTAACTTCAAGATTAATATCACTAAATCGAACTACTACCCATCGGACTAAACAATAAGGAACTCAAATCGATACAATCACTAGCCCACTTTCGTACACAACTCCACTCTATAAAATATCTAGGACTCCACATATCCCTGCACACTCACATAATCCTTGATTCAAACTTCAAAGCTGTATCCACTGTGACACACTCTCTCCTGAGATCCTGGAGCAGCAAACCCCTTTCGTGGCTTGGAAGGATTAACTCAGTTAAAATGATCCTCCTTCCCAAACTATTATACCTCTTCCAGACCCTACCAATCCCCATTCCAAAATCACTGATCTATAATCTACATAAGTCAATTATCTCATTCATATGCCAACACAAAAGGCCCCGAATAGCTACTGCCACACTGTTTCGCCCTAAGGAGTCGGGTGGACTTGGCATCCCAAATTTAGCACATTATAGACGTGCCACATTCTTTACTAGAATAATTCACTGGTGCAGAAAGTCGACTCATAAAGAATGGATCCTTTTAGAACATTTACTATCCAAAACTTACTACTTTGACAGTAAATGCTGGTTGCCCCCGAATAAGCGGAACCTACCAGCACACCTCCCAATAATTACAACAGAAACTTGTAAACTATGGGACATACACATCAAGCAATATAAACACATATCTTCAACACCCTCCCCACTAACCCACCTCACAGAGAACCCATATTTCCCCTTTCAACTACCCACTCAACCAACCTCATCACCCCATGTGTCCAAATATTCCCCCTTCCTCACAATCATTCAAAATGGGAAACCCAAACCTCAGCCAGAGATCACGCTTCTACTAGAAAACACATGCATTAACTGGTTCAGATACCAGCAAATCTCGGATTTCCTTTTAAAACACCCCCAAAAAACCCTAATCTCCCATAACCTAACCAGCTTTGAAAGCATTTGCATCAACGACACTTTAAATAAAGTCCTCCTATCTTTCGCACATCAACTACTCATGTAAACATACAAAGCATCTCTCCCATCACTCACAATGAAATGGGAGAGAGAAATTGGCACCACCCTAACTCATAAAGAATGGCTAAAAATCTTTACCTCCATGACCAAATTCTCATCTTCCATATAAGTTATGAAAATGAATGTCAAATTTTTATATAGGTGGTACTATACTCCATATCGACTGCATGCCATCCTCCCTGTGCTCTCACCAGAGTGCTGGAGAGGCTGTGGGGCAGATGGCACTCCTACGCACATCTGGTGGACATGCCTTACTGCTCAAGCATACTGGGAAGCTATCAAAACAGAATTTTATCTACAATCCTTGAACTAAATATCTGTTTTTTCCTTTTCAACAAATTCACCCCAATAAAATGTAAACTAAAATTAGCACTACTAACTATCATGGTAAACTCAGTAAAAAGGCTGATACCAAAAAATTGGAAATCAAGAAATCTTCCATCAATCTCTACCTAGAAGGAAATTACCTCCTTATGCCTCCAACTAGAAAAATACCATTATATATGCATTAAACAAATTGATGATTACCATTCAATCTACTTCCTTTAGGAAGAATATCTTAACCAGAAACCCAACCCACCTACAAATCATAACCTTCCGTCAGCTCCCTAGAGTTCGAAAAATATATATTACACAACACCAAGAGAACTGAAGAATCACCCATTTCCCCAAGTCAATTAACTATCCATACATACACTCTAATAAATAAAATCCAAGTTAATTCCTGCAAGAACCATGCCTTCTTACTGTATATCTTATGTAGTTTAAATTCACTTTTAAAAAGATTTATTTAATTTACAACCGAACTCTCTTTTGTAAAAAGAAAGCAGGTCTCACATTTATAAAACAATGGAGACTTGTTGTAATGGAAGTTGCCTTTTATTGTTTGTATTGATTATGTAATTTCAATAAAGGTTTTTTTAAAAAAAAAAAAAAGTTAAGTGCAATCACAATTTAAGCAAGAATCATTACCGCAATTTTAGAGCTGGTCTGTATATATCCATACCTATATAAAATTATATATATATATATATATATATATATATATATATATATATATATATATATAGGTATAAATATATATATGTTTAAATAAAACATCAGATATATGTAGAAATATTTATTTATGAATAAATAGAACATATTCTGTTACATAAATAACATTGGAATATGAAATATTCATATTTTCATGTCGGGTTAGCACTAATGAGAATATGTGATGGTGTTTGCGTGAGAGTGGGGTGTTTTTTTACACTTTTTTTTTCTCTATTGATTTTTGCGCTAGTCGGGCTAACGCTAGAGTTTATTTTCAAATTGAAATGCCAGCGCAACATCTTTATTCTAGTGGAGTTTTTGCTATTGCAGAAACGCAAAATACCGCTCCAGTTCTGATCTGGCCCTATATATTTTGCCTGCTTTTCATGTAATTTAAAATGATATAAATTCCACTTCCCAAGAGAAGCAAATTCTGTGAAATTCAGAACCCTGAAACTCCTGCATGCTGCCCTCTGATTGGCTGATATGTGTGGGTGCTTGTTTATATCTGTCCCTAATTATATATCTATAGATATATAGGTATAGATAGCTATTGTACATTAATATGATCAGATATATATAGTATGTATATATATATATATATATATATATTTAATAATAAAAAATACATTTTATTTCAATGTGAAGAGCATAGGAATGTAAAATATGCATAATGCGCATCAAGATCACATTCTCAAAATATTAAATAAAGAATATAAAAAATATTAATAATTATTAAAATTATGATACATACTGTAAAAAATATATAACCCGACATTGCATTAGACCTAAATTGCAAAACGCGAAGCGCGATACACATATTTTACATACCTAGGTTATTCACATAGAAATAAATTTAATTTATATTATTAAATATATATTTCTACATATATCAGATAATGTTAATGTAAAAGATATCCATACCTATATCTCTATAGGAATAGATATACAGGTATAGGTATACACACCTTTACTTTATGGAAAGCAGACTGCTCGCAGCTCCTGCTGTACATATCTCTGGACGCCTTGGGGTGCACGCAATGATTGGAGGAAGCCGGTTTCATCATTGCTGTGCTAAGTACAGCAGGAGCTGTGGGAGGAAGATCGCTGGTCTGCTGTCATTAAGAAAAAGGTAAGTATTTTTAAAAAGTTGCTTAAATGTAAAGTTTAATTAATTAAGGTGCTCTTGTTTTTAAGAGTATTTTTAAAAACCGGGTACTTTCTCATTAAACTTTACATTCACTTTAAATACATCTGTACACACATCTATATATACTGTATATATGTACACATATATATACTGTATATATAAACACACACACACATATTTAGACATGTATATGTATGTCTATATATACAATATAGCCCTTTGCAGTCAAACACCTTGTCATATACCATATACCTTTTAATCATCATAACTTTTTTTATATTTATATGAATAATTTTCATCAGATAGTGTTTATATGACTTTAACTGTAATTTACTATGCATTTATGTTGTGTTTAGTGCATTTTTTTTATAATGCACTACCCTTTAAAGGGCCACTGTAAGTAAATATTTTCTATGCCTGTTACTAACTAACTACCCCAAATACGCTTTTTATCAATAGCATTTCATTAACATATCTCTACCGTATATCAGAAATCTTGTCTGCAAATTTAATTGTTTTCCAAACCCACTCCGTGGGTATCCTTTGCTCTGTACCAATCCGTTTACAATACCTAGGTTTCAAAATGGCGCTTTAAACACAAAGTTATTGGTTTAAGTATTTTGAACACTCAGTGCTGAAAATAGTGGGCAGGATAACGTGACATCATCGGCGAATAAAAGATATAACTTTTAGAACGTTATAAAACTTAGTTTTGGAGAAAATATAGGTCAGTAGGTTTTAATTAATGTTTATTAACTTTAATATGTTAGTTGTTTAGCTTGAAAATTATAGCAGAAAGTAATCCTTTAAGCGAGGGTTTCAGTCGTGCTAACCGATGAGTGTAAAATGTGTATTCGTTCTTGCATTTGCTTTTACTTTCAACTTGTAATATGCATGCTTTTTCAAATGTACACCGAAACGCAATATCGCTTGCACTCAAGTTAGTGCGCCACTTGTTATCTAGCCCTTATTTTGCACACAGGTCTTTCCCAAAACAATGAATAAGAACTGAGGCATAAATACTTTTACATTTATTTGACGTTTTAGCCCCTTTTCCCTGTGTTTTTGAGTAGAATTTGATTTATTGTCCAGATACTGTGACTTTATTAAATATAGTTTAATAACAACAACATATTCTAAGGACAAGATTTATCAATTTGCGAGTGGACAGAATTCACACGTTGTGAGCCTGTCCACATCTTATCGCAAATTGTGGGGCGAATGTGTTCTCCATATTTATCATTGCACAAGGGAACACTCGTGCAATACTGCCCCCCTACCCACACGCAACCGATTGCGTGAAAGTAGGGCTTGTCAATTACCCCTATCAAATTAATTTGAGGTGATTTTCATCCACAAACTCCAGTTTGGCGGAAAGGGTTTACGAAGCAGCTCCTTCATAAATTTCAGTTGCAGGCTCAATTGAGCGATCCTGCAACTGATCGTGGAATTCACCTCATAATATATCTTGTCCTATATGTCTATTAAAACATATTTTCCTCAGAGCTGTTTGCAGCTGGGTAAAGAATTTATTTTTCCAAAGACCGTAGCAGTTTCTATCTGCAGGTTAACAGCAACAACGTACCTGTTCAGAGATCTGTAGAGAAAGCAACAAAAAAAGTATTAAGAATATGATTACAAGTATAGAAGTTTTAATATATCAGGTGTAGAAAAAAAAATCACAAATAAATCAAACTAGTTTATGAAGTTTACTGGGACAGTCTACTTCATAATTGTTATTGTTTAAAAAAATAGATAATCCCTTTTATTACCCATTCCCCAGTTTTGCAAAACCAACACGGTTATATTAATTTACTTTTTACCTCTGTGATTATCTTATATCTGAGCCTCTGCACACTGCCCTCTTATTTCAGTTCTTTTCACAGACTTGCATTTTAGCCAATCAGTACTGACTAATAAATAACTTCACGGGAGTGAGCACAATGTTTTCTATATGGCACATATGAACTAGCGCTGTTTAGCTGTAAAAAACTGTCAAAATGCATTGAGGTAAGAGGCAGCCTTCAAGGGCTTAGAAATTAATATATGAGCCTACCTAGGTTTAGCTTTCAACAAAGACTACCAAGAGAACAAAAGAAATTTGATGATAAAAGTAAATTGGAAGTTGTTTAAAATTGCCTGCCCTATCTAAATCATGAAAGGAAAGCTTAATTTTGAGCAGACTGTCCCTTTAAAGGGATAAAGAGACATTTTAGTGTAAAATGCTGAGGTTTAAAGGGACATGGAAGTGAAAATCTTTCATAATTCAAAGAGTGTACAATTTAAAAAATCCTTAAAGGGACACTAAACACCTGATGCAGATTCTGCAAACTAACTTCTGCTGTCAGTCCATAAATCTACTACAAATCTAGTAATAAAGGAATTCCCCCCGGAACTTGCGTAATCTAGGGGAGGGGACTTTTGACCTGGGGAGGAAGAGGCCCAGGATTGGTTGTTAGGTCTAGTGGAGGGGGGAGGAGTTTTTAGAAGGCAGGCTTAAGGGGCCGAGCGGGAAAGAAGCGGGAAATTACTTGACAGAATTTTTCTCTGGTGATTACAGCCCTTTCCCGCTCAGCTGGAGGATGGCATCACTAGAAGATATGATGGCTCAACCTAAAGAGACAGCTGAATCCCGAGGTCTGGCTTGGCTTGAAATCAGGCTCCGGTTGTTGCTGGATGGGGGTGAAGAGGATGTGAGAGAACAGGTGGAGTCAGGTTCACATCCATTTCGCAATTGCAGGTCAAGGCCTCCTGTCAGATTGAGTCCGGATGAAGCCGGGAGTGCTGGGGGAAGAAGGCGCCGCAGTGTGAGTCCCTCCTGGCAACGGAATTCAAAGAAGCCGACTTCTGCTCTGAAGGAGATTGCGGAGGTCCCTGTCTTGTCCCAACGGCAGAGCAGCATAGCGCAGGAGCAGAGACCCTTACTGAAGTCAGTTGGTAAGAGTTTGACGACAGGTAAGAGGCTAGAACATGGTCTGTTGGGGCCTGAAAGTGCTGAACTTCAATACAGTGTTCAACTGAGGCAGGACTTAGGTGACGGCCCGGTTGGGCCTGAGACAGTGTGTGAGGCCCCTACTTTGCCGTATACACAGCCGGTTTCTTCATCAGGGGTCAGGGTCCCCAGGGAGCAGTTAGGCCCTCAGGTTAGGGTGGTCTCGAGTGGGGAACTGCAGTTAAGGGGTTTTGTGGGCATGGAGGATGGAATGGTTTTCTCAGGTTCCCCCCTATTTAGGTGAAGAAGGGGAAGGTTGTCACCCATGGTCACGGGTAATGGGGATGATGATTGGGAGGAATTAGGCGATTTGTCCTTGGGGTTAGAATCCTCTGAGGAGGAGATGCACCCCCCTTCTCCCATTCAAATTAGGCCCCAGGGTCAGCTGGGAAGTATATTAGAAGGGTCAGTCCCATATATCCAAGGCCACGATTTTTGGGAATTCTAGGGTGGTTGGGTAATTGCGGTCCCAGGGTGATAAGGGTGTTTCAGTTAATCCTTCACTTTTGGGACACTGTATTGCAGATGACAGAAGAGTGGGGACACAGTCCCTTATTTCAAGTGGCCTGAGTAATTGGAGAACGGACGGCCAAGTGGGTGAATCCTCTGGCCTGCAGGAGTCATGGACAGAAACCATAAGGTTGGACATGGAGGACGGAGTTCAGCAGGATGAATGTACAGAAGGGGCGGCCTTGAGGGCGGTGAGTATGGCCAGATACTTTGGTCTAGGCCAGCAATTTAGGGGTGAGGGGAGCCATTTGCATTGTCAGAAGGAAGATTTCAGTAATAAGGGATGGCCAGTGAGGCCAAGTAGAGGTGGGCAGGCTGCAAGGGGCAGGCAACGTAGAAAGTATGCATCAGAGGATGTAGGGATGCTGGGTGTGGGTGGGTCAGCACCTAAGAAGGGACGGGGAAGGGTTACGGCCGTCTGTTGCAAATAAAAATGTTGTTGGGTCTGCAGGGGTAGGGGTTTTGTCTCAATTTTCTTTATTACAGGATCACACACTCAAAAGACAACAAGGGATACATACGGAACCCAGTAGTGGGGGGTTTCTGAGTATGCCGAGCACAACGGCTGAGGCCTGATTGGTTCAGCCCAGGCAGGATGGAGAAGCATGGACAGGTGAGAGTGGGTGTGCAGGGGTTGCTGCAGGTTCTAGTAGTCAAAGGAGTGTGTCTGAATGTGTGGGGGATTCTGTGTCAAGAAAAATAGTAGCTGGGTTACGGGAAATGTTGGCTAAGATTGAAGGGGCCAAAAAAAGGGGGCCTCCTTTAATTGCTAGTGCTTGGGTTCTCCCTGCCGCTTCTTTGAAGGGGGCAGGGTCTGGGGAATTGCCTTTGACTCAAAGTCCAAAGGAGGTTATTGTGATGGGGGATAAGACCCCTGGGGTACCATCAGTTGCCACAGGGTGTCCCACTGTTAAAGTACTCTGGGATTCGGAAATTAAAATAGCGGATACCACGTTGGTGCGATCCTGCCTTTGCTCCATTGGCCCTTTGGGCATGCACTTGATGGCAGAGATTAGCGGAAAGATATACAAAAAAGAGTTCATCGAGTTGGTTTCCCTGTTACCCTTAGATCAATCCTTTGAAATCTCTGAGGATTCTAAGAAGGATTTGGCTATAAAAGAGGAGGAGCGGAGAAACGTTACACAAAGTTACCAAAAACCTTCAGTAATTGGTTTCAGGCGTTCGTCATCTATGCGAGTGTGTTGGCGGGCAAGTTCCCTGACCAGGGTGCAGCGCTCTTTTGCTATTTAGATGAGATTGCTGCTGCGCAACGGACATACGGAGGGATAGCCTGGTGGGCCTATGATGAACAATTCCGGCAGCGACTATCGGTAAAACCGGACATGCGCTGGGATGATAGGGACATGGGGTTGTGGCTCAAAATCATGACCCCCCTCCAGAATGCACAGCCCTTTCCAGCTGGAGCCGGCAGTCAACTTCAAGGGGGATTGTCGGCAAGCATTAAAAAAGGAATTTGTTTTGCCTACAATGAAAAAGTGTGCAAATGGGGAGCCTCGTACAAATTCCGGCATGAGTGCTCGGGGTGCGGGGGGGCCCATGCCTTCTCTAGGTGCTTCCGAAAAGGTAAGGCCGGAGGGAACTCTGAGTTGCCTGAAAAGGAGGGCAACCCCGGTGAGGGTAAGCGCGATGGAGCGGTGGCTCGCCCAATATGCTAAAAGAAAAGGGTGTAGGGAGAAAGCTTTATTATTGTGGCATGGTTTTGAGTTTGGTTTCAGGATTCCATCTAATAAAGGGGTGGCTCATTTTAAGGGTAATTTAAAATCGGCTAGGGAGTGGCCAGGGGTTGTCCAGGCAAAACTTGACAAGGAAGTGGCATTGGGTAGAATGGCGGCTCCTTTCAAGGAACCTCTTATCCCTAACTTGCATATTTCCCCCCTCGGAAATGGTCCCTAAAAAAGACCCTGGCAAGTTCCGCATGATCCACCATCTGTCGTTTCCAATAGGGGTTTCGGTGAATGATGGCATTCCGGAGGAACTTGCATCGGTGTCTTACTCTTCGTTTGATTTGGCCACCAAACTCATAAAAGATGCGGGGCACAAGACATGCCTAGCTAAAATTGATATTGAGGCTGCTTTCCGGTTGTTGCCTGTTCAACCTACATCTCACTATTTATTGGGATGTCGATTCAGTGATTCTTTTTATGTGGACCTCTGCCTCCCGATGGGGTGTTCCATCTCGTGTTCACTCTTTGAGGTTTTTAGCACCTTTTTGGAATGGGTGATCAGGGCCCAGTCGGGGTACACATCAGTAGTTCACTACCTTGACGATTTCTTGTTCATGGGCCTGGCAGGAACGGATGTGTGTGTCCAATTGACGGATACTTGTTACCGAGTGGCCAATGATTTTAGAGCTCCGATTGCCAAAGAAAAATCTGAAGGACCTGTTACGGCCCTCAATTTCCTTGGAATTACCATTAATTCTGAGAGAATGGAGTGTCGGCTTCTGCTGGACAAGATTTGTGACATGGTGGGCATCATTCACCGTTTTTTGGGGATGTTGCCGATGTTTGCAACAATTCCTAAGTATACGGCCTCGGCTTGGTGGCCCGTTGTTGATGCATGGGGATGGATCCTTTTTGTCTCAATTCCAGTTCAGGGCGATTTTACATAAAGTTTTAATACGTTTGGGTTTGAATCCCGCTGAATTTGGTTCTCATTCATTTCGCATTGGGGCAGCTACTGAAGCTTCAGGGTTAGGGCTGGATGAGAAATTGGTTAAAAACATTGGGAGGTGGGGTTCTAAAAGATTTCATGTTTACATTCGCCCGGAATTAAGGTTGTGAGTGAATGATGCTTTGTTGTCTGTCTTGTTTCTTTTAGGAAGGAAGACCATTTGGGTGATAGGGCATTCCTACGTCTATTGGGCCAGGAATGAGGCAAGGAAGAGAGTAGACGGCCTTCAGTTGGGATGCCCCCCAGATCTCTGGGTGGTAAAATGGTTTGGAGTGTGGGGACATCAATGGGGTGGAGTGTTACCAATGTTTGTTGACTATTGTAAACAATTTCCCCCTCCGGACATATTGATTGTACATGCGGGTGGGAACGATTTAGGCTTTATGTCACAGAGGGTGTTGATGAGTAGAATCAAGAGAGATCTGGGAAGGATAAAGGACCTGTATCCGACAATTAGGATTGTTTGGTCTAATATTCTGCCGAGAATGGTTTGAAGAGCGGCATGGACTTTTATGTTGGAATGGAGCAGGAGGAAAGTTAATAAGTTGATTGGTTCATTTATCAGGCGGGTTGGGGGTACTGTAACACGTCACCCAGATTTGGATGAAGTCGGTCAAGGGGTGTTTTATCTGAAGGATGGAGTTTACCTTAATGAGTTTGGCTTGCAGCTGTTTCTGTTAGATTTGAAGGAAGTTCTAAAAGAACTGGTGGGTGTGGTGGGACTGGGCTGATGAATCAGGCCAGTTATTGGCGGGGGTGCTAGTTCCTTCACAGTAGAAAAAGGAATATGGACAAGTGAGTGGTGTGTTTACCAATTGCCTCTCAATGGGGTGGGAGTGCACGTGGTATATATTTATAGGGGCATGGGGTCCCCTAGGGAAAAATGGAAATACGATTTTGACGGGCTCAGCAATGAATTAGTTGGGTCCAGTGGAATGACGGCCATGTTACCAGTAAGGGAACTAGCACCACTTGATGGTACAGTTATGATATAATGAAATTTGATGACAAAGTTATTAATCACAATGTAGTGATGATTATTTATATAAGTGTTATTTATAAGTTATTTAAAGATTTATATTTAATAAAGGGGCTGCGGCCAATTTTATACCAAAGTTATGTCTCGGCTTATTTATTATTTGTGTGTTTGTAAAATAAGATAAGTAACGTGGGAGGGCCGGTGCTTGACGACTTAGAAGGTCAGGGATTTTTTGGCAGTCTGTGCAGCTTACCCCCATTGTATTTAACAAGAGTGTTGTTAAACAGAATGGTGATACTGAGCTTAATGCTGCTATGTATGCTGCCATGTTGTAATGCACGTTGCTCACAGGCACAGCAATCACGTGATGCACATGGCAGATAATCGTATTAATTAGTTTAGAATGCTCTATCACAGTGGTGCTAAGTGAGTGCTGTATTAGCTGTATAAACATTTTTCATATGTGCCTCATATTTATATAAATAAATATTCCGTTTGTGCATGCATTGTATTAATATCAATGAACTCAAAACTTTTTCTAAATTAGAAGAAATACATCTGCACTTTTGAGTGCACGGCTAGAGGAACTAGTGTTGTTTTAGCCACCAATCAGCAAGCGTTACCCAGGTGCTGAACCAAAATAGGCTTGCACCTAAGCTTACATTCATGCTTTTCAAATAAAGATACCAAGAGAATGAAGAAAATGGATAAATAGGAGTAAATTAGAAAGTTGCTTAAAATTGCATGCTCTATCTGAATAATGAAAGAAAAAAAATTGTGTTTCACGTCCCTTTTATGATTAACAAATGTTAGCAATTTTCCATTGCACGTCAGAGAGACTGGAGTTCCTTTGCAGGATTTAGTACCCGAACCTTTCAACATTCTACAAGATGGTTGGTTGATGAGTGTAGGGTCTTAAAGGGCCACTAAAGCCAAAATGACAGTTTCATGATTTAGATAAAGCATGCAAATTACAAACAACTTTCCAACATACTTCCATAATCAAAATCAGTACATGGGGGTCGATCCGATAAAAATCGTCGCCCGCAAAAGCCGGCGACGCCAATATTTGCGCTGGTTTGGTATCCTATATACAGCGTAACTTAGAAGTTACGCACGTATATTTCTGCCGTCGCCCGTAGTTTTTTGGGCCATAGGCAGGTATACCAAACCAGCGCAGTTTGGTATCCAATATACAGCGTAAGGACTTACGTGGCGAAAATGGAGAAATCTTACTCCATTTTTACCTCGCCACAAAAAGCAGCCGTAAGAAGCCTTACGCTGACTATTTGAGCCCCGTAACTCCCTAAACTAGCTAGAAAATAAACCTAAGACCTAACGCATGCGCAATGTCTATCTAGCTGTCACCCGCGATCTGCTAAATAAAACCTAACACCTAACGCATGCGCAATGTCTATCTACCTGTCAACCGCGATCCCCCGCCGCAATCCCTAATAAAGTTATTAACCTCTAAACCGCCGCTCCCGTACCCCGCCGCCATCTACATAAACTAACCCCCTACTGTGAACCCCTAAAACCGCCGCCATCTACCTTATCTATCCCCTAATGTGAACCCCTTACACCGCCGCCACCTATATAAAAATTATTAACCCCTAATCTAATCCCCCTATACCGCCGCCAGCTATATTAATATTATTAACCCCTAATCTAATCCCCCTAAAGTAATAAACTCTATTACCAGCCCTTAAAAGGGCCTTTTGCGGGGCTTCGCCCCAAAGTAAACAGCTCTTTTGCCCTATAACCTGCCCTCCCTACACCGCCGCCACCTATATTAATAGTATTAACCCCTAATGTAAGCCCCTTACACCACCGCCATCTCTATTAAAATTATCAACCCCTAATTTAATCTACCTACCCCGCCGCCAGCTATATTATCTATATTAACCCTAAGTATATTATAGTTAATATAGTTATTACATTATATATATTAACTATATTAACCCTAATTATATTAGGGTTAATATAGTTAATATAGTAACTATAGTATTTATATTAACTATATTAACTCAATCTAACCCTAACTAAATTCTTATTAAATAAATCTAATTCATATTATAAACTAAAATATTCCTATTTAAATCTAAATACTTACCTATAAAATAAACCCTAAGATAGCTACAATATAATTAATAATTACATTGTAGCTATGTTAGGGTTTATATTTATTTTACAGGTAAATTGTTAATTATTTTAACTAGGTATAATAGCTATTAAATAGTTATTAACTATTTAATAGCTACCTAGTTAAAATAATTACCCAATTACCTGTAAAATAAATCCTAACCTAAGTTACAAATACACCTACACGATCAATAAATTAAATAAACTACAAATATCTATCTAAAAATACAATTAAATAAACTAAACTAAATTACAAAAAAAAAACAAACATTAAATTACAAAAAATAAAAAAGATTACAGCAATTTTAAGCTAATTACACCTATTCTAAGCCCCCTAATAAAATAATAAAGCCCCCCAAAATAAAAAAAATTCCCTGCCCTATTCTAAATTAAAAAAAGTTCAAAGCTCTTTACCTTACCAGACCTTAAAAGGGCCTTTTGCGGGGCATGCCCCAAAGAATTCAGCTCTTTTGCATTTCAATAAATATACAATACCCCCCCAACATTACAACCCACCACCCACATACCCCTATTCTAAACCCACCCAAACCCCCCTTAAAAAAACCTAACACTACCCCCCTGAAGATCTCCCTACCTTGTCTTCACCCAACCGGGCCGAACTCCTCATCCGATCCGGGCGATGTCTATCCAAGCAGCAAAGAAGAATTCTTCATCCCGGCCATGTCTTTCTCCAAGCGGCAAAGAAGAATTCTTCATCCCGGCGATGTCTTTCTCCAAGCGGCAGCAAAGTCTTCTTCCATCCGGCAGCATCTTCCATCAAGCGGCATCTTCAATCTTCTTTCTTCGCTCCGCCGACGCGGAGCATCCATCCCGGCCGACGACTGAACGACGAATGAGGTACCTTTAAATTACGTCATTCAAGATGGCGTCCGTCGAATTCCGATTGGCTGATAGGATTCTATCAGCCAATCGGAATTAAGGTAGAAAAATTTGATCGGCTGATTGAATCAGCCAATCAGATTCAAGTTCAATCCGATTGGCTGTACCTCATTCGTTGTTCAGTCGTCGGCCGGGATGGATACTCCGCGTCGGCGGAGCGAAGAAAGAAGATTGAAGATGCCGCTTGATGGAAGATGCTGCCGGATGGAAGAAGACTTTGCTGCCGCTTGGAGAAAGACATCGCCGGGATGAAGACTTCTTCTTTGCCGCTTGGAGAAAGACATCGCCGGGATGAAGAATTCTTCTTTGCCGCTTGGATAGACATCGCCCGGATCGGATGAGGAGTTCGGCCCGGTTGGGTGAAGACAAGGTAGGGAGATCTTCAGGGGGGTAGTGTTAGGATTTTTTAAGGGGGGTTTGGGTGGGTTTAGAATAGGGGTATGTGGGTGGTGGGTTGTAATGTTGGGGGGGGTGTTGTGGTTTTTTTTCAGGCAAAAGAGCAGTTTTCTTTGGGGCATGCCCCGCAAAGGACCCTTTTAAGGGCTGGTAAGGTAAAAGAGCTTTGAACTTGTTTAATTTAGAATAGGGTAGGGCATTTTTTTATTTTGGGGGTTTATTATTTTATTAGGGGGCTTAGAATAGGTGTAATTAGCTTAAAAATCTTGTAATCTTTTTTTTTTTTTTTTTGTAATTTAGTGTTTGTTTGTTTTTGTAATTTAGTTTAGTTTATTTAATTGTATTTTTAGATAGATATTTGTAGTTTATTTAATTTATTGATAGTGTAGGTGTATTTGTAACTTAGGTTAGGATTTATTTTACAGGTAATTGGGTAATTATTTTAACTAGGTAGATATTAAATAGTTAATAACTATTTAATAGCTATTATACCTAGTTAAAATAATTAACAATTTACCTGTAAAATAAATATAAACCCTAACATAGCTACAATGTAATTATTAATTATATTGTAGCTATCTTAGGGTTTATTTATAGGTAAGTATTTAGATTTAAATAGGAATATTTTAGTTTATAATATGAATTAGATTAATTTAATAAGAATTTAGTTAGGGGTGTTAGGGTTAGATAGAGTTAATATAGTTAATATAAATACTATAGTAACTATATTAACTATATTAACCCTAATATAATTAGGGTTAATATAGTTAATATATATAATGTAATAACTATATTAACTATAATATACTTAGGGTTAATATAGTTAATATATATAATGTAATAACTATATTAACTATAATATACTTAGGGTTAATATA
This sequence comes from Bombina bombina, assembly GCF_027579735.1. Classification (NCBI taxonomy): domain Eukaryota; kingdom Metazoa; phylum Chordata; class Amphibia; order Anura; family Bombinatoridae; genus Bombina; species Bombina bombina. The sequence continues at coordinate 1,150,902,759 of NC_069502.1, read as the reverse complement.
GTGGCGCAAGTCACTGGCGACTCCAAAAATCTGTACTTACGCAGATTTCTGGACATTGCTACTTTGTCAGACTTACGCCACTTTAGCAACTGACGGCGCAAAATATTGGATAGCTCGAGTTGCGAGCTGAAACTGCGGGCGACGCGGGTTCCCTCGCTTGCGTCGCAAACTATGCCGTTTATCGGATCGCGCCCATTCTTTTTATATGCACGCTTTGAGGCTCCAGCTACTACTTAGCATGTGTTAATGTGCACAGTATATAATATGCATTTTGTGATTGGCTGATAGCACATAGCTTTAACTGATAATAACTGCCAAATACACTTTATACTAACTTTATTACCATGGCAAGCTTTGTTGTCTGCAGACTAAAGCCCAGATTGGCTCATTCATATAAGGTAAATCATGGATGGAATTTGACTATTGAAAATGAATTGCAGTAAAAAGGACTAGAATTTGTTTAAAAAAACATTGGCCGATATGTTATTCTATAGCAGCACAACAATTACAAGGTGTTTACTGTCCCTTAAAGGTTCTTATTTATATCTGTCACTATTAGCCACAGCACATTAAATGGGATATACTTCTCATACAAAATAACAAGGTGGTTCTTCTGCAGTCAGTCAGAAAACTATATATAAATAGTAATATTTCATCATACTAACTCGATAAATATAGAAGCCAATTATCAGTAGTTTTTCTCCTGTAGGTTTGTTCTTTCTGCGGTTCTTTTGCATTATGCCAACAATCACAGTACAACATGGCTGCTCTGTAGAACCTTCATGATCATCATCTGGCTCTTCCAACCTTATCCTGAACTGGGGGTTGGTGCAGTACGTATCTTCATGTAAAAACAAAAGAAAAAAAGTTTATGTTTATTTTTAGCATATACAATTGACGGTCAGTATTAAACAGATGGCTTCGGACATTTAAAGGGAGAGTTTACTATAAAATCGGTTTTACAAGGACCAGATTACAAGTGAAGTGCAAATTAACTCTCCCGCTTGAGCATTAATTGCGCTAGAAGTAAGATTTTTGCGCTCCTCGGGTTGTGTTCGTGTTATTTGGTGAAAGTAAACTGTTGTCGCTCTAGCAGTAACCCGACGAGCACAAAAATCAGATTGCGTGTGCATTCACGTATTTCCCCATAGAAGTTAATGGATAAAAAAAAGTTGAAAAAACAAACACCCCACTCTCACACAAACCCAATTGCATATTCTCATTTGCGCTAACCCGACATGAAAATATGAATATTTCAAGTTCCAATGTTCTTCACATAACTGAATATGTTCTATTTATTCTTAAATAAATATTTTTACATATAGCTGATGATTTTTTGGTGCAATATATATCTATACCTCTCTCTCTCTCTCTCTCTCTCTCTCTCTCTCTCTCTCTCTCTCTCTCTCTATATATATATATATATATATATATATATATATAAATAAAAACATGGAAGGGGACTGCACTCTCAGACTGGACTGTTTACACATCCTATTACCCTGCAACATGCACAGCCCTGGGAGCTCAATAGCACTCACAGGTAGATGCACCGTCCCCAGAGTCCCAGGCAGTTAAAGGAACAGTCTAGCCAAAATTAAACTTTAATGATTCAGATAGGGCATGCAATTTTAAACAACTTTCCAATTGACTTTTATCATTAAATTTGCTTTGTTTCCTTGGTGGTATTTTTGAAAAGCTAAGCCTAGCTAGGCTCAAACTGATTTCTAAACTGTTGAAAACAGCCTCTTAGCTCAGAGCATTTTTGAAAGTTTTCACAGTTAGACAGTACTAGTTCATGTGTGTCATATAGATAACATTGTGCTCACTCCCGTGAAGTTATTTAGGAGTCTGCACTGATTGACTAAACTGCATGTCTGTCAAAAGCACTGAGATAAGGGGGCAGTCTACAGAGGCTTAGATACAAGGTAATCACAGAGGTTAAAAGTGTATTAATATAACAGTGTTGGTTATGCAAAACTGGGGTATGGGTAATAAAGGGATTATCTATCTTTTTAAACAATAACAATTCTGGTGTAGACTGTCGTTTTAACCCCAGACAGGTCTGGATGCAAGGCTTGCATTATTTGGCTGTATTAGGGATCCAGGGTTGTGGCAGACACTGCACCCATTGGAATTTGATGAAATGCAAGTCAATAGATAATAAATAAAAAGTCATGTGATCAGGTCTTTCAGAAGTGGCTTAAATGCAAGGTAACCACAGAGGTAAAAAGTGTATTAATATAACTGTGTTGGTTATGCAAAACTGAGGAATGGGTACTAAAGGGATTATCTATCTTTTTAAACAATAAAGATATTTGAGTTGACTGTCCCTTTAACTGTATTTGTTTTATATCCTGTGAATGAGCCATAATCTTTGAGAATTTGCATTAGGCATGGAATATTCTTATTTGTATTGCTCATCAAATCAGATCACCTGCATGTAGTGATAAGACCAGATGCTTATTACCAATAGATATTCCATCTAATTCTTTTCTAAGGAGGATGGCTAATTAAAAAGATAAGGTGAAATGGGACAACCCTGTCTGGTTCCTTTTTGTAAGATTATATATTCAGTAAGTCTGCCATTAAACTAAATCGAAATAAAATTATTCTTATATATTAACTTGATGACTTCTAAAAAGGAGCCCATGAAGCTGAACTTTTCCAAAGATTCCAGGATATAGAATTGAAAGCTTTCTCAGCATCTACTGAAATTATCGGCAAATCTATTTTAATTTTGTGGTTATACCACTAATAGTGATGTCGCGAACATAAACATTTGGGTTCGCGAATGGCGAACTTCCACAACTGTTCACGAACCGGCGAACCGGGCGAACCGCCATAGACTTTAATAGGCAGGCAAATTTTAAAACCCACAGGGACTCTTTCTGGCCACAATAGTGATGGAAAAGTTGTTTCAAGGGGACTAACACCTGGACTGTGACATGCCGGAGGGGGATCCATGGCAAAACTCCCATGGAAAATTACATAGTTGATGCAGAGTCTGGTTTTAATCCATAAAGGGCATAAATCACCTAACATTCCTAAATTGTTTGGAATAACGTGCTTTAAAACATCAGGTATGATGTTGTATCGATCAGGTAGTGTAAGGGTTACGCCCGCTTCACAGTGCGCAGTGTAGGTGATATACCTGCCCTGACCATGCTTTGCAGACCAGGTATCAGTGGTCAGATGGACCCTTGCCCCAACACTGTGTGCCAGACATGCCATTATAGCAGACATATGGCTTTGGCGTTGCTTTTTGGTAATTAGAAGGCTGCTAAATGCCACTGCGCACCACACGTATTTTATGCCCAGCAGTGAAGGGGTTAATTAGGGAGCATGTAGGGAGCTTGTAGAGTTAATTTTAGCTTACGTGTAGTGTAGTAGACAACCCAAAGTATTGAGCTAGGCCCATTTTGGTATATTTCATGCCACCATTTCACCGCCAAATGCGATCAAATTTAAAAAAAAACTAATTTTTCACAATTTTAGGTTTGTGCAATTATGGCACAAATGGTTGTAAATGCTTCTCTGGGATCCCCTTTGTTCAGAAATAGCAGACATATATTGCTTTCTGGTAATTAGAAGGCCGCTAAATGCTGCTGCGCATCACACGTGTATTATGGCTAGCAGTGAATGGGTTAATTAGGTAGTTTGTAGGGAGCTTGCAGGCTTAATTTTAGCTTTAGTATAGAGCTCAGCCTCCCACCTGACACATCAGACCCCCTGATCCCTCCCAAACAGATCCCTTCCCTCCCCCACCCCACAATTGTCCCCGCCATCTTAAGTACTGGCAGAAAGTCTGCCAGTACTAAAATAAAAGGTTTTTAAAAAAATGTAATTTTTTTTAGCATATTTACATATGCTGTGGTGTAGCATCCCCCCTTAGCCCCCAACCTCCCTGATCCCCCCCAAAACAGCTCTCTAACCCTTCCCATCTGCCTTTTTGGTGGCCATCTTGGGTACTGGCAGCTGTCTGCTATTATTTCACAGTCAAAAAAGTGTTTTTTTTTTTAAATGTACACTACTGTTACACCAGATATGAGTGGTGGCACTGGGCAAGTGGGCACAGTATACGCTGTGAGCCTGACACACACGCTGGCAGGCAGGCAACTACAATTAGATTACACAGGAAAAAAAAAAAAAAAAGCAGACTGATGTTCTAGCCCTAAAAGGGCTTTTTGGGGTGCTGTCCTTACAGCAGAGATCAGATGAGTCCTTCAGGACTGTAGTGGACACTGAATACACTAGCCTAGCTATCGATTTCCCTATTAAATCAGCAGCAGCTACACTGTCCCTCCTCTCACTAAGAATGCAGCTTCCAAATGAATCTAAAATGGATGCTGTCCAGGAGGTTGGAGGGTCTGGGTGGGAGGGTCTGCTGCTGATTGGCAGTAATGTGTCTTCTGACTGTGAGGTACAGGGTAAAAATGTACTCAATGATAAAGAATAGGGGGCGGACCGAACATCGCATATGTTCGCCGTACGCGGCGGACGCGAACATGCTATGTTCGCCGGGAACTATTCGCCCGGGAACTATTAGCGACATCACTAACCACTAATAGTCTAAGATCAATTACATTTTTCTCAAATTTGCCATAGAGTTTGTATTGGGCATTAAACCTGTTTGATCATTTTGTATCAGGACACCTATTACTAATTTTACTCTCTTAGCAAGAATACTAGCTAAAATTTTATAATCGCTATTGAGAAGGGATATTGGTCAAAACGTTCAAGTTTTCTGGATCTTTTTTCAAACATAAAAAAAAATATATGGTTATTATAGAGGAAGTAAAGTAATAAGATTTAATTCTTGATTGTATATAATATTCATCAAATAGCTGTTTTAAAGTTGGGGAGATATTATCTAGGTATCAGATCTATGCCTGTTCTGAAATAGGGTTATTGATCACATCTAAATCTTCTAAAACTTACTTCTAGCGCACTGGAGAGCCACACTAATCCTGACACTTCTTCCCAGAGCGGAAGTGCGCAAATACTATTTGCAAGTGGATGTGCGCCAATACCCCCTGTTTTGTGTAACTATTTGGTCTCATTGGCTGCACTCCCAAAGATTTATATAACCCCTTCACCCAAATGGACTTATATATATGTTGTGTGGTACTTTGGCTATCATAAGATTGCGGTCAATAGTTAGAGGGGGAGGGTTAGAAAGCTGTTTGGGAGGGATCAGGGAGGTTGGAGAGTAAGGGGGGATCCCACACTGCAACAAATATAAAAATATTTAAAAATATATAAATTTTAAAAAATGCCTTAAATCTTCATACTGGCAGACTGTCTGCCAGCATGGGGGTGACCAATGAGGGAGGGAATCAGGTAGGGATCAGGGGGTCGGAAGTGTCAGGTGGGAGGGTAATCTCTACGCTAAAGCTAAAATTAACCTTACAAGCTACCTGATTAACCCATTCGCTGCCAGGAATAATAGAAGTGTGGTGCGCAGCTGCAATTAGCGGCATTCTAATTACCAAAGAGCAATGGTAAAGCCATATAAATGTCTGCTATTTCTGAACAAAGGGGATCCCAGAGAAGCTTTTACAACCATTTGTGAAATGATTGCACAAGCGGTATGTAACATTTTTCACTGAGAAACCTAAAGCTTGTGAAAAAGTTAACTTTTTTTTTATTTGATCACATTTGGTGGTGAAATGGTGTTATGAAATGTAACAAAATGGGCCTAGAACAATACATTGGGTTCTCTACTTAAAACATACTGTATATATAGTTTTGACAGGTAAATAAAAAAAACAAAGCTCTATTTCTGTTTGAATGGAGTGATAGCAAAAATGCTAAAAATTCTCTGGTATTTTGGACAGGTTTTTCTCTGAAAGTCTCGGTAGTAAAGGGGTTAAACTCTTTTTTTGTACGTTGTATTTAACCAGGCTTTGTGGTTTTGTATTTAACAATTTAATATACTTCAAAAGTTAAAATTAATCGTTGGGCACACAATAGAGGTACAAACAATTTATAGTACAATGTCCCTTTAAATGGTAATATGTGGTGGATTACACACATCTGACAGAGAGAATTCAGTTAAAAAAACCTGACAAATAATGTCTTTACCTGAGAAGTTAGGACGCCCACCGGCACTAAACCCACTCTTCCAGCTCCCATTAAATTGTGTTAAACACCACGTGTGCTGGTGATCGCTACATGCAAATTCCAGGCTAACATGACAGATTTCCACATCATAGAACTCATTAGTAAATGATGAATATGGCATCCTATAAACATCAAACAAAGCATGACATTAATTAACACAAAATATAAGATCAATAAAGAGACATGGAATTATAAAGTGAGTGAGCCAGTGTGTACTACATATATTTGTATCTTAGCTATAACCAACGTGTAAAGGCTCACAGGCTAATTCCCATTATAAATATACACTTAGATTACTATTAATACTAGTTAGAAAATAAAGCACCCTATCCTATCTATAGGCAATCATATGTACTGATCAGGTTTTATAGATATAACATCAGATTGTAACTATTATTGTACTATATCGCACTATAGTTATCAGATGGGTTAATTCATAGATATCACTAACAAAATTAATTAATATTAATTTGTGAAAGGCTTAAGGGAAATGGTAATGCAAAACAATGCTTGCTCATGTTAACTATACTTACTGCTTTACCCACCCCCACAAATAGGTTAAACACATATCTAAACTCCCGCTACAGAGTCACAGCACATTGCTGCTCAAGAGCAAAATGCCCCAGTAAGAAAAATCAGGCGAGACATTAGGCCTCCAGATATTGGCTATATCCCACTAAGGGCCTCAAATGTAAAGCTGCTAGCAAGCATGTGTTTACCTACTCTGCAAATGTTAAACACAAAATACAGTCTTATAATTAAAAAAAAGTTATCAAATTATTATTCTACATAATTCACAAAAAAGGTGTATGGTTATTTTTGCAGCTAAGCAGGGGCGTAACTTGACATCACTGAGCCGCAGGGCAAAGGCTGCAATAGGGCACCCTATTTCAAGAGTACCATTTCTGGCTGATTGCAATAAACAGAAGCTGAGCTAACAGCCACATAGTAACAAAAGAAACTCTCTATTCATACCTTTTGCAGGATGTGTGTTGTCTGATTATCTCTTTGATTTTCTGTGTTGTTTCTCCAATATAGCTTTTACCACATGCACACTTATTTAGATAAACTGCAAATATGGTATTAAATGAGTAATAACCATCTATAGAAAATCTTTCACCTGTTCCAATGTGTAAAAAAATTACCTTTTATCATACTATTGCAGTTTGAACAACCAAGACAAGGGAAGCAACCCTTATTCTTAGTTGTTAAATATCTTATTCTGAAGTTAGAAGAGAGGGTGGATGGGTGGATGGGCACTTGTGAAATAAGGTATACTATTGCGGTCAGTTGTCTTTTTATATTAATCTGTCTCAAGCCCATGAATACCTTTGTTTAATAATACATCTAGAAAATCTACTGAGGTTTCACTCCAAGAGAGGGAAAACTTAATATGTTCAGGTTCAGAAATTTAATTTAACTGCTTGACAAATTCTTCAAGGGATCCAATGTTGCCCCACCATATTTCACAAATATTGTCTATATAGCGTATCCTGACAGGGCATTGAGAAGGCAGTTATCAAGGTATTTATCAAGTATGCTTTTTTTTATTTGCCGACTAAAACCATAAGCAAATTCAAAGGACATACTAATGGCACCTGTTGTAAGCTCACCTGTTGTAAGCCCCCTCTGCAACCCATTTATGCTAATTGTGTATGACCACATCAGACCACATGCATGACTATTGGCAATCTATATTAATGCATTTTTCCCAAGTCTAGATGAATTGCCTTCTGCATGTGCTTTACACCAGTTATATGCCCATGTCAGACCACAGACAATATGATGCCTCTTGCAGTCCAGTTGTGCCAGTTGTATATTCATATTTGACCTTAGAACAGGTATCTGCCTCCTGCCCATGTTGTTCTATCTCAGTAGCCCATATCATTCAGAGGCAAGCTGCTTGCTTCCTAGGTACCATACCATACCAAACCTCCCAACTGCTCAAGAAGGTTCATGCTTATTCCCATTCTATATTTCTATAAAATGATATCATTGTCATTTTGCTATAATATTATTAGATTAATAATTGTCTTTATCTTAGCATAACTTCAAATAATTGCTTATCAAAGCATGATGCTATTTGAAAAAATAGAACTGACGGGTCAGGAAGTAATATGACATAATTTTCTAAAATATCTGGTCAAATATAATTGGTTCCCTTTTAAAATGTTTAAATGGAAACACTGATGTAATATCATAATGCCATTTGATGACCTTTTTAATTCATTAAAGGATTTAATTAGTATGAAAAATGCCAGTTTACACACCTCAAATAGCTTCCTCCCTTCTATCCTCTCCCTCCCTCCCTCCCATCCTCTCCCTCCCTCCCATCCTCTCCCTCCCTTCTATCTTCTCCCTCCCTCCTATCCTCTCCCTCCCTCTCTTCTGTCCTCTATCCTCTCCCTCCCTCTCTTCTGTCCTCTATCCTCTCCCTACCACCTTTCTATCCTTTCCCTCCCTCCCTTCTATCCTCTATCCTCCCTCCCTCCCTTCTATCCTCTCCCTCCCTCCCTTTTATCCCCTATCCTCTCCCTCCCTTCTATCCTATCCCTCCCTTCTATCTTCTCCTCTTTCCCTTATATCCTCTCCCTCCCTCCCTCCCTCCCTCCCTTCTATCCATTCCCTCCCCCCCTTCTATCCTCTATCTTCTCCCTACCTTCTTTCTATCCTCTAACTCCCTCCCTTATTTCCTCTCCCTCCCTCCCTCCCTTCTATAATCTATCCTCACTTCCTTCTATCCTCTATCCTCTTCCTCCCTCACTTCTATCCTCTATCCTCTCCCTCCCTCCCTTCTATCCTCTATCCTCTCCCTCCCTCCCTTCTATCCTCTCACCCTCCCTACCTTCTATCTTCTCCATCCCTTCTAGCTTCTATCCTATCCCTCCATTCTATCCACTCCCTCCCCTCCCTTCTATCCTCTCCCTCCCTCCCTTCTATCCCCTCCCTCCTATCCTCTCCCTCCCTTCCTTCTATCCTCTATCCTTTCCCTCCCTCCCTTCTATCCTCTCACTCCCTCCCTTATATCCTCTCCCTCCCTCCCTTCTATCATCTATCCTCCCTCCCTTCTATCCTCTGTCCTCTTCCTCCCTCCCTTCTATCCTCTATCCTCTCCCTCCCTTCTATCCTCCCTCCCTTCTATCCTCTATCCTCTCCCTCCCTCCCTTTTATCCTCTATCCTCTCCCTCCCATCTATCCTCTCCCTCCCTTCTATCCTATCCCTCCCTCCCTTCTATCTTCTCCTCTTTCCCTAATATCCTCTCCCTCCCTCCCTTCTATCCACTCCCTCCCTCCCTTCTATCCTCTATCTTCTCCCTCCCTTCTTTCTATCCTCTCACTCCCTCCCTTATATCCTCTCCCTCCCTCCCTTCTATCATCTATCCTCACTCCCTTCTATCCTCTATCCTCTTCCTCCCTCACTTCTATCCTCTATTCTCTCCCTCCCTCCCTTCTATCCTCTATCCTCTCCCTCCCTCCCTTCTATCCTCTCACCCTCCCTAACTTCTATCTTCTCCCTCCCTTCTAGCTTCTATCCTCTCCCTCCCTTCTATCCTCTCCCTCCTCTCCCTTCTATCCTCTCCCTCCCTCCCTTCTATCCCATCCCTCCTATCCTCTCCCTCCCTTCTATCCTCTCCCTCCCTTCCTTCTATCCTCTATCCTCTCCCTCCCTCCCTTCTATCCATTCCCTCCCTTCTATCCTCTATCTTCTCCCTCCCTCCCTTCTATCCTCTCACTCCCTCCCTTCTATCCTCTTCCTCCCTTCTATCATCTATCCTCCCTCCCTTCTATCCTCTATCCTCTTCCTCCCTCCCTTCTATTCTCTATCCTCTCCCTCCCTTCTATCCTATATCGTCTCCCTCCCTTCTATCCTCTCGCCCTCCCTCCCTTCTATCTTCTCCCTCCCTTCTAGCTTCTATCCTCTCCCTCCCTCCCCTCCCTTCTATCCTCTCACTCCCTCCCTTCTATCCCCTCCCTCCTATCCTCTCCCTCCCTTCTATCCTCTCCCTCCCTCCCTTCTATTCTCTCCTTCCCTTCCTTCTATCCTCTATCCTCTCCCTCCCTCCTTTCTGTCCTCTATCCTCTCCCTCCCTCCCTCCCTCCCTCCCTTCTATATTTTCCCTCCCTCCCTTCTATCTTCTATCCTCTCCCTCCCTCCCTTCTATCCTCTCCCTCCCTCCCTTCTATCCTCTCCCTCCCTTCTATCCTCTCCCTCCCTTCTATCCTTTCCCTCCCTTCTATACTCTCCCTCCCTTCTATCCTCTCCCTCCCTTCCTTCTATCCTCTATCCTCTCCCTCCTTTCTGTCCTCTATCCTCTCTCTCCCCACTTTCTATCCTCTATCCTCCCTCCCTTCTATCCTCTCCCTCCCTTCTATCGTCTATCCCCTCCCCCTTCTATCCTCTATACTCTCCCTTCTATCCTCTCCCTCCCACCCTTCTATCCTCTCCCCCTTCTATCCTATCCCTCCCTCCCTCCCTTCTATCTTCTCCTCCCTCCCTTATATCCTCTCCCTCCCTTATATCATCTCCCTCCCTTCTATCCTCTATATTCTCTCTCCCTCCCTTCTATCCTCTCCCTCCCTCCCTTCTATCCTCTCCGTCCCTTCTATCCTCTATCCTCCCTTTTATCCTCTATCCTCTCCCTCCCTCCCTTCTATCCTCTCCCTCCCTTCTATCCTCTCCCTCCCTTCCTTCTATCCTCTATCCCCTCCCTCCTTTCTGTCCTCTATCCTCTCCCTCCCCACTTTCTATCCTCTATCCTCCCTCCCTTCTATCCTCTATCCTCTCCCTCCCTTCTATCCTCTATCCCCTCCCCCTTCTATCCTCTATACTCTCCCTTCTATCCTCTTCCTCCCACCCTTCTATCTTCTCCCCCTTCTATCCTATCCCTCTCTCCCTTCTATATTCTCCTCCCTCCCTTATATCCTTTCCCTCCCTTATATCATTTCCCTCCTTTATATCCTCTATATTCTCCCTCCCTCCTTTCTATCCTCTCTCTCCCTCCCTTCTATCCTCTCCTTTCCTTCTATCCTCTATCCTCCCTTTTATCCTCTATCCTCTCCCTCCCTTTTATCATCTATCCTCTCCATTCCTCCTTTCTATCCTCTATCCTTTCCCTCCCATCCTCTCCCTCCCTTGCTTCTATACTCTCTCTCCCTTATATCCTCTCCCTTCTATCCTCTATACTCTCCCTCCTTTCTATCCTCTATCCTCTCCCTCCCTTCTATCCTCTATCCTTGTAATATCTCTTTAAGTAGAACCTCCCATCAACTGCTCACCTCTATTTAAAGCTCACCTTTCCACTTACAAATTGCCTGTTATTTGAAGTGTATGTCAAGCACACTTCTCTATCCTGCTTATACTCGCAGGTTATTTTCCTTTTCAGGTCAAAGCAAGAAATTGTTATCTAAAACTTTAACTTCAAGTTCTCTTCTAACTGGACTACAATCAAGACAAGTTGTTATTCTTATTTCTACAGAAGTCTTTCTTACAAGTTATCAGCTTAATCTCTCTGTTTGTTTGTATCCTCGCTTCACCGATAACCGGAAGTAAGTCACGCTCACACGCCGCGGTCTCACTAACCGCTCGAGTCTCTTCCAGGTAAGACGCTCTCTCCTGTTTTTCCTACAGCATCGGTTTGAATCGGATTAAGGTAAATTGCACCCTGACTGTATTTTATGCATACGAACTGTGCCAACAATTTACCGCATAAAACTGCTGTCATCTTCACAGATGTTTGTTGAACTGAATCACCAATCATTTTCAAGCTGACTAAAAGTTAAGTGAAATACCGCTTAAAGGATATTGTAAATATAACTTTTATTTTGGTGTGTGAGTGTGTGAAGATGAATGGATGAACGGAGACTCAGAGGATAATATCTAAGTTACAATTTATTCTAACTGAAGTTAAACTCGCTATCTAAACTATAGCTCTATATATATATTTGGTCTCGTTACAAAAGCTCTTTAGTTCAGAAAAGGCATATTACTCAGAACATGCTATCAAGTTTCTGATAATATCAACTATTTTATGAACAATAAGCTCACCGTATTTGATCTCTTTTACACAGAAATAGTATCAGAGACAATATACAAAAGAGCAACAAACACAACTCTTTACAAAAGTAACAAGTGTGTTACAGAAATAACAGGCCTCAAACTCTGCTAAGTATACAGTTTCACCATGGATGCACAAGAGGTTCAAAATGAAATTACCAACATTAACAAAAAATTTGACTACCTCGCCCATGGTTTAACTGAAGTACAAACAGAGAACACTGCATTAAAAGCATTAATTAAAGAATGTTTAACCCCTAAAGAGCTGGAGTTACCTGAGCCTCAGATTCAGCCTCCAACTCCATTTTCTGGAAAACGTGCTACTTTCAGAGATTTTAGAAATGCTTGTAACTTACTTTACTCTCTCAAACCCAGAACCTATCATACCGAGAGAATAAAAGTCTGTACCACCATATCTTACTTAGTGGGTGAACCCAGAACCTGGGCCAACAGATTATTTGAGGCAAATGATCCTATAATGAATTCCTTACAGGAATTTTTTTCTGCCATGTCCACCTTATATGAGGACGCTGATACTCAGATTAATGCAGAATCCAAATTACGTGCCTTAAGACAAGGGAAGAGGACCGTTGAGGAATACATAACGGACTTCCAAATGTGGGCCTCAGATTCCCAGTGGAATCAGATAAGCCTCAGAAACCAATTTAGGTTAGGCTTATCTGAAGGATTAAAAGATGAATTATCACGTCTAGAAATGCCTGAGACTTTATCAGGGCTCACTAAATTATGTATTACTTTGGACAGACGTCTAAGGGAGAGAAAGGCAGAAAGAATGGTGAGTGACAGTGTTCCAAGACGATCATATCCTGCACAAACCTCACAAGAAAAATCCCTCACCAACCCTGTACCTATGGAGATTGGGACTATTAGGGGACCACTTACCCCAGAAGAAAAAATAAGGAGAAGATTATCTAACCTCTGCCTGTACTGCGCACACAAAGAACATTCCGTTAGTACTTGCCCTTTATTATCAAAACAAAAGAAGGGTAAGATACATCACATAAAACAGTTACATAAATCTATTAATACACAACAGTTAACTATACCTCTCTCCTTACAGTGGGATCAACACCATCTATGTAAATAGTCTTCCTGCGCTAAAGGCCAGATTCTGTGGACCTAAAGCTAAAACATTTGAGGTGACACTGAATAGATGGAAATGATCACTCAGGACATAAAATATGTTAGATATAAGCTAATATTTATTATTGATAAAAGAGATGATTAAAATATTTTCTTTAAAAAATTTTTAGTAAAATAATTTTTAAAAATTTATTAAAAATAGAATTTAATTGAATTTGTATTAAAAGATTGATATAATAATGTTTTTCAGCAAAAATAACAGAGGCAAAAAAGATGAAAAGAAAAGATATAGGGGAGGTGAGTGTACTGAGCAGAGGATATAGTTAGTATACACAGCACATATAGTTAGTATGTTAGTATAGTTAGTGAGGTTATTCAAACAACAGATGCGGTTAATGTACAGCAAGTGTAATGAGTGCAGTGGATTTGATTGGGGTTAAAGTGTAAACTAAAATTGGTCAGCTAAAGGTGTATAAGCTCAAAATGTATTATAAACTGAAAATATTTAAACTAAACAGCTATAAAATAAATATACCTAAATACATAAAGTGGACAGTTGTGCAAAAAAGCAATGTTAATGAAACTTAGCTAAAAAATAATAAATAAAGTTAAATATTACAGTTAATTAGAGCTAGGTTAATAAGGCAAAATTAGTACAACTAAAACAGCGTAACTAAAATTTGGTATTAAAAATTGCCATTTCAAACACAATTGTGATAGAACTGTAAAAATGAAAGTTCTTTTCTGTGCACAGATAAAGAGTGTTGGCATATGCAAAATGTTGGGCAAGTGAAATTTTCAGTGCCGTCTCCTTTTTATGTTAAAAGTACCTTGTAAGATCAGACTCACAGTCTTTTTTGTAATTCAATCCTATGGTAAAATCAAATGAAGTAATCCGAAGTTCAGGTAATACCAGGTTACCTTAAGCTGCTTTTATTCAAGGAAGCATCTATCAGGTTGTTTATAAAGTACCTTATTTCTTTCCTTGTCCTTTGTGGTAAAGCCAGGTTACCACTAGGAATTTCGAGCCGCATACAGGGCTGGTATGACGTTAATGTGGTGCTTCCGCGTCTGGAAGCAGAGTAGTTCTCGTCCGGTCTTTTTCCTGCTGATGGTAGTCTGACGTCACAGACTACGGTGGCTCAAATTGGCCAAAAAGAAGTAACGCGTTTCGGTCGTGGACCTTTCTCAAACTTCTCAAGTTTGAGAAAGGTCCACGACCGAAACGCGTTACTTCTTTTTGGCCAATTTGAGCCACCGTAGTCTGTGACGTCAGACTACCATCAGCAGGAAAAAGACCGGACGAGAACTACTCTGCTTCCAGACGCGGAAGCACCACATTAACAAAACAAACTCTACGCAAAATTAGAAAAATGTATTTTTCACGTGTCTGAAATTAAATTCTTAGGTTATATTCTAAAGCCCAATAAGATTGAAATGGATCCACAAAAGATCCAAGCAATTATCAATTGGCCCAGGCCCACAACTCTACGCACACTCCAGAAATTTCTGGGGTTTGCAAATTTTTATAGGAAATTTATCAAAGATTTCTCTTCAGTGGTAAAACCTCTCACTCAATTAACTAGTAATAAACGGAAATTTCTTTGGAACAATGAGACTCAAGAAGCTTTTATTAAGCTAAAAGACCTTTTCACTACCGCACCTGTCTTAGCTCTACCTGACTATAACCAAACATTTATTCTAGAAGTGGATGCATCTAATTCAGGGATCGGTGCTGTATTGTCACAGCAAAACGTCATAACAAAACAGATCCATCCTATCGCTTACTACTCTAAAACTTTCCTACCTGCAGAAAGAAATTATACTGTCGGGGATAAGGAATTATTAGCGATAAAATCTGCTCTAGAACATTGGAGACACTTATTAGAAGGAACCAAAGAACCATTTTTGGTATATACTGATCATAAAAATTTACAATATCTGAAAACTAATAAGACCCTCTCATCTCGTCAGGTTCGATGGGCTTTATTTATGGACCGATTCAACTTTCAGATAACCTACCGGCCTGGAACAGCTAATGTCAAAGCAGACGCTTTGTCACGACAATACGAAAATAACTCAACAGCAATTGAACCAACACCAGTAATACCAGAAGAAAAATTCTTAGGATCACTCACAAACCTAGAGAAAGAGATACTTTCAGCTCTAACAACAGAGATAACCATACCTCACGATTGCATTAAAGATGAAACCACAGGTTTATTTTATCATAAAGGAAGACTCTATATCCCACAAAATCTACGTAAACTCATATTATCATACACACATGATAACATGCTATCAGGTCATACCGGTATTCAAAAGACCACCGAATTGACCCGACGTTATTTTTGGTGGCCACAGATGGAAAAGGTCATAACAGATTACATAACAGGATGTGATATTTGTGCAAGGAACAAGTTAGAACACAAGAAACCCATTGGATACTTAACCTCCCTACCTATTCCTGATAGACCATGGTCAGTCATATCCATGGATTTCATTGTTGAGTTACCTCCATCTCAACAATATAATACGATATTTGTAGTAGTTGATCAGTTGACCAAACTAGCACATTTTACTCCACTTAAAGCTCTACCCACTGCTATGATAACTGCTAAGACTTTCATTAGTTCTATATTCAGATTACATGGTTTACCAACAACCATAATAAGTGACCGGGGCACTCAATTTACCTCCGCATTTTGGAGATCTATATGTAAGTTGTTAAAAATAGATGCAAGGTATTCAACAGCGTTTCACCCTCAGACTAATGGGTTAACAGAGCGTCTCAACCAAACATTAGAACAATATCTTAGATGCTACATTACACACTTACAGGATGACTGGGTCACTCTCCTTCCTATGGCAGAATTCGCATACAATAATTCCATCTCTTCCTCAATAAAAATGACTCCATTTTTTGCCACTTATGGATACAACCCTACCTCCATAACAATCACTAACACAACAGTTAATTCCCCGAGCGCTACCACTTTTGCAAATAATTTACAAGACAGACTAAAGATTCTAAAGACTCACCTAGCTGAAGCCAAGGACAGACAAAAATTTTACTATGATCAAAGAAGACGACAAACACCTGACTATAAAATAGGTGACCAAGTCCTTTTATCCACAAAGCACTTACGGTTACAGACACCTAGTAAAAAGTTAGCTAACCAATTTATAGGACCTTTCATTATTGACAAAATCATAAATCCTAACGCAGTGAGACTTCACTTACCAACACATTATCGAATACACAATACATTTCATGTTTCTCTTATAAAACCTTATAAATCAGATCATGAAAGATTAAAACTAACTCCTCTACCCCCTACATTTCTTGATGACCAAGAGGAATTTGAAGTGGAAAAGATATTGGATTCTCGAATCAGGAGGAAAAGATTGGAATATCTGATACAATGGAGAGGATATGGTCCTGAGGAGAATTCCTGGCAACCTCAGTCTGCGGTTCATGCATCTGACCTGGTTAAACGTTTTCATCGTCGCTATCCTTCCAAACCTCATCCAGGTTCTCCAGGGGTGCTCCCTTAACGGGGGGGAGATGTAATATCTCTTTAAGTAGAACCTCCCATCAACTGCTCACCTCTATTTAAAGCTCACCTTTCCACTTACAAATTGCCTGTTATTTGAAGTGTATGTCAAGCACACTTCTCTATCCTGCTTATACTCGCAGGTTATTTTCCTTTTCAGGTCAAAGCAAGAAATTGTTATCTAAAACTTTAACTTCAAGTTCTCTTCTAACTGGACTACAATCAAGACAAGTTGTTATTCTTATTTCTACAGAAGTCTTTCTTACAAGTTATCAGCTTAATCTCTCTGTTTGTTTGTATCCTCGCATCACCGATAACCGGAAGTAAGTCACGCTCACACGCTGCGGTCTCACTAACCGGTCGAGTCTCTTCCAGGTAAGACGCTCTCTCCTGTTTTTCCTACAGCATCGGTTTGAATCGGATTAAGGTAAATTGCACCCTGACTGTATTTTATGCATACGAACTGCGCCAACAATTTACCGCATAAAACTGCTGTCATCTTCACAGATGTTTGTTGAACTGAATCACCAATCATTTTCAAGCTGACTAAAAGTTAAGTGAAATACCGCTTAAAGGATATTGTAAATATAACTTTTATTTTGGTGTGTGAGTGTGTGAAGATGAATGGATGAACGGAGACTCAGAGGATAATATCTAAGTTACAATTTATTCTAACTGAAGTTAAACTCGCTATCTAAACTATAGCTCTATATATATATTTGGTCTCGTTACAAAAGCTCTTTAGTTCAGAAAAGGCATATTACTCAGAACATGCTATCAAGTTTCTGATAATATCAACTATTTTATGAACAATAAGCTCACCGTATTTGATCTCTTTTACACAGAAATAGTATCAGAGACAATATACAAAAGAGCAACAAACACAACTCTTTACAAAAGTAACAAGTGTGTTACAATCCTCTCCCTCCCTTCTATCCTCTATCCTCTCCCTCCCTTCTATCCTCTATCCTCTCCCTCCCTTCTATCCTTCCCCTCCCTCCCTTCTATCCTCTATCCTCTCCCTCCCTTCTATCCTCTCCCTCCCTTCTATCTTTTCCCTCCCTTCCTTCTATCCTCTCCCTCCCTTGCTTCTATCCTCTATCCTCTCCCTCCCTCCTTTCTGTCCTCTATCCTCTCCCTCCTCACTTTCTATCCTCTCCCTCCCTTCTATCCTCTCCCTCCCTCCATCCCTTCTATCCTCTCCCTCCCTTCTATCCTCCATCCTCTCCCTCCTATCTATCCTCTCCCTCCCTCCATCCCTTCTATCCTCTCCCTCCCTTCTATCCTCCATCCTCTCCCTCCTATCTATCCTCTCCATACTATCATCTCTCTTCCTTCTATCTTATCCTCTTATTTATTTCCTTCCTCCCTTTCCTTCCTTTCTTCATTCCCTCCCTCCATTCTCTCTTCTCCCTTCTCATCTCTCCTCTTCCTCCCCTTTCTCACCTTTCGCTCCCTTACTCCCTTCCTTCTCTCCTTCCCCCCTCCCTTCTCTCCATGCAATTTTCTCCCTCCCTTCTCTTCTCTACCTCCCTTTTCCCTGGGGTCTGAGGTTTCTAGTTACGTCTCTGGCAGAAGAGTAAAAAATGTATGAGAAATTGCTACTTTAGGATTAATTTTGTATATAAAATAGAAAAAAAAAATCTTTGATACCACAACACCTCAAAATGGGCTTGCAGGAAAATCAGATCTCCTTATGTTATCACTTTCTGTAAACACAAATGCTTCCTAATCTTATCTTAGTTTGTATACCAAATTCCAATACTTAGAGAGAAAAATGAGAAATTAATATTTTATTAACTCTTCTACCATATCACATACCTCCTACTGTGGGTGTAATTTCTTCTGCTGGCTTTACGCAGCTTTTTTATAGGCTATACTTAAGTATAGAAATGTTCAGTATAGGGATACCACAGGTAAAAACAGCTATTTCAAATGTCAATATAAAAGTAAAGGAACTATTTGTAAATATTTAATACACTCCAACAGGTAAAATGGATCATTGGTAAGATCATTGGTAACAAAGTAAAGGGGAGAATATTTACTGTAAACTGTCCCTTTAATACAGAATCAACAAATGTATAATAAAAAAGCCAATGTAATAAAACTAACTCTGAATTTCAAATGAGGAGTAGATTTCTGCCAAATATGAAATTTCTTCAATTTCCCTGCCCCTGTATCATGTGACAGCTATCAACAAATCACAGACTCATACGTATCTTTGAACTCTTGCACATGTTCAGTAGGAGCTTATGCCTCAGAAAGTGTGTATATAAAAAGACTACGCACAATATTATAGTAGTAGTAATTTGGAAATTATTCTTAAAATTGCATGCTCTATTTGAAAGTTAAATGTATTACTTCAGTGTCACTTTAATGTTCAATACAGCTTTTAAAAATGAAGTAAAGATACTTATAAAAATACAAATGTCAGGGTCATTTAAGTGAACAGTATTACATAATGTATCTTTACAAGGACGTGCATTTCCGTGTGTCCTTATTTAAATAACAATAGGTAACCTACTTATTGTAAAGCTCCATTATAAATTTGACCTATTTCTGATTGTTAGATAAACCTTTCCAGACCTGGTACATTCTACTGTATGTATATCACAACATCCCCTGGTAGCCAGAGAGTAAGAACTTAATTAATTTATATATTTATATACAAATCCCCACAAAAGTGGTAACGCCTCAATATTGTGATAGCTTCTAAATTTGAAATATACAGTATTTGCCAACCCCTAAAGCTTTTACTGGTTTGCAAGTATGTACGTGAGCAATTCTTCTTTGCAGTAAGAGAACTTACCAAGTTTCCCCATCTTCACGCTGCAGGTTAAGTTCAGCCTTTACTTTGGGGTCCACCTTGTCCCATTCAGAGGATCTGAAAAAAATAAAATTCAAAAATGCATCATGCACGTGACATTACTGGAACAATTTGCCTTATAGATAGAATGACTATTCCATGTGTGTTCTTACAATTTAGTTCTTATAAAGTTTATTTTTGTTGTTGATTTTTTTAGCCAAGTACAGTTATTTAAATTCCTTAAAGTGCATATGATTCACAGCTGAAATGAAATCAAAAGGACCAACCGGAAAGAACTGCCAGTGTTCTGTCAGATTATCAAATTTGCATAGGCTGTCAGCATTTATCATTGCACAAGCATTTCTAGTGAAATGTTTGTGCAATGACGCCCCCTGCAGCTCGTTTTATATTATTTTAATACTTCTGTGACTTACAGGCAGGAAAAATTAAAAAAATGTAATAATTTTATTTTAAAAAACTTATTAGTGAAAAAGTTTGGATTTTAGAATAAGTTTGAATTTTGGAATTCCAGATTTGGGATTATGTATCTATATTTGTTTTATGTGTTCTGGAATATAATATTTAGCAATATTACAACAGAGAGTAACAAACACATAAAACACAGACATATAGTCCATTAATATTATAAATTATATGCAATTAATGTGCTTCTTACTTAAAAAAAAGAAGAAAATAAAATATTTTCTGCATGATGAGGAATGTAATTTTTATGGTATCATCTTTCTATATTTAATAACCATTAATTCTCAGTTTATCTGTCTTGTTTTACTGTGGCATACTTCAGTATGATGCACTTTACCTATTTTACGGTGGCACATTTATCTGGCCCATGTCCCAGTGACACTAGTAATGCACTTTCTCTGTTTATATCAGTGAAGCTCTACTCCAGCCCTCATATGTCACTAAAAAGCCAGAATCAAAAATTTTACCCAATTGAGGTGAATCAGTGATTGAGTAGTTGTCTAACCTAGGCAGGGAAATACAGGGAAATACCCATACTCTAGGAGTGCTGAAGGCTAGAAATGAGAAACACAGTTTTCTTTGATATGTCATGTTTACAATAGCTACATCAGGAAAATAAAATAATGAAGACCAATCCTGGAAGTACCCATTGCCAATACACCAAGTTCCCCCATGGGTAAATGTATCACAGGTTGAGAAACTAGGCCCTACACTACAGAAAAACCAATAAGCAGGGGAAAGGAAAGGAGGGATGGGGACCTACACTACAGAAAATAAATGTTTGGAGAAGGAGGCGGCAGGGCCGGCTCAACCATGGGACCAAGTGGGTGCAAAGGACCAAGGCACTGTCAGACCCAGACCATGCCTGTCCTCTTTCTCCATAGGGGAAGTCACTGGCTCCCAGCAGCATAACCTCATCACGCAAAAAGACACAGTAGTGGTCAGGGGCGACATTCCAAGTGGGACAAGTAAATCTCTTACCTAACTTCCTGATCACTTATTGTGCAAATGTGCATAAGGTCAGCAATTTAATTTTGATCTATCAAATAACTGAACGACACAGTAATATTTCAGTAGTGAAATGAGGTTTATTGGATTAACAGAAAATGTGCAATATGCATCAAAACCAAATTAGACAGGTGCATAAATTTGGACACCCTTCTCTTTTTGTTGATTTGAATACCTATAACTACCTAGCACTAATTAATTGGAACGCACAATTGATTTGGTGAGCCCATTAAGCCTTGAACTTCATAGACAGGTGCATCCAATCATGAGAAAAGGTATTTAAGGTGGATAATTGCAAGTTGCTGTTCTCTTTGACTCTCCTCTGAAGAGTGGCAACATGGGGGCCTCAAAATAACTCTCAAATGACCTGACAACAAAGATTGTTCAACATTATGGTTTAGGGGAAGGCTACAAAAAGCTATTGCAGAGCTTTAAGCTGTCAGTGTCCACTGTGAGGAATATAGTGAGAAAATGGAAGACCACAGGCACAGTTCTTGTTAAGGCCAGAAGTAAAATATTGGCGAGGCAAAGGCAAAGGACGGTGAGAACGGTCAAAAACAGCCCACAGACCACCTCCAAAGACCTACAACATCATCTTGCTGCAGATGGTGTCATTTTGCAACGTTCAACAATTCAGCATATGGGAGAGGGATGCGGAAGAAGCTTTTTCTGCCCAAAGGTCACAAACAGAGTCGCTTGAGGTATGCAAATGCACATTCATTTTGGAAGAATGTGCTGTGGACTGATGAAACAAAGATTTAGTTATTTGGTCATAACAAGGGGCGTTATGCATGGCGGCAAAAGAACACAGCGTTCCAAGACAAACACTTGCTAGCAACAGTAAAATTTGGTGGCAGTTCCATCATGCTGTGGGGCTGTGTGGCCAGTGCTGGTACTGGGAATCTTGTTAAAGTTGAGGGTTGCATGGATTCCACTCAATATCAGCAGATACTTGAGAATAATGTTGAGGAATCAGTCACAAAGTTGAAGTTACGCCGGAGCTGGATATTTCAACAAGACAACGACCCAAAACACTGCTCAAAATCTACTCTGGCATTTATGCAGAGGAACAAGTACAATGTTCTGGAATGGCCATCCCAGTCCCCAGACCTGAATATCATTAAAAATCTGTGGGGTGATTTGAAGCGGGCTGTCCATGCTCAGCAACCATCAAACCTAACTGAACTGGAGATGTTTTGCAAGGAGGAATGGTCCAAAATACCTTCATCCAGAATCCAGACACTCATTACAGGCTATAGGAAGCGTCTAGAGGCTGTTATTTCTGCTAAAGGAGGCTCTACTAAAATATTATGCAATATTTCTGTTGGGGTACCCAAATTTATGCACCTGTCTAATTTCGTTTTGATGCATATTGCACATTTTCTGTTAGTCCAATAAACCTCATTTCACTACTGAAATATTACTGTGTCCAGTTATTTGATAGATCAAAATGAAATTGCTGATCCAATTATTTATAAATGAAAATCATGGAAATTGTCAGGGGTGCCCAAACTTTTGCATACGACTGTATATATGTATATATATATATATATATATATATATATATATATATATATATATATATATTATAGGCAAATAAAAAACAAAGGCTCTGGTTCTGTTTATACTGAGTGATAGCAAAATGCTAGAAATTCTCCGGTAGTGAAGGGGTTAAATTATTTAAAATTCATTTAATGGGTTTAAAACAACACATCTACTTCATATGATGTGTGCTGCAGCTGCTGTACTGGGCAAGTGCTCTCCCAACCCCCCTTCCTCCAGCACAGAGCAGGAAATAATTTTTTTTAACACTTTTGGTCCTAGATTTCATGTGCTGCTAGAAACTTTTGTTTAACTGAATTAAATTTCTCACACACACATATGGATGTCTTCCCTGAAAACACCATAGGGTTGTATGCTGTGCTTAGGTGGAATCTAGGGGCTTTGCATCCCTGCTTGGCATTAAATGGGTTACCTGAAGTTTTAAAGGCCAGCACTACTGTGACCTGCCAAGTGACACTGCAATAGCCATACCTTTGTACATTATGGTCCCAGTGATATCTCATCAGTGGAATTAATATAATTACAATATACACAAGATTCTAGTGGTGAACCCTTAAGAGGTCTGATTTGCTAGTTACTCCATTTGTAATTTCATCTTTACTGCCCTCAAGTATTTTCACAACTGATAGACCACTAGTACTTAACCCCTGAAAGTTATCTGGTCACTAATGGTAGCCCCCTCACATTTATAAGGTTAGATGTTTGTTGTGGATCTGATTGTATGTGGGCACTGGCATCTGGCTGTCTATTGCCATTTGCGACTGCATGCCAAGGCCTTGTGGACTATGTGCCCTCGTCCTAGGGTTTGTGTGTAGAATTTGTGTGCCAGTTTGTCAGTGAGTGTCTTTGTGAGTGTATTTGATAGTAAATACATGTGTGTGAGAGTGTGAATGTTTATGTAAAAAAAAAATGTATATATATTATATATATATATATATACACACACACAGATACAGCGCATATATATATATATATATATATATATATAGACTTTATATGTATGCACTGTATATGTGTGTGTATATATATATATATATATATATAGTATATATGTATGTGTGTGAAACCCAAAAGTTTTCCTAGGTAGGTTTGGGAGGAGGAATGCATTACTGGGAGCTAGCTCTTGATTGTAGGCTGCATATATATGCCCCCTGTCTTTGGTTCACATGATGTGTTCAGCTAACTCCCAGTGGTGCCTTGCTGATCCTTCAATAAAGAATACCAAGTGAATAAAGGGAATCTGATAATGGACATAAGATGGAAAATTGTTTACAACTGCATGCTCTGAGTAATAAAAGAAAGATGCTGGGTTTTAGTATTGCTGGAGGAAAATTATTAGTGCCCCCCCCCCCCAGTTTTGACTGTGGTTTCTTATGTGCCCCATACCACCTCATGGCAAGATCTATATGCCCCAAGGTATGGAAAAATGCTCACTGCCACATTGGTGTCGGGACTGAATAAAGAATCCATGATAAATACAAAGGAACATAGAAGAAGTACAGGAAAATAAAGTGTATTGTTTTAAAACTACAAGCATCAATTTAATATAAAGCATAGGGAAAATGGCAGAATTAAGTATTTTTCTCTAACACTGTACAGTATATTCAGAAAATTCCACTAGTTCACAAGTAACATTAACATTGAGTGGACCAGAACATTTTCAACCTATTATTTTTCTAATTAAAAAAACCAAACTTCTGAAACTGGTGAAGTTCTTACGTGATAAAGGGAGTTTAAACCCTGTGACAATATTACTCAGGATAAGAAATAAGATACATTGAATATGCTTTTTAAACTCTTAATGACCGAGGATGTGACAGGCATGACCTACAAAAAACGGTTGTTAACGACCAAGGACGTGCCAGGCACATCCTCAGGCAGGGGTTTTAAAGGGACAGTCAACACCTGAATTTTTGCTGTTTACAAAAGAAAGATAATCCCTTTATTACCCATTCCCCAGTTTTGCATAACCAACACTGTTATAGAAATACACTTTTTACCTCTGTGATTAACTTGTAAGCCTCTGCAAACTGCCCCCTTATTTCAGTTTTTTGACAGACTTGCATTTTAGCCAATCAGTGCTCACTCCAGGGTAAATTCACGTGCATGAGCGCAATGTTATCTATATGAAACACATGAACTAATGCCCTCTAGTGGTCAAAATGCAATCAGATTAGAGGCAGTCTTCAAGGTCTAAGAAATTAGCATATGAACCTCCTAGAATTAGCTTTCAACTAAGAATACGCAGAGAACAAAGCAAAACTGGTGATTAAAGTAAATTGGAAAATTGTTTAAAATTGCATTCCCTATTTAAATCATGAAAGGTTTTTTTGGACTTGACTGTCCCTTTAAGCGTTGTAAGCGATCGTGAAAGCTTCCAGTCACTTTCAGGGTATTGCAGCGATGACTCGATATTAAGTCCTCCTGCAATACCCTCTGGTAAGCAACTGATGCAGAGAGGGCGGGAGCTGGTGGGACAGCTACACTATGGCAAATGTTTAGTGAAAGGTAAGGAGGGAGAGAGGGGAATACGTGTTGGGAAAGGGATCTAGCGGGGGGAAGGGGTTAGGGTATTGAGGGGGGGCAGCTACACTATAGAAATAATTTGGGGGTTTTATTTTTATTAAAAAAGCCACATTTTTAGCGAAATGGGTACTGGCAGACAGGTGCCAGTACCCATGATGGAGGCAAATAGGTAGCTTGGGGAGAGTTAGAGAGCTGTTAGGGGGGGGGGATCAGGGAGGTTGGGGGCTAAGGGAGGATCCTACACTGCAGAATATAAACAAAATAAAAAAGCCATTTATTTTAGTACTGGCAGACTTTCTGCCAGTATTTAAGATGGGAGTGACATGTGGGATGGGGGAGGGAAGAGAGCTGTTTGAGAGGGGTCAGAGAGGAATCAGGGGGAGGGATGTGTCAGGTGGGAGGCTGGTCTCTACACTAAAGCTAAAATTAACCCTGCATGCTATCTAATTAACCCCTTCACTGCTGGGCATAATACAAGTGTGGTGCGCAGCGGAATTTAATGACCTTCTAATTACCAAAAAGCAATGCCAAAGCCATATATTTCTGCTATTTTTGAACAAAGGGGATCCCAGAGAAGCATTTACAACAATTTGTGCCATAATTGCACAAGCTGTTTGTAAATAATTTTAGTGAGAAACCTAAAGTTTGTTAAAAAGTTAACAATTTTTTTATTTCATCGCATTTGGCAGTTAAATGGTGGCATGAAATATACCAAAATGAGCCTAGATCAATATTTTGGGTCATCTACTAAAAAAAATATGTACATGTGAAGGGTTATTCAGGGATTCCTGACAGATATCAGTGTTACAATGTAACTAGCGCTAATTTTGAAAACAAATTGTTTTAAAAAATAGCAAAGTGCTACTTGTACTTATTGCCCTATAACTTGCAAAAAAGCAAAGAACATGTAAACATTGGGTATTTCTACACTTAGAAACAAATTTAGAAACTATTTAGCATGGGTGATTTTTGGTGGTTGTAGATGTGTAACAGTTTTTTGGGGTCAAAGATAGAAAAATTTACACCTAGATTACGAGTTTTGCGTTAGAGGCTGTGCGGTGCTAATGAGCAGTTTTCCCTCACAGCTCACTTACATGCAGCGCTGGTATTACGGGTTTTCAGAAATCCGTCGTTAAAAGACAAGAAGTGAGCATTGGGCAAAATTACCGCACTCCAATACCAGCACTGCTTAAGTCAGCGGTGAGCTGGGGTAATGTGCTTGTGCACGATTTCCCCATAGGAATCAACGGGGAGAGCCGGCTGAAAAAAAAGTCTAACACCTGCAAAAAAGCAGCGTAAAACACAGTAACGCAGCCCCATTGATTCCTATGGGGAAACAAAAGTTATGTCTACACCTAACATAAACCCCGAGTCTAAACACCCCTAATCTTACTTCGCCGACACCTGCATTATATTATTAACCCCTAATCTGTCGCTCCGGACATCGCCGCCACATACATTATATGTATTAACCCCTAATCTGCTGCCCCCAACATCGCCGACACCTACATACTATTTATTAACCCCTAATCTGCCTTCCCCAATGTCGCCAACACCTACATTATATTTATTAACCCCTAATCTGCCGCCCCCAACGTCACCGCCACTATATTAAAGTTATTAACTCCTAAACCTAAGTCTAACCCTAAACCTAACACCCACTAACTTAAATATAATTTAAATAAATCTAAATAAATATTCCTATCATTAAAGGGACATGAAACACAATTTATTTATTTTATGATTTAGAAAGAGCATGCGATTTTAAACAACTTTCTAATTTACTTCTATTATCTAATTTGCTTTATTCTCTTGATATACTGTGTTGAATCAGCCAATATAATGCAAGCTCAATCCTATTGGCTGATTGATTGATTGGCAGAAGAGAATGCTCCGCGTTGGATGTCTTGAAGATGGACCCGCTCCATGCCGGATGGATGAAGATAGAAGATGCCGTCTGGATAAGGACTTCTGCCCGTCTGGAGGACCACTTCGCCCGGCTTGGATGAAGACTTCTCCCAGCTTCATTGAGGACTTCGGCCCGGCTTGGATGAAGACATCTCCAGGTAACTCGATCTTCAGGGGGTTAGTGTTAGGTTTTTCTAAGTGTGTATTGGGTGGGTTTTATTTTTAGGTTAGGGACTTTGGGCAGCAAAAGAGCTAACTGCCCTTTTAAGGGCAATGCCCATCCAAATGCCCCTTTCAGGGCAATGGGGAGCTTAGGTTTTTTTAGATAGTATTTTATTTGGGGGGTTGGTTGTGTGGGTGGTGGGTTTTACTTTTGGGGGTGTTGTTTGTATTTTTTTTTACAGGTAAAAGAGCTGATTACTTTGGGGCAATGCCCCGCAAAAGGCCCTTTTAAGGGCTATTGGTAGTTTAGTTTAGGCTAGGGTTTTTTTTTATTTTGGGGGGCTTTTTTATTTTAATAGGGCTATTAGATTAGTTGTAATTAGTTTAAATATCTGTAATTTGTTTAATATTTCTCTTGTAAGGTGTATTCAGTCCACGGATCATCCATTACTTGTGGGATATTCTCCTTCCCAACAGGAAGCTGCAAGAGGATCACCCACAGCAGAGCTGTCTATATAGCTCCTCCCCTAACTGCCACTCCCAGTCATTCTCTTGCAGCTCTCGACAAGATAGGAAGTAGCTAGAGAGATGTGGTAAATTTATGTAGTTTATCTTCAATCAAAAGTTTATTATTTTCAAATGGTACCGGAGTTGTACTGTTTTAGCCTCAGGCAGAAAGTTGAAGAAGAGTCTGCCTGTAGTGTTTGATGATCTTAGCAGGTTGTAACTAAGATCCATTGCTGTTCTCACACATAACTGAAGAGATGAGGTAACTTCAGCTGGGGGAATGGCGTGCAGGGTCTCCTGCTATGAGGTATGTGCAGTTTAAATTTTTCTAGAGAAATGAATATGCTAGAAAATGCTGTTAATACCGGATTTATTTAAGGTAAGCCTGATTACAGTGATTTAATAATGACTAGTATCATGCTTGCTGTAAAGGGTAATATTCTTATTACTTTCTCACATTACTGAAAATAAGATAACGTTTGCTGGAAATGTTTAATCGTTTTTTTCTACATATTGGTGATAAAACTTTATTGGGGCCCAGTTTTTCCACATGGCTGGCTAGATTTTGCCTAGGGATAGTTTTTTATGGCCCTCTCACTGTGAGTACAGGTTGGGAGGGGCCTAATTTCAGGCCTAAATCGTGCAGTAGTTTTTGCAGCTTGAGACTTCCAGCTTCCCTGAAGGAGTCCCCTGAACACTTAGGACTTCTACAAAGGGTTTTTGTGCCTTCAAAAGTCGTTGTATGAGCAGGTAGGGCACAGCAGAGCTGTGGCAGTTTGTTGTGACTGTTAAAAAACGTTTATATGTTTTTTTTTATCCGGTTTTGAAACTAAGGGGTTAATCATCCATTTGCAAGTGGGTGCAATGCTCTGTTAGTCTATTATACACACTGTAAAAATTTCGTAAGATTTACTGCTTTTTATCACTGTTTTTCAATTTCTGACAAAATTTGTTTCTCTTAAAGGCACAGTACTGTTTTTATTTTTTGCTTGTTTACATTTATCAAAGTGTTTTCCAAGCTTGCTGGTCTCATTGCTAGTCTGTTTAAACATGTCTGACATAGAGGAAACTCCTTGTTCATTATGTTTAGAAGCCATTGCGGAACCCCCTCTTAGAATGTGTACCAAATGTACTGATTTTACTTTAAGTTATAAAAATCATATTCTGTCTTTAAAATATTTATCACCAGAGGAAATTGACAAGGGGCAAGTTATGCCGACTAGCTCGCCCCACGTGTCAGAACCTTTGACTCCCGCTCAAGGGACTCCCACTCAAGTGGTGCCAAGTACATCTAGCGCGCCCATGGCGTTTACTTTACAAGACATGGCGGCAGTTATGGATCATACCCTTACAGCGGTATTGTCCAAACTACCAGGGTTACAAGGAAAGCGAGACAGCTCTGGGACTAGAAAAAATACAGAGCTCTCTGACGCTTTAGTAGCTATGTCCGATATCCCCTCACAATATGCAGAAGCTGAGGCAGGAGAGCTTCTTTCTGTGGGTGATTTTTCTGACTCAGGGAAGATGCTTCAACCTGATTCTGATATGTCTACATTTAAATTTAAGCTTGAACACCTCCGCGTGTTGCTCAGGGAGGTTTTAGCTACTCTGGATGACTGTGACACCATTATAGTGCCAGAGAAATTGTGTAGATTGGATAAATACTATGCAGTGCCTGTTTACACTGATGTTTTTCCAATACCTAAAAGGTTTTCAGAAATTATTACTAAGGAATGGGATAGACCAGGTGTACCGTTCTCTCCCCCTCCTATTTTTAAGAAAATGTTTCCAATAGATGCCGTTATATGGGACTTATGGCAAACGATCCCTAAGGTGGAGTGAGCAGTTTCTACCCTAGCTAAGCGTACAACTATTCCCGTCGAGGACAGTTGTGCTTTCCTAGATCCAATGGATAAAAAGTTAGAGGGTTACCTTAAGAAAATGTTTATTCAACAAGGTTTTATTCTCCAGCCTCTTGCATGCATTGCCCCGGTCACTGCTGCTGCGGCCTTCTGGTTTGAGTCTCTGGAAGAGGCCTTACAGGTAGAAACTCCATTGGATGATATACTTGACAAGCTTAAAGCGCTTAAGCTAGCCAATTCATTTGTTTCTGACGCCGTTGTTCATTTAACCAAACTAACGGCTAAGAACTCAGGTTTTGCTATACAGGCGTGTAGGGCGCTATGGCTTAAATCCTGGTCAGCTGACGTTACTTCAATGTCTAAGCTTCTCAACATTCCCTTCAAGGGGCAGACCCTATTCGGGCCTGGACTGAAGGAGATCATTTCTGATATTACTGGAGGAAAAGGTCATGCCCTTCCTCAGGATAGGTCTAATAAATTAAGGACCAAACAAACTAATTTTCGTGCCTTTCAAAACTTTAAGACGAGCGCGGCATCAACTCCCTCTAATGCAAAACAAGTCTAAGCCGGTCTGGAGACCTAACGAGGCCTGGAACAAAGGTAAGCAGGCCAAGAAGCCTGCTGCTGCCTCTAAGACAGCATGAAAGATCAGCCCCCGATCCGGTAACGGATCTAGTAGGGGGCAGACTTTCTCTCTTCGCCCAGGCTTGGGCAAGAGATGTCCAGGATCCCTGGGCATCTTCAGCTAGCGGCAGTGAGGTTCATCAGATTTCAGTCAGACAACATCACGACTGTAGCTTACATCAACCATCAAGGGGGAACAAGGAGTTCCCTAGCGATGTTGGAGGTTTCAAAGATAATTCAATGGGCAGAGATTCACTCTTGCCATCTATCAGCTATCCATATCCCAGGAGTAGAGAACTGGGAGGCAGATTTTCTAAGTCGTCAGACTTTTCATCCGGGGGAGTGGGAGCTCCATCCGGAGGTGTTTGCACAGTTGATTCAACGTTGGGGCAAACCAGAACTGGATCTCATGGCGTCTCGCCAGAACGCCAAGCTTCCTTGTTACGGATCCAGGTCCAGGGATCCCAAGGTAGCGCTGATAGATGCTCTAGCAGTGCCTTGGTCCTTCAACCTGGCTTATGTGTTTCCACCATTTCCTCTACTCCCTCGTCTGATTGCCAAGATCAAACAGGAGAGAGCATCGGTAATTTTGATAGCACCTGCGTGGCCACGCAGGACTTGGTATTCAGATCTGGTGGACATGTCATCCTTTCCACCATGGTCTCTGCCTCTGAGGCAGGACCTTCGGGTCCTTTCAACCATCCAAATCTAATTTCTCTGCGGCTGACTGCTTGGAGATTGAACGCTTGATTTTATCAAAGCGTGTTTTCTCCGAGTCGGTCATTGATACCTTAATACAGGAGCGAAAGCCTGTCACCAGGAAAATCTATCATAAGATATGGTGTAAATATCTTCATTGGTGTGAATCCAAGGGTAACTCATGGAGTAAGGTCAGGATTCCTAGGATATTATCTTTTCTCCAAGAAGGATTGGAGAAGGGTTTGTCAGCTAGTTCCTTAAAAGGACAGATTTCTGCTCTGTCTATTCTTTTGCACAAACGTCTGGCTGAAGTTCCAGACGTGCAGGCGTTTTGTCAGGCTTTAGTCAGAATCAAGCCTGTGTTTAAACCTGTTGCTCCGCCTTGGAGTTTAAATTTAGTTCTTAAGGTTCTTCAAGGGTACCAAACCTGTTTTTTTACCTAAGGTGGTATCTAATAAAAATATCAATCAGGAGATTGTTGTACCGTCACTGTGTCCTAATCCTTCTTCAAAGAAGGAACGTCTTTTACACAATCTTGACGTGGTTCATGCTTTAAAGTTTTATTTACAAGCTACTAAAGATTTTTGTCAAACATCTGCATTGTTTGTTGTCTACTCTGGAAAGAGGAGAGACCAAAAGGCTTCGGCAACCTCTCTTTCTTTTTGGCTAAGGAGTATAATACGCTTAGCTTATGAGACTGCTGGCCAGCAGCCTCCTGAAAGGATAACAGCTCATTCTACTAGAGCGGTAGCTTCCACATGGGCTTTTAAAAATGAGGTTTCTGTTGAACAGATTTGTAAGGTGGCGACTTCGCTTCATACTTTTTCAAAGTTCTATAAATTTTATACTTTTGCTTCTTCGGAGGCTATTTTTGGGAGAAAGGTCTTGCAGGCAGTGGTGCCTTCCGTTTAAGCGCCTGCCTTGTCCCTCCCTTCATCCGTGTCCTATAGCTTTGGTATTGGTATCCCACAAGTAATGGATGATCCATGGACTGGATACATCTTACAAGAGAAAACATAATTTATGCTTACCTGATAAATTTATTTATCTTGTGGTGTGTCCAGTCCACGGCCCACCCTGTCAGTTTAAGGCAGGTGTTTTTTATTTTTAAACTACAGTCACCACTGCACCCTATAGTTTCTCCTTTCTCTTGCTTGTCTTCGGTCGAATGACTGGTAGTGGCAGTTAGGGGAGGAGCTATATAGACAGCTCTGCTGTGGGTGATCCTCTTGCAGCTTACAGTTGGGAAGGAGAATATCTCACAAGTAATGGATGATCCGTGGACTGGATACACCACAAGAGAAATACATTTATCAGGTAAGCATAAATTATGTTTTTCTGTAATTTTTTTTTTTTTTTTGTACTTTAGCTAATTTAATTTAATTTAGCTAATTGTATGTAATTTATTTAATTGTATTTAATTTAGTAAATGTATTTAATTATAGTGTAGTGTTAGGTGTTATTGTAACTTAGGTTAGGTTTTATTTTACAGGTACTTTTGTATTTATTTTAGCTAGGTAGTTATTAAATAGTTAATAACTATTTAATAACTATTCTACCTAGTTAAAATAAATACAAACTTGCCTGTAAAATTAAAATAAACCCTAAGCTAGCTACAATGTAACTATTAGTTATATTTTAGCTAGCTTAGGGTTTATTTTAAAATAGGAATAGGAATAATTAAGTTAATGATAGGAATATTTATTTAGACTTATTTAAATTATATTTAAATTAGTGGGTGTTAGGTTTAGGGTTAGACTTAGGTTTTTTAGGGGTTAATAACTTTAATATAGTGGCAGCGACGTTGTGGGCGGCAGATTAGGGGTTAATAAATATAATGCAGGTGTTAGCGACATTGGGGAAGGCAGATTAGGGGTTAATAAATATAATGTAGGTGTTGGCGACATTGGGGGCTGCAGATTAGGGGTAAATAAATATAATGTAGGTGTCAGCGACATTGGCGAAGGCAGATTAGGGGTTAATAAATAGTATGTATGTGTCGGCGATGTTGGGGGCAGCAGATTAGGGGTTCATAAATATAATGTAGGTGGCGGCGGTGTCCAGAGCGGCAGATTAGGGGTTAACATTTTTATTATAGTGTTTGCGATGCGGGAGGGCCTCGGTTTAGGGGTTAATAAGTAGTTTATGGGTGTTAGTGTACTTTTTAGCACTTTAGTTATGAGTTTTATGCTACAGCGTTGTAGTGTAAAACTCATAACTACTGACTTTTAAATGCGTTGGATTTTGACAGGGTAGGGTGTACCGCTTACTTTTTGGCCTCCCAGGACAGACTCATAATATCAGCGCTATGGAAGTCCCATAGAAAAAAGACTTTACGAAGTTTACGTAAGTCGTTTTGCGGTAAGGCCAAACAAGTGTGTGGTGCCCCTAAACCTTCAAGACTCGTAATCCCAGCGGGCGTAAAAAAGCAGCGTTAGGACCTCTTAACGCTGCTTTTTTACCCTAACGCACAACTCGTAATCTAGCCGTTAGTTTGTTTCAATTTTTTCATCATATTTTATAATTTTTTTATAATAAATTATATGATATGA
Source organism: Bombina bombina (assembly GCF_027579735.1). NCBI lineage: Eukaryota > Metazoa > Chordata > Amphibia > Anura > Bombinatoridae > Bombina > Bombina bombina. Next base: position 1,150,869,217 of record NC_069502.1, on the reverse strand, counting down.
TGAAAATAATGGTATCTTTACAAAGTCCATTTAATGGCGAGAAAAAAGGTATATAATATTTGTGGGTACAGTAAATGAGTAAGAGGAAAAAATTGTAGCTAAACTAAAACACAGCAGAAATGTAAAAACATCCTTAACGGTGAGAAAATTTAAAAATGGTCTGGTCACAAAGGGGTTAAATCTAGTGAAGCCTATGTTACAATATGTTAGTGGCATTACATTATATTCACTATAAAACTGTACAAATATTTTTTCAATATTTATAAAACTAAAATAATTTTATCAAACATATCTGCATTTCCTCAGGCTAATCTTTCTGTTTTTAATATGTCATTGTACATAGCATTTATTTAGTGCTTAATGTCCATTTAAATAAATATTCTAGTGCAAAAAATTACATTCTAATTTGTACAGCATGACATTTTTGGGTTAATAACTAATGGGGTTAAAGACATACGCCTAGATTTAGAGTTTTGCGGCCAAAGGGGTGCGTTAGCTACGCGTGCTTTTTTCTGGCCGCACCTATTAAATACCGCTGGTATTTAGAGTTCACAGAAGGGCTGCGTTAGGCTCCAAAAAAGGAGCGTAGAGCATATTTACCGCAACTGCAACTCTCGATACCAGCGGTGCTTACGGACGCAGCCAGCTTCAAAAACGTGCTCGTGCACGATTCCCCCATAGGAAACAATGGGGCTGTTTGAGCTGAAAAAAAACCTATCACCTGCAAAAAAGCAGCGTTCAGCTACTAACGCAGCCCCATTGTTTCCTATGGGGAAACACTTCCTAAGTCTGCACCTAACACTCTAACATGTACCCCGAGTCTAAACACCCCTAACCTTACACTTATTAACCCCTAATCTGCCACCCCCGCTATCGCTGACCCCTGGATATGATTATTAACCCCTAATCTGCCGCTCCGTACACCGCCGCAACCTACGTTATCCCTATGAACCCCTAATCTGCTGCCCCTAACACCGCCGACCCCTTTATTATATTTATTAACCCCTAATCTGCCCCCCACAACGTCGCCGCCAGCTACCTACAATAATTAACCCCTAATCTGCCGACTGCACCTCACCGCTACTATAATAAAGTTATTAACCCCTAATCCGCCTCACTCCCGCCTCAATAACCCTATAATAAATAGTATTAACCCCTAATCTGCCCTCCCTAACATCACCGACACCTAACTTCAATTATTAACCCCTAATCTGCCGACCGGATTTCGCCGCTACTCTAATAAATGGATTAACCCCTAAAGCTAAGTCTAACCCTAACACTAACACCCCCCTAACTTAAATATAATTTAAATCTAATGAAATAAATTAACTCTTATTAAATAAATTAATCCTATTTAAAGCTAAATACTTACCTGTAAAATAAACCCTAATATAGCTACAATATAACGAATAATTATATTGTAGCTATTTTAGGATTAATATTTATTTTACAGGCAACTTTGTATTTATTTTAACCAGGTACAATAGCTATTAAATAGTTAAGAACTATTTAATAGCTAAAATAGTTAAAATAATTACAACATTACCTGTAAAATAAATCCTAACCTAAATTACAATTAAACCTAACACTACACTATCAATAAATAAATTAAATAAACTACCTACAATTACCTACAATTATCTACAAATAAACCTAACACTACACTATCAATAAATTAATTAAATACAATACCTACAAATAACTACAATTAAATAAACTAACTAAAGTACAAAAAATAAAAAAGAACTAAGTTACAAAAAATAAAAAAATATTTACAAACATTAGAAAAATATTACAACAATTTTAAACTAATTACACCTACTCTAAGCCCCCTAATAAAATAACAAAGACCCCCAAAATAAAAAAATGCCCTACCCTATTCTTAATTAAAAAAGTTCAAAGCTCTTTTACCTTACCAGCCCTGAAAAGGGCCATTTGCGGGGCATGCCCCAAATAATTCAGCTCTTTTGCCTGTAAAAAAAAAAACATACAATACCCCCCCCCAACATTACAACCCACCACCCACATACCCCTAATCTAATCCAAACCCCCCTTAAATAAACCTAACACTAAGCCCCTGAAGATCTTCCTACCTTATCTTCACCATGCCAGGTTCACCGATCCGTCCTCCAAAGTCTTCATCCAAGCCTCCGAAGTCTTCATCCAAGCCCAAGCGGGGGCTGGCGATCCATAATCCGGTTGAAGTCTTCTATCAAGCGGCGGCTGAAGAGGTCCAGAAGAGGCTCCAAAGTCTTCCTCCTATCCGGGCAGAAGAGTAGATCTGGACCGGCAACCATCTTCTTCAAAGCAGTGACAAGCGGCTCTATGTTGAAGACCTCCGGCGCGGATCCATCCTCTTCGTTCGACGTCCTAAGTCCGAATGAAGGTTCCTTTAAGGGACATCATCCAAGATGGCGTCCCTCGAATTCCGATTAGCTGATAGGATTCCGGTATGGCTGGAGTTTTGTCTTTAGATTTCTAACGCTCACTTCAGCCACGACACTAAATACCGGCGTTAGAAAGATCCCATTGAAAAGATAGGATACGCAAATGGCGTAGGGGGATCTGCGGTATGGAAAAGTCGCAGCTGCAAAGTGAGCGTTAGACCCTTTCCTGACTGACTCTAAATACCGGCGATAGCCCAAAACCAGCGTTAGGAGCCTCTAACGCTGGTTTTGACGGCTAACGCCAAACTCTAAATCTAGCCGTTAGGAGGTTGTAAGTATTGCAGCTTCCTAAGACACAGAAGTCAGTCAGCCAGTCAGCCAGTCAGTCAGTCAGCCAGCCAGTCAGTCAGCCAGTCAATTAGGAAAGGTAATCACACAGCGCCAGCATTTGTTGATAGGCAGCTACATTTTAAGGGTAAAACACACAGGGGTTGACCATAATCCTTTCCAATTTTATTTTCTACAGAAAATCTCCAAAAATCTATTGGGCGTGTTGTAGGTAAATCATTTGATAAACTTTCTAACATATTGTGATCAAACCTATAATCTATGGTCAGTAATGTGTAAAGTTGTAGTTTCTATATATAGAGCTAAACTGCCATTGTTAGGACTGTAGATAAAACTTACTTATCACTCCAAGCTCCATTCCATTCTGCATAACCCCAGGGGTTTCTCACCCTGATTAACTTTTCTTTTCCGACATCGAGGGACACCTGAAAAGGAAACATACAAATTAAAGTTCCATTAAAGTGATCCAATGAAATGCAGTGGCACAAGCAATGCTCGCAACTCAAGTGTTTTACCTTAAAAGTACATGAAATCAAAATGTTTCTTTCATGATTCATACAGAGCATGAAATTTTAAACAGCTTTATAATCTACAAAAGGTCACAATTTAAGGCTGGAGGAAAGGAGATTTAATCTCCTGCAACGGAAACGTTTTTTCACTGTAAGAGCAAAAAAATTGTGGAACTCATTACCAAAGGAGGTAGTGAATGCCAATACCTTAGATACATTTAAAAATGGATTCAATACATTTCTGTCTAGGAACAGAATTCATGGATATGATTGGTTGTGTTGAATGGGTCACCTTTTGATGAGATATAGGTTGAACTCGATGGACTTCAGTCTTTTTTCAACCTCATCTACCATGTTACTATGTTACTTCTATTATCAAATTTTCTTTGTTCTCTTGGTATCTTTTGTTGAAAAGCAGGGACGTAAGCTCAGTAGCGTGCACATAGCTAGAGCACTATATGGCAGCAGTTTTGCAGGAGAGTTATCCATTTGCAAGAGCACTGATTGCAGCACTAATCCATGACATGTAATGCTCCAGACACATGCCTAGGTATCTCTTCAACAAAGAATATCATGGAAACTAAGAGAATTTGATAACAGAAGTAAATTGGAAACTTTTTTTTAAAACTGCATGATCTGTCTGAATCACAAGAGACATTTGTTTGGGTTTCATATCCGTTAAACCTCCACAAGATGGTAAATGCATAGTCCAAAACACTGGCATACTGCGTGCTCTAATGCAGGGCTTGACAAATTTGTTCAAAATGAATAAGCCAGAAACTTTTAGCCATCCCTGTGAGATTATTAAATATATATTTATCACATCATATTTATACATGTATATATATATATATATACTTAGTGATGTCGCAAACATAAAATTTTAAGTTCACGAACAGTGAACGCGAACTTACGCAAATGTTTGCGAACGGGCGAACCGGGCGAACCGCCATAGACTTCAACAGGCAGGTGAATTTTAAAACCCACAGGGACTCTTTCTGGCCACAATAGTGATGGAAAAGTTGTTTCAAGGGGACTAACACTTGGACTGTGGCATGCCGGAGGGGGATCCATTGCAAAACTCCCATGGAAAATTACATAGTTGATGCAGAGTCTGGTTTTAATCCATAAAGGGCATAAATCACCTAACATTCCTAAATTGTTTGGAATAACGTGCTTTAAAACATCAGGTATGATTTTGTATCGATCAGGTAGTGTAAGGGTTACGCCCGCTTCACAGTGACAGACCAAACTCCCCGTTTAATGCACCGCAAACAACCGCAAACAGTCCATTTGCACAACCGCAAACTCCCCATTTGCACAAGGTTGGATACCAAGCTAGCCATGTCCCGTTCCTTGTCCTCACTGATGTCATTGAAGGTCTCTTCCTCCACCCAGCCACGTACAACACCAAGGGTCTCCGAAAGGTGACAACAAGCCCCCTGGGACGCCTGCTGTGTTTGGTCTTCCACCTCCTCAAAGCCACCTTCCTCCTCTGACTCCTCTTCTTCAGACTCCTCTCTCTGTGTTGCCTCTCTCTGCATTATTATAAGGTGTGTTAAGTAGTACTATTCCTATCAGTTTAATCCCTGTTATGTGCCTTTTTTTTGGTTTGGTTTTTGAAGCCACAGTGCAGCACCAGAGGCCAGAAAAATTAGGCATGTACACATGCCTGAAAAATTAGGTATTGTTGCAGCCGCTGCTGTAGCAGCGGCCAGAAAAATTGATGTTTGTTTCCCAGGCAAAAAGTGCCCTAAAACATTGCGGCTTGAACCCTAGTGGTGGCGGATAAGTCACGCAAGTCATCCGGCATTCAGAGATAAAATACAGCAGTATGTGGACCATTTTTAGCCCAAGGCAGCTCATCTCATCAGGCCTTTAATAGTCGAATGTATCGCCCACTGTCAGTCCCTTCGGGATCCCTCATTCATCTTAATAAAGGTGAGGTAATCTAGACTTTTTTGACCTAGGCGACTTCTCTTCTCAGTGACAATACCTCCTGCTGCACTGAAGGTCCTTTCTGACAGGACACTTGAAGCGGGGCAGGCCAGAAGTTCTATCGCAAATTGGGATAGCTCAGGCCACAGGTCAAGCCTACACACCCAGTAGTCAAGGGGTTCATCGCTCCTCAGAGTGTCGATATCTGCAGTTAAGGTGAGGTAGTCTGCTACCTGTCGGTTGAGTCGTTCTCTGAGGGTGGACCCCGAAGGGCTGTGGTGATGCGTAGGACTTAAAAAGCTCTGCATGTCCTCCATCAACAACACGTCTGTAAAGCATCCTGTCCTTGCCGGTGTGGTCATGGGAGGAGGAGGATTACTTTCACCTCTTCCCCTGTTAGATTCCCATTGTGCTGTGACATCACCCTTATACGCTGTGTAAAGCATACTTTTTAATTTATTTTGGAACTGCTGCATCCTTTCCGACTTGCGGGAATTCGGTAACATTTCAGGCACTTTATGCTTATACCGGGGGTCTAGTAGCGTGGACACCCAGTACAGGTTGTTCTCCTTCAGCCTTTTTATACGAGGGTCCCTCAACAGGCACGACAGCATGAAAGACCCCATTTGCACAAGGTTGGATGCCGAGCTACTCATGTCCCGTTCCTCGTCCTCAGTGATCTCACTGAAGGTATGTTCTTCCCCCCAGCCACGTACAACACCATGGGTAACAGATAGGTGACAACGAGCACCCTGTGATGCCTGTTGTGGTTGGTCTTCCTCCTCAAAGCCACATTCCTCCTCTGACTCCTCTTCCTCACAATCCTCTTCCAGCGTTGCCGCAGGTCCAGCAAGCGATGCTGATAAGGCTGTTTCTGGTGGTGATGGTGACCACAACTCTTCCTCTTCACGCTCATCTACGGCCTGATCCAGCACTCTTCGCAGGGCACGCTCCAGGAAGAAAACAAATGGTATGATGTCGCTGATGGTGCCTTCAGTGCGACTGACTAGGTTTGTCACCTCCTCAAAAGGACGCATGAGCCTACAGGCATTGCGCATGAGCATCCAGTAACGTGGCAAAAAAATTCCCTGCTCCGCAGAGGCTGTCCTAGCACCCCGGTCATACAAATAGTCGTTAACGGCTTTTTCTTGTTGGAGCAGGCAGTCGAACATTAGGAGTGTTGAATTCCAATGTGTCGGGCTGTCGCAAATCAAGCGCCTCACTGGCATGTTGTTTCGCCGCTGGATATCTGAAAAGTGCGCCATGGCCGTGTAGGAACACCTGAAATGGCCACACACCTTCCTGGCCTGCTTCAGGACGTCCTGTAGGCCTGGGTACTTATGCACAAAGCGTTGTACGATCAGATTACACACATGTGCCATGCATGGCACATGTGTCAACTTGCCCAAATTCAATGCCGCCAACAAATTTCTTCCGTTGTCACAAACCACTTTGCCGATCTCCAGTTGGTGCGGAGTCAGCCACTGATCCACCTGTGCGTTCAGGGCGGACAGGAGTGCTGGTCCGGTGTGACTCTCTGCTTTCAGGCAAGTCAACCCCAAGACGGCGTGACACTGCCGTATCCGGGATGTGGAATAGTACCTGGGGAGCTGGGGGGGGTGCCGTTGATGTGGAGCAAGATGCAGCAGCAGAAGAGGACTCAGCCGAGGAGGTTATGGAAGAGGATGGAGTGGGAGGAGTAGAGGAGGTGGCAGCAGGTCTGCCTGCAAGTCGAGGCGGTGTCATTAACTCCTCTGCAGAGCCAAGCATTCCATACTTGGCAGCCGTCAGCAGGTTTACCCAATGCGCAGTGTAGGTGATATACCTGCCCTGACCATGCTTTGCAGACCAGGTATCAGTGGTCAGATGGACCCTTGCCCCAACACTGTGTTCCAGACATGCCATTACTTCCTTTTGCACAATCGAGTACAGGTTGGGGATTGCCTTTTGTGCAAAGAAATTTCGGCCGGGTACCTTCCACTGCGGTGTCCCAATAGCTACAACGCCTCAGACTCCACCAGCTTGTATGGTAAAAACGTGGCGTGCTAAGAGTTCAGACAAGCCAGCTGTCAGATGCCGGGCAAGGGGGTGACTTTGTGACATTGGCTTCTTACGCTCAAACATGTCCTTGACAGACACCTGACTGTGGGCAGATGAGCAGGAACTGCTCAAGGCGAGAGACGGAGTGGCGGATGGTTGAGAGGGGGCAAGGAGGACAGCAGTGGTTGACGTGGCTGAAGATGCTGGACCAGGAGGAGGATGGCGGCTTTGAGTTTTTGTGCTGCTTGTACTCATGTGTTGATCCCATAGGCGTTTGTGATGTGCGATCATGTGCCCTCACAAAGCAGTTGTACCTAGGTGGGTGTTGGACTTCCCACAACTCAGTTTCTTTTGGCACAGGTTGCAAATGGCATTGCTGTTGTCAGAGGCAGACACACCAAAAAAATGCCACACTGCTGAGCTCTGCAATGATGGCATTCTGGTGGTGGCAACAGCATGCGTTGATTGGCGTGCTGTCTGGCTGACCCCGGGTGCTGATGCATGCTGTCTGACTGTGCCACTAGCTCCTTGCGATGACCTCCCCCTGCTTCCAACTCGTCTCCTCCTCCTCTCTGTCTCCCCATCTGAACTTTCCCCCTGTTCTTCTTCTCTTCTAGCGGGCACCCACGTGACATCCACGGACGCATCGTCATCATCAACTGCTTCACTTGTATCTGACAACTCAGCAAAGGAAGCAGCAGCGGGTACAACATCATCATCATCACACCGTAAGTCCATGTGTGTAATGCTGCCTGACTAAGACATATCCCTGTTATCTACATCCTCTGGCAATAATGGTTGCGCATCACTCATTTCTTCCAACTGATGTGTAAATAACTCCTCTGACAGATCAAGTGAAGCGGCTGTGGTGCTAGTGTTGGTGGTGGCGGCAGGCGGGCGAGTGGTAACTTGAGAGGTGCCCGAAGCTAAGCTGGAGGAGGATGGTGCATCAAGGTTCCGAGCAGAAGCTGTAGAAGATTGGGTGTCCTGTGTTAGCCAGTCAACTATGTCCTCAGAACTTTTCGAGTTCAGGGTACGTGGCCTCTGAACACTGGGCATTATTCTAGGGCCAAAGGGAATCACAGCACCACGACCACGACGGCCCCTGCTGGGTGGCCTGCCTCTGCCTGTCATTTTTTTTTTTCGATTAGTGGTACTATGCATGCAAGCTACTGTGACAACAGATATGAGTGGCACTGTGCACTGGCAGAAGTTGGCAGAGTAGACGCTGTAGGCCTGACACACACGCTTGCAGACAACTAACTGCTATTCAATCTATTACAGTCAAAAAATTTTTTTTTTAAATGTACACTACTGTTACACCAGATATGAGTTGCACTGGTGTGACACTGTGCCCTGGCAGGCCCTGAAACGCACACGCGTGAAGGAAACTGACTGCTATTATTTCACAGTCAAATTTCTATTTTATTTTTTTAATGTACACTACTGTTACACCAGATATGAGTTGCACTGGTGTGACACTGGGCCCTGGCAGTCCCTGAAACGCACACATGTGAAGGAAACTGACTGCTATTATTTCACAGTCAAAAAAGTGTTTTTTTTTTTAAATGTACACTACTGTTACACCAGATATGAGTTGCACTGGTGTGACACTGTGCCCTGGCAGGCCCTGAAACGCACACGTGTGAAGGAAACTGACTGCTATTATTTCACAGTCAAATTTCTATTTTTTTTTTTATGTACTACTGTTACACCAGATATGAGTTGCACTGGTGTGACACTGTGCCCTGGCAGGCCCTGAAACGCACACGCGTGAAGGAAACTGACTGCTATTATTTCACAGTCAAATTTCTAATTTTTTTTTAATGTACACTACTGTTACACCAGATATGAGTTGCACTGGTGTGACACTGTGCCCTGGCAGGCCCTGAAACGCACACGTGTGAAGGAAACTGACTGCTATTATTTCACAGTCAAATTTCTAGTTTTTTCTGTAGTGTAGCGGTTCCCACCCGCTCCCTCCCTGTGCACGCGCCTGCCCGCCTCCTCCTGTGTACGCGCGCGTGCCCCCGGCGATCCCGCCCCCGATCCCGCCCCTTTCTCTCACTTAGACCTCATCGATGGCCGCCCACCCGCCTACCACTTCAGCTCCCACCCACCAACGAATGCTGCCATCGATGTCCGGTGCAGAGAGGGCCACAGAGTGGCTCTCTCTGCACTGGAGGGGTAAAATTTATTATTGCAGGATGCCTCGATATAGAGGCATCCTGCAATAACCGGAAAGCAGCTGGAAGTGATCAGGATCGCTTCCAGCAGCTTTCCAGACCGAGGTCGTTAAGGGACTTTTTTTAGAGGGCGTATCCCCGGCACATCCTCGGTCGTTAAGGGGTTAAATGTACACTACTGTTACACCAGATATAAGTTGCATTGGTGTGACACTGTGCCCTGGCAGGCCCTGAAACGCACACGTGTGAAGGAAACTGACTGCTATTATTTCACAGTCAAAAAAGTGTTTTTTTTTTTTAACCCCTTAATGACCACAGCACTTTTCCATTTTCTGTCCGTTTGGGACCAAGGCTATTTTTACATTTCTGCGGTGTACGTATTTAGCTGTAATTTTCCTCTTACTCATTTACTGTACCCACACATATTATATACCGTTTTTCTCGCCATTAAATGGACTTTCTAAAGATACCATTATTTTCATCATATCTTATAATTTACTATAAAAACAATTATAAAATATGAGGAAAAAATGGATAAAAACACACTTTTTCTAACTTTGACCCCCAAAATCTGTTACATATCTACAACCACCAAAAAACACCCATGCTAAATAGTTTCTAAATTTTGTCCTGAGTTTAGAAATACCCATTGTTTACATCTTCTTTGCTTTTTATTCCAAGTTATAGGGCCATAAATACAAATAGCACTTTGCTATTTCCAAACCACTTTTTTGGTGTACGCGTGCGTGCCCCCGGCGATCCCGCCCCCGATCCTGCCCCTCTCTCTCACTTAGACCTCATCGATGGCCGCCCACCCGCCTCCCACTTCAGCTCCCACCCACCAACGAATATTGCCATTGAGGTCCGGTGCAGAGAGGGCCACAGAGTTGCTCTCTCTGCACCGGAGGGGTAAAATTTGTTATTGCAGGATGCCTCGATATAGAGGCATCCTGCAAAAAAAATGTTTTTTTTTTTTAAATGTACACTACTTTTACACCAGATATGAGTGGTGGCACAGGGCAAGTGGGCACAGTATACACTGTTAGCCTGACACACACGCTGGCAGGCAGGCAACTGCAATTATATTACACAGGAAAAAAAAAAAAAAGCAGACTGATGTTCTAGCCCTAAAAAGGGCTTTTTGGGGTGCTGTCCTTACAGCAGAGATCAGATGAGTCCTTCAGGACTGTAGTGGACACTGAATACACTAGCCTAGCTATCGATTTCCCTATTAAATCAGCAGCAGCTACACTGTCCCTCCTCTCACTAAGAATGCAGCTTCCGAATGAATCTAAAATGGATGCTGTCCAGGAGGTGGGAGGGTCTGGGAGGAAGGGTCTGCTGCTGATTGGCTAGAATGTGTCTACTGACTGTGAGGTACAGGGTCAAAGTTTACTCAATGATGATGAATAGGGGGCGGACCGAACATCGCATATGTTCGCCCGCCGCGGCGAACGCAAACACACTATGTTCTCCGCGAACTATTCGCCGGCGAACTATTCGCGACATCACTATATATACTGTATATATTATAGTGTCTTTATATATATATATATATATATATATATATATATATATATATATATATATATATACTGTGTATATATATATATATATATATATATATATATATACATACATTCATAATGTGCATATATACATACATAGAATTACACTCACACATTATAAAACAACCCTCATGGGTGACTTCATTTTAAGGTGTCAGTGGTTCCCTGGCACCTAGGTTTGTTGAGCACGGCTCTAACAAGCATGTTTTTTATACTACAATGTCCCTTTAACAATTAACAAAATAAAGATAAATAAGGCTAGGCAGATGGTTGTTTTATAAAATGTTGATCACATTTGTGTGGTCTAAAGACTCTAAACATTTACCAAACATTCAACATGAGTTATCTGCAATAAAAGTTACCTTTTCAAAAGTAACATTATTGCACTTATATATTGACAATTAAATGTTACAAACCTCAATGTAAGTCTCAAGGATATTATCTAAATGTCACATTTGAATCTATAAACACGTTCAAAAGGCTGAATTTGCGTAAATCTACAGAGACGCCCATCCCTAGAATTTCTGTAAGGTATTAAGATACATGAGTATTTACCTCTACGGCTCCAACTAAAGAATATGCATGACCTTTAATCACATTTTCTTTCGTACGTTTTTCAGGTTCATTTGCATCTGAAATCTGCAGTAAAATAGTGTGAGAGAAATGTTTATTTCAATATACTTAAAATTTAAAAAAAGTTAGAACAAAGACTCCAGAATCTCATAGCTTTATTCTAAAGCTGACATAGCTATCTGGTTTACACCTTTTAAAATACAGTGAAGCAAGACCATACTGCAATTAGAATCACAGAGGCATTAAAGGTACAATACTACAAAACTAAGCTTTTGCCAATAGAGTATGCAGTTTTAGGAGACTTTCAGCTAGATTACAAATTGTGCGTTATGAGTAAAAAAGCATCGTTATGGCTCTTTTTCACTACCGCTGGTATTACAGGTGTTGTAGGTATAGCTGTACCGCACACCTTTTTGGCCGTCACGCAACATAAGTACCGCACTTTTTAAAAAGTCCTTTTTCAATGGGACTTCTACAGCGCTGGTATTACGAGTTTGCCTGGCAAGCCAAAAAGTGAGCGGTACAGCCTATAACTACAAGATCTGTACCGCAACCTGAAAGTCAGTAGTTATGGGTTTTACGTTACAAAGCTGTAGCATAAAACTCATAACTAAAGTGTACACCCATAAACTAGCTATTATAAATTATCATAAACTAGCTATAATAAAATTATTGACCCCTAATCTGCCGCTCCGGACATCGCCGCCACTATAATAAACCTATTAACCCCTAAACCGCCGCAATCCCACATCGCAAACACTAGTTAAGTATTATTAACCACCTAATCTGCTGCCCCCAATGTCGTCGCCACCTACATACACTTATTAACCCCTAATCTGCTGTCCCTAACATCGCCACAACCTACATTACTGTTATTAACCCCTAATCTGCTGCCCCCAAAATCGCTGCCACCTTACTACACTTATAAACCCCTAATCTGCTGCCCCCAATGTCGCAGCCACTATACTAAAGTTATTAACCCCTAAACCTAAGTCTAACCCTAACGTAACCCTAACCCTAACCCTAACACCTACTAACTTTAACATAATTAAAATAATTCCAAATAAAAATTACAATTAATACCTAAATTATTCTTATTTAAAACTAAATAAATACCTGTAAAATAAAACCTAAGATAGCTACAATATAACTAATAGTTATATTGTTTCTAGCTTATGTTTTATTTTTATTTCACAGGTAAGTTTGTATTTATTTTAACTAGATAGACTAGTTAGTAAATAGTTATTAACTATTTACTAACTACCTAGTTAAAATAAATAAATAAATAAATAAATACAAATTTACCTGTAAAATAAAACCTTACCTGTCTTACAGTAAAACCTAACATTACACTAAAATTAAATAAATTACATTAATCAAATACAATTAACTAAATCACAAACAAATAAACACTAAATTACACAAAATAAAAAGAAATTATCAAATATTTAAATTAATTACTCCTAATCTAATAGCCCTATCAAAATAAAAAAGCCCCCCAAAATAATAAAACCCCTAGCCTAAACTAAACTGCCAATAGCCCTTAAAAGAGCCTTTTGTGGGGCATTGCCCCAAAGATATCAGCTCTTTTACCTGGCAAATAAAAATACAAACATCCCTCCAAATAGTAAAACCCACCACCCACACAACCACCCCCCCAAAATAAAAATAAAATTATATCTAAAAAACCTAAGCTACCCATTGCCCTGAAAATGGCATTTGGATGGGCATTGCCCTTAAAGGGACATTAAACACTAAATACATGCTAGATAGAATTATGCATTCAAAGAAAAGATTAGTCCATGACTAACATGTATTTTTTAAAGTTTCATTAGTTGTTTAAAAAGTGACAAAATAAGTGTAAAGTTTTAGGCCTAGATTTGGAGTTCGGCGGTAGCCGTCAAAACCAGCGTTAGAGGCTCCTAACGCTGGTTTTGGCCGCCCGCTGGTATTTGGAGTCAGTGATTAAAGGGTCTAACGCTCACTTTACAGCCGCGACTTTTCCATACCGCAGATCCCCCTACGCCATTTGCGTAGCCTATCTTTTCAATGGGATCTTTCTAACGCTGGTATTTAGAGTCGTTTCTGAAGTGAGCGTTAGAGCTCTAACGACAAAACTCCAGCCGCCTGAAAATAGCAGGAGTTAAGAGCTTTCTGGGCTAACGCCGGTTCATAAAGCTCTTAACTACTGTACCCTAAAGTACACTAACACCCATAAACTACCTATGTACCCCTAAACCGAGGTCCCCCCACACCGCCGCCACTCGATTAAAAATTTTAACCCCTAATCTGCCGACCGCCACCTACGTTATATTTATGTACCCCTAATCTGCTGCCCCTAACCCCGCCGACCCCTGTATTATATTTATTAACCCCTAACCTGCCCCCCACAACGTCGCCGCCAGCTACTTACAATAATTAACCCCTAATCTTCCGACCGCAAATCGCCGCCACCTACGTTATCCCTATGTACCCCTAATCTGCTGCCCCTAACATCGCCGACCCCTATATTATATTTATTAACCCCTAATCTGCCCCCCTCAACGTCGCCGACACCTGCCTACACTTATTAACCCCTAATCTGCCCTCCCTAACATCGCCGACACCTAACTTCAATTATTAACCCCTAATCTTCCGATCGGAGCTCACCGCTATTCTAATAAATGGATTAACCCCTAAAGCTAAGTCTAACCCTAACACTAACACCCCCCTAAGTTAAATATAATTTTTATCTAACGAAATAAATTAACTCTTATTAAATAACTTATTCCTATTTAAAGCTAAATACTTACCTGTAAAATAAATCCTAATATAGCTACAATATAAATTATAATTATATTATAGCTATTTTAGGATTAATATTTATTTTACAGGCAACTTTGTAATTATTTTAACCAGGTACAATAGCTATTAAATAGTTAAGAACTATTTAATAGTTACCTAGTTAAAATAATAACAAATTTACCTGTAAAATAAATCCTAACCTAAGATATAATTAAACCTAACACTACCCTATCAATAAAATAATTAAATAAACTACCTACAATTACCTACAATTAACCTAACACTACACTATCAATAAATTAATTAAACACAATTGCTACAAATAAATACAATTAAATAAACTAGCTAAAGTACAAAAAATAAAAAAGAACTAAGTTACAGAAAATAAAAAAATATTTACAAACATAAGAAAAATATTACAACAATTTTAAACTAATTACACCTACTCTAAGCCCCCTAATAAAATAACAAAGCCCCCCAAAATAAAAAATTCCCTACCCTATTCTAAATTAAAAAAGTTACAAGCTCTTTTACCTTACCAGCCCTGAACAGGGCCCTTTGTGGGGCATGCCCCAAGAATTTCAGCTCTTTTGCCTGTAAAAAAAAACATACAATACCCCCCCCCAACATTACAACCCACCACCCACATACCCCTAATCTAACCCAAACCCCCCTTAAATAAACCTAACACTAATCCCCTGAAGATCTTCCTACCTTGTCTTCACCATCCAGGTATCACCGATCCGTCCTGGCTCCAAGATCTTCATCCAACCCAAGCGGGGGTTGGCGATCCATAATCCGGTGCTCCAAAGTCTTCCTCCTATCCGGCAAGAAGAGGACATCCGGACCGGCAAACATCTTCTCCAAGCGGCATCTTCGATCTTCTTCCATCCTGTGCGGAGCGGGTCCATCTTGAAGCAGGCGACGCGGATCCATCCTCTTCTTCCGATGTCTCCCGACTAATGACGGTTCCTTTAAGGGACGTCATCCAAGATGGCGTCCCTCGAATTCCGATTGGCTGATAGGATTCTATCAGCCAATCGGAATTAAGGTAGGAATTTTCTGATTGGCTGATGGAATCAGCCAATCAGAATCAAGTTCAATCCGATTGGCTGATCCAATCAGCCAATCAGATTGAGCTCGCATTCTATTGGCTGTTCCGATCAGCCAATAGAATGCGAGCTCAATCTGATTGGCTGATTGGATCAGCCAATCGGATTGAACTTGATTCTGATTGGCTGATTCCATCAGCCAATCAGAAAATTCCTACCTTAATTCCGATTGGCTGATAGAATCCTATCAGCCAATCGGAATTCGAGGGACGCCATCTTGGATGACGTCCCTTAAAGGAACCGTCATTAGTCGGGAGACATCGGAAGAAGAGGATGGATCCGCGTCGCCTGCTTCAAGATGGACCCGCTCCGCACCGGATGGAAGAAGATCGAAGATGCCGCTTGGAGAAGATGTTTGCCGGTCCGGATGTCCTCTTCTTGCCGGATAGGAGGAAGACTTTGGAGCCTCTTCTGGACCTCTTCAGCACCGGATTATGGATCGCCAACCCCCGCTTGGGTTGGATGAAGATCTTGGAGCCAGGACGGATCGGTGATACCTGGATGGTGAAGACAAGGTAGGAAGATCTTCAGGGGATTAGTGTTAGGTTTATTTAAGGGGGGTTTGGGTTAGATTAGGGGTATGTGGGTGGTGGGTTGTAATGTTGGGGGGGGGGGGTATTGTATGTTTTTTTTTACAGGCAAAAGAGCTGAAATTCTTGGGGCATGCCCCGCAAAGGGCCCTGTTCAGGGCTGGTAAGGTAAAAGAGCTTGTAACTTTTTTAATTTAGAATAGGGTAGGGAATTTTTTATTTTGGGGGGCTTTGTTATTTTATTAGGGGGCTTAGAGTAGGTGTAATTAGTTTAAAATTGTTGTAATATTTTTCTTATGTTTGTAAATATTTTATTATTTTCTGTAACTTAGTTCTTTTTTATTTTTTGTACTTTAGCTAGTTTATTTAATTGTATTTATTTGTAGCAATTGTGTTTAATTAATTTATTGATAGTGTAGTGTTAGGTTAATTGTAGGTAATTGTAGGTAGTTTATTTAATTATTTTATTGATAGGGTAGTGTTAGGTTTAATTATATCTTAGGTTAGGATTTATTTTACAGGTAAATTTGTTATTATTTTAACTAGGTAACTATTAAATAGTTCTTAACTATTTAATAGCTATTGTACCTGGTTAAAATAATTACAAAGTTGCTTGTAAAATAAATATTAATCCTAAAATAGCTATAATATAATTATAATTTATATTGTAGCTATAGTAGGATTTATTTTACAGGTAAGTATTTAGCTTTAAATAGGAATAAGTTATTTAATAAGAGTTAATTTATTTCGTTAGATAAAAATTATATTTAACTTAGGGGGGTGTTAGTGTTAGGGTTAGACTTAGCTTTAGGGGTTAATACATTTATTAGAATAGCGGTGAGCTCCGGTCGGCAGATTAGGGGTTAATAATTGAAGTTAGGTGTCGGCGATGTTAGGGAGGGCAGATTAGGGGTTAATACTATTTATGATAGGGTTAGTGAGGCGGATTAGGGGTTAATACATTTATTATAGTAGCGCTCAGGTCCGCTCGGCAGATTAGGGGTTAATAAGTGTAGGCAGGTGTCGGCGACGTTGTGGGGGGCAGATTAGGGGTTAATAAATATAACATAGGGGTCGGCGATGTTAGGGCAGCAGATTGGGGGTACATAGGGATAACGTAGGTGGCGGCGTTTTACGGAGCGGCAGATTAGGGGTTAAAAGTGTAATGCAGGGGTCAGCGATAGCGGGGGCGGCAGATTAGGGGTTAATAAGTGTAAGGTTAGGGGTGTTTAGACTCGGGGTACATGTTAGGGTGTTAGGTGCAGACGTAGGAAGTGTTTCCCCATAGGAAACAATGGGGCTGCGTTAGGAGCTGAACGCTGCTTTTTTGCAGGTGTTAGGTTTTTTTTCAGCTCAAACAGTCCCATTGTTTCCTATGGGAGAATCGTGCACGAGCACGTTTTTGAGGCCGGCCGCGTCCGTAAGCAACTCTGGTATCGAGAGTTGCATTTGCGGTAAAAATGCTCTACGCTCCTTTTTTGGAGCCTAACGCAGCATTTGTTTTAACTCTCGATACCAGAGTTAAATTTATGGTGCGGCCAGAAAAAAGCCCGCGGAGCGTTAACAGCCCTTTTACCGCCGAACTCCAAATCTAGGCCTTAGTGTCTATAAAACACTGGGAGCTGCCATGTTGTAACTTGTGTTACCTTCTCTGCTGTGGCCAATTAGGGTTAGTTATACATAGGTCATTAGAGTGTGCAGCCAATGGTTGTGCTGGATTTAACAGTGTTCTGCACTTCCATTTCTAACAGGAACTGAAAAGCTCAATATTTCAGAATGGAATTACAGGCAAAGAGGACAAAATAAATAATGAAAGTATATTGCAGAGCTGTTTTATTATATACAATTTATAATTTTATATTACCATCTCAAAGTGTTTAATGTCCCTTTAAAAGGGCATTCAGCTCTTTTACATTGGCCAAACCCTAAGCTAAAAATAAAACCCACCCAATAAACCCTTAATAAAACCTAACACTAACCCCCGAAGATCCACTTACAGTTTTAGAAGACCGGACATCCATCCTCATCAAGCCGGCGAAGTCCTCATCTAAGCGGCAAGAAGCCCGCAATGAAGCCGGGAGAAGTCTTCAACCAAGTGGCAAGAAGTCATCATACAGGCGGGCAGAAGTCTTCATCAAGACGGCATCTTCTATCTTCATCCTTCTGGTGCGGAGTGGGTCCATCTTCAAGACATCCGTCGCGGAGCATCCACTTCATACGGTCCTAGCCTTACACTGAAGGTTCCCTTTAAGGGATGTCATCCAAGATGGCATCCCTTGAATTCCGATTGGCTGATAGAATTCTATCAGCCAATTGGAATTAAAGGGTAAAAAATCCTATTGACTGATGCAATCAGCCAATAGGATTGAGCTTTAATCCTATTGGCTGATCCAATCAGCCAATAGGATTGAGCTAGCATTCTATTGGCTGATTGGAACAGCCAATAGAATGCAAGCTTAATCCCATTGGCTGTTCGGGTCAGCAAATAAGATTGAAGCTCAATCCTTTTGGCTGATTGCATCAGCCAATAGGATGACGTCCCTTATAGGGAACCTTCAGTGTACGGCTGGGACCGTATGAAGAAGATGTTCCGCGCCGGATGTCTTGAAGATGGACCCACTCCGCGCCGGAAGGATGAAGATAGAAGATGCGTCTGGATGATGACTTCTGCCAGCCTGGATGATGACTTCTTGCCGCTTAGATGAATACTTCTCCCGGCTTCGTTAAGGACTTCTAGCCGCTTGGATGAGGACTTTGCCGGCTGGATGAGGATGGATGTCCGGTCTTCCAAAACTGTAAGTGGATCTTCGGGGGTTAGTGTTAGGTTTTATTAAGGGTTTATTGGGTGGGTTTTATTTTTAGCTTAGGGTTTGGTCAATGTAAAAGAGCTGAATACCCTTTTAAGGGCAATGCCCATCCAAATGCCCTTTTCAAGGCAATGGGTAGCTTAGGTTTTTTAGATAGAATTTTATTTGGGGGGTGTTGGTTGAGTGGGTGGTGGGTTTTACTGTTGGGGGGAATGTTTGTATTTTTATTTTCCAGGTAAAAGAGCTGATATCTTTGGGGAAATGCCCTGCAAAAGGCCCTTTTAAGTGCTATTGGCAGTTTAGTTTAGGCTAGGGGTTTTATTATTTTGGGGGACTTTTTATTTTGATAGGGCTATTAGATTAGGAGTAATTAGTTTAAATATTTGATAATTTCTTTTTTATTTTGTGTAATTTATTGTTTATTTGTTTGTGATTTAGTTAATTGTATTTTATTAATGTAATTTATTTAATTTTAGTGTAATGTTAGGTTTTATTTTACAGGTAAATTTGTATTTATTTTAACTAGGTAGTTAGTAAATAGTTAATAACTATTTACTAACTAGTCTACCTAGTTAAAATAAATACAAACTTACCTGTGAAATAAAAATAAAACATAAGCTAGATACAATATAACTATTAGTTATATTGTAGCTAGATTAGGTTTTATTTTAGAGGTAAGTATTTATTTAGTTTTAAATAGGAATAATTTAGGTATTAATTGTAATTTTTATTTGTAATTATTTTAATTATGTTAAAGTTAGTTGGTGTTAGGGTTAGGGTTACGTTAGGGTTAGGGTTAGACTTAAGGTTAGGTTTAGGGGATAATAACTTTAGTATAGTGGCGGCGACATTGGGGGCAGCAGATTAGGGGTTAATAACATTATGTAGGTGTCGGCGATGTTGGGGGCAGTAGATTAGGGGTGTTTAGACTTGGGGTTTATGTTAGGGTGTTAGGTTTAGGGGATAATAACTTTAGTATAGTGGCGGCGACATTGGGGGCAGCAGATTAGGGGTTAATAACAGTAATGTAGGTTGTGGCGATGTTGGGGGCAGCAGATTAGGGGTGTTTAGACTTGGGGTTTATGTTAGGGTGTTAGGTTTAAACATAATTTTTTTTTCCCATAGACATTAATGGGGCAGCGTTACGGAGCTTTAAGCTCCGTGATTGCAGGTGTTAGGCTTTTTTCAGCTGGCTCTCCCCATTGTTGTCTATGGGGAAATCGTGCACGAGCACGTAACAGCAGCTCAAAGCAGCGCTGGTATTTGTGTGCGATATGGAGCTCAACGCAGCCATATCGCCCGCAAAGCCAGCTTTTTTTAAACTCGTTATACCAGCGTTATAGGGAGTGAAATACCGCCGAAAATGCTGCGGTCGTTAATTTCCCTATAGTGCTCAAAACTCGTAATCTGGCTGTTTCTAATTGACTGCAATTTTTAATTTGTGCACAGTCTTTTTATACACACACTTTCTGAGACACCAGCTACTACTGAGCATGAGATTTCACGTGTATATGTATATGAATCTGTGATTGGCTGATGGTTGTCACATGGTTCCGGCAAATTGAAGTATGGCCAGAAAAAATCTACTGCTCATTTATAATTCAGAGTAGGTGCTGTTGCATTGTCTTTTTATGATGCACTTGTTTTATGCAATTCTACTCTATTGAAAGTAAATTCCGATTTACTTTCATCAAATTGTGCAGTCTTCTTATATGCATACTTTTTGAGGCACCAGCTACTACTGAGTATGTGCAAAAGTTTGAAGTGTACATGTATATGAGACTGTGATTGGCTGATGGCTGTCATATGATACCGGGGGGTCATTTAATGGTCAAGCAAGCTACTACATAATATAACAAGAGGCTCACAAAGGCCAAACTAAAAATATTATGCAAAAGGGAACATAAACACAAGGGCAAAGTGATGCTTTTTGATAACTGTATAAACCCCTGGCAAGACAGCAGGCACTAGTTTGACTGCCGAGGGGCCTCATAAAGTTTCAAATTCATTGAGACTAGTGTTTCGCTAGTGAGTGCTCCTGCCTTAAAGCGACATTATATACTAGATTTTTCTTTGCATAAATGTTTTGTAGATGATCCATTTATTTAGCCCCTCTGGGTGTGTTTTTGTAAAATTGTATAGTTTTGCTTGTTTTAAATAACATTGTGCTGATTTTCAGACTCCTAATTAAGCCCCAAAGTTGTAGATGTATACTGATGTATACAGACTTCAGATTGCTTCTGTTTGTACAATGGGTCTTGTCATGTGCAGGGGAGGGTTCTGCTATCAGCCCCTTTAAGTTGGTGTCCCAAGCTAATCTTATTAGCAGTGCTAAATTGGGAGCTTCTAAGTAATTTTTTTAAAGGTTTTAGCCTGGATTTGTATAGTGTCTATTACATGCAGTTAAATGGTAATTGGTGTATACTGTCCCTTTAACATATAAAGTTGTGTAAAGTGCCCCAATACATAATGTCTCGTACATCACCAGACAGGGTAAAAAGTTACTATAGGCAGAAGGCTATTTTTTTTTTTTAATCATCTATTGCAATTTCTTACTAGTTCAGCACTAGCAGACTAGTTTTAAAGTATTGTATATTGTCAGTATGTCAGTAAAAAACTTTCCAAATACAGCAGCTAAGGCAAAAGGTTTTAATTGCAAAGACAATCGAATCAATGGTAGAATACACTTTTTAAATGGGCTAAATAAATAAATTAAACAAATAACAGATGACACTTACAGTACTACATGTGACAAGTGATTTCATTTTCAAGGCTTTCTGGATGATCTGGAACAAGTCACCCGGAGCCTCGTTCAAATAATAAATTTCAGAAATGCCTCCGGTAAAATCCTGAAGAGCTTCAAAGGGCCAGCCTCCTTTTAGAGACTCATAAGATCCATTTAGCCTGTTGTGCAAAACAATCACAGTAAGAATGTGGTACCTTGTTGTGTAAGTAAACTCGTAATTGTGACTATATTGTTTGCAGACATATTGCCATTTCATTATCTATGTTCCAATGGTATAATATTGCTAGTAAAAGAATCCAATCCAACACAAAATCACGTTCGCTCAGAGGTACTCACAATTCTAGAGCACTAACAATAGTGCAAATAACAGAGGCTGGGTGTATCAAACCCCCCCCCCCCCCTCAGCTGGCTCCCTCCGATTATCAGCTAGCTGATACAAGAATATTGTGAGATCAAATATTGCCTATGAACAGATTGAGATTGTTAAAATCCGCAAATTGCTATAAAAGTATTTATTAAAATAGGAATATAAAAACACATAAACAAACTGCTGCGACGCGTTTCACAGTATTAAATTGCACTGTTTCCTTAGACATTGTATATTTATACTTATATTCTTGCACTTAGATCGGATAGCTGATAACTGAAGGGAGCCAGCTGAGGGACTTTGATACACCCATCCTGTGCGTTTTGCACTATTGTTAGTGCGCTAGAATTGTACAATACCTCTGAGTGAACACGATTGTGTGTTGGATTGGATTATTTTACTTGCAATACTACCATTGGAGTGCTTTTGTTTTGCTGTACCTGGACATTGATTTGTTAAGAAGAGCACATCCTGGTGTATTTATAGAGGCTTAATAACGATAGCCTTTAGTGGCGCCTTTGTTTCCTTGGACCATTTGTTAAAGTGGGACATTTGTTGTCTGGCCAATGTCTATGTTGCCATAGAAAGCTGCAATGTGATGTTGGCAATGTTTAAAGCCCCTCGCTGACACCCATAGGGTTAAATAAAGGGTGATGTCACTTACTTGGCATATGCCTTTTCCAGCAGAGCACTCCAGAACTCATTTTCTGTTCCTGATTTCACAAACATCAGATTTTGTTGGTTTAGTTCTTTTTTTGTAGGCAGACGATCATCAACTACAACGTCCAACCACTCACCGTACTGCCAGAGCTAAGAAAGTAAACTTTACAATTAGTGATCAGATAAAAAGGGACACTGAACTCAAAATTTTTATTTCATGATTCAGATAGAGCATGAGATTTTAAGCAACTTTCTAATTTACTCCTATTATCAATTTTACTTTGTCCTCTTGCTATCTTTATTTGAAAAATAATGCATCTAAGCTTTTTTCTGGTTTAATACTCTGGACAGCACTTTTTTTATGGTGAATGAACTTATCCACCAATCAGCAAGAGCAAACAAAGTTGTTCACCAAAAATGGGCCGGCATCTAAACTTACATTCTTGCATTTCAAATAAAGATAGCAAGAGAATGAAGAAAATTTGATAATAGGAGTAAATTAGAAAGTTGCCTAAAATGTCATGCTCTATTTGAATTACGAAAGAAAAAATTTGGGTTCAGTGTCCCTTTAAGTAGCAACAATCTGTTTTCTTCCTGAAGAATAATTCTACACAGTTGGAGTTCCTTCTTAAATCCATAGACACCTAATTCATGAACCAAACACAAAAATATATAAATGGGGAGGGGTTTTTGTTTGTTTTTTACCCTGATGTTCTTAAGTGTCTGGTATTTAACAAGACAGTCTGGTATTTCAACCTTCATACATATAAAAAAGGAAAAAACTGAAAAAATTTGCCTATTTTGTGTCGGTAGTAATGTCACAACATAACCATCAGTCTGAGCACGTGTGTGTCGGTAGTAATGTCACAACATAACCATCAGTCTGAGCATGTGTGTGTCGGTAGTAATGTCACAACATAACCATCAGTCTGAGCACGTGTGTGTCGGTAGTAATGTCACAACATAACCATCAGTCTGAGCACGTGCGGTGAATTTGTACGCATGACCTGCAATGCTGTTTTGTCCGCAGTTAGCACAAGTTATTACTAAAGCAGTGGGGACTTTTCAAAGATATTTTTGCAAATTCAAGACTATTTTAAAAATGCTTCACAGAGAATGATGTTAATAGAAAATGCTTGTTTGCTTGCAAGTGATCCATAGGTACAGATTATTCTCTCCACCACTTGCCTTATTTGGAGGAAGAAATCTGGACTTGTTACTGAAATAGACAAAGCTTTAGCCACTGCCATTATATTTGTAAAATAACTACTGTTTGGCTGGAGATAAGTAGGGACAGATATGTGACAGGGTTAGGTTAGTGAAACCTGCCAAGTGTCCTGCCAGTTATCAGAATAAGAAAACTCTTAAAGGGATATGAAACCCAAATATTTTCTTTTGTGATTCAGAAAGAGCATACCATTTTGAAAAAGTTTCTAATTTACTTATATTATCAAATTGGCTTGTTCCAATGATTGTGTTGAAGACATACCTAGGTAGGCATCTGGAGCACTACATAGCAGGAAGTAGTGCTGCCCTCTAGTGCTCTTGAAAATGGATAACATTGTTGCAGAACTGCTGCCATATAGTGCTATAAAAATGGGTCACCTCTTAAGCATATGTTCCTGCTTTTCAAAAAAAGATACCAAGAGAATAATGAAAACGTGATAATAGAGGTAAATTAGAAAGTTGTATAAAATTGCAGGCTCAAATTGAAAAGTTGGGGTTTTCTCACAGCGCCTTCTCTATATCCTACTGGCTCCCCAGGAAAACAAGACACCTAGTATATCTTGGAAGTATTTACAAATGGAAAGAGGGTCTAGGGAGCGCCGCAGAGTGGGCAGAGGGTAAAATATTCCAGTTGTATGATGGTTATTTGACAAATTTATTAACGCACAGATAATAGAGGATCTTATAATGACCAATTAATATTGGTATGTAGTTGTCGCATAAAATATCACACTAAAAATATCATATAGAATAGTCATAAAAATGTCCTAAAAAATCACATAAAAATCACATAAAAATATACTCATGGATCCATGTTACATAAAAATTAGAATTAAAATCAGTATATAACTATAATCAACAAAATGTGCTATACCCCGGTTAGGGGGGATAGTTAGCTTACAGAAAATAGTATTAAAATACAATCCTAAGTGATCCTGTTTAGCCAATCTAAAATAGAATCTGAAAAGTCTGATGGAACAGCTTTGATTTAGCTAGTGGTTAGTTCACAAAGAGTAAGTGGTGTTCCAATTCTTCAAGGTTAAAGTAAAAGTCTCTCCTGTGAATAAAAAAGGTGATGTGACAGTGTCCAAAAAGATTATGTCCCAACGGTGATACAAAAAATAGTGGAAAAAACAATGCGCTAAGTTGAAAAATAATGCAAAATAAAATACCAAAAAAGAAAAAAAGAGAAAAAAGTGAAAAAATAGTGAAAAATATATATTAATCCAATTCTGTCAGTTCATTATACAATGCAAAAGGGAAAATTTAAAAAGGAAAAGATATATTGCTTGTGTCAATATTCAGTGTATCCTGTGATATGTTGTTGTCAAAAAATAACAAGATTATTCAAAAATAGAACATAAATTCCCAGTTTCCCTGTGGAATACAAATGAGAAAATAGTGCAATATTGCTAAATAAATCTTAAATCCAATTGAAATAAGGCTTACCATAAATTAGCCAACGCGTTTCGGCCCTTCCCTGGGCCTTTATCAAGACTACAGTCTTGATAAAGGCCGAAACGCGTTGGCTAATTTATGGTAAGCCTTATTTCAATTGGATTTAAGATTTATTTAGCAATATTGCACTATTTTCTCATTTGTATTCCACAGGGAAACTGGGAATTTATGTTCTATTTTTGAATAATCTTGTTATTTTTTGACAACAACATATCACAGGATACACTGAATATTGACACAAGCAATATATCTTTTCCTTTTTAAATTTTCCCTTTTGCATTGTATAATGAACTGACAGAATTGGATTAATATATATTTTTCACAATTTTTTCACTTTTTTCTCTTTTTTTCTTTTTTGGTATTTTATTTTGCATTATTTTTCAACTTAGCGCACTGTTTTTTCCACTATTTTTTGTATCACCGTTGGGACATAATCTTTTTGGACACTGTCACATCACCTTTTTTATTCACAGGAGAGACTTTTACTTTAACCTTGAAGAATTGGAACACCACTTACTCTTTGTGAACTAACCACTAATTAAATCAAAGCTATTCCATCAGACTTTTCAGATTCTATTTTAGATTGGCTAAACAGGATCACTTAGGATTGTATTTTAATACTATTTTCTGTAAGCTAACTATCCCCCCTAACCGGGGTATAGCACATTTTGTTGATTATAGTTATATACTGATTTTAATTCTAATTTTTATGTAACATGGATCCATGAGTATATTTTTATGTGATTTTTATGTGATTTTTTAGGACATTTTTATGACTATTCTATATGATATTTTTAGTGTGATATTTTATGCGACAACTACATACCAATATTAATTGGTCATTATAAGATCCTCTATTATCTGTGCGTTAATAAATTTGTTAAATAACCATCACACAACTGAAATATTTTATCCTCTGCCCACTCTGAGGCGCTCCCTAGACCCTCTTTCCATTTGTAAAATTGCAGGCTCTGAATCATAAAAGAAAAATGTTGGGCTTCATATCCCTTTCATTTTCAGACTTAAATTACAGTGTTTTCTGTCCCTTTAAAGTCTCAGGGGCCTATTTATTAATGTGCGAGCGGACATGATCCGATATTGCAGATCATATCCGCTGCACATTGATAAATGCCAACACCATACGCTCTCTGCATTTATCATTGCACCAGCAGTTCTTATGAACTGCTGGTGCAATACCGCCCCCTGCAGATTCACAGCCAATCGGCCACTAGCAGGGGGTGTCAATCAACCTGATCGTATTCGATCGGGTTGATTTCTGTCCGCCGCCTCAGAGCAGGCGGATAGGTTATGGAGCAGCGGTCTTTATAACTTCTGTTTCCGGCGAGCCTGAAGGTACGTCGGAAACACGGGGCATCAAGCTCCATACGGAGGTTGATAAATATGCCCCTCAGACTTTGTAACATGCTACACAATAAATAAAACTAAACTATCCACAGCAAATAGTCATACATAAACCTAATGATTGACAATTAATTTTAAATGTTTTTTAAACATTTACTTAGTATGTAGACTTTTTGCAGTGCTGTAATTAATAATAGTTGATAGTTACATGCTATGCATTTATAAAAATGACTTCAGTGCCCCTTTAATAACTTTGCAGTGCTGTCCCCAGGACTTTTTAAAGGGGGTGCACACCTGACTGATTTTACTGACCACGCGGCTAAAGTTTAGCCACCTGGCTTGCAAAATTCTACTGCTGTGCAATTTAGTAGCATACATTTTGGACTTGGTAAAGTCTATTTAAACATCAGATACAATTAAATATAATTTCTTTTACAAAGATATGACGACTCCACGGATTCATCCTTACTTGTGGGATATTATCCTCCTGCTAACAGGAAGTGGCAAAGAGCACCACAGCAGAGCTGTTATTTAACTCCTCCCTTAGCTCCTCCCCACAGTCATTCTCTTTGCCTATGCTAGTAATAGGAAGGGTAAAGTGATAGTGGTGATAAAATGATAGTTTTAATTTCTTCAATCAAGATGTTTTTTATTTTAAATGGTACCGGTGAGTACTATTTGACTAATTTAGCAAAGTGTAATTTTTTGCTTAAATGTTCCTCTAAAGTGTAAATTTCTACTCTTGCATTTGGGATGCAATAATTTTTGGCAACTCTGCATTTATATTCATAGTTTTTGAACATTTATAGGCTACTTAAATATGTTTGGAAAAAAATTGTGCACTTTTATTTCTTAAAGACGCAGTACCCGTTTTTTACAAAATTAATTTTTTCAATAAATAAAGTGTTTACCAACTGTTGTGGTTATTATTACTTTGTTTAACATGTCTGACATTGAGGAAACTCATTGCTCTATGTGTTTAGAAGCCATTGTGGAACCCCCTCTACATTGTGTACCTCTTGTACTGATAGAGCCTTACACTGTAAAGAACATATTTTAGGAAATGAAAGTATGTCTAAGGATGATTCTCAGTCTGAAGAGAATCAGGATATGCCATCTAATTCTCCTCAAGTGTCCCAACCTTTAACACCCACACAAGTGACACCTAGTACATCTAGTGGGTCTAATTATTTTACTCTGCAAGATATGACTGCAGTTATGTCAACTACCCTCACTGAGGTATTATCTAAACTGCCAGGTTTGCAGGGTAAACGCAGTAGGCCAGGTATTAATGTAAATACTGAACCCTCTGATGCTTTAGTAGCCATTTCCGATGCACCCTCACAATGCTCTGAATTGGGGGTTAGGGAATTATTGTCTGAGGGAGAACTTTCAGATTCAGGGAATGTGTTACCTCAGACAGATATGGACTTAGCATCCTTTAAATTTAAACTTGAGCACCTTCGTCTGTTGCTCAGGGAGGTCCTAGCGACTCTAGATTATTGTGAACCTATTACAATTCCTCCAGAAAAATTATGTAAAATTGATAAATATCTAGAAGTTCCTACTTACACTGATGTTTTTCCAGTTCCCAAAAGAATTTCGGAAATTGTTAAAAAGGAATGGGATAGACCAGGTATACCATTCTCTCCCCCTCCTAATTTTAAGAAAATGTTTCCCACATCAGACACCATCAAGGACTCCTGGCAAATGGTCCCTAAGGTGGAGGGAGCAATATCTACTCTAGCTAAGCGTACGTACAACTATACCTATTGAGGACAGTTGTGCTTTCAAAGACCCTATGGATAAAAAATTAGAGGGTCTTCTAAAGAAATTATTTATTCACCAAGGTTTCTTGTTACAACCTGCTGCCTGCATTGTTCCAGTAAATACGGCGGTGGCTTTCTGGTTTGACACCCTTGAGGAGTCTCTGAAAGTAGAGACAGAATTAAAGCTCTCAAATTAGCTAATTCTTTTATCACAGATGCTGCTTTCCAGATTACTAAATTAGAAGCAAAAAATGCAGGCTTTGCCATATTGGCGAGCAGAGCGCTATGGTTAAAATTGTGGTCTGCTGATGTATCGTCAAAGTCTAAACTGTTAACTATTCCTTTCAAGGTTAAGACCCTATTCGGCCCTGAATTGAAGGAAATCATTTCAGACATTACTGGAGGTAAGGGTCATGCCCTACCTCAAGACAAACCCCTTAAGATGAGGGGTAAACAAAATAATTTTCGTTCCTTTCTAAATTTCAAAGGAGTACCCTCTGCTTTCCCTTACTCTACTAAACAGGAAGGAAATTTTGCTCAATCCAAGTCTGTCTGGAGACCTAACCAGACCTGGAATAAGGGTAAACAAGCCAAAAAGCCTGCTGCTGCTACCAAAACAGCATGAAGGGGCAGCCCCCGATCCGGGACCGGATCTAGTAGGGGGCAGACTTTCTCTCTTTGCTCAGGCCTGGATAAGAGATGTGCAGGATCCCTGAGCATTAGAAATTGTGACCCAGGTGTATCAACTGGAATTCAAAAAGGTGTATCAACTGGAATTCAAAAATTTTCCCCCAAGAGGGAGATTTCATATTTCACGTTTGTCTGTAGACCAGACAAAAAGAGAGGCGTTCTTACACTGTGTAAAAGACCTCTATACCATGGGAGTAATTTGTCCTGTTCCAAAACTGGAACAGGGACAGGGGTTTTACTGAAACTTTTTCATAGTCCCCAAAAAAGAGGGAACTTTCAGACCTATTTTAGATTTAAAATGTCTAAACAAATTTCTCAGAGTCCCATCGTTCAAGATGGAGACTATACGAACAATCTTATGATCCAGGAGGGTCAATACATGACCACCATGGATCTAAAGGATGCGTACCTTCACATTCCTATCCACAAGGATCATCATCAGTTTCTAAGGTTTACTTTTCTGGACAAGCATTATCAGTTCGTGGCCCTTCCCTTCGGGTTGGCCACAGCTCCCAGAATTTTCACAAAAGTGCTAGGGTCCCTTCTAGCGGTTCTCAGGCCGCGGGGCCTAGCAGTGGCACCCTATCTAGACGATATCTTGATTCAGGCATCAAATCGTCATCTTACCAAATCACACACGGACATTGTGCTGTCCTTCCTAAGGACTCATGGTTGGAAAGTGAATATAGAAAAGAGTTCACTTGTTCCACAAACAAGAGTTCCATTCTTGGGAACTCTGATAGACTCGGTAGACATGAAAATATTTCTGACGGAAGTCAGAAAATCAAAGATTCTAAATACTTACCGAGCTCTTCAGTCCATTCCTCGGCCATCAGTGGCTCAGTGTATGGAGGTCATTGGATTAATGGTAGCAGCAATGGACATCGTCCTGTTTGCTCGCTTTCATCTCAGACCACTGCAGCTGTGCATGCTCAGACAGTGGAATGGGGATTATGCAAATTTATCTATCTCCTCAGATAAATCTGGATCAAGAGACCAGAGGCTCTTTTCTTTGGTGGTTGTCACAGGATCATCTGTCCCAGGGAATGTGCTTCCGCGGGCCATCATGGGTTATAGTGACAACGGACGCCAGCCTCTTGGGCTGGGGTGCAGTCTGGAATTCTCTGAAGGCTCAGGGAACTTGGACTCCGACGGAGTCTCAATTACCAATCAATATTCTGGAACTGAGAGCAATACTCAATGCGCTTCAGGCGTGGCCTCAGTTGGCACTGACCAAATTCATAAGATTCCAGTCGGACAATATCATGACTGTAGCATATATCAATCATCAGGGGAGAACAAGGAGTTCTCTTGCGATGATAGAGGTAGCAAAGATAATCCGATGGGCAGAGAATCACTCTTACCATCTATCAGCAATCTATATCCCAGGAGTAGAGAACTGGGAAGCGGATTTTCTAAGTCGTCAGACTTTTCATCCGGTGGAGTGGGAACTCCATCCGAAAGTGTTTGCATCATTCACTCAACAATGGGGCACACCGGAATTGGATCTAATGGCATCTCGACAGAATGCCAAACTTCCACGCTACGGGTCCAGGTCATGGGATCCTCAGGCTGTACTAAAAGATTCTCTAGCAGTACCTTGGTCGTTCAACCTGGCTTATGTGTTTCCTCCTTTTCCTCTCCTACCCCGTGTGATTGCGAGAATCAAACAGGAGAGAGCTTCAGTAATTCTAATAGCACCTGCGTGGCCACGCAGGACTTGGTATACGGATCTAGTGGACATGTCGTCTCTACCTCCGTGGAAACTACCATTGAGGCAGGACCTTCTCATTCAAGGTCCGTTCCAACATCCAAATCTAACTTCTCTACATCAGACTGCCTGGAGATTGAATGCTTGATTTTATCAAAGCGGGGATTCTCTGAGTCGGTCATTGATACTCTGATTCAGGCTCGCAAGCCTGTCACTAGAAATATTTACCATAAGATATGGCGTAAATATCTTTATTGGTGTGAACCCAAGGGCTACTCATGGAGTAAGATTAGGATTCCTAGGATTTTGTCCTTTCTCCAAGAAGGATTGGAGAAGGGGTTATCTGCTAGTTCTTTAAAAGGACAAATTTCTGCTTTGTCAGTTTTATTACACAAGCGTCTGGCGGATGTCCCAGACGTTCAGTCTTTTTGTCAGGCTTTAATCAGAATCAAGCCTGTGTTTAAACCTGTTGCTCCGCCATGGAGTCTGAATTTATTTCTTAATGTTCTTCAAGGGGTTCCATTTGAACCCATACATTCCATAGATATTAAGCTGTTATCTTGGAAAGTTTTGTTTTTAGTTGCTATCTCTTCTGCTCGAAGAGTTTCTGAGCTTTCTGCTTTACAATGTGATTCGCCTTATCTTATATTCCATTCTGATAAGGTGGTTTTAGGTACTAAACCTGGATTTCTTCCTAAGGTTGTTTCAAATAAGAATATTAATCAGGAAATTGTTGTTCCTTCCTTGTGTCCTAATCCTTCTTCTAAGAAGGAACGTCTATTACATAACTTGGATGTGGTTCGCGCTTTGAAGTTTTACTTATAAGCGACCAAGGATTTCCGACAAACATCTTCTCTTTTTGTTGTTTATTCTGGAAAGCGTAGGGGTCAAAAAGCTACGGCTACCTCTCTCTCTTTTTGGCTGAAAAGCATCATCCGCCTGGCATACGAGACTGCTGGACAGCAGCCTCCTGAAAAAATTACGGCTCATTCCACTAGAGCTGTGGCTTCCACATGGGCTTTTAAAAATGATGCTTCTGTTGAACAGATTTGTAAGGCTGCGACTTGGTCCTCCCTTCATACTTTTTTCCAAATTTTCCAAATTTGATACTTTTGCTTCTTCAGAGGCTGTTTTTGGGAGAAAGGTTCTTCAAGCAGTGGTGCCTTCCATTTAGGTCTCTGTCTTGTCCCTCCCGTTCATCCGTGTCCTGTTGCTTTGGTATTGTATCCCACAAGTAAGGATGAATCCGTGGACTCGTCATATCTTTGTAAAAGAAAAGGAAATTTATTCTTACCTGATAAATTTGTTTCTTTTACGATATGACGAGTCCACGGCCCGCTCTGTCATTTTAAGACAGAATTTATTTTATTTTTAAAACTACAGTCACCTCTGCACCTTTTAAGCTTTTCCTTTCTTTTTTAGCTTTTCCTTTCTCTTCCTATATCTCCGGTCGAATGACTGGGGGGAGGAGCTAAGGGAGGAGTTATATAATAGCTCTGCTGTGGTGCTCTTTGCCACTTCCTGTTAGCAGGAGGATAATATACCACAAGTAAGGATGAATCTGTGGACTCGTCATATCGTAAAAGAAACAAATTTATCAGGTAAGCATACATTCCTTTTTCATACCTTAAAATGGAAGATGCCTGCATAATCTGTCTGGAAACTTTGATTTTCAGGGACCACAAGGGATAGGAACTCCTCATTCATTGTAAGAGAGGCAACAGAAGAGAGGAACCAGCAATCCGCTGTACAGAAAAAGTGTAGGCTGTAAAGCTAAAGTGCAAACTCTCTTAATTTTTCTCTAACAGTAGTGAAGGGGCAATGCTCTGAAGGGGCCTTTTAAAAAAGCATCAAAGTGCAGCTAAATGAACTCCCACTTGCAGACACTATATGAAAAAGCCAAGCTATGATTGGTGAAACATACGTTGGAGTAGTGATGTCACAAAAGGGGCGGATCCTTGCTCCTTACCGGACTAACAGAGCAATCATTAGACATTTTGATACACACAGTCCTTTGCTTGTAGTAGTCTTTGATTGGGATAGTCTCATTATATGCCTTGTGACTTGTTTTTAATAAATTTGCTATACTTTTTTAACCACTTCTGATTCATCCTTTGGAGCTGGGACATCCTTCTTTACCTTGCCTCCTATTAGAACTGAAGCTTCCTGTGCCTATATATCTAGAGCTTGATTTTGAAGCTCTAGACAGTGTGAGTACCTTTCTAGGTTCTGCTGTAAATTTTACATAACCACAGAACTTTAACGAGGTTCACCTGCTGAGCATTACCACCGTGATAACCTGGGATTTTTATCCTTTTTTGTGCACCATCACATTTGATTTTGTATAATATATAGTATATATATATATATATATATATATATATATATATATATATATATATGTAGTTATCGTTTATTCATACTAGGTTATGTATTAGAGATGTACATTCAGGCACAAATTTGCATTTATCCAAATTTTGTTGTTTCAATGAGCCGTCCAATTCACTAACAGTCTAATACATTATTGGACGAAAAGAATGAAGAGCGAATAATTGCTTGACCAAATCAACTTGTTTCGTTTGGCCCCAAAAAAGGTTCAGGAAGGGAGGGAGGAGCTATATTTTTTGGTTAATCATCTACTTTGTTTGCAGTGATGTACAGGAGGTCCAACCATTCCTGTGTCCATTGTCCCCCTGTCTAATCCGGCCATAGTATTACTAACAATTGGTGTTACAGACAACCAGTGAGACTAAAATGTTGGATTTTTGTCATACAGGCTTTTCCAAACAAGCCATAACCTAATATAGGGAGGTGGGAGAATAGGAGAGGCTCAGATATTTTTAATCCCGTTGACTACGGATATTGGAACATGATATTGTGAGCTAGTCATTGACTCAAATTCAATGGCCTCTATTTGTCAACCGCAAATACGCTGGAATTCCGCAGCGTATTTGTGGCAAGGCTGATTCGCTGTAGTTATCAAGCCCTACAGACTGGCAAAAGTAGAATCTAGTGACGTAAGCTACGATCCGCCGGACTCAGTCCGACACAGATCGATTCTTACGTCACTCCAGATGTGCCGAACGCAAGTTCGGCACAATCTGACTACTTTTGGAATTTATCAAATTCCTAGAAGGTACGCTCGGCATTCTTCCGGCCCAGCGTACCTGGTTTTCAATCCGTCACCCTGGAGGTGACCGATTCCCATAGTAATCAATGGGAGTCTGACAGCAGCGAAAGCTCATGCTGCCCGATATCCCATTGATTCCTATGGGAAATGTGTGCAGCTAACACCCTAACATGTACCCCGAGTCTAAACACCCCTAATCTACCCCCCTACACCGCCGCCATCTACAATAAACTTATTAACCCCTAAACCGCCGCTCCCGGACCCCGCCGCACATATAATAAATATATTAACCCCTAAACCTAAGTCTAACCCTAACCCTAACACCCCCCTAACTTAAATCTTATTTAAATAAATCTAAATAAAATTCCTATTATTAACGAAATTATTCTTATTTAATACTAAATACTTACCTGTAAAATAGACCCTAATATAGCTACAATATAAATAATAATTACATTGCAGCTATTTTAGGATTTATTTTTATTTTACAGACAACTTTGTATTTATTTTAACTAGGTACAATAGTTATTAACTATTAAATAACTACCTAGCTAAAATAATTACAAAATTACCTGTAAAATAAATCCTAACCTAAGTTACAATTAAACCTAACACTACACTATCATTAAATTAATTAAATTAACTACAATTACCTAAAATTAAATACAATTAAATAAACTAAACTATAGTACAAAAAAACAAAACACTAAATTACAGAAAATAAAAAAAGAATTACAAGAAGTTTAAACTAATTACCCCTAATCTAAGCCCCTAATAAAATAAAAAAGCTCCCCAAAATAATAAAATGCCCTGCCCTATACTAAATTACAAAGTAATCAGCTCTTTTACCAGCCCTTAAAAAGGGCTTTTTGCGGTGCATTGCCCCAAAGTAATCAGCTCTTCTACCTGTAAAAAAAAATAGAACCTCCCCAACATTACAACCCACCACCCACATACCCCTACTCTAAAACCCACCGAAACCCCCCTTAAAAAACCTAACACTATCCCCCTGAAGATCACCCTACCTTGAGCCGTTTTCACCCAGTCGGGCTGAACTCTTCATCCAATCCGGGCAATGTGGTCCTCCATCCGACCGAAGTCTTCATCCAAGCAGGGCAAAAGAGGTCCTCCATCCGGCCGAAATCTTCATCCAAGCGGCATCTTCTATCTTCATCCATCCGGAGCGGAGCCATCTTCAATCCAGCTGACGCGGATCCATCCTTTTCCAACAACGTCCTAACCCCGAATGAAGGTTCCTTTAAATGACGTCATCCAAGATGGCGTCCTTCGAATTCCGATTGGCTGATAGGATTCTATCAACCAATCGGAATTAAGGTAGGAAAAATCCAAATCAGATTGTCCTCACATTCTATTGGCTGTTCCGAACTTCAATCCGATTGGCTGATTGAATCAGCCAATCTGATTTTTCCTACCTTAATTCTGATTGGCTGATGATTCCTATCAGCTAATCGGAATTCGAGGGACGACATCTTGGATGACATCATTTAAAGGAAACTTCATTCGGACGTCGTTTGAAGAGGATGGCTCCGCGTCGGCTGGATTGAAGATGGCTCCGCTCTGCTCCGGTTGATTGAAGATAGACGATGCCGCTTGGATGAAGACTTCTGCCGGATGGAGGACCTCTTCTGCCCCGATCGGATGAAGACTTCTGCTGGATGGAGGACCACATCGCCTAGATTGGATGAAGAATTCGGCCCGGCTGGGTGAAGACGGCTCAAGGTAGGGTGATCTTCAGGGAGTTAGTGT
Source organism: Bombina bombina (assembly GCF_027579735.1). Classification (NCBI taxonomy): domain Eukaryota; kingdom Metazoa; phylum Chordata; class Amphibia; order Anura; family Bombinatoridae; genus Bombina; species Bombina bombina. The sequence goes on along the minus strand of NC_069502.1, from coordinate 1,150,833,548 downwards.
TTTTTTAAGGGGGGTTTGGGTGGGTTTTAGAGTAGGGGTATGTGGGTGGTGGGTTTTAATGTTGAGGGGGGTTGTATTTCTTTTTTTTTACAGGTAAAAGAGCTGATTACTTTGGGGCAATGCCCCGCAAAAAGCCCTTTTAAGGGCTGGTAAAAGAGCTGATTACTTTGTTAATTAATATAGGGAAGGGCATTTTATTATTTTGGGGGGCTTTTTTATTTTATTAGGGGGCTTAGATTAGCTGTAATTAGTTTAAACTTCTTGTAATTCTTTTTTTATTTTCTGTAATTTAGTGGGGGGGGGGTTGTACTATAGTTTAGTTTATTTAATTGTATTTAATTTTAGGTAATTGTAGTTAATTTATTTAATTAATTTAATGATAGTGTAGTGTTAGGTTTAATTGTAACTTAGGTTAGGATTTATTTTACAGGTAATTTTGTAATTATTTTAGATAGGTAGTTATTAAATAGTTAATAACGATTTAATAACTATTGTACCTAGTTAAAATAAATACAAAGTTGCCTGTAAAATAAAAATAAATCCTAAAATAGCTACAATGTAATTATTATTTATATTGTAGCTATATTAGAGTTTATTTTACAGGTAAGTACAGGTAGCCCTCAGTTTACGCCGGGGTTAGGTTCCAGAAGGAATGGTTGTAAATCGAAACCGTTGTAAATTGAAACCCAGTTTATAAAGTAAGTCAATGGGAAGTGAGGGAGATAGGTTCCAGGCCCCTCTCAAAATTGTCATAAATAACACCTAATACATTATTTTTAAAGCTTTGAAATGAAGACTTTAAATGCTAAACAGCATTATAAACCTGATAAAAATAATCACACAACACAGAATATATAATTAAACTAAGTTAAATGAACAAAAACATTTGCTAAACAGCATTATAAACCTAATAAAATAATCACACAACACAGACTTCACTTGCATTTTTCTGCAAACAGTTCTTTCTATGCACTCCAATCTGGACTGATTTATAGACAGGAAGATCTTGTTCCTTTGAAATCTGCTCAATAGCTCAGATCTGGTTAAACTGATTAATTTAAGCTTGCTTGGCTTTGCTGCAACACAAGCGGACAGCTCCACCTACTGGCTATTTTAATCAATACACTGCTTCTCAATGCTTTTCAATAGCAGTCACATGACTGGAAAAAAAGGTTGTTATTCTGAAACGGTGTAAATTGAACCGTTGTAAAACGAGGGCCACCTGTATTTAGTATTATATAGGAATAATTTAGTTAATAATAGGAATTTTATTTAGATTTATTTAAATAATATTTAAGTTAGGGGGGTTTTAGGGTTAGACTTAGGTTTAGGGGTTAATATATTTATTATAGGTGGCGGCGGGGTCCGGGAGCAGCGGTTTAGGGGTTAATATATGTATTGTAGGTGGCGGCGGGGTCCGGGAGCGGCGGTTTAGGGGTTAATATATTTATTATAGGTGGCGGCGGGGTCCGAGAGTGGCGGTTTAGTGGTTAATAACTTTATTTAGCTGCGGGGGCTCCGGGGGCGGCGGTATAGAGGGTTAAACAGTATAGTATAGTGTGAGTGCTTAGTGACAGGGGTATCAATAAAGCTGGGAAAAAGCCGAAGAGCAGCGAGATTGATGAATGATAAATATCACAGTCCACTGCTCATCGCCCCGTACTTGGTGCGCGGCTTTTTGACTGCTTTATTGATAAATTTGGCGAACGTATTCAGGTCCGCGGCGGCGATGTTAGGCGAACTTAGCCGGGCGTATTGGGGCCGGCGAATGCATGTAAGTACGGCGCTTCATAAATAGAGGCCAATCAGTTAGTTGTATGTTCTATAATGTAAGATTTTTGTTAAAGTTAGTTGAATATATGTGCTGTTCCCTTTTGAAATGGTTATGAATCTAAATCCAATATTTGTCCAAAAGAAAGGCACACATGAATTAAATTTGGCTAATTCATGAACGTCTATTATGTATGTAAAAATAAATATGCAAAATGATGTGTTGCTCTTTTACATTAAAATATCTAGCAATGAAAATAGCAGAATGCCGCTGCCCGCATGTATATTTGTTTCTATAACGAATGCTGAATAACTATTTTTTTGCCTAATGGTGAGTAGTAACAGTGCTACTGTAGTTGTACAGTTTAATGTTGCATTAATTTGCTGTGACTTACCAACAGACCCTTGGCAAACATCTACACGATTTGCTCCATCCACAATAAACTGAGGCTTGGGTTTTATCTCCTGAGAATCAGAAAGAGAGCAGTAATTATACACTGTGATAAAGTGATAAAAGTCTCATATTAATGAAGAAGAGACTGATGCCCCTGTTTCCGCGTGAGCCTTCAGGCTCTCTGGAAACAGCAGATATGAAGCAGAGGTCTTAAGACTGCTGCTCCATAACTGGTCCGCCTGCTCTGAGGCTGCGGACATTAATCCTCCCAATCCTATTCGATTTGGCTGATTGACACCCCTGGTAGTGAATCTGCAGGGGGCGGCATTGCACAAGCACAAGTAGTGCCCACTACTAGTTAGCACCAGAAGTGCATGAATATATATATCTAGTGCCCACTACTAGTTAGCAAAAGAAGTGCATGAATATACATATCTAGTGCCCACTATTAGTTAGCGCCAGAAGTGCATGAATATACATAGCTAGTACCCACTACTAGTTAGCACCAGAAGTGCATGAATATACATATCTAGTACCCACTACTAGTTAGCACCAGAAGTGCATGAATATACATATCTAGTGCCCACTACTAGTTAGCACCAGAAGTGCATGAATATACATATCTAGGGGTCGATCCGATAAAAATCGTAGCCCGCAAAAGCCGGCGACGCCAATATTTGCGCGGGTTTGGTATCACATATGCGGCGTAACCTAGAAGTTACGCGCGTATATTTCTGCCATCGCCCGTAGTTTTTTGGGCTATAGGCAGGTATACCAAACCCGCGCAGTTTGGTATCCAATATGCAGCGTAAGGACTTACGTGGCGAAAATGGAGAAAACTTACTCCATTTTCACCTCGCCACAAAAAGCAGCCGTAAGAAGCCTTACGCTGACTATTGGAGACCCGTAACTTCCTAAACTAGCTGCTAAAATAAACCTAACACCTAACGCATGCGCAATGTCTATCTCCCTGTCAACCGCGATCTTCTAAAATAAACCTAACACCTAACGCATGCGCAATGTCTATCTCCCTGTCAACCGCGATCTGCTAAAATAAACCTAACACCTAACGCATGCGCAATGTCTATCTACCTGTCAACCGCGATCCCCCCCCCGAAATCCCTAATAAAGTTATTAACCCCTAAACCGCCGCTCCCGGACCCCGCCGCCATCTACATAAACTAACCCCCTACTGTGAGCCCCTAAAACCGCCGCCATCTACCTTATCTATCCCCTAATTAGAACAACTTACACCACTGTCATCTACCTTATCTATCCCCTAATCTGACCCCTTACACCGCCGCCACCTATATAAAAATTATTAACCCCTAATCTAATCCCCCTATACCGCCGCCAGCTATATTAATATTATTAACCCCTAATGTAAGCCCCTTACACCGCCGCCATCTCTATTAAAATGATTAACCCCTAATTTAATCTACCTACCCCGCCGCCAGCTATATTATCTATATTAACCCTAAGTATATTATAGTTAATATAGGTATTACATTATATATATTAACTATATTAACCCTAATTATATTAGGGTTAATATAGTTAATATAGTTACTATAGTATTTATATTAACTATATTAACTCTATCTAACCCTAACACCCCTAATTAAATTTATATTAAATTAATCTAATTCATTTATAAACTAAAATATTCCTATTTAAATCTAAATACTTACCTATAAAATAAACCCTAAGATAGCTACAATATAATTAATAATTACATTGTAGCTATGTTAGGGTTAATATTTATTTTACAGGTAAATTGTTAATTATTTTAACTAGGTATAATAGATATTAAATAGTTATTAACTATTTAATATCTACCTAGTTAAAATAATTACCCAATTACCTGTAAAATAAATCCTAACCTAAGTTACAAATACACCTACACTATCAATAAATTTAATAAACTACAAATATCTATCTAAAAAGACAATTAAATTAACTAAACTAAATTACAAAAAAAACAAACACTAAATTACAAAAAATAAAAAAAAGATTACAAGATTTTTAAGCTAATTACACCTATTCTAAGCCCCCTAATAAAATAATAAACCCCCAAAATAAAAAAAAATTCCCTGCCCAATTCTAAATTAAACAAATTTCAAAGCTCTTTACCTTACCAGCCCTTAAAAGGGCCTTTTGTGGGGCATGCCCCAAAGAATTCAGCTCTTTTGCATACAAATACAATCCCCCCCCCCATTACAACCCACCACCCACATACCCCTATTCTAAAACCACCCAAACCCCCCTTAAAAAAGCCTAACACTACCCCCCTGAAGATCTCCTTACCTTGTCTTCACCACACCGGGCCGAACTCCTGATCCGATCCGGGCGATGTCTTCCTCCAAGCGGCAAAGAAGAATTCTTCCTCCGGCGATGTCTTCCTCCAAGCGGCAAAGAAGAATTCTTCCTCCGGCGACGTCTTCCTCCAAGCGGCAGCAAAGTCTTCATTCTTCCGGCGGCATCTTCAATCTTCTTTCTTCGCTCCGCCGCCGCGGAGCATCCATCCCGGCCGACTGCTGTACTACGAATGAGGTACCTTTAAATGACGTCATCCAAGATGGCGTCCGCCGAATTCCGATTGGCTGATAGGATTCTATCAGCCAATCGGAATTAAGTTAGAAAAATCTGATTGGCTGATTGAATCAGCCAATCAGATTCAAGTTCAATCCGATTGGCTGATCCGAACAGCCAATCAGATTGAGCTCGCATTCTATTGGCTGATCGGAACAGCCAATAGAATGAGAGCTCAATCTGATTGGCTGATTGGATCAGCCAATCGGATTGAACTTGAATCTGATTGGCTGATTCAATCAGCCAATCAGATTTTTCTAACTTAATTCCTATTGGCTGATAGAATCCTATCAGCCAATCGGAATTTGGCGGACGCCATCTTGGATGACGTCAATTAAAGGTACCTCATTCGTAGTACAGCAGTCGGCCGGGATGGATGCTCCGCGGCGGCGGAGCGAAGAAAGAAGATTGAAGATGCCGCCGGAAGAATGAAGACTTTGCTGCCACTTGGAGGAAGACATCGCCGGAGGAAGAATTCTTCTTTGCCGCTTGGAGGAAGACATCGCCGGAGGAAGAATTCTTCTTTGCCGCTTGGAGGAAGACATCGCCCGGATCGGATCAGGAGTTCGGCCCGGTGTGGTGAAGACAAGGTAGGGAGATCTTCAGGGGGGTAGTGTTAGGCTTTTTTAAGGGGGGTTTGGGTGGTTTTAGAATAGGGGTATGTGGGTGGTGGGTTGTAATGGGGGGGGGGGATTGTATTTGTATGCAAAAGAGCTGAATTCTTTGGGGCATGCCCCACAAAAGGCCCTTTTAAGGGCTGGTAAGGTAAAGAGCTTTGAAATTTGTTTAATTTAGAATAGGGCAGGGAATTTTTTTTTGGGGGGGGTTTATTATTTTATTAGGGGGCTTAGAATAGGTGTAATTAGCTTAAAAATCATGTAATCTTTTTTACAAATACACCTACACTATCAATAAATTTAATAAACTACAAATATCTATCTAAAAAGACAATTAAATTAACTAAACTAAATTACAAAAAAAACAAACACTAAATTACAAAAAATAAAAAAAAGATTACAAGATTTTGAAGCTAATTACACCTATTCTAAGCCCCCTAATAAAATAATAAACCCCCAAAATAAAAAAAAATTCCCTGCCCAATTCTAAATTAAACAAATTTCAAAGCTCTTTACCTTACCAGCCCTTAAAAGGGCCTTTTGTGGGGCATGCCCCAAAGAATTCAGCTCTTTTGCATACAAATACAATCCCCCCCCCCATTACAACCCACCACCCACATACCCCTATTCTAAAACCACCCAAACCCCCCTTAAAAAAGCCTAACACTACCCCCCTGAAGATCTCCTTACCTTGTCTTCACCACACCGGGCCGAACTCCTGATCCGATCCGGGCGATGTCTTCCTCCAAGCGGCAAAGAAGAATTCTTCCTCCGGCGATGTCTTCCTCCAAGCGGCAAAGAAGAATTCTTCCTCCGGCGACGTCTTCCTCCAAGCGGCAGCAAAGTCTTCATTCTTCCGGCGGCATCTTCAATCTTCTTTCTTCGCTCCGCCGCCGCGGAGCATCCATCCCGGCCGACTGCTGTACTACGAATGAGGTACCTTTAAATGACGTCATCCAAGATGGCGTCCGCCGAATTCCGATTGGCTGATAGGATTCTATCAGCCAATCGGAATTAAGTTAGAAAAATCTGATTGGCTGATTGAATCAGCCAATCAGATTCAAGTTCAATCCGATTGGCTGATCCGAACAGCCAATCAGATTGAGCTCGCATTCTATTGGCTGATCGGAACAGCCAATAGAATGAGAGCTCAATCTGATTGGCTGATTGGATCAGCCAATCGGATTGAACTTGAATCTGATTGGCTGATTCAATCAGCCAATCAGATTTTTCTAACTTAATTCCTATTGGCTGATAGAATCCTATCAGCCAATCGGAATTTGGCGGACGCCATCTTGGATGACGTCATTTAAAGGTACCTCATTCGTAGTACAGCAGTCGGCCGGGATGGATGCTCCGCGGCGGCGGAGCGAAGAAAGAAGATTGAAGATGCCGCCGGAAGAATGAAGACTTTGCTGCCACTTGGAGGAAGACATCGCCGGAGGAAGAATTCTTCTTTGCCGCTTGGAGGAAGACATCGCCGGAGGAAGAATTCTTCTTTGCCGCTTGGAGGAAGACATCGCCCGGATCGGATCAGGAGTTCGGCCCGGTGTGGTGAAGACAAGGTAGGGAGATCTTCAGGGGGGTAGTGTTAGGCTTTTTTAAGGGGGGTTTGGGTGGTTTTAGAATAGGGGTATGTGGGTGGTGGGTTGTAATGGGGGGGGGGGATTGTATTTGTATGCAAAAGAGCTGAATTCTTTGGGGCATGCCCCACAAAAGGCCCTTTTAAGGGCTGGTAAGGTAAAGAGCTTTGAAATTTGTTTAATTTAGAATAGGGCAGGGAATTTTTTTTTGGGGGGGGTTTATTATTTTATTAGGGGGCTTAGAATAGGTGTAATTAGCTTAAAAATCATGTAATCTTTTTTTTATTTTTTGTAATTTAGTGTTTTTTTTTTTGTAGTTTAGTTAATTTAATTGTATTTTTAGATAGATGTTTGTAGTTTATTAAATTTATTTATAGTGTAGGTGTATTTGTAACTTAGGTTAGGATTTATTTTACAGGTAATTGGGTAATTATTTTAACTAGGTAGCTATTAAATAGGTAATACCTATTTAATAGCTATTATACCTAGTTAAAATAATTAACAATTTACCTGTAAAATAAATATTAACCCTAACATAGCTACAATGTAATTATTAATTATATTGTAGCTATCTTAGGGTTTATTTTATAGGTAAGTATTTAGATTTAAATAGGAATATTTTAGTTTATAAATGAATTAGATTAATTTAATATAAATTTAGTTAGGGTTAGATAGAGTTAATATAGTTAATATAAATACTATAGTAACTATATTAACCCTAATATAATTAGGGTTAATATAGTTAATATATATAATGTAATACCTATATTAACTATAATATACTTAGGGTTTAATATAGATAATATAGCTGGCGGCGGGGTAGGTAGATTAAATTAGGGGTTAATCATTTTAATAGAGATGGCGGCGGTGTAAGGGGCTTACATTAGGGGTTAATAATTTTAATATAGATGGCGGCGGTGTTAGGGGATCACTTTAGGGGGTTATAGATATAATATAGCTGGTGGCGGGGTACGGGAGCGGCGGTTTAGGGGTTAATAACTTTATTAGGTTGCGGCGGGGTACGGGAGCGGCGGTTTAGGGGTTAATAGCTTTTTTATTGTTAGACTAGTGAGGGGGGATAGCGGATAGAGGGTTAGACGTGTCGGGCTATGTTAGGGAGGCGTGTTAGACGTGTCGGGCTATGTTAGGGAGGCGTGTTAGACAGTGCGGGTGTTTTAGACTTTAGTCAGGTTTTATAGGCGCCGGCAGTTTCTAACGTACCGCAAGTCACTGGCGACGCCAGAAATTTGTACTTGCGCAGATTTATGGACATCGCTGGTTTGTCAGACTTACGGCACGTTAGCATCTGACGGCGACTTATATGGGATAGCTCGAGTTGCGAGCTGAAACTGCGGGCGACGCCGGTTCCCTCGCTTGCGCCGCAAACTGCGATCTATATCGGATCGCGCCCCTAGTGCCCAATACTAGTTAGCACCAGAACTGCATGAATATACATATCTAGTGCCTACTACTAGTTAGCACCAGATGTGCATGAATATACATATCTAGTGCCAACTACTAGTTAGCACCAGAAGTGCATGAATATACATATCTAGTGCCCACTACTAGTTAGCAACAGAAGTGCTTGAATATACATATCTAGTGCCCACTAATAATTAGCACCAGAAGTGCATGAATATACATATCTACTGCCCACTACTAGTTAGCACCAGAACTGCATGAATATACATATCTAGTGCCCACTACTAGTTAGCAACAGAAGTGCTTGAATAAACATATCTAGTGCCCACTACTAGTTAGCACCAGAAGTGCATGAATATACATATCTTGTGCCCACTACTAGTTAGCAAAAGAAGTGCATGAATATACATATCTAGTGCCCACTATTAGTTAGCACCAGAAGTGCATGAATATACATATCTAGTGCCCACTACTAGTTAGCACCAGAAGTGCATGAATATACATATCTAGTACCCACTACTAGTTAGCACCAGAAGTGCAAGAATATACATATCTAGTGCCCACTACTAGTTAGCACCAGAACTACATGAATATACATATCTAGTGCCTACTACTAGTTAGCACCAGATGTGCATGAATATACATATCTAGTGCCAACTACTAGTTAGCACCAGAAGTGCATGAATTTACATATCTAGTGCCCACTACTAGTTAGCAACAGAAGTGCTTGAATATACATATCTAGTGCCCACTACTAGTTAGCACCAGAAGTGCATGAATATACATATCTAGTGCCCACTACTAGTTAGCACCAGAACTGCATGAGTATACATATCTAGTGCCCACTACTAGTTAGCAACAGAAGTGCTTGAAAAAACATATCTTTTGCCCACTACTAGTTAGCACCATAAGTGCATGAATATACATATCTAGTGCCCACTACTAGTTAGCACCAGAAGTGCATGAATATACATATCTAGTGCCCACTACTATTTAGCACCAGAAGTGCATGAATATACATATCTAGTGCACACTACTAGTTAGCACCAGAAGTGCATGAATATACATATATAGTGCCCACTACTAGTTAGCACCAGAACTGCTTGAATACACATATCTAGTGCCCACTACTAGTTAGCACCAGATGTGCATGAATATACATATCTAGTGCACACTACTAGTTAGCACCAGAAGTGCATGAATATACATATCTAGTGCCCACTACTAGTTAGCACCAGAACTGCTTGAATACACATATCTAGTGCCCACTACTAGTTAGCACCAGATGTGCATGAATATACATATCTAGTGCCCACTACTAGTTAGCACCAGAAGTGCATGCATATACATATCTAGTGCCCACTACTAGTTAGCGCCAGAAGTGTATGAATATACATATCTAGTGCCCACTACTAGTTAGCACCAGAAGTGCATGCATATACATATCTAGTGCCCACTACTAGTTAGCACCAGAAGTGCATGCATATGCATATCTAGTGCCCACTTCTAGTTAGCACCCGAAGTGCATGCATATACATATCTAGTGCCCACTACTAGTTAGCACCAGAAGTGCATGAATATACATATCTAGTGCCCACTACTAGTTAGCAACAGAAGTACATGAATATACATATCTTGTGCCCACTACTAGTTAGCACCAGAAGTGCATGAATATACATATCTAGTGCCCACTACTAGTTAGCACCAGAAGTGCATGAATATACATATCTAGTGCCCACTACTAGTTAGCACCAGAAGTGCATGAATATACATATCTAGTGCCCACTACTAGTTAGCACCAGAAGTGCATGAATATACATATCTAGTGCCCACTACTAGTTAGCACCAGAAGTGCATGAATATACATATCTAGTGCCCACTACTAGTTAGCACCAGAAGTGCATGAATATACATATCTAGTGCCCACTGCTAGTTAGCACCAGAAGTGCATGAATATACATATCTAGTGCCCACTACTAGTTAGCACCAGAAGTGCATGAATATACATATCTAGTGCCCACTACTAGTTAGCACCAGAAGTGCATGAATATACATATCTAGTACCCACTACTAGTTAGCACCAGAAGTGCATGAATATACATATCTAGTCCCACTACTAGTTAGCAAAAGAAGTGCATGAATATACATATCTAGTGCCCACTACTAGTTAGCACCAAAAGTACATGAATATACATATCTAGTGCCCACTACTAGTTAGCAACAGAAGTGCATGAATATACATTTCTAGTGCCCACTACTAGTTAGCACCAGAAGTACATGAATATATATATATATAGTGCCCACTACTAGTTAGCACCAGAAGTGCATGAATATACATATCTAGTCCCACTACTAGTTAGCAAAAGAAGTGCATGAATATACATATCTAGTGCCCACTACTAGTTAGCACCAGAAGTACATGAATATACATATCTAGTGCCCACTACTAGTTAGCACCAGACGTGCATGAATATACATATCTAGTGCCCACTACTAGTTAGCACCAGAAGTGCATGAATATACATATCTAGTGCCCACTACTAGTTAGCACCAGAACTGATTGAATATACATATCTAGTGCCCACTACTAGTTAGCACCAGAAGTGCATGAATATACATATATAGTCCCACTACTAGTTAGCAAAAGAAGTGCATGAATATACATATCTAGTGCCCACTACTAGTTAGCACCAGAAGTACATGGTTATACATATCTAGTGCCCACTACTAGTTAGCAACAGAAGTGCATGAATATACATATCTAGTGCCCACTACTAGTTAGCACCAGAAGTACATGAATATACATATATAGTGCCCACTACTAGTTAGCACCAGAAGTGCATGAATATACATATCTAGTCCCACTACTAGTTAGCAAAAGAAGTGCATGAATATACATATCTAGTGCCCACTACTAGTTAGCACCAGAAGTACATGAATATACATATCTAGTGCCCATTACTAGTTAGCACCAGAAGTGCATGAATATACATATCTAGTACCCACTACTAGTTAGCACCAGAAGTGCATGAATATACATATCTAGTGCCCTCTACTAGTTAGCACCAGAACTGATTGAATATACATATCTACGGCCCACTACTAGTTAGCACCAGAAGTGCATGAATATACATATCTAGTCCCACTACTAGTTAGCAAAAGAAGTGCATGAATATACATATCTAGTGCCCACTACTAGTTAGCACCAGAAGTGCATGAATATACATATCTAGTGCCCACTACTAGTTAGCACCAGAAGTGCATGAATATACATGTCTAGTGACCACTACTAGTTAGCACCAGAAGTGCATGAATATACATATCTTATGCCCACTACTAGTTAGCACCATATTTTATATTTTGAATGTTTTCACTTAGAGGCACATCAAGTAATAATGACATGTCCTACTATAGTAAAAGCCTCCAACCCTTATTCATAGAATTAATCCTACTGCTGCAGTGGTAATTCCTTTCTGATAACAGTACTGTACTATCTTTCTGCTGGTCCTGTGTACTGTATTAAACATTATATAAAACTACCTATAGTTACATGTATAAGCTGCATCATGACATGTGAATATTGCCTAAATGAAATAAGGTATTGAGGCCGAATTATCAAAGGTCTTGCAGACCTGATCCGACAGTGCGGATCAGGATGCAAGACCTCGCTGAATGCGGAGAGCAATACGCTCTCCGTATTCAGTATTGCACCAGCAGCAACTCCGCCCCCTGGTGCAACTCCGCCCCTGCAGACTCGCGGCCAATTGGCCACCAGCAGGGGGGTGTCAATCAACCCGATCGTACTTGATCAGGTTGAATTCTGGCGATTCCTGTCCACCTGCTCAGAGCAAGCGGACAGGTTATGGAGCAGCGGTCTTTAGACCGGGCCCACAAGCTCCATACGGAGCTTGATAAATGGTCCTCATGGTTGTTAACACTTGGTCCCATCCCCTCCCCAAACTGTCCCATTTTACAGATGCAAATATTCCAAATTCCAAACTATTCCAAATTCCAAACTTCCAGGCCCAAGCAGTTTGGATAAAGGTTTTTTTTTTCTACCTGTACTTTACATTGGAAATTCTCTAAGGGGTAATAATTATGTTAATTACAATGTGTAAAATAAACTCATTACAATACATCTCTCATTTTTAGGATTAGGGAGAACAATAACTGTCAGTTCTGCAACAAGTCTACTCCCTATTGTTATTTGTAGTATTCTTAGCCTACCACTGTTTCTATTTATAGTAATATAAGGAGACAATGTGTAATACCTGCTGTGATAGAGAACATAGGGGAATCATATACCACTGTTTCTATTTATAGTAATATAAGGAGACAATGTGTAATACCTGCTGTGATAGAGAACATAGGGGAATCATATACCACTGTTTCTATTTATAGTAATATAAGGAGACAATGTGTAATACCTGCTGTGATAGAGAACATAGGTGAATCATATACCACTGTTTCTATTTATAGTAATATAAGGAGACAATGTGTAATACCTGCTGTGATAGAGAACATAGGGGAATCATATACCACTGTTTCTATTTATAGTAATATAAGGAGACAATGTGTAATACCTGCTGTGATAGAGAACATAGGGGAATCATATACCACTGTTTCTATTTATAGTAATATAAGGAGACAATGTGTAATACCTGCTGTGATAGAGAACATAGGGGAATCATATACCACTGTTTCTATTTATAGTAATATAAGGAGACAATGTGTAATACCTGCTGTGATAGAGAACATAGGGGAATCATATACCACTGTTTCTATTTATAGTAATATAAGGAGACAATGTGTAATACCTGCTGTGATAGAGAACATAGGGGAATCATATACCACTGTTTCTATTTATAGTAATATAAGGAGACAATGTGTAATACCTGCTGTGATAGAGAACATAGGGGAATCATATACCACTATTTCTATTTATAGTAATATAAGGAGACAATGTGTAATACCTGCTGTGATAGAGAACATAGGGGAATCATATACCACTGTTTCTATTTATAGTAATATAAGGAGACAATGTGTAATACCTGCTGTGATAGAGAACATAGGGGAATCATATACAACCAGGGCAGCTTATGGAAAGAGAATATAGATCATAGACGTGCAACTAACGCATTAATACACAATAACAGTAGGACATAGATTGAGTTCTTTACCTGTAGATTGTAAGCTCTTAGGAGCAGGGACCTCTAACATTAAAGGGGCATAAAAGAGCAAATGCTATAATGTACTAAAGTATGTTATTATTGAACTATTGCTTGTTTATAACTGTTTGTTTAAAGGTACAGTAAAATTAAGATAGAGCTTATAATTTTAAGCAACTTTCTAATTTACGTGTATTAGCAAATATTCTTGGTTCTCTTGGAATCCTTTGTTGAAGAGTATACCAAGCCAGGCTCAGGAGGAGCAATGCACTGCTGGGAGCTAGCTGGTGATTGGTGGTTGTACATATATGCCTCTTCAATAGTGATATCGCGAACAGTTCGCCGGAGAACAGTTCCCGGCGAACATAGCTTGTTCGCATTCGCAGCGGCGGGCGAACATATGCGATGTTCGATCCGCCCCCTATTTGTCATCATTGAGTAACCTTTGACCCTGTATCTCACAGTCTGCAGACACATTACAGCCAATCAGCAGCAGACACTCCCTCCCAGACCCTCCCAGCTCCTGGGCAGCAGCCATTTTAGATTCATTCTGATCCTGCATTGTTAGTGAGAGGAGGGACAGTCTAGCTGCTGCTAATTTAATAGGGAAATCGATAGCTAGGCTAGTGTATTCAGTGTCCACTACAGTCCTGAAGGACTCATCTGATCTCTGCTGTAAGGACAGCACCACAAAAAGCCCTTTTTAGGGCTACATCAGTTTTTTTTTTTGCTTTGTAATCTAATAGCAGTTGCCTGCTAGTGTAATCTAATTTCAGTAGCCAGGTCAGCCTGCCACTGCCAGACTGTGTGTCAGGCTCACAGCATATACTGTGCCTACCTGTTCAGTGCCACCAGTCATATCTGGTGTAACATTAGTGTAAATTTAAAAAAAAAACTTTTACATCAGTCTGCTAGTGTAATCTAATTTCAGTTGCCAGGCCAGCCTGCCTTTGCCAGCCTGTGTGTCAGGCTCACAGCATATACTGTGCCTACTTGCTCAGTGCCACCACTCATATCTGGCTGGTGTAACAGTAGTGTAATTTAAAAAAACTTTTACATCAGTCTGCTAGTGTAATCTAATAGCAGTTGCCTGCCTGCCTGCCACTGCCAGCCTGTGTGTCAGGCTCACAGCATATACTGTGCCTACTTGCTCAGTGCCACCACCAGTCATATCTGGTGTAACATTAGTGTAAATTTAAAAAAGAAAACTTTTACACCAGTCTGCTAGTGTAATCTAATTTCAGTTGCCAGGCCAGCCTGCCACTGCCAGCCTGTGTGTCAGGCTCACAGCATATACTGTGCCTACTTGCTCAGTGCCACCACTCATATCTGGTGTAACATTAGTGTAAATTTAAAAAAACAAAAACTATTACATCAGTCTGCTAGTGTAATCTAATTTCAGTTGCCAGGCCAGCCTGCCACTGCCAGCCTGTGTGTCAGGCTCACAGCATGTACTGTGCCTACTTGCTCAGTGCCACCAGTCATATCTGGTGTAACAGTAGTGTAAATTTTTAAAAAAAAACTTTTACACCAGTCTGCTAGTGTAATCTAATTTCAGTTGCTAGGCCAGCCTGCCACTGCCAGCCTGTGTGTCAGACTCACAGCATATACTGTGCCTACTTGCTCAGTGCCAGCACTCATATCTGGTGTAACAGTAGTGTAAATGTAAAAAAAAAACTTTAACATCAGTCTGCTAGTGTAATCTAATTTCCGTTGTCAGGCCAACCTGCCACTGCCAGCCTGTGTATCAGGCTCACATCATATACTGTGCCTACTTGCTCAGTGCTATCACTCATATCTGGTGTAACATTAGTGTAAATTTAAAAAATTTTTTTTACATCAGTCTGCTAGTGTAATCTAATTTCAGTTGCCAGGCCAGCCTGCCACTGCCAGCCTGTGTGTCAGGCTCACAGCATATACTGTGCCTACTTGCTCAGTGCCACCAGTCATATCTGGTGTAACATTAGTGTAAATTAAAAAAAACAAAAACTTTTACATCAGTCTGCTAGTGTAATCTAATTTCAGTTGCCAGGCCAGCCTGCCACTGCCAGACTGTGTGTCAGGCTCACAGCATATACTGTGCCTACTTGCTCAGTGCCACCAGTCATATCTGGTGTAACATTAGTGTAAATTAAAAAAACAAAAACTTTTACATCAGTCTGCTAGTGTAATCTAATTTCAGTTGCCAGGCCAGCCTGCCACTGCCAGCCTGTGTGTCAGGCTCACAGCATATCCTGTGCCTACTTGCTCAGTGCCACCACTCATATCCGGTGTAACAGTAGTGTAAATTTAAAAAAAAAACTTTTACATCAGTCTGCTAGTGTAATCTAATTTCAGTTGTCAGGCCAGCCTGCCACTGCCAGCCTCTGTGTCAGGATCACAGCATATACTGTGCCTACTTGCTCAGTGCCACCACTCATATCTGGTGTAACAGTAGTGTAAATTTAAAAAAAAAAAATTACATCAGTCTGCTAGTGTAATCTAATTTCAGTTGCCAGACCAGCCTGCCATTGCCAGCCTGTGTGTCAGGCTCACAGCATATACTGTGCCTACTTGTTCAGTGCCACCACTCATATCTGGTGTAACATTAGTGTAAATTTAAAAAAAAAAAATTACATCAGTCTGCTAGTGTAATCTAATTTCAGTTGCCAGACCAGCCTGCCATTGCCAGCCTGTGTGTCAGGCTCACAGCATATACTGTGCCTACTTGCTCAGTGCCACCACTCATATTATCTTGTTTAATAGTAGTGTAAGTGTACATTTAAAAATAAAAAAACTATTTTGACTGTGAAACATCAGTCTGCTTTTTTGTGTCAGACTCACAGCGTATACTGTGCCCACTGGTCCAGTGCCACCACTCATATTATCTTGTTTTATAGTAGTGTACGTGTACATTTTAAAAATAAAAAAACTATTTTGACTCTGAAACATCAGTCTGCTTTTTTGTGTCAGGCTCACAGCATATACTGTGCCCACTGGTCCAGTGCCACCACTCATATTATCTTGTTTTATAGTAGTGTAAGTGTACATTTTAAAAATAAAAAAACTATTTTGACTGTGAAACATCAGTCTGCTTTTTTGTGTCAGGCTCACAGCGTATACTGTGCCCACTTGCCCAGTGCCACCACTCATATTATCTTGTGTAATAGTAGTGTAAGTGTACATTTTAAAACTAAAATAACTATTTTGACTGTGAAACATCAGTCTGCTTTTTTGTGTCAGGCTCACACACAGCGTATACTGTGCCCACTTGCTCAGTGCCACCACTCATATTATCTTGTTTAATAGTAGTGTAAGTGTACATTTTAAAAATAAAAAAAATATTTTGACTGTGAAACATAAGTCTGCTTTTTTGTGTCAGGCTCACAGCGTATACTGTGCCCACTTGTCCAGTGCAACCACTCACATTATCTTGTTTAATAGTAGTGTAAGTGTACATTTTAAAAATAAAAAAACTATTTTGACTGTGAAACATAACTCTGCTTTTTTGTGTCAGGCTCACAGCGTATACTGTGCCCACTTGTCCAGTGCCACCACTCACATTATCTTGTTTAATATTAGTGTAAGTGTACATTTTAAAAATATAAAAACTATTTTGACTGTGAAACATAAGTCTGCTTTTTTGTGTCAGACTCACAGCGTATACTGTGCCCACTTGTCCAGTGCCACCACTCACATTATCTTGTTTAATAATAGTGTAAGTGTACTTTTTAAAAATAAAAAAACTTTTTTGACTGTGAAACACCAGTCTGCTTTTTTGTGTCAGGCTCAAAGCGTATACTGTGCCCACTTGCCCAGTGCCACCACTCATATTATCTTGTTTAATAGTAGTGTCAGTGTACATTTAAAAAAATAAAATACATTTTTGACTGTGAAACATCAGTCTGTTTTTTTGTGTCAGGCTCACAGCGTATACTGTGCCCACTCACAGTAGCTTGCACGCATAGTAGCACTAATTGAAAAAAAAAATGACAGGCAGAGGCAGGCCAACCCGCAGGGGCCGTCGTGGTCATGGTGCTGTGATTCTCTTTGGCCATAGAATAATGCCCAGTGTTAGGCCACGTACCATGAACACGAAAAGTTCTGATGAAATAGTTGACTTTATAACACAGGACACCCAATCTTCTACAGCTTCCGCTCGTAACCTTGACACACCATCCTCCTCCTCTAGCTTAGCTTCGGGCACCTCTCAACTTACCACTCGCCCGCCTGCCGCCACCACCGACACTAGCACCACAGCTACCTCACTTGATCTGTCAGAGGAGTTATGTACACCTCAGTGTGAAGAAATGAGTGATGCGCAACCATCATTGACAGAGGATGTAGATAACTGTGATATGTCTCAGTCAGGCAGCATTACAGACATGGACGACGCACGGTGTGATGATGATGATGATGTTGTACCCGCCGTTGCTTCCGTTGTTGAGTTGTCAGATACAAGTGAAGGGGTTGATGATGACGATGCGTCCGTGGATGTCACGTGGGCGCCCGGTAGAAGAGAAGAAGAACAGGTGGAAAGTTCAGATGGGGAGACAGAGAGGAGCAGGAGGAGGAGATGAGTTGGAAGCAGGGGGAGGTCGTCGCAAGGAGCTAGTGGCACAGTCAGACAGCATGCATCGGCACTCGGGGTCAGCCAGACAGCACGCCAACCAACGCATGCTGTTGCCACCACCAGAATGCCGTCATCGCAGAGCTCAGCAGTGTGGCATTTTTTTTATGTGTCTGCCTCTGACAACAGCTATGCCATTTGCAACCTGTGCCAAAAGAAACTGAGTCGTGGGAAGTCCAACACCCACCTAGGTACAACTGCTTTGCGAAGGCACATGATCTCACATCACAAACGCCTATGGGATGAACACATGAGGACAAGCAGCACACAAACTCAAAGCCGCCATCCTCCTCCTGGTCCTGCATCTTCAGCCACGTCTACCACTGCTGTGCTCCTTGCCCCCTCTCAACCATCCGCCAATCCATCTCTCTTCCGGAGCAGTTCCTGCTCATCTGCCCACAGTCAGGTGTCTGTCAAGGAAATGTTTGAGCGTAAGAAGCCAATGTCACCAAGTGCCCGGCGTCTGACTGCTGGCTTGTCTGAACTGTTAGCTCGCCAGCTTTTACCATACAAGCTGGTGGAGTCTGAGGCGTTCAAAACATTTTTTTTTTCTATTGGGATACCGCAGTGGAAGGTACCCGGGCGAAATTTCTTTGCACAAAAGGCAATCCCCAACCTGTACTCGATTGTGCGAAAGGACGTTGGGGCAAGAGTCCATATGACCACTGATAGCTGGTCTGCAAAGCATGGTCAGGGCAGGTATATCACCTACCCTGCGCATTGGGTAAACCTGCTGACGGCTGCCAAGCATGGAATGCCTGGCTCTGCAGAGGAGTTGGTGACACCGCCACGACTTGCAGGCAGGCCTGCTGCCACCTCCTCTACTCCTCCTACTCCATCCTCTTCCATAACCTCCTCGGCTGAGTCCTCTACTGCTGCTGCATCTTGCTCCATATCAATGGCACCCTCCCAGCTCCCCAGGTACTATTCTACATCCTGGATACGGCAGTGTCACGCCGTCTTGGGGTTGACTTGCCTGAAAGCAGAGAGTCACACCGCAGCAGCACTCCTGTCCGCCCTGAACGCACAGGTGGATCAGTGGCTGACTCCACACCAACTGGAGATCGGCAAAGTGGTTTCTGACAATGGAAGTAATTTGGTGGCGGCATTGAAATTGGGCAAGTTGACACATGTGCCGTGCATGGCACATGTGTGTAATCTGATTGTACAATGCTTTGTGCATAAGTACCCAGGCTTACAGGATGTCCTGAAGCAGGCCAGGAAGGTGTGTGGCCATTTCAGGTGTTCCTACACGGCCATGGCGCACTTGTCAGATATCCAGCGGCGAAACAACCTGCCAGTGAGGCACTTGATTTGCGACAGCCTGACACGTTGGAATTCAACACTCCTAATGTTCGACCGCCTGCTCCAACAAGTAAAAGCTGTTAACGAGTATTTGTATGACCGGGGTGCTAGGACAGCCTCTGGGGAGCTGGGAATTTTTTTGCCACATTACTGGACGCTCATGCGCAATGCCCGTAGGCTCATGCGTCCTTTTGAGGAGGTGACAAACCTAGTCAGTCGCACCGAAGGCACCATCAGCGACATCATACCATTTGTTTTCTTCCTGGAGCATGCCCTGCAAAGAGTGCTGGATCAGGCCGTAGATGAGCGTGAAGAGGAAGAGTTGTGGTCTCCATCACCACCAGAAACAGCCTTATCAGCATCGCTTGCTGGATCAGCGGCAATGCAGGAAGAGGATTATGAGGAAGAGGAGTCAGAGGAGGAATGTGGCTTTGAGGAGGAGGAGGAAGACCAAGCACAACAGGCATCCCAGGGTGCTCGTTGTTGTCACCTATCTGGTACCCGTGGTGTTGTACGTGGCTGGGGGGAAGAAGATACCTTCAGTGAGATCAGTGAGGATGAGGAACGGGACATGAGTAGCTCGGCATCCAACCTTATGCAAATGGGGTCTTTCATTGTCGTGCCTGTTGAGGGACACTCGTATAAAAAAGCTGAAGGAGAACGAATTGTACTGGGTGTCCATGCTACTAGACCCCCGGTATAAGCATAAAGTGACTGAAATGTTACCAAATTCCCGCAAGTCGGAAAGGATGGAGCAGTTCAAAAATAAATTAAAAAGTATGCTTTACACAGCGTATAAGGGTGATGTCACAGCACAACAGGAATCTAACAGGGGAAGAGATGAAAGTAATACTCCTCCTCCCACGACCACGCCAGCAAGGACAGGATGCTTTCCAGACATGTTGTTGATGGAGCACATGCGGACCTTTTTAACTCCTATGCATCGCCATAGCCCTTCGGGATCCAGCCTCAGAGAACGACTCAACCGACAGGTAGCAGACTACCTCGCATTAACTGCAGATCTCGACACTCTGAGGAGCGATGAACCCCTTGACTACTGGGTGTGCAGGCTTGACCTGTGGCCTGAGCTATCCCAATTTGCAATCGAACTTCTGGCCTGCCCCGCTTCAAGTGTCCTGTCAGAAAGGACCTTCAGTGCAGCAGGAGGTATTGTCACTGATAAGTCGCCTAGGTCAAAAAAGTCTTGATTATCTCACCTTTATTAAGATGAATGAGGGATGGATCCCAAAGGGACTGACATTGGGTGATACATTCAAGTAAAAAAGGCCTGATGAGATTAGCTGCCTTGGGCTAAAAATGGTCCACACGCTGCTGTATTTTATCTTCGAATGCCGGATGACTTGCGTGACTTATCCGCCAACAACTTCAAGCCGCAATGTTTTAGGGTACTTTCAAACTGTCAAACATCAATTTTTCTGGCCGCTGCTACAATACCTATTTTTTCAGGCATGTGTACATGCCTAATTTTTCTGGCCTCTGGTGCTGCACTGTGGCTTCAAACCCAAACCAAAAAAAAGGCACATAACAGGGATTAAACTGCTAAGAATAGTACTACTTAACACACCACTCATATCTGGTGGCACAGTAGATTGCACGCGCAGTGCCCAAAATTTGTAGTAGGAGGACTGACCAAGCATCTTTTTCCATCTCCCGGTTCCTAAAAATTATCTCCGGGTTCCTAAAAACGATGCGATACCTGTACTCGATTGTGCAAAAGGAAGTAATGGCATATGGGGTCTTTCATGCTGTCGTGCCTGTTGAGGGTCGGGGACCCTCGTATAAAAAGGCTGAAGGAGAACAACCTGTACTGGGTGTCCAAGCATCTTTTTCCATCTCCCAGTTCCTAAAATCCATGTCATATACACGTCCCCTGATAGGGGACGTAACAGGGATTAAACTGATAAGAATAGTACTAGTTAAAACACCACTCCTATCTGGTGGCACAGTAGATTGCACGTGGTGCTCTGACAAAATGCAGAAAGACAGTTGGCAGAGGGACATTTGGCAGACAGACATTTGGCCGACAGGCAGAAAGCTAAAGAATGTTCTGATTTCGGCCGAGGGCAGATACACAGAGTGCTCTGTTGTAATCAGAGCCTTGGGCGCCGCAACTGCCTCTGGGAACCTTACCATGGGTCTCAGACCGCCCGTCTTGTAATTCTCTGTCTGGGAAATTATCTATCTATCAAATCTATCTATTTATCTATCAAATCTATCTATCGTATCTATCATCAAATGTATCTATTGCATCTATTGATCTATGGGGAGTTTGCGGTTGTGCAAATGGACTGTTTGCGGTTGTTTGCGGTGCGTTAAATGGGGAGTTTGGTCTGTCACTGTGAAGCGGGCGTAACCCTTACACTACATGAATGATACATCATACCTGATGTTTTAAGCACGTATTCCAAACAATTTAGGAATTTTAGGTGATTTATGCCCTTTATGGATTAAAAACAGACTCTGCATCAACTATGTAATTTTCCATGGGAATTTTGCCATGGATCCCCCTCCGGCATGCCACAGGCCAGGTGTTAGTCCCCTTGAAACAACTTTTCCATCACTTTTGTGGCCAGAAAGAGTCCCTGTGGGTTTTAAAATTTGCCTGCCTATTGAAGTCAATGGCGGTTCACCCGGTTCGCCGGTTCGTGAACTTTTACGGAAGTTCGCGTTCACTGTTCGCGAACGCAAAATTTTAGGTTCACAACATCACTACTCTTGAATTGGCTCATCAGATATGTTCAGCTATCTACCAATAATGCATTGCTGCTATTGAGCCTATCTAGATATGCTCTTCAACAGAGGATACCAAGAAAATCTTTGAATAAATGTAAAATGGAAAATTGCTTAAAGGGACAGGAAGGCCCAAGATTTCCCTTCATGATTTGGATAGAACATACAATTTTAAACAACTTTCCAATTTGCTTCTATGATCAAATTAGCTTCATTTGCTTGTTATCCTTTGCTGAAGGAACAGCACTGCACTGGTGGCAGTTAGCTGAACACATCTAGTTAGCCAATCATAAGAGACAAGTGTGTGCAGGCACCAATCAGCAGCCAGCAGCTCCCACTAGTGTAGGATATGTGCATATTCTTTTTAAACAAGGGATACCAAGAGAACAAAGCACATTTGAAAATAGAAGTGGTCTTAAAATAAAATGATTTATCTGAATCATGCACGTTTTATTTTGACTGGAAACCTGCGCCGCCCGTAATTTCACCTCGCACATCGGGCAATTACATATATTTTGCCAGCATTTCCTAAGTGCCGTAAGTCGGATAAACTAGCGATGTCCAGAAATAAGTGTAAGTACAAATTTCTGGAGTCGCCAGTGACTTACGGCACTTTAGAAACTGACGGCGCATAATAAAAGTAACTAAACTTGTAAATCTCCCGTAACTGTCTAACACGCTTCCCCAAAATAAGCCCAACATGTATACCCCTATATCCGCAATCCCCCCTCTCACTCCTAATAATAAATGTATTAACCCCTAGACCGACAACCCCCAACAACTCAATAAGCCTAATTATTAACCACTAAACCGCCATAGCCCACACCACAATAAACCTATTCTAGTATTAACCCCTAAACCGCCATAGCCCACATAGCCTATTAAATCTATTAACCCCTATCCTGCCCCACTACAACGCCGCCACTATAATAAAGTCATTAACCCCTAAACTTAAGTCTAACGCTAACACCCCCCTAACTTAATTATTATTTAAATAAATCTAAATAATATTACTATTATTAACTAAAGTATTCCTATTTAAAACTAAATACTTACCTGTAAAATAAACCCTAAGATAGCTACAATATAATTACTAATTACATTGTAGCTATTTTAGGATTTATTTTTATTTTACAGGCAACTTTGTATTTATTTTAACTAGGTACAATAGCTATTAAATAGTTAATAACTATTTAATAGCTACCTAGTTAAAATAATTATAAATTTACCTGTAAAATAAAACCTAACCTAAGTTACAATTACACCTAACACTATACTATCATTAAATGAATTAAATAAATTAACTACAATTACCTAAAATTAAATACAATTAAATAAAATAAACTATAGTACAAAAAAAAAGTTTAAAATAATTACATGGCAGAAGCTCTTTTTATTCCAAGAAAATTGGTTCTGACAAGAGGTCATAATTTAAGGTTGGAGGAAAGGAGATTTAATCTCCTGCAACGGAAACGTTTTTTCACTGTAAGAGCAATAAAATTGTGGAACTCATTACCAAAGGAGGTAGTGAATGCCAATACCATAGATACATTTAAAAATAGTCTGGATAAATTTCTGTATATAAACAAAATTCATGGATATGATTGCTAGTATTAAATGGGTCACATTTTAATGGGGTTATTTAAGCTTAACTGGAGCTTTTTGTAAGTATTTTAGATTTGTATAGGTTGAACTCGATGGACTTCAGTCTTTTTTCAACCTTATCTACTATGTTACTATGTTACACCTAATCTAAGCCCCCTAATAAAATAAAAAAGCCCCCAAAATAATAAAATGCCCTACCCTATACTACATTACAAATAGCCCTTAAAAGGGCTTTTTGCGGGGCATTGCCCCAAAGTAATCAGCTCTTTTACCTGAAAAAAAGAAATACAACCCCCCAACATTAAAACCCACCACCCACATATCCCTACTCTAAAACCCACCGAAACCCCCTTAAAAAAACCTAACACTAAGCCCCTGAAGATCACCCTAACTTGAGCCGTCTTCACCCAGCCAGGCCGAAGTCTTCATCCAAGCGGGGCAGAAGAGGTCCTCCATCCGGCCGAAGTCTTCATCCAAGCGGGGCAGAAGAGGTCCTCCATCCGGCAGAAGTCTTCATCCAAGCGGCATCTTCTATCTTCATCCATCCGACGAGGAGCGGATCCATCTTCAAGTCATCCGACGCGGAACATCCTTATCGGCCGACGGACTAACGACAAATGAAGGTTCCTTTTTCTGACGTCATCCAAGATGGCATCCCTCGAATTCCGATTGGCTGATAGAATCCTATCAGCCAATCGGAATTAAGGTAGGAAAAAACGGATTGGCTGATTCAATCAGCCAATCGGATTAAAGTTCAATCCGATTGGCTGATCCAATCGGATTGACCTCGCATTCTATTGGCTGTTCCAATCAGCCAATAGAATGCAAGGTCAATCCAATTGGCTGATTGGATCAGCCAATCGGATTGAACTTCAATCCGATTGGCTGATTGAATCAGCCAATCGGATTTTTCCGACCTTAATTCCTAATAGGCTGATAGGATTCTATCAGCCAATCGGAATTCGAGGGATGCCATCTTGGATGACGTCATTTAAAGAAACCTTCATTCATCGTTAGTCCGTTGGCTGAGAAGTATATTCCGCGTCGGATGTCTTGAAGATGGAGCCGCTCCCGCCGGATGGATGAAGATAGAAGATGCCGCTTGGATGAAGACTTCTGCCGGATGGAGGACCTCTTCTGCCCCGCTTGGATGAAGACTTCGGACGGATGGAGGACCTCTTCTGCCCTGCTTGGATGAAGACTTCGGCCGGATGGAGGACCTCTTCTGCCCTGCTTGGATGAAGACTTCGGCCGGATAGAGGACCTCTTCTGCCCTGCTTGGATGAAGACTTCGGCCGGATGGAGGACCTCTTCTGCTTGGATGAAGACTTCGGCCGGATGGAGGACCTCTTCTGCTTGGATGAAGACTTCGGCCGGATGGAGGACCTCTTCTGCCCTGCTTGGATGAAGACTTCGGCCGGATGGAGGACCTCTTCTGCCCTGCTTGGATGAAGACTTCGGCTGGATAGAGGACCTCTTCTGCCCTGCTTGGATGAAGACTTCGGCCGGATGGAGGACCTCTTCTGCTTGGATGAAGACTTCGGCCGGATAGAGGACCTCTTCTGCCCCGCTTGGATGAAGACTTTGGCCGGATGGAGGACCTCTTCTGCCCTGCTTGGATGAAGACTTCGGCCAGATGGAGGACCTCTTCTGCCCTGCTTGGATGAAGACTTCGGCCGGATAGAGGACCTCTTCTGCCCTGCTTGGATGAAGACTTTGGCCGGATGGAGGACCTCTTCTGCTTGGATGAAGACTTCGGCCGGATGGAGGACCTCTTCTGCCCCGCTTGGATGAAGACTTCTGCCGGATGTAGGACCTCTTCTGCCCTGCTTGGATGAAGACTTCGGCCGGATGGAGGACCTCTTCTGCCTCTCTTGGATGAAGACTTCAGCCGGATGGAGGACCTCTTCTGCCCCGCTTGGATGAAGACTTCGGCCCGGCTAGGTGAAGACGGCTCAAGGTAGGGTGATCTTCAGGGGGTTAGTGTTAGGTTTTTTTATGGGGGGTTTGGGTGGGTTTTAGAGTAGGGGTATGTGGGTGGTGGGTTTTAATGTTGGGGGGGTTGTATTTCTTTTTTTTCAGGTAAAAGAGCTGATTACTTTGGGGCAATGCCCCGCAAAAAGCACTTTTAAGGGCTATTTGTAATGTAGTATAGGGTAGGGCATTTTATTATTTTGGGGGCTTTTTTATTTTATTAGGGGGCTTAGATTAGGTGTAATTAGTTTAAACTTCTTGTAATTTTTTTTATTTCTTGTAATTTAGTGTTTGTTTGTTTTTGCACCATAGTTTATTTTATTTAATTGTATTTAATTTTAGGTAATTGTAGTTAATTTATTTAATTAATTTAATGATAGTGTAGTGTTAGGTGTAATTGTAACTTAGGTTAGGTTTTATTTTACAGGTAATTTTGTAATTATTTTAACTAGGTAGTTATTAAATAGTTAATAACTATTTAATAGCTATTGTACCTAGTTAAAATAAATACAAAGTTGCCTGTAAAATAAAAATAAATCCTAAAATAGCTACAATGTAATTATTAATTATATTGTAGCAATCTTAGGGTTTATTTTACAGGTAAGTATTAAGTTTTAAATAGGAATACTTAGTTAATAATAGTAATATTATTTAGATTTATTTAAATAACAATTAAGTTAGGGGGGTGTAAGGGTTAGACTTAGGTTTAGGGGTTAATAAATTTATTATAGTGGCGGCGGTGTAGGGGGGGCAGGATAGGGGTTAATAGATTTAATAGGCTATGTGGGCTATGGCGGTTTATGGGGTTAATACCAGAATAGGTTTATTGCGTTGTGGGCTATGGCGGTTTAGGGGTTAATAGAGTTTATTAGTTATTGCTGTGGGGGATTGCGGTTGTCAGGTAGATAGACATTGCGCATGCGTTAGGTGTTAGTTAGTTTTTTTTCAGGCATTTTAGGGAGTTACGGTGCTCCCATACTCAACGCAAGGCTTGTTACGCAGCTTCATAAATTTTAATAACGGCTGGCATTGAGGCAGTAAGTCACAGAGTTTAATTAGGGGCATTCCACTGTTAATAAGCGGAGCAGAGAATACACACAGTCCTATTAGCGCCACAGAATCTGGTTGGGTTAGACTCCTCTGTTTGCAGAAACTTATACGATACACTTTGCAGCATAGACAGTAAAGAGTAAGGAAGAAAGCAGGGGTTTCTGACACAGACCCACCCTGAATTAGCACAGACCAAACCTGTATTTTGTGAAATCTGGGAACAGACTGTCCTTTATTGTCTAGCAGTAGGTAGTGGAAATGTCTAATAGGAGGGTCACTAAACCACACAAGGGCTCACAATCCTCTAACATGGATAACTACCTTATTACTCCCGATGCAGCCCCTAGTAAGTCCAAAGAACACCCTAGAACAGTTGGGCACAACAATACAGCTCAATTGAATGGAGCAGAAATGCAACAACCTGATTACCTCACCAAGGAGGATATAAAACATTTGTCCTCCAAACATGCCATCAAGGAGGCAATGTTAGATGTAAAACGTATGTTCAGTGAAATCAAACAAGACATCACCACAATAGACCACAGGGTTGCAGAGGTAGAAGAAACACAGGAAACACTACGCTCTGATCTACAACACCAATCCAGCTGCCTACAGTCTCAAGAAACAATTGTAAATAATCTGAGAGAATAGAAGACCTTGAAAATAGGAGTGGGCGAAATAATCTGAGGCTTTGGGGGATCAGGAGGATATAGTTCACAATGTCAGGAGGGCTGACATTAGATTTATTAAGAACTCTCCAGCAGCAGAAGATGTTCAAATAGAGCGAGCACACAGGGCCCTCAGGCCTAAACCGCCATCCAGAGCACCGCCAAGAGACATCATCGTTAAACTGCTATCCTACAGAGATAAAGAGGAAATTCTCGGACACGCCAGAAACAAGCACCATGTCACCTATGAAGGCTCTGAGATTCAGGTTTTTATGGACCTGTGCCCGACCACCCTTCAGAAACGGAGGGATCTGCGCTACATTACTTCAACACTTCAAGCCCACAAAATTCAGTATAGATGGGGGTTCCCCACATGCATTATCGCTTCCAAAAATGGAGCAACAGCCACCTTCAAAACACAAGCAGACCTACCCAACGTCAATCAGACTCTGGGCACACAAATAAGACCTCCGGCCCAGAACCTGGGCCCAATTCCTCAGGAACCAGGAGCAGATGTGGATGGGGGCCGTCCAGTTGGACATTGAATCTGGCCTTTGAATTCTCTAAAATCACCACATGTCGGCGAGAGAAGCCTGGAGACATACGCACCCCAAATATCGGACAGATAAGTGTATATTATTATCTAAAGCTATGTTATCTTAATTACATAAGTTTATGACTTCCGGCACTGCTTGCTTGTATGGACTCATAACACATGATCTCCAAGTATGTGTTCCTGATCCTATGCACTGGATGACCGGCTACATGCCACCGCTGAGTCTTGGCAGCAGTTTGACTTTCTGGAGAGATGAGATAATTGACCTTTGTTAGCCACATCTGTAATGTTGAAATTTATGTTTAATGTTCACCTGTTAGTAAAGTTATCTATGTTGGATGTTATCTCAACTAATCATCTTTGACCCAGTGGTAGCTGCATTAAGCTCTTGATTGATATGTCAGACTGAACCCTACCATTTGTAGGGGTGGGCGAAGAGTAAACACATTAGGCCTGCCAGGGGGTGGGGAGCCGGCACCAGAGGAGATCATTACCTTATTCTGAGATGTGGGAGATGTGAAATGTATCAATTTTGAACGTCTGTTAATGTTATTGTATGTCTTTATTATAATATAGGTACAAAAGCTGCCTTTCCCTACAAAGTTATTATAGAAAAATATATGTTTATACATGAGAGTTATGGGGTTATTACCCCCTGTTATACATTTTTACTCTAACATTGGATTGTTTATTCCCTATTGACTTCTTGCTACTACCCTAAAATTTGGGGACCTTTACTAAAGCTTTCTAATACCCTACTAGCAATTGACTAGTTCTAATTATTTTCTATCACCCAATTTTAACTCCTCCCCCTTTTTCTTTTTTCTCAAACCTTTATCTGCCTCTTTGCCCTTCCACCTCTACCTCCCTTACCTTTCTGTATCACCCTCCCTTCCCATTTCTCTCCCCTCCCCCCGCCTTTTTTTTTTTCTCCGACACTCTGCCCATCACACTCAACTCTAGCACACTCACAATGGCACATCCACTTGGGGGGGGGGGTCATCTTGTTGACCTAATCACCATAAATGTAAAAGGCCTGAATAATCCAGGGAAGAGATCAATAGTCACCAGGGACCTTCACAGGATGGGCGGTGATGTGATTTTTTTTACAAGAGAAACACTTCCCTAGACACAACAAGCCCAAATGGCATAGTCATCATTACACAGAGGCATACTTTGCATCGGGCCCCCAGAAAAAAAAATGGTGTGGGCATTTTGTTTCACTCCAAAATTCCCTTCTAGGTAGCTCAAATATACAGAGATTCCGAGGGTAGATATTTAATTCTGACTGGCACACTCTATAATAAGCCCATTACTCTGGCTAATTTATATTTCCTCAGCTCTGCGCAGGACTCATTCCTCAAGAAAGCAGCAAATAAGATTTTGGAAATGCAAACAGGAGTTCTTTTTTTGGGGGGAGATTTTAACGCCTCTGATGGCCTCTCCAGCATTCCACTCAAAATACTTAAACACCTCACTAGAACTCTTAGAGATATGGTCATTCACGATATTTGGCGTACATTACATCCTGTAACAAGAAACTATACATTTTACTCTCATCCACATAGGAAGTACACTAGAATTGATTATCTCTTTACAGATTCAGCTGGGCTTTCTTTGACAACCAGCAGCAGCATTGGCTCAATCACTTGGTCGGATCATGCTCCAGTTAAGTGTTCCAAAGACTGGCCTGACACCCCACTGACCCCTTTTGTGTGGAGGTTGGAGGAATCTCTTCTTGATGATCCTATGTTTAAACAAGAAATGCGGAACAGCATTGACGAATATTTTCGTTTGAACTCAGAGGACAGTTTGTGTCCTACTACTGTGTGGGAGGAACACAAATGTGTGGCCAGGGGCATTTTTATTAAGCACAAATCCACTTTAAATAGGAAAAAAAAGGAACAATATGGGATGCTCTTGTCTAGAGTGTCCCAAGCAGAACAGGCAAACAAAGAAGCACCAACGAATGATACACTAAAGAAAGACGTGGCTTCTGCCAGAGCGGAACTACTACAATACCTACAGAGTGAGCAACAGGCAAAGGCTTTAAGACTTAGACAATGCTTTTTGAACAAAGCAATAAGGCCGGGAGACTCCTTGCGTGAGCTCTTGCACGCCAGCGGCTCAAATCATATGTGTATGAGCTGATAGACCAAAGAGGGAATAGGTGTAAGGACGGGCAATCAATTGCAAATATATTTGGGGAGTTTTATGAGGCCCTCTATAACATTCACCCTACAAGTCGCGACTGGGAGGGGTCGGAGTGGGCCGTGTTAGACTACCTCTCGGAGGTAGATATGCCGAGACTAACCCAAGAAGAAACTGAGTTACTAGACGCCCCTCTAGCGATGGAAGAGATCGTGCTAGCCATTAAAGAACTTCCTATAGGTAAGAGCCCCGGTCCTGATGGATTTGGAGCTCAATATTATAAAGCCTTTTCAGACGTCTTAGTGCCACGTTTACTCTCTCTATTCAATACACTGTCAGATAGACCAACTTTGCCCAAGACAATGCTGGAAGCATTCATTACAGTTATACCCAAACCGAGCAAACCGGTAGATTTACCGGGAAGCTACAGACCAATTTCTCTTCTCAACTCAGATGTCAAGATCTTGGCAAAGATCATTGCTAACCGTCTCAGGCGGTATATGCCACACTTAGTGTTGCCAGACCAAACCGGCTTCATACCAGCAAGGGAAGCTCGCGATAATACCCTGAGAATCATCCAGCTGATCTCACATGCCCAGGCTACCTCCACACTGTTGGCATTAGTGTCGACTGATGCGGAGAAAGCCTTTGATAGGGTTAATTGGAGGTTTATGCGCCTTACCCTAGAAAAGCTGGGCTTTGGCCCAAAGTTCGTAAATAGAGTGTTCTCCTTATACTCGGCACCAACGGCATGGGTTCGGGTCAATGGCATCTTTTCTGTACCCATTCAGATCACCAATGGCACCAGGCAGGCATGCCCCCTTTCTCCCCTTCTGTTCGCCTTGGTGGTGGAGGTTCTGGCGTGTAGGATCAGAAGCAACGGCAACATTAAGGGTATCAGAGTTGGTGGATTGGAACATAAACTTGCATTATATGCAGACGATATCCTACTAACGCTGACCAATACCACATCATCCCTTCAAGCCTCACTTGCCGAGTTTGAAAACTACGGGAGAGCTTCCGACTTCCTACTCAATCCAACTAAATCAGAGATCCTCAACATTACTGAACCTCCGGGGTAATAGAGGCCTTGTGGACTCAATGCTCTCTTCAAATTGCATCTGGACAACTCAAATATTTAGGGATTATTTTAGCACCATCAGTAAAAGAGATTGTAGAAGTTAATTATAGACAGCTCAGAGATGACTTTGTGCGAGACCTCACCACATGGAAAAATAAAAACATTTCATGGGTGGGGCGCATACATGTCATCAAGATGAACATTCTACCCAGAGCACTATATATTATGCAGACGATACCCCTATCTGCCGCCTCGCACCTGATCCATCAAATTCAATCAGAGATCGAGACTTACATTTGGAATGGTATTAAACTGAGAGTGAATAGGAGAACAATGTACCTCCCAAGAGATAGGGGAGGGCTGGGGGTCCCTCAGCTTATGGTCTATTGCAAGGCTATAGGCCTTCAACAATTAGTAGAATGGTGCCACAACTCTTCCAATAAAGCTTGGATAGGGTTGGACGGGGATATCTTGAGGATAGGCAATGTTGGATCTCTTGCATGGGTGGCGGGGCTACAGCGCCCCAGACAGATACAACAATATCCACTGTTGGAAGACGTCTTCCGGTTATGGGATGATTTGATAAAAGCTGATAATAACTTATCTACAGTAGACGCCCCAGTGACTCCGGTCTGGGAGAATCCAGATAACGGTCTTGTCAACAAACCTTACACTCGGGGATTAACATACACTCTGGCCGAGGCAGCTATTTCCAACACTATTCATGAAGGAAAACTTAAGACTCAAAAGAACTGATGGAGTAGGATGGTTGGATGTTTTCATCCTGGTTCCATGTCGCCCAATTTCACCATTACTTCAATAGCCGCCAGGATGGGGCCCTACTGTCCAGGCACAAAACACCTTTTGAAATGCTCTGCACTACAGCTCATACGCCAGATCATCTGATTTTGTGCCTGTATAAGCTGCTGCTAGTGAGAGATGATAGTACCCTTCCCTCCTATGTGGATGCATGGCACAATGAACTAGGTACCAGAATTGAGACTAAAACATGGCTCAAGATCTTTGATAAAGCAAGAAAGACATCAGTCTCAGCCCGTTTGCAGGAAATGCACTACAAGTTTTTGAGCAGATGGTACCTCACTCCCCAGAGACTTAAAAAAATCTATCCTCATGTGGGGGGGATTGCTGGAGGGGTTGCGGAGAGGAAGGAACACTGATGCATATATGGTGGGCATGCCCGTTGATACGCCCTTTTTGGGAGGACATGCTCCTAGAAAGCAGCAGACTCCTGAGAGTCATCATACCACCGAAGCCACACTATTTGTTGCTCCATAACTTGCCCAAAATAAAGCAAGAGGCCAAAATGAGATTATTTATACTCTTGCTGAACTGTGCCAAGGGATTAATCCCGAGATACTGGAAATCTCCACGGGTTCCAAGCATAGAGGAGTGGAGGTCTGGTGTGGGGGAATTACTTAGCCTAGAGAGATACCATTATCTCAAAATAGGAAAACTCACCACTCATGAATACATGTCATTACTCTGGGAGGGTAAAACCCTATAGAAAACGGAATATCTCATTACCCTGCACTTCATTTACTTCCCCTTATTCCTTACTACCTACTCCCCTTCTCCCCCTTTTTTTTTTTCTTCTTCCTCCTCTGTACCCTCCTTCCTTCTCTTATCCACTTCCTCATTATTTTCCTACATCATCCTTATAACTTACCTATAGGTGGGTAGATTGTGTCCTGCATCTACTCCTGTTCTATGAGTCAAGGAACAGGCATATGCTTTCATGAATGTAAATAATCGCGGACATAACTGACTTACCAGGATATCCAAAGCTAGATTATTATAGTAACTTGTTATGTTATGAAAACTTAATTATTTATTCCTTCAAGAACGTTGAACAAACAAAACTTATCTTACGGAGCAATTAGCATTTGTATAAAATTCTGGGGCTCCAGTGCTATATTTGTTAATTGTGAGATTGTATCCCTGAAACGTATCAATATGTAAGAATGAGCACGTTCAACTAATAAAGCTTTTTTTAAAAAATAAAAAAAGACAGAGAACACCTTTACTACCCATTCCCCAGCTTTGCACAACCAACATTGTTGTATTAACTTTATAACCTTTACAAATCTAAATTTCTGCCTGTTTCTAAGCCCTTGATGGTTGCCTCTTATCTTATGCATCTTTTATAGCTTTTTACAACTAGACAACACTAGTTCATATGTGCCATATAGATAACTCTTGTAGAGTTATTCATGAGTCAACCCTATTTGGCTAAAATCTAAGTCTGTCAAAAGCACTGAGACAAGGGGGAAGTCTGCAGAGGCTTAGATACAAGGTAATCACAGAGGTAAAAAGTGTATTACTATACTATACTATACTATAGTTGCAACACTGGGGAATGGGTAATTAAGGGATTATCTATGGTTTTAAACAATAACAATTTCGGAGTAGACTGTCCCTTTAAAGTAAATGAAGAAATACTGACAAAATTCATCAGTATTCATTTGTTTTCTTTAAATTACTTGTAGGGTATAAAATACTTACCTCTAAAGCGATGGAGAGGGTCAGTTTCGCTTGCTATTGAGGCCATTGATGGCAGGCCCCTTTAGCCCGCACTCGTTACTCACGAGACCGCTCCATTATCCATGGCTGTTGGGGCTCTCCATTTTGAAACCCTCCAGTTCCAGGTGATAAATTATCTGCATTTTCCAGTTGTTCTGGGTTATCTCTGGCTCCAAAAGCACAATCCCAGTCTCGACTGCGCAGGTCCGAAATTTTGTCGTGGTCTCCACAAAGTATTTCCACTTGTCTTCAGAAACCAGTTAAAGTCTTGTGCACTTCTTCTGTATTTCAATTGCCAGAGGAGTACCGAGAGTTCCTAGACATTTTTTAAAAGGTGCGTGCCGGTACGTTGCCTCCTCACCAGTCTTACGATTGTGCCATAGACCTGCAACCCGGAGCCATTCCTCCTCGGGGCCGGGTTTACCCTCTGTCTGTTGCTCAGAACTGTGCTATGGAGGAGTATGTTGCCGATGCCCTGTCGCAGGGGATCATCTGCAAATCCTGCTCTCCTGCAGGGGCTGGCTTCTTCTTTGTGAAGAAAAAGGGTGGCGAGTTAAGACCATGCATCGATTATAGGGGTCTTAATCGTGTTACCATTAAGAATGCTTACCTAATCCGCTCATTACGGAACTCTTTGACCGCCTCAAGGAGGGCTACAAATGGAAAACAGCATTTAACATCAGGAGCGGGCATTATGAGTATCTTGTAATGCCTATAAGTGTATTTCAGTTTACATTTACCTATCCCTAGGCTAGATGTTTTTTAGCCTTGTAGGTTATCTACTCCTGACTCACGACAGCATTTGCACGCACCATTTGTGTTTATAATATAGTGTATTATTCAATACACATATATTTTTATATAAGCGTTACGTATGCACTATAATTTGAGTAAATTAAATATTATAGTTTAGGAACCCCTCAAAATTCTAGAGGTTGTATTCAAAAACACATTGCACTGGTTATACAGCAGCCGTAAGCAGGTAATGCATTTATCTCTGGGATAGCCATCTATTCATTTATAATAGTGTCTAAAAGTGGGGGAGTACACTTATAATTTCCGGCAATATGATATTCAATTTGGACGTGTTTTGATTTCCTTTGCATTTATCTTAGAAAAGCCGACTCATTAATAACTCTATCTACTTTTAGGAAATCATTCTCTCTGATAATGGTAACTAATTTGGCTATTTCCAGCAATGTGTTTGAATATATAGATTTACATGTGCAACTGTGGATTTAGCCGTATCATTGGGGAATATATATTTTTAATATATATTTTATATTTTGTTTATATTTTATATTTTACTTGTAATATTTTTCATGTATGAAATCATTCAACTGTATATGAACACAATATGTGAAGAGTTAATGACTGCACAATTGTTAGAAATAGAATTTATGTGTGCAGTGCCAGTAGATGTGCCCGATCTGGTAGTTAATATTTTATATATTGTTTTATACACATATATATTTTATTAATCATTAGATTTTTAGTATATTTGAGCCCATTGCGGCTTTTTAATTTGTGCGGTTTTGTTGCTAATACCGCATTGGTTAATATCCCTTCACTCACGTAACCATGGAGGTGTGTATCTACAAGCACCCCATTGGACAGTTTACGCCAATGGAACTCCCAGCATGGGGACACACCTACGTACATGCACGGTATGCATTTGAAGACGCCGTACTGATTGTTATAAGTTCGTGGTTTTTATGTGTTTTATTATACACTTATGCACCTGAGGAAACGGTCACGTACAGACCGAGAAACGTTGTGTAAATAAAGTCTTATTCATTTTAAGATTGCAGCCACGAACTTTCTTTTTCTGACATCTATATTGGTAACATTGTATTTTGCCATCACAATACAAACTACCATTTGTCTTGCTGTTTCACTCCTCTTTGGAGAGCACGGATCTGAATTGGATATCTTGATCTGAGTAGACCGCAAGTCAGTCCTTTTGAACATTGGCTAGGAGCCAAGACCACCAGCGTAGCTACCCAAATTGGCAGAGACGAGCGGAACCTTACCACCACAGTGGAGTGGGAGTTAGCTGGACAACTCTG
The DNA here is from genome assembly GCF_027579735.1 of Bombina bombina. Taxonomy (NCBI): domain Eukaryota; kingdom Metazoa; phylum Chordata; class Amphibia; order Anura; family Bombinatoridae; genus Bombina; species Bombina bombina. Next base: position 1,150,797,642 of record NC_069502.1, on the reverse strand, counting down.
AGGGTCCAGGAGGCACTTGTGACACTTTTCAAGTGTCCTTTATCCTGTGAGTATTTGGTTTTATTTGCATTGCGTGTCCCATCTCATTGGTAACCGCACTATGTTGGCGCCTTCTTTTATCTTCTTTTCTATGTAGTATCCACCCCTGGGTCACCAACAGGGATCGTTTGAAGAAGTGCTTGCCTCCTGTGATTTGGACAATACGCCCACCACATATGTATAACCTTGAACTCTGAATATTGGGACGATTTCACTATATCGTTGTATATATTAATGATCCCACTACATTGCTGTGTCTATTACTAATATTGCCTTGTATTTTAAACACTAGTACCTCCCCTTTTTTATCTAAGGAGTATACTGTCAAGACAGCACTTATTCACTATCACCATTTGCTATTTTAGTTTAGACCTAGGAATAACTTATCTGTTTCCTATTTTGGTCCTAATTTTTTATAATGATCTCTTTATGATGGTTATTTGCATATAGATTTTTGTTTCACTGTGATATTGATAGTTGATTTTGTTTCACTGTTATATTGATAGTTGATTTTCAGACCGTTGGCGCACTAATTATACACTTTTACATTTTTGATCACCTTTAAGTGACGCCATCCAAGATGGCGTCCCTTCAATTAAGAATGGCTGATAGAATTCTATCAGCCAATTGGAATTAAGGTAGAAAAAATCCTATTGGCTGATGCAATCAGCCAATAGGATTGAGCTCGCATTCTATCGGCTGTTCCGATCAGCCAATAGAATGCAAGCTCAATCCTATTGGCTGATTGGATCAGCCAATAGGATTTTTTCTACCTTGATTCCGAATGGCTGATAGAATTCTATCGCTCCTCACCGGATGGATGAAGTTAGAAAATGCCGTCTGGATAAAGAGTTCTGCCCGTCTGGAGGACCACTTCGCCCCGGCTTGGATGAATACTTTTGCCGTCTAGAGGACCACTTCTGCCCAGCTTGGATGAAGACGTCTCCCAGCAAGTCGATCTTCAGGGGGTTAGTGTTAGGTTTTTTTAAGGGTGTATTGGGTGGGTTTTATTTTTAGGTTAGGGTTTGGGGTGCAAAAGAGCTAACTGCCCTTTTAAGGGCAATGCCCATCCAAATGACATTTTCAGGGCAATGGGGAGCTTAGGTTTTTTTAGTTAGGTTTTTTTTGGGGGGGGTTGGTTGTGTGGGTGGTGGGTTTTACTGTTGGGGGAGGTTGCTTGTATTTTTTGTTTCAGGTAAAAGAGCTGATTACTTTGGGGCAATGCCCCACAAAAGGCCATTTTAAGGGCTATTGATAGTTTAGTTTAGGCTAGGGTTTTTTTTTGGGGGGGGGTTATTTTGATAGGGCTCTTAGAGTAGGTGTAATTAGTTTAAATTTCTGTAATTTGTTTATTATTTCTCTTGTAAGGTGTATCCAGTCCACGGATTCATCCATTACTTGTGGGATATTCTCCTTCCCAACAGGAAGCTGCAAGAGGATCACCCACAGCAGAGCTGTCTATATAGCTCCTCCCCTAACTGCCACCTCCAGTCATTCTCTTGCAGCTCTCGACAAGAAAGGAAGTATCAAGAGAGATGTGGTGATTAGTGTAGTTTATCTTCAATCAAAAGTTTGTTATTTTTAAACAGTACAGCGTTGTACTGTTTTTACCTCAGGCAGAAATTAGAAGAAGAGTTTTGCCTGAGGTTTTTGATGATCTTAGCAGGTTGTAACTAAGGTCCACTGCTGTTCTCATACATAACTGAAGAGTATGGGAAAACTTCAGCTGGGGGAACGGCCTGCAGAATTAACTGCCCTGAGGTATGTTCAGTATATTTTTTTCTAGAGAGATGATAAGGTCTAGAAAATGCTGACAGTGCCTGATATATTTAAGGTAAGCCTGATTGCAGTGATTTAATAAACGACTGGCATCATGCTTGCAGTAAAGGGTAATATTCATGTTACTTGCTCTTATGGCTTAGTATGTTAAACGTTTGCATGATTTATAAAGAACGTTTTTTACTAAGAGTGATAAATCTTTATTTGGGGCCTAGTTTTCCACATGGCTGACTAGATTTCTCCTAGGAGTAGTTATTTATGGCCCTTTCACTTTGAGTGCATGGTGGGAGGGGCCTATTTTCGCGCTCTAATTGCGCAGTTGTTTTTACATTCTGAGACATCCAGCTTCCCTGAAGGAATCCCCTGACATATTGGACCTCTGTAAAGGGTTTTTGTGCCTACAAAAGTCGTTTTTTGGGAAGGTAGGAGCCACAGTAGAGCTGTGGTAGTTTGCTTGTGACTGTTATAACGGTTTTACCGTTTTTTTGCTTCGTTTTTGAGCCTGAGGGGTTAATCATCCATTTGCAAGTGGGTGCAATGCTATTTTACCCTAGTACACACACTGTAAAAATTTCGTAGAGTTAACTGCTTTTTTTCACTGTTTTGCAGTTTTTGTGTTTGTTTTTTTCCCTTAAAGGCACAGTACCGATTTTTATATTCTGCTTTTTCACATTAATTAAAGTGTTTTCCAAGCTTGCTGGTCTCATTACTAGTCTGTTAAACATGTCTGACATAGAGGAAACTCCTTGTTCATTATGTTTAGAAGCCATTGTGGAACCCCCTCTTAGAATGTGTACCAAATGCACTGATCTTACTATAAGTTATAAAGACCATATTCTGGCTTTAAAAGATTTATCACCAGAGGAAATTGACAAGGGGGAAGTTATGCCGACTAACTCTCCCCATGTGTCAGAGCCTATAACTCCCGTTCAAGGGACGCCAAGTACATCTAGCGCACCCATTGCGTATACTTTACAAGACATGGCGGCAGTTATGAATCATACCCTTACAGAGGTATTGTCCAAACTGCCAGGGTTACAAGGAAAGCGAGACAGCTCTGGGGCTAGAACAAATACAGAGCTCTCTGACGCTTTAGTAGCTATGTCTGATATACCCTCACAATGTGCAGAAGCCGAGGCAGGAGAGCTTCTATCTGTGGGTAATTTTTCTGACTCAGGGAAGACACTTCAACCTGATTCTGATATGTCTACATTTAAATTTAAGCTTGAACACCTCCGCGTGTTGCTCAGGGAGGTTTTAGCAACTCTGGATGACTGTGACGCCATTGTAGTCCCAGAGAAATTGTGTAAATTGGATAAATACTATGCAGTGCCTGTTTACACTGATGTTTTTCCAATACCTAAGAGGTTTTCAGAAATTATTACTAAGGAATGGGATAGACCAGGTGTACCGTTCTCTCCCCCTCCTGTTTTTAAAAAGATGTTTCCCATAGATGCCGCTACATGGGACTTGTGGCAAACGGTCCCTAAGGTGGAGGGAGCAGTCTCTACCCTAGCGAAGCGTACAACTATCCCTGTCGAGGACAGTTGTGCTTTTCTAGATCCAATGGACAAAAAATTAGAGGGTTACCTTAAGAAAATTTTTATTCAACAAGGTTTTATTCTCCAGCCCCTTGCATGCATTGTCCCTGTCACTGCTGCTGCGGCCTTCTGGTTTGAGTCTCTAGAAGAGGCTCTACAGGTAGAAACCCCATTGGATGATATCCTTGACAAGCTTAAAGCTCTTAAGCTAGCCAATTCATTTGTTTCTGACGCCGTTGTTCATTTAACCAAGCTAACGGCTAAGAACTCAGGTTTTGCTATTCAGGCGCGTAGGGCACTATGGCTTAAATCCTGGTCAGCTGACGTTACTTCAAAGTCTAAGCTTCTCAACATTCCCTTCAAGGGGCAGACCCTATTCGGGCCTGGACTGAAGGAGATCATTTCTGATATTACTGGAGGAAAAGGTCACGCCCTTCCTCAGGATATATCCAACAAATTAAGGACCAAACAGACTAATTTTCGTGCCTTTCGAAACTTCAAGAGTGGCGCAGCTTCAACTTCCTCTAATACAAAACAAGAGGGAAATTTTGCCCAGTCCAAGCCGGTCTGGAGACCTAACCAGGCTTGGAACAAAGGAAAGCAGGCCAAAAAACCTGCTGCTGCCTCTAAGACAGCATGAAAGATCAGCCCCAGATCCGGAAACGGATCTAGTAGGGGGCAGACTTTCTCTCTTCGCCCAGGCTTGGGCGTTGGAAATTGTGTCCCAGGGATATCTTCTGGACTTCAAAGCCTCTTCCCCAAAAGGGAGATTTCATCTTTCACAATTATCTGCAAACCAGATAAAGAGAGAGGCATTCTTACATTGTGTTCAAGACCTCCTAGTTATGGGAGTGATCCACCCAGTTCCACAGGAGGAACAGGGGCAAGGCTTCTATGCAAATCTGTTTGTAGTTCCCAAGAAAGAGGGAACCTTCAGACCAATCTTAGATCTCAAGGTCCTAAACAAATTTCTCAGGGTCCCATCCTTCAAGATGGAGACTATTCGAACCATCCTACCTATGATCCAGGAGGGTCAATATATGACTACCGTGGACTTAAAGGATGCTTATCTTCACATTCGGGTACACAGAGATCATCATCGGTTTCTCAGGTTCGCCTTCCTAGACAGGCATTACCAGTTTGTGGCTCTTCACTTTGGGTTAGCTACAGCACCAATAATCTTTACGAAGGTTCTAGGGTCACTCCTAGTGGTCCTAAGGCCTCGGGGTATAGCAGTAGCCCCTTACTTAGACGACATTCTGATACAGGCGTCGAATTTTCAAATCGCCAGGTCCCATACGGACATTGTTCTGGAATTCCTGAGGTCTCATGGGTGGAAAGTGAACGAAGAAAAGAGTTCTCTATCCCCTCTCACAAGAGTTTCCTTCCTAGGAACTCTGATAGATTCTGTAGAAATGAAGATTTACCTGACAGAGGCCAGGTTGTCAAAACTTCTAAATTCCTGCCGTGTTCTTTATTCTACTTCTCGCCCTTCAGTGGCTCAGTGTATGGAAGTAATCGGCTTAATGGTAGCGGCAATGGACATAGTGCCGTTTGCCCGCCTACATCTCAGACCGCTGCAACTCTGCATGCTCAGTCAGTGGAATGGGGATTACACAGATTTGTCCCCTCTACTAAATATGGATCAAGAGACCAGGGATTCTCTTCTCTGGTGGCTATCTCGGGTCCATCTGTCCAAGGGTATGACCTTCCGCAGGCCAGATTGGACAATAGTAACGAAAGATGCCAGCCTTTTGGGCTGGGGTGCAGTCTGGAACTCCCTGAAGGCTCAGGGCTTGTGGACTCAGGAGGAGGCACTCCTTCCGATAAACATTCTGGAACTAAGAGCAATATTCAATGCTCTTCAGGCTTGGCCTCAGCTTGCTGCGGTCAGGTTCATCAGATTTCAGTCGGACAATATCACGACTGTAGCCTACATCAACCATCAAGGGGGAACAAGGAGTTCCTTAGCAATGTTGGAGGTTTCAAAAATAATTCTTTGGGCAGAGGTTCACTCTTGTCATCTATCAGCTATCCATATCCCAGGAGTAGAGAACTGGGAGGTGGATTTTCTAAGTCGGCAGACTTTTCATCCGGGGGAGTGGGAACTCCATCCAGAGGTGTTTGCACAGTTGATTCAACTTTGGGGCAAACCAGAACTGGATCTCATGGCATCTCGTCAAAACGCCAAGCTTCCTTGTTACGGATCCAGGTCCAGGGATCCCAAGGCAGCGCTGATAGATGCTCTAGCAGCACCTTGGTCCTTCAACCTGGCTTATGTGTTTCCACCGTTTCCTCTGCTCCCTCGTATGATTGCCAAGATCAAGCAGGAGAGAGCTTCAGTGATTTTGATAGCACCTGCGTAGCCACGCAGGACTTGGTATGCAGATCTGGTGGACATGTCATCCCTTCCACCATGGACTCTGCCGCTGAGGCAGGACCTTCTACTTCAAGGTCCTTTCAACCATCCAAATCTAATTTCTCTGCGTCTGACTACTTGGAGATTGAATGCTTGATTTTATCAAAACGTGGTTTCTCCGAGTCGGTCATTGATACCTTAATTCAGGCTCGAAAGCCTGTCACCAGGAAAATCTATCATAAGATATGGTGTAAATATCTTCATTGGTGTGAATCCAAGGGTTACTCATGGAGTAAAGTCAGGATTCCTAGGATATTATCTTTTCTCCAAGAAGGATTGGAGAAGGGATTGTCAGCTAGTTCCTTAAAGGGACAGATATCTGCTCTGTCTATTCTTTTGCACAAGCGTCTGGTGGATGTTCCAGACGTTCAGGCGTTTTGTCAGGCTTTAGTTAGAATCAAGCCTGTGTTTAAACCTGTTGCTCCACCATGGAGTTTAAATTTAGTTCTTAAAGTTCTTCAAGGGGTTCCGTTTGAACCTCTGCATTCCATAGATATCAAGCTTTTATCTTGGAAAGTTCTGTTTTTGGTAGCTGTCTCTTCTGCTCGAAGAGTTTCAGAGTTATCTGCCTTACAGTGTGATTCCCCTTATCTGATCTTCCATGCAGATAAGGTAGTTTTGCGTACCAAACCTGGGTTTCTTCCTAAGGTGGTATCTAATAAGAATATGAATCAGGAGATTGTTGTTCCGTCACTGTGTCCTAATCCTTCTTCAAAGAAGGAGCGTCTATTACACAATCTTGAGTGGTTCGTGCTTTAAAGTTTTATTTACAAGCTACTAAGGATTTTCGTCAAACATCTGCATTGTTTGTTGTCTACTCTGGACAGAGGAGAGGCCAAAAGGCTTCAGCAACTTCTCTTTCTTTTTGGTTAAGAAGTATAATCCACTTAGCTTATGAGACTGCTGGCCAGCAGCCTCCTGAAAGAATTACAGCTCATTCCACTAGAGCGGTGACTTCCACATGGGCTTTTAAAAATGAGGCTTCTGTTGAACAGATTTGTAAGGCGGCGACTTGGTCTTTGCTTCATACTTTTTCTAAATTCTACAAATTTGATACTTTTGCTTCTTCGGAGGCTATTTTTGGGAGAAAGGTCTTACAGGCAGTGGTGCCTTCCGTTTAAGCGCCTGCCTTGTCCCTCCCTTCATCCGTGTCCTATAGCTTTGGTATTGGTATCCCACAAGTAATGGATGAATCCGTGGACTGGATACACCTTACAAGAGAAAACAAAATTTATGCTTACCTGATAAATTTATTTCTCTTGTGGTGTATCCAGTCCACGGCCCGTCCTGTCATTTTAAGGCAGGTGTTTTTTAATTTTTAACTACAGTCACCACTGCACCCTATAGTTTCTCCTTTTTCTTGCTTGTCTTCGGTCGAATGACTGGAGGTGGCAGTTAGGGGAGGAGCTATATAGACAGCTCTGCTGTGGGTGATCCTCTTGCAGCTTCCTGTTGGGAAGGAGAATATCCCACAAGTAATGGATGAATCCGTGGACTGGATACACCACAAGAGAAATAAATGTATCAGGTTAGCATAAATTTTGTTTTTCTGTAATTTAGTGTTTGTTTGTTTTTTGTACTTTAGATTATTTTATTTAATTTAGGTAATTTTTTTTAATTTAGTTAATTTATTTAATTTTAGTGTAGTGTTAGGTTTAACTTAGGTTAGGTTTTATTTTACAGGTAAATTTGTATATATTTTAACTAGGTAGTTATTAAATAGTGAATAACTATTTAATAACTATTGTACCTAGTTAAAATAAATACAAACTTGCCTGTATAAATCATAAATCATAATAAATCATAAACTAGCTACACTGTAACTATTAGTTATATTGTAGCTAGCTTAGGGTTTATTTTATAGGTAAGTATTTAGTTTTAAATAGGAATAATGTAGTTAATGATAGAAATATTTATTTATATTTATTTAAATTATATTTAAGTTAGGGGGTGTTAGGGTTATACTTAGGTTTAGGGCTTAATACATTTTATATAGTGGCGGCTACGTTGGGGATGGCAGATTAGGGGTTAATAAGTGTTATGTAGGTGGCGGCGGTGTAGGGGGGCAGATTAGGGGTTAATAAGTATAATGAAGGTGGCGGTGGGCTCCGGGAGCGGCAGGATAGGGGTTAATACGTTTATTAGAATGGCGGTGGGCTCCCGGAGCAGCGGTATAGGGGTTAATAACTTTATTTAGTTGCGGCGGGGACCAGGAGCAGCAGTTTAGGGGTAAAACAGTTAAGTAAAGTGTGGGTGTTTAGGGACAGGGTACCAATTAAGCTGGGAAAAAGCCGAAGAGCAGCGAGATCGATGACTGTTAGTTATCAACAGTCCACTGCTCATCGCCCTGTACTTGGTGCTCGGCTTTTTGACAGCTTTTTTGGTAAATATGGAGAGCATATTCAGGTCCGCGGCAGCGATGTAAGGCGATCTTAGGCGAGCATATTGGTGCCAGCAAATGCAGGTAAGTTGGCGGGTTGATAAATAGATGCCAAAGTGACAGGTCATGCAGCCAGAAAGCATCGCTACCCTGCTGCTCTACCCACGTAACCCTTCTGGCACAAAAGCCCACGCACGCTACATGCTTACACTGCGCAAAGGCATTTTAGAAGCTTTTTTATTATTATTTTAAAAAAAAAAAGTAAGAAACAAAATGACTTAGGTCACTGAGGGCTTTTATCTACACCACCGCTGTCTAGTGGCCGGTTGGGACCTTACTGTCTTTTTGTGAAAATTGTTATAAAACAGATTGCTGAATGTTTAAAATGTAGCAATTTAATGCTAAGGTTATGACATTTTCATAAACAATTATTGATGTGTAATGGTTTAATGTATTGCAGGTGAATTTGTCAGATTATATTTAATCATATTATAAAGTTTTAAGCATTTAAGGGGTTAAAATTGTTAAATAAGTCTAATAGCGCCATCTAGTGGTATATAAGGTTGTGATTAATGTTTGCAAGCTATAGCATGAATAAGGGATAATATCCCGAAACGTCGCTGTGTTTGTTTTCCTCTGATCAATAAATACAAATATTGATTTGCTGTCACCTCAGTTTGTTTTTTGGAACTGCTTAGGAACAGCAGTGTTGCGCAGCTCCTGAGTAGTACTTTAACTATGCGTTTAACACATTTGTGGGAGTTAAACACAGACTTGAAGGGGTTGCTAGCACTGAACTTAAATGCTCTAACTCAGGGATGGCCAACTGGTGCCCAAGGGCCACATGCGGCCCCCTGCACTAGTCTTTGCGGCCCCAGGAAAAAAGCGGAACTATAAATGTGTGCTTCAGTTTTGGTGGCTCCAGGAAAAAAGCAGAAATACAAATTTGTGCTTTGGGTGGTCAAAACTAAAAACAGCCTTTTTAAAGGGAGAGCAGCATTTTTGTTGTGTTGTTATAGAACAACATATCAGCCAAATCTAAACATTTTTAAAACAAATTAACATCCTTTTCACTGCAATTATTTTTCAATAGCCAAACTCCACTTAGCATTTCTCTTATTTGGAGGAGCCAATCTAGGCTTTAGGGGCCGATTTATAAACTGTCTGACATGATCCGCTCATCGTATGCAATTGATGTCTGTCCGCAGCCTCAGAGCAGGTGGGCGAGCTTAAGACCGCTGCTTCTTAACTGCTGTTTCTGACGAGCCTGAAGGCTCACGCGGAAACAGGGGCATCAGGGGCCAATCGGCCCTTAATAAATCGGCCCCTTAGTCTGCAGACAACACTGACTAGCCACTGTCATAAAGTTAGTATAAAGTGCATTGTTCTCAAGTTGTTTTCTGATAAAGCCAATAATGAACGTATATGTGGCAGGGTTATAGCCTTGGGAAGTCAGCAGGCGCATTTCAAGTCCTGAGAAGTAGAAATTGCTCACTTTTCTGAGCTAAATTTCATTAAAAAATGGGGGGGGGAATAAATAATGAAAATATATTGATAAGTTGTTTTATTACACATAACAACATTTTATACAAAAATCTCAAAGTGTTTATTGTCCCTTTTAAAAAGACATAAAATGTAAGATTGTTACTTTTGTAGCTCATTTCTAACTGTCCTTACCCAGCCTCAGCAGAGCTTAAAGGGATATTAAACAGCAAATAAATGCTAGACGATAATGATATAATCAAAGCAAAGATTTGCCTAAGAATATTATGTAGATTTATTTTAATGTAGATTTATTAGTTGCGTAAATATTAAGGCTATGGCCTCTATTTAATAAGCACCGTACTTACCTGCATTCGCCTGCCCCAATACGCCCGGCTAAGTTCGCCTAACCTCGCTGCCACGGGCCTGAATACGTTTGCCAAATTTATCAATAAAGTTGTCAAAAAGCCGCGCACCAAGTACGGGGCGATGAGCAGCGGACTGTGTTATTTATCAGTCATCGATCTCGCTGCTCTTCGGCTTTTTCCCAACTTTATTGATAACCTGTCACTAAACACCCACACTATACTATACTGTTTTACCCCCTATACCGCAGCCCCCCAAAGCTCCCCGCAACTAAATAAAGTTATTAACCCCTAAACAGCGGCTCCCAGACCCCGCCGCAACTAAATAAATATATTAACCCCTAAACCGCCACTCCCAGACCCCGCCGCCACCTACATTATACCTATTAACCCCTAATCGGCCGCCCCCTATACCGCCGCCATCTACATAAAGTTATTAACCCCTATCCTGCGGATCCCGGACCCCACCGCAACTAAATAAATATATTAACCCCTAAACCCCCGCTCCCGGAGCCCGCCGCCACCTATATTAAATTTATTAACCCCTATCCTGCCCCCCCTTTACCGCCGCCACCTATATTAAACTTATTAACCCCTAAACCTAAGTCTAACCCTAACCCTAACACCCCCCTAACTTAAATATTATTTAAATAAATCTAAATAAAAATTACTCTTATTAACTAAATTATTCCTAATTAAAACTAAATACTTACCTATAAAATAAACCCTAATATAGCTACAATATAATTAATAATTACATTGTAGCTATTTTAGGATTTATTTTTATTTTACAGGCAACTTTGTATTTATTTTAACTAGGTACAATAGTTATTAAATAGTTATTAACTATTTAATAACTACCTAGCTAAAATAATTACAAAATTACCTGTAAAATAAATCCTAACCTGTTACAAATAAACCTAACACTACACTATCATTTAATAAATTAAATAAATGAACTACAATTACCTACAATTAAATACAATTAAATAAACTAAACTATAGTACAAAAACAAACAAACACTAAATTACAGAAAAGTTAAAAAAATTACAAGAAGTTTAAACTAATTACACCTAATCTAAGCCCCCTAATAAAATAAAATAAAAAAAAATAATAAAAGTCCCTACACTAAACTAAATTACAAAGTAATCAGCTCTTTTACCAGCCCTTAAAATGGCTTTTTGCAGGGCATTGCCCCAAAGTAATCAGCTCTTTTACCTGTAAAAAAAAATACAACCCCCCCAACATTAAAACCCACCACCCACATACCCCTACTCTAACCCACCCAAACCCCGCTTTAAAAAACCTAACACTAACCCCCTGAAGATCACCCTACCTTGAGCCATCTTCACCCAGCCAGACCGAATTCTTCATCCAATCCGGGCGATTTGGTCCTTCATCCGGGCGAAGTCTTCCTCTAAGCGGGGCAAAAAGAGGTCCTCCATCCGGGCAAAGTCTTCCTCCAAGAGGCGCAGAAGAGGTCCTCTATCCGGCAGAAGTCTTCATCCAAGCGGCGTCTTCTATCTTCATCCATCCGGAGCGGAGCCATCTTCCACTGAGCCGACGCGGAGCCATCCTCTTCAACCGACGACTTAACGACGAATGACGGGTCCTTTAAATGACGTCATCCAAGATGGCGTCCCTCGAATTCCGATTGGCTGATAGGATTCTATCAGCCAATCGGAATTAAGGTAGGAAAAATCCGATTGGCTGATTCAATCAGCCAATCGGATTTTTCCTACCTTAATTCCGATTGGCTGATAGAATTCTATCAGCCAATCGGAATTAAGGTAGGAAATTTCCGATATTCAGGGGGTTAGTGTTAGTGTTAGTGGGGGTTTTTTAAGGGGGGTTTGGGTGGGTTAGGGTAGGGGTATGTGGGTGGTGGGTTTTAATGTTGGGGGGTTGTATTTTTTTTTTGGTTTCGGGGTTAATATATTTATTATAGTTGTGATGGGGTCTGGGAGCAGCAGTTTAGGGGTTAATTAGATTATTGTAGGTAGCGGGGGTGTAGGGGGGGCAGATTAGGGGATTAGGGGCTCCGGGAGCGGCGGTTTAGGGGTTAATATATTTATTTCGTTGCGGCGGGGTCCGGGATCCACAGCATAGGGGTTAATAAGTTTATGTATGTGGCGGCGGTATAGGGGGCAGCAGATTAGGGTTTAATAGGTATAATGTAGGGTGCGGCGGGGTCCAGGAGCGGTGGTTTCGGGGTTAATATATTTATTATAGTTGTGATGGGGTCTGGGAGCAGCAGTTTAGGGGTTAATTAGATTATTGTAGGTAGCGGGGGTGTAGGGGGGGCAGATTAGGGGTGTTTAGACTCGGGGTACATGTTAGGGTGTTAGGTGCAGACATCTCCCATAGGAATCAATGGGATATTGGGCAGCAGTGAACATGAGCTTTCACTGCTGTCAGACTCCCATTGATTCCTATGGGATCCACCACCTACAGGGCGGCGTATCGAAAACCAGGTATGCTGGGCCGGAAAAGTGCCGAGCGTACCTGGTAGGATTTTGCTAAGTTTCAAAAGAAGTCAGATAGTGCCGAACTTGCGATCGGCACATCTGGAGTGACGTAAGAATCGATCTGTGTCGGACTGAGTCTGGCGGATCGTAGCTTACGTCACCATATTCTACTTTTGCCGGTCTGTAGGGCTTCATAAATATGGCGAATCAGCCTTGCCACAAATACGCTGCAGAATTCCAGCGTATTTGCGGTTGACAGCTTGATAAATACAGGCCTATACATGTAAAATGTCGAACTTCTATAGTCTACTTTAGTTTCCATAGGGTGCTAGTAACCTCCATGTTGGTTTGTAGGATTTTCCTTTTTCTATCTTTTCTGCTCAGGACAAACAGGGACAGATATAAATCAAGCAATAAAAGAGAGTGTGCAATCAAGGTTGTGTGGACTGTTAATGTAAATATCTAATAAAAGTTTCACGTTAGATAGATAAAGGGAAAACTTAGCTTTCAACATGGCAGCACCTTTTTACTTTTCAATAGCTAAACTCCACTCACCATTTCTCTTATTTGGAGGAGCCAATCTGGGCTTTAGGGGCTAATTTATCAACTGTTTCACTGACATGATCCGCTCATCGTATGCAATTGATGTCCGCAGCCATCAATTGAATTCACAATATTCTGGCTAAATCCTATGGTGACATAACTTTTTCAGCTACTGTTATAAAGGAAAAAACTAAAACTGTGAAATATGTATAATTGTTTACCTTATATTATAGTAAAATATAAAATACATATTAATCTATTTCAGTTTTTATTAGAAGCATTATGCAGTATTCATATATAAGGAAAATACTTCTACTAAAAGTTATTGATGTTTCAGTAATAGTTTTTACCCTGCATGTGACATATGGAACATGCGTCTGTATGAAATGCGCCATCATGGACACAAAACGCATCACCCCCAGCTGTCTGAACAGATATAAGCTGTCAGTGCAGGTGCATGTGATCAAATGCTTTATTACAGAAATACCTCTAATTAGAACTGAAATTTACTGACATTTTATTTTCCTTACCGAGGGTCTCAGCCAGGTAACATCTTTCGCTTTAGCAGAGTCAGGTCCAAACTCTTTCACACCTAGAGATGAAGAATTAGCAGGGAAGGTCTCATCCTCAAACAGAGTGTTGGCTGCCAGGCACTGGGCTTTCAGGGTCTCATAATCCTGCCCTAAATACTTTACAGGATTTTTATTGGAGCACATGAACGCAGGCACGGAGGATCTGGTTCTATCTGCTGGACCTGACATGATGTATCTGCTCTGTGAGTGATCTGATGCACAGCAGCAGTAAGAGGTATAAATAGACAGATCTGGGGACACCTCAGATGGGAGGGAACATAAAGGTTGTAAGAATGTGTGAGTTACAATGAGAATGCCTGAGGCAGTGTGTTATGGCCAGTCTCATGGTTTCATTTTAAACCCATAATGCTGCACTCCCAGTCCCCCCTGTGGCATTAGAGCATATGACTACAGTCTCAGACTTAATTATGTTTGCCTTTCAAAATGTATATATTTTTTCAGCATTTCTTTTTTCACATACAAATCCACAACGTTTGGTTTAGCATTGGCAATAAAAAGAGGAAGACTTACAATTGTCCATTGGTTAAAGCACCCTACCCAAGCTCAGGTGTACTCATGACAGTGTAATAAAGTTGTATATAAAGCCAGGGAATCACATTCTATTTAAAAGAGAGAAGCAGGAATTGCTCAGACACAGCAGAATGCATGGTTTTTACTTTTATTTTTTGTAATTAAAAGGCCGCTAATTGTAGCTGCGCACCACACCTCTGAAATTCCTGGTAGTGATGGGGTTAATCAGTTAGCTGGTTAGGGTAAAAATTATTGTAGTGCAGTGATTAACCTCCCAACTAACACCTACCACCACCCTGATCACTTCCCTCCCCCCTCCCACTGGTCTCCATCATCTTCCACCATATTAGGTACTGGCAGCCAGCCTACCAATATACAGTTAGTTTTTTTTTAAATTATTTATGTATTTAGTGTAGGAATCCCTCCTCACCCTCCCACCTCCCTGATCCCTCAGAAATAGCTGTCTTCCCTCCCCCCCCTCCATATTTGTTACTGTCAATATACCAGTGTCCAGTCTGTGTGTGGGGGGTTGTGGTTTTTTTACTTATGATTTTTTTTTTGTTTTCTGTAGTGTAGTGATCCCCCCTCACCCACCTGACCTCCACCTTTAAGCGATTACCTGTAAGGGCCCCCTGCACCTCCAATTTCCCTTTTCTGTAGTGTAGGCACCCAACCCTCCCTCACCCCATCCAAAAATATTTCTGTAGTGTAGGGAACCCTCAACTCCCTGTTTTTTGTATATTTACAAGTGGATATGTGCCAAAACCCCCTGTTTTGCATAATTATTTGGTTTCATCGGCAGCACTCTCAAAGGTTTATCTAAAAACTATTTTTTGCAAGGTGTGTTAAATCAAACTTTGTGGAAATACAGTATATATTTATACACTGTGTATATATAAAATGTATAAATTAAGGTGTTCAGACAGCCCTATATTTTAGGGACAGTCCTGAATTTGGGAGTGTGTGTGTGTATACGGGGCGGAACTACCTTTAGTGCAGCAGGTGCTAGTGGGGGCCCATAACAGCCAGGCAATACATTGGCTTATGCAGAATGTGTACAATCCTAATGCAGGGGAGCATTTTTTTTTTTTTTTTTTAAATATTTTTATTGAGGCAAGAATAGCGTTAATATCACAGTCATAACAAGAAAAAATACACTATGCACACAACATGCAGATATAAGTAAACATCAATCAAATACATTACAACATGTGGAAAAATCAATACAAGGCAACTTGACATGACATGTTATTCTGAGTACCTCATTTTTTGTTTTTATCGATTCACACCGTCCTCCAGGCAAACAGGGCCCCTTAAGGGACCAGAGACTTTTGTGAACCACTGAGGACAGCTTAATAAAGCTAATAACAAAAACATTGAATTTTAAGTACTCAACATTGTGTCAAAGAAAAAGACAAAACTTCAAGGACTGCTACACATAAAGATCTAAGTACTGATATGTGGAAAAACATAACAGTTCACATGAATATAGTCAGCATAGTATCAGAAGAATTAATAATATAGAAGCTGCAAGCTCTAAAGGCGTGTAATCTAGTATGATATATAGAACTATCAGGACTACAAAAACTCTGCAGGCCCCTTAGGGCGGTTAAGCAAGTATATCAGCCCAGTGGACAGTCAGTATAAGAGTGTGCTGTAAAAGGGGTGAATATTTGACTCGCGGGTAGCTATATATCTCAGGAGTATTAACCAGCGGATCTAACACATACAGTGAATACTTATGTGAGCTAACAGCTTTATCAGATTTATAAGAGTAAACAGTCTAGAGACATTGAAACACAGAAGAATAAGTATAAGAAATCTTTAATTCGTAGAATCCGGAGATCCAATGTGACACTCATATAGGTACAAACTGTAACATAGGCTCTACGAACAGGGCAGAGGCTGCATAACTCTGCCAAAAAGGGAGTATAGAGGATAAGCTATATATCCCAAACCCCATAAATGGGAGGGGGGCGGGTCCAAAGCTGGAAAAGAAGACCCTTTCATTGGTTAAACCATGCGCCTAAGTTATGTCTGACGTAGATACTCTGCTCTTCAAAAAACATATATTATTAGAGGGGTCTGCAGTAGTTTTAAGGGTAGAGTCTCTTTTATAAATTATATGTGGGAAGAAGTTCCAAAATTCACAAAATAATGTCTCTGAGGATGCCACGTTTAGCATATGTCTGTTCCTGTGATAGGGTTAATCAATGTAGCATTTTAAGAGAAATGTACCCATCGGTGCATAAGAGAATTAGTAAATATATATATAGGAGGTTTATTATCTGTATTGCAATATACCTTTTAAATGTGTGCCATTATACACAAATACAGTGAGAGCACAGAAATAAAAATAATGAGGCACCTATGACCTTAGACCAACATGTAAAAGCAAACAAAAGATTAAACAAAAACAGAAGGTGGGTAGTTAAAGTAACTGAATACCAGTAAAATGTTGGTCAT
Organism: Bombina bombina; assembly: GCF_027579735.1. Lineage (NCBI taxonomy): Eukaryota > Metazoa > Chordata > Amphibia > Anura > Bombinatoridae > Bombina > Bombina bombina. The sequence continues at coordinate 1,150,781,056 of NC_069502.1, read as the reverse complement.
AGGTGACAATGTCCCTACTCGCTGATCTCAACCTACACCCACTCTATGAGAGTATAGAAAGTGTAGAAGGTATTTCAGTCTCCAGTCCGTGCCCAATGCGAGGAGGCATGTTAGTTGGAAGTTCACGGGGGCACCGGTACAGCTCAGAATGTCTCGAGTAGGCGTCAAAGTAGCCATTGTATGCTGTGCGTTTAGCAAAGTATACTGTAAGTCTCTTACCATGCTCTCATGTATTGTAGATAGGGCCAGGCAACACTCTGGAAAGCCCACCGCACTTCCACAGGCATCTATCCAGATACCACTCCAGGGACATTCCTCTTCAGAGCAACTCTGCCGGGTCACTTCACCTACACCACCACACACAACAACATCTCGTGCTCTAGAGGCGTCCGCCGTCGCGGCCGGACTACATCTCTGAAGGGCCAGGTCAGCAGGGATTTGCCGCTCACGCCGCTGCTCTCGTAGACACCTGTCATCCTGTCTCACCTCATCCACTGCCAACGGCAAACAAGAGAGTGCACGCGAGGTAAGACCTGTTAGGCTCATTTTCAAATTCAATGGTGCAGCTACTGTTATTTTTCTGGACCTCAGGCCATCTCTCACTGCGTTCACAGACATGATGATGCCATCAATTCTTTCGCAGAATCCCCTCTCAATGTCCTCCATGTAAGTCCGCAGCATACTATAGGAGACCTCCATTGCAAGGGGTCTATTATGTTGCGTAGCACAGTGTCCGCTTTATTAGTAATTCACAGATCTCGGAGGGCCTCGCCCCTGACTAGGCCCAATCTAATTTGAGGGATTTCACTCTCCTCCGCTCTGAGGGTAACACTCCCGACTCACCGACCAGCTTCTCATGCAGTTATAGTGGATATCTAACATGCATATAGCATGCTTAAATGAAATTTAGGCTCAATAATTCTAATAAAATAGATTCCTTTTTTCGGAGCCCCAATAATATGCGTCTGCTCAGCTTGGGCGCTAGCTCCGCCCCCCTCGCAGGGGAGCATTTTATTACTGCAAGTAGCAGGTCCATCTATATCCTCAAAATCATTACCTTTGGGGTGCCGCAAATAAATCTTGCACCAGGGCCCTCTGGAGAGAGAGTGAGAGTGAGAGAGTGAGAGAGTGAGAGAGAGAGAGAGAGAGAGAGATTTATACAGTGTTTGTGTATAGTTTATTGCATTTATCTACCCCCCATTCATTTACTATACAGTCCCACAGGCAGGTAGCCCAGGACAGGGGGTAGCACAGGTCTGGCATGGAGACTTTGTAATCAGTTATTCAATTAAATGAATGCAAATCCTGCTTATCTGACAAGCCTGGCACCCCGTGCATCCACTGCTTGATCTGTACATCTACCAATTTATCTGTCCTCAAAGAGTTCATCTCTGTTATCTGGATCCTGAAGTTTAACCATGAGGACTGGAAGGTTGTTGGTCAGGAGAGGTGGTGATAACATGTGGGGAAGCTGAGGGCAGTGAGAGCCTTTTATTCATGATATAGTTGATTAAAATATGTGATAAAGTTTAACATTGCATAAGCGCCCAAAGTCAGTGCTGTCGCCAAGGGGGGCCTAGCATCCTCCACCATAATGGCTGCCCCCATGATCCTTCTCCAACTGTGAACCCACCCTTGTTTTCCCACCACCACTCTACTGAGAGTCTTCCCAGCTTCATTCGCCTCACCCAAGCCTTGGCAGGCCCCGCCCATAGCACACCCTGACCGGCCCCTGACAATGCCCAACCCAATGCCTTTTTCAAGGAAATCTTTTTTTTTTTTTTTAGTATAGTATTTTTAACTTACGATTTTTCTTTTAAAATAGAGCTTTTTTATTTTATGGACAAAAGAGCTATATTCGCTTTAGGGCACTGCCCTGCCAAATGCCCTTATCCAGGCAATTGTTAGAGTAGGTTTTTTAAGGTAGGCTTTTTATTTGTGGGTGTGAATTTACTTTGGTTTTAGAATAGGTATTTTATAAACAAGCTAAATCACTTTAGGGCAATGCCCTACAAAATGCCCTTTTGTTAGAGTAGGTTTTAGTGTTAGAATACAGTTTTTTTATTTTGGGGTGGGTTTTTTTTAAAGGGGACTTTAGTTTTAGGAAAGACATATCTGGTTATTTTTGGTAGTGCTTTGATTTTTTTTTGGTAAAGTGTTTTGTTTTTATTTTGTGTAATTATAGTGTTTATTTTTTGTTAGGTTAGGGGTCTTGGGGGGATAGCTGTTAGCTAGTTAAGTAGTTTGCATTGGGGGTTGTGGCAATTTAGAGGTTAATAGGTTAGGGTGTGTTTACAGGGGTGGACTGAGACCAAACAGGGCTGCCGGGCAAAAGTGTGGCAGGGCCCCCCACCCACCTACCTCCTCTGTCACTCCCCCACACTAATGCCCCTTCCACCTATTGTGCTTCTCCCACCTCATATGCCCCTCCCCCACCCTAATGCCCCGCCCACCTCATGTGCTCCTCCCACCTCCTATGCCCCTACCATGTTTTTAATTGCAATATAAATAGACATTTTGTTACCTTAAATATTTTAATAATAACAAAATATGAATTAACAAGTGCTGCATTGTGTTCAAAAAATTAAATAATTTTTTTTTAATCATACACAGAATTATAAAGTGCAATGTGAGTCATACAAAGAATTGTAAACAAAGTGCTATGCGAATCATACACACAATTATAAAAGTGCAATGCAAGTCATAAACAAAGTAACAACACTGCTAGTCAAACAGAATTATAACTTATAAAAACAAATAGCACACAACATTTTTAATAGAATATTTTAAATAGAAAAATCAAGTTCAAATGTATAAATAAATAGAACAGGGGGTATTTCCTTAATTAAGTGTACTTTTAACTTAAGCTAAAATTGCTGAAATGTATACATTAATATGTAAAACTATTCCAATGATGTTTTTTTACGGTTGAACCCCAAAAACAAAAAACACAACCTATCTGCAATTTAAAAGATAAGCAAAGAGCGAAACTCATCAGATGTTTTTCCAAAGCGATCTATGATTTTCTCTTTTTCAGACTTTACTCTCAGTGCAATATCTTTTTCGAATGCTATCAGCATCAGTGTTTCCAAATTTTGCTGAGTGAGTGATGATCTAAGCCTGGACTTTAAAATGTTTAACTTTGAGAAGCATCTTTCACAGGTGCATTGTGTAGTGCTCAGAGTAATCAAATACTTGTAGTATGCCAAGTAAAGATTCTCATAAGCTGATGAATAGAGTCTGTACTGAAAGATCAATTTAAATGCACAAGATGTACAATTTTTACAAGTAAGCTTCTTGAGAGATGCCTTACAGGTTGTTGATGATGACTCAGTTTCAGGGGTGTTTAACTCTTCTTCTAGGTCTGACTCTGAATCACTCACTTCATCACTGTCATCTAACAGTCCTCTTCTGATGTTTTTGTAGCTAGATGCAAATGATTTTAATTCTTCGTGAAGAGCAAGGCTATTTCAGGAACTGCAGCAGAAATCAAGTCGAGTTGTATTTTATCAGGGGTAGCCAGTATTTCCTCAAATCGATTTGGGTCAAAACATGAAATCTGTTTGTAAAGTTTGCCATGAGTAACAAACCTGGTCTTCATTCTATCCAAAACCATATCAAGGATAACATTATGGCATGACATTTCAAATTTTTTCTTCAAATTAGGGAGTTCTGCATATCTTGTCAATCTAAGTTCTGAAAATGATTTTTTGGATTAAAATGTTCTCGCAAGCAAGTTTTTCGTTTACCTGATCAACAAATGTGGTTGTTGAATTGAAAACATCAAAGCCTCTTGAAATTTTTTGCAAGCGAGTTGTAGCATCATCAACCATTCACCATGCTTGCAAAAGATCAAGGTTTGGTGATTGCAAATAATCCGAAACAGGTGTAGTAATTGAAAATATTTGAAGAAAAGTAAAAGTGGTAAGGATGGTTTCAAATTTACAGAGATTTTTATTCAACTTCAGTGCTTCCTCTCAAACTGAGTATCGGAAAATCTGATGAATCACTTACTTCCTGAAAGATAAATATCAGGTCTGAATACAATTAGTTTGATTGGTCTTCATAGCTTCCAAAAAGCTTACAAAGTGCTCTGGCTCAACTTGACCATCTGGTATTACCAATTTTCTCAAGTCTTTTAAGTTTTGCAGTTCCTGTCTTTGCTTTCATTTGGTTATCCCATATTTTCATTCTTTTATAGGACTCCCCAAAAAATCTGGATAGGCTACTGAGAAGTCCAAACAGACTTATAGCTGGAACACACACAGTGCTTACATCTCCTATGACCAGGTTGAGAACATGAGCATAGCACCATGTGTGAATATGACTAGGACGAACCTCCTTCATCCGAGCTTGCAGTCCATTATAGATCCCACTCATGTTAGCAGCTCCATCAAATGAATCTCCAACACACTGTTCAAGACTAAGCCCAATGTTAGACAATGATTCACATAGCAAGTCATGCAAGCTGCTACTGCTCGAATCCTCAACAACCACTAGGCGTATCAGTCTCTCTCTCACTTTGTCTTCCACAGTATATCGCCAGCATTGTTAATTTCTTTCACTATTTCATCTTTTATCATATCTCCAATAATGGTGAATATCTTAATTAATGTTGTTTTACTAAGGTGACACATTTTCCTCTTCCTTTTTGTGACCTATTACATTTTTTTGCTATATCTTTGACCTTTTTCAAGTGCTCATTCAGAATTTGGTTGTATCCTGCAAGAAGTTTCACTGCTTCCAAAAAATTGCCCTGATTTTCTAAATGATCATCATCAAAGACATCAGCTGCAGACTCACTATGGCTGCTCCTATAAGGTAAAGCTTGAACTCCAATATAAAAGGCAATATCTATGATGCAGTTTAAAACAGCACAGCGTTTGAGTATTTGGTTATACGAATTGAAAGTTGTTCAATCTGTAGTTTGTGTTTGATTTTCCTTACATGTATGCCTCACTGGCAAGCTTGTGGCATTGAGAGTTTTCATGTTCTATGAGCCTTGATGTAATATGCCTCCATTCCCTGCAACCCTTTATCCACTGAGTATTACGGTACTTTTCAGAGGAAGACATCAACATATGGAACAGTGCAGAGTCTTATTTTTTCATTGAAAGTTACCCATTTTCTGCTTATATCCTCTCCTTGTATACTTTTCCTATAGTAAACTACATGGCTGCTAAAAGGGATGTTGTGCTTTGGCTAGTTTGGATGAAATTCCCAGAACATTTCAGATGAGACACCAGCATTATTCAGTTCGTGGGAATGAAAAAAAAAGTCCTCTGGATGGTGATTTTGCTTGTGATAGTGCCCTCTCCTCCTGCGGCATTTGTATTTGAGGTGGTTCCATATCTTCTTCTGTTTCTAATGCTTCAATGTTTGAGGGCACTTCTGGACTTTGAACCGTTACTCCAGAAGCAGAAGTCACATCCTCTTCTGGAATTTGAACCGTTACTCCAGAAGCAGAAGCCACATCCTCTTCTGGAATTTGAACCGTTACTCCAGAAGCAGAAGCCACATCCTCTTCTGGAATTTGAACAGCTTCAGCTTGCAATGGTTCAGTTTTCTTTTGAAAAAAATTATCAATTATGCTTGTAGAAGTTTCAAGTTTTTCTTTTCTTAGCACTTTTATGCTTGTAAGAAGACGTAGAATAATCTGGATCTAAAATAGAATTACAATAAATATACCGAATATCACAAAGAAAAAAATGTGAAATAAATGTGATAACAAAAATCATAAAAGAAAAACCAAATAAAGTTCTGAATCAAGGATATGTCTGTGTCCTCTGGATGAGTTTTTCAGCTTGTTAGCATTCCTCAGTGAGATCCCATAAAAAAGGAAACAGAAAATTGCAACATAGTGTGAATCTGTAATGGCACTTTGAGGAAGTAGTTGTTTTGTAACAAATGACTACTCACATTTGTTGGAGCTTTCCACTAAGCTCAAGGATATGCGCACTCCCACTTTATACTGATGGGAAAACAGTACACTAGGCAAAACTTGGATACAAATTTATTTTAAAATATATAAAAGCGTCACATAAGCCTTGATAACACCACAATGTAAGGGTACAAAAGCAGATATGCTGTAACAAATGCTTCAAATCGCCAAACTTGCAAAGAGGTAAATGGATCAGCAGGAGTGTGACCGCTGAAACCAAAACCTTTTTAGTAGCAAGACAATAGCGCTAAGCCCCCAGGTGTCCTGGCTAGTGTAGAGACGCAATAAAACTCAATATAGAACAGTTCAGTTCCTGTTGGAACTGAACTGTTCTATATTGAGTTTAACGCTATTGTCTTGCTACTAAAAAGGTTTTGGTTTCAGCGGTCACACTCCTGCTGATCCATTTACCTCTTTGCAAGTTTGGCGATTTGAAGCATTTGTTACAGCATATCTGCTTTTGTACCCTTACATTGTGGTGTTATCAAGGCTTATGTGACGCTTTTATATATTTTAAAATAAATTTGTATCCAAGTTTTGCCTTGTGTACTGTTTTCCCATCAGTATAAAGTGGGAGTGCGCATATCCTTGAGCTTAGTGGAAAGCTCCAACAAATGTGAGTAGTCATTTGTTACAAAACAACTACTTCCTCAAAGTGCCATTACAGATTCACACTATGTTGCAATTTTCTGTTTCCTTTTTTATGGGATCTCACTAAGGAATGCTAACAAGCTGAAAAACTCATCCAGAGGACACAGACATATCCTTGATTCAGAACTTTATTTGGATCTAAAATAGAGTTCAGAATATGAAAATGAATGCTTTTTATAGAAAAAAGCCGGATATGCAGCTGCTACAGTAATCTTTTACAGATTCCATGCATTAGCAATGATGAAGGAACAGAGAGGAAAGCCTACAAGCCATTACTAAAGAAGGACAGTAGGTGCATCATGCAGCATCAAGTGAGCATAAAAAAATGCAAAACAATTACATAAGCTGTCTGCTTTTCCACAATAAAGGTGTAGCTTCTGCAGTACAATGAACACCTTACATACACGTACCATGTGAAAGCCATCAGCCATTCACAAATGCATACACACTTACTATTCTAATCAGCCAATAGAATTACAGTAGCTCTTATTCTATTGGCTATTCATATCAGCCTATAGTAGTCAAGTAACTTTCATCCGATTGGCTGATTTGAATTTGAAGGCTCAAATCAGCCAATAGGAATTCAAGGGACGCCATTTTTAATTGCGTACCTTGAATTCCGATTCAGTGTACGGCGGCGATCGTATGAAGAGGATCTTCCGTGCTCCATGGCTCCGGTCTTCAGTTCCAGCGTCACCGATCTTCAGTTCCTGCATCGCCGGTCTTCAGTTCCAGAGAGGACGGTCTTCAGCTCCGCGGTCATCGGTCTTCAACTCCTCGAGCCGGCTGGTTACTGGAAGAGGTCGCCGCCTGAAAGAAGACTTCTCCGCCTTGAACAGGACCTTCTCTGCCGGTCTTCAGGACAGGTAAGGAGCACTTGGGGGTTAGACTTATTTTTTTTTAAGGGGGGATAGGGTGGCTTTTAGAGTAGGGGTGTGTGGGTGGTGGGTTGTAATGGGGGGGGTTGTTCTTTTTTTTCACAGGTAAAAGAGCTGATTACTTTGGGGCAATGCCCCACAAAAGACCATTTTAAGTGCTGGTAATAGAGCTGATTACTTTTTGTAATTTAGTTTAGGGTAGGGACATTTTTTATTTTGGGGGCTTTGTTATTTTATTAGGGGGCTTAGATAAGGTATAATTAGCTTAAAATTCTTGTAATCTTTTTTTATTTTTTGTAATTTAGTGTTTGTTTTTTTTGTAATTTAGTTTAGTGTATTTAATTGTATTTTAGTTTAGATAATTGTAGTTTATTTAATTAATTTATTGATAGTGTAGGTGTATTTGTAACTTAGGTTAGGATTTATTTTACAGGTAAATTGGTAATTATTTTAACTAGGTAGCTATTAAATAGTTATTAACAATGCAATATCACTTAGTCTGAACTTCAAATGAGTAGTAAAGTAGTAAAGTTATGTCTTTTTCCATTCCCCCTGTACCATGTGACAGCCATCAGCCATTCACAAATGCATGCACTCTTATTCTTGCACGTGCTCAGTAGGAGTTGGTGACTCAAAAGTTTAAATATAAAAAGACTGTGCACATTTAGTTATTGGAAGTAAATTGTAAAGTTGTTTAAAATGGCATGCTCTATCTGAATAATGAAAGTTTAATTTTGATTGAGTGTCCCTTTAAGGTGAGAAGATTTTTAAAATGAAATCCGGGGACATTTTTTTTAAATCCTTTACAGTAAACTATATTTTCCCCTACAATTATCACTTGCAAAACTAATCGGCCAGGTAAAATCCTACTTATGTGTTTAATCCATGCTTTGTTCCCCGCAAAAAAAAAAAGAAAAAAAAAAAGCCAAATAAAATTTAGAAAGCCGGGGAGTTTCCCACATTCCTTCCCTATCTTCTACCACCAGTCCAAGCAGTGTGATTCATTAATCGAGGTCAAGGATTCCAGGCCTGTATATGACCAGCTCAAACACCTACATAAAAAAGTTATTTCTTGATAATTGTATTCTTTGATAGAGAACTAGAATTCCTTTTTTTCCAAAATACACAAGTAAAAATGTCAAGCGTATACTATTATAACATACCCCTACAAGCAACACAGTACCCTTTTGGTCTTTAACACGCATGCGTTAATCAAATGCTTTAGTAATAATGCCTCACGATAGGCCACTAGTAAAATCAATCACCAGAAGATACTCCTACTTTGTAGTTTTTGACCAATCAAAATCTTAGAAAGATTACGTACTTCTAAACATTCCAATTAAACATACTAGACCTACCTAACAAGGGCTCAGACTCTCGATTCCATTGCGCCTGCACATACCATGCTTCTGCTATTAACTAAACACTAACAACCAATGAGAACTTACCTTGCACCTTTTGAGCCGTTGCAAAGCCGGGCTGGCAAACCCCATGCAGCACTTCACAATCTATATAGAGAGGGGTCCGAAGCTTTTAGATTTGGTTGGGCTGTGAGCGCCAGCGTTGAAGTATCCAGGGGAAGTGGAACCTCTGTTGTAGCTCTACGCAACTAATTAGTGTCTAAAACAGATACATCTATCAACTTCCCATGAACACATCTAACATGCATGGGGCTCCGATTGTCTTCCCGAGGACATAATTTGTCCAGGGACAGTCTCCTCAATCCGGGGACTGTCCCCTAAAATCGGGGACATTTGGTCACCCTATGCTACATGCAAGTGCATATTTATATATTATCCTGTGAGGCTGTGATTAAAAGAAAGATAGGCAGACAAGAATCAAACACCTAATAGTCATGCTACATGCAAGTGCATATTTATATATTCTCCTGTGAGGCTGTGATTAGTGTGAACAATTTCATCACACAACTTCTACGCAGTTATTTGAGATGTTAACATTGATGGCTTAGAAATATTGCATGCAGTGAGGGGCTGTGATTCAATTACTTCAACACACAACTGCTAGACACAGAATTGTTCTAAATGGTAAAGCAAACATGGTAATATGGTATGCATGGTGCATGGCAATTATATATAACATAGATCACACTCTTCAGCTGTGTAAAAGGCAATAAATAGCTTGCCAAGGTGGAATAGGTCATTCTGTTTCTTCCCAGCTTATATACATACACATACAAAGTCATCAGATGTTTAGTATTCTACTGGACAGTTCACTATATTCTGTGTGTTAGATAAATATAATCTGTCTCCCATATCTATATGTACTACAGTATACCTATATACACTACAATATGCCTACATACACTACAATATTTCCTTTAAATACGAGATACATGATCCTTCCTATAAGTATACATCTAGCAGATAAAACTGGCACCATTTTAACTGACACCAGGGCAGGTTTAGAGAAATCCATTTTAAAAGGGAGAATAAAGTCAAAATTAAACTAATTATTCGGATAGATCATACCATTTTAAACACAATTACAATTTACTTCTATTATCTAATTTGTTTAATTCACTTGCTATCATTTGTTGAAAAGCATAACTATGTAGGTTCAGGAACAATAATGGACTACTGGGATTTAGCTGATGATTTTCAGAAACACATAAATGCCTCTTGTCATTGGCTCGCCCAATATGTTCAGCTAATCACAGTAGAACATTGCTGTTTCTTCAAGGACACAAAAAAATAAATAAAACAAGTTTGATCATATAAGTAATTTGAAAATATATTTAAAATTGTATGTTATATCTGAATGTCCTAATGAAAGGAAAAAAAATGTTTTCATGTCCCTTTAAATAATAAAAAAAAACAAGCATACATGTATGATACATAATTGAAGGTAGTTATTGTTCTCAAGCATTCTTACAGGTTTGGCCTTCTGTTGAATATGAATTTGCAATTTAGGTGTTCAATCAGGAGGAGTTAATTAGGAGATACAATTTTGAATTTTTTTTCTTTAAATGCTGTGTCCCTTTTAGCTAACACTTCAGGCAGACATAATGAGAATACTCGTTCTCGTCTGCCATCAAAATCTTCTTTTCTCTATTACACACAGTTTGACAAAAGAGGAAAAGCAACCTCAAAATGCTGCTATAGGTGCTAATAATAATGTTCTGGTTTGCAGTTCAGTGACTCCATGTAATGAGGACTATTGATGCTTGCACCTTTCTTTCATGTAATTGGCAAGAGTCCATGAGCTAGTGACGTATGGGATATACATTCCTACCAGGAGGGGCAAAGTTTCCCAAACCTCAAAATGCCTATAAATACACCCCCCACCACACCCACAATTCAGTTTTAAAAACTTTGCCTCCTATGGAGGTGGTGAAGTAAGTTTGTGCTAGATTTCTACGTTGATATGCGCTTTGCAGCATGCTGAAGCCTGGTTTCCTCTCAGAGTGCAGTGAATGACAGAGGGATGTGAAGGGAGTATTACCTATTGAATGCAATGGTCATCCTATCGGGGATCTATTTCATAGGTTCTCTGTTTTTGGTCGTAGAGATTCTTCTCCTACCTCCCTTTTCAGATCGACGATATACTCTTATATACCATTACCTCTACTGATTGTCGTTTCAGTACTGATTTGGTTATCTACTTTATGTAGATGAGTGTCTTTTGGTAAGTATATATCCTTTTATTTATGACACTCTCAGCTATGGTTTGGCACTTTATATGTAAAGTCCTAAATATATGTTTTATAGCTTGCGAGTGTGCAAAATGCTATAATTTATTGCTTCATTTTTGGCGCGAGAATTACTTTTGTTGACGTATTTTCGTCATTTCCGGCGTCTTAGTTGGTGCCGAGAATTTTCACATAGTTGCGTCATCCATGATGCTCGTGTCTGCTACAGACGTTCTTGGCGCAAAAAATATTTTGTCAGTTGTGGGCGTCATACTTGCCGCCAGATTTCTGACATTATTTAAGTCTTTATTTCATTCTGCTTCTGGTTTTCAGAGGCTTATTTTGTTTGCATTTTTTTTCCCTTTCCTGAAACTGTCATTTAAGGAAATTGATATTTTGCTTTATATGTGGTTTTTTCTCTTACATTTGCAAGATATCTCAAAAACTGTTCCTGTATCAGAAAATACTGTTGGATTCCTGATGTCTGATATCAGTCCAACCAAAGCTAAGTTCATTTATTTTAATGTTATGAATTTTTATCTTTAGCTATGGTTTGTAATAAGTTATCATGATAAACTTTTACATGCAGAGTCCATTAGTATTAATGCATTATCTATTGCTATTCTTTTTACATCTAATCTAAGATATGCCTAGGAATTTATAAGAATATTTTTCTGATTCTATCCTAAAGGCTTTGTTTGCCATCCCGCCTTCTAATAAAATTTATAGGTCTTTTTTAAACTTCTCATTTAGTTGATAAATTTTCAAATGACCAACAACATACTGAATTATCCTTCTCTGATGATGATTTATCTCATTCAGAATATACTTCATCAGATATTGACACTAACAAATCTACTTTTTTACTTTTAAATAGAGTACATTCGTTATTTGTTGAAAAGGTGTTGATTATATTGGATATTGAGGAGACTAGTTCTTTTGATTTTAAGACTAGCTAACATTTAAATTCTGCTTATTAACCTCCTGTGGTTTCTTCAGAGGTTTTTTTCCAGTTCCTGATACTAGGGAATGGAATAGGCCTGGGACTTCTTTTATTCCTTTTTTAAGGTTTTTAAATTCTATCCTTTGCCAGTGTAGAGTTTTGGGGAAAGATCCCCAAAGTTAATGGGGCTGTCTCTACTCTTGCTAAACATACTACTATTCCTATAGAAAATAGCATTTATTTTTGAAGTTCCTTCAGATGGGAAACTTGTATCTTATCTAAGGAAAATTATTTTATTTTCAAGTCCTTTTCTTAGGCCTGCAATTTATTTGGCTAATGTTGCAACTGCTTCAACTTTTTGGTTGGATACTTTAGTGCAACAAGTATCGGATTATGATTTGTTTAGCATTGTTAAGTTGATCAACATGCTAATAATTTCATTTGTGTCGTCATTTTTTTGATATTTTCACAATTGAGGTTAAATCTAGGTCTTTAGCTATTTTAGCTAGAAGAACTTTGTGACTTAAATCTTGGAATGCTAATTTGATTTCTAAAATCCATATTTCTTTTTTTCCAAGGTAATCAATTATTTTGTTCACAATTGGATTCAATTCTTTCAACTGTTACTCTGGGGAAGGGAGTTTTTTTGCTTCAAGATTAAGTTCCAAGAGTAAATCTTAAGCTTATATTAGTTTTTGTTCTTAATAAGGAACGGAATCCTAATCCTTCCCCAAGTAACATGTTTATAATTGGAAGCTTTTTTCAACATGGAATGAATTCAAGCCATTTAAAAGATCAAGTCAGCGGCCAAATTTGCATGTAGGTGTGGCTCTTATTCCAGCTTAGCTGTTAAGGGGCAGGTTAAGATTTTTTTAAATTTGTTTGGTTCAATTCGGTCCAAACTTCTTAGATTGGGGTACAGAATAGGATTCAGAGTAAAACCGCCTGTGAGAAGTCTTTTTCTCTCTAGCATATTCCAGCTATTCCAGTAAAGGCTCACACTTTCCTGAAGTGTGTTTCAGACCTGTATGTATTGGGTACTTGTGAAGCGCGGCTGGTCACCCGTTGGGGTCTCAAGGCGCTGCTCAGACCTGGAGTTATCTGGGGTATTCATACCAGTTCCATTTCAGGAACGGGGTTTGGGGTTTTGTTCAAAACTATTCATTGTCCCAAAGATAGAAAATCTTTTTGAAATGTCATATAAGAGTACCATCTTTCAGAATGGTGTTTATATGGTCTATTCTGCCTTTTGGTCAGCAAGGGCATTATTTGTTTACAATAGATACAATAGATGCATATCTTCATATTCTGTTTTCATTTCAGATTATTTTCATTTTCTGAGATTCTCTTTTTTAGACAAGCATTACCAATTTGTTGTTTTTACTTCTGGCCTAGCGACAGCTCTAAGAATCTTTTCAAGGTTCTCAGTGTTTCCTTATTTGGACGATCTCGTGGTACTTGCTCAGTCTTTTCGTTCTGCAGCATCTCATACGATTCAACTTTTGTTGTTTCTTCAAGACATGGTTGGAGGATTTTTTTTTATCAAAAAGCTCCTTGATTCCTCAGACAAGGGTCACCTTTTTTAGTTTTCCAGATAGATTGTGTCAATGTCTTTCGCCTAGATTTAGAGTTCTGCGGCCAAAGGGGTGCATTAGCTACGCTTGCTTTTTTTCCCCCGCACCTTTTAAATACCGCTGGTATTTAGAGTTCACAGAAGGGCTGCGTTAGGCTCCAAAAAGGGAGCGTATAGCATAATTTACCGCCACTGCAACTCTCAATACCAGCGGTGCTTACGGATGCGGCCAGCTTCAAAAACGTGCTCGTGCACGATTCCCCCATAGGAAACAATGGGGAAGTTTGAGCAAAAAAAAACCTAACACCTGCAAAAAAGCAGCGTTCAGCTCCTAACGCAGCCCCATTGTTTCCTATGGGGAAACACTTCCTAAGTCTGAACCGAACACCCTAACATGTACCTCGAGTCTAAACACCCCTAACCTTACACTTATTAACCCCTAATCTGCCGACCCCGCTATCGCTGACCCCTACATATTATTATTAACCCCTAATCTGTCGCTCTGTACACCGCCGCAACCTACGTTATCCCTATGTACCCCTAATCTGCTGCCCCTAACACCACCGACCCCTATATTATATTTATTAAACCCTAATCTGCCGCCCCCAACGTCGCCGCCACCTACCTACACTTTTTAACCCCTAATCTGCCTACCAAACCTCACCGCTACTATAATAAAGTTATTAACCCCTAATCCGCCTCACTCCCGCCTCAAAAACCCTATAATAAATAGTATTAACCCCTAATCTGCGGACCGGACCTCACCGCTACTATAATAAATGTATTAACCCCTAAAGCTAAGTCTAACCCTAACACTAACACCCCCCTAAATTAAATATAATTTAAATCTAACAAAATAAATTATTTCTTATTAAATAAATTATTCCTATTTAAAGCTAAATACTTACCTGTAAAATAAACCCTAATATAGCTACAATATAAATAATAATTATATTGTAGCTATTTTAGGATTAATATTTATTTTACAGGCAACTTTGTGTTTATTTTAACCAGGTACAATAGCTATTAAATAGTTAATAACTATTTAATAGCTACCTAGTTAAAATAATTACAAAATGACCTGTAAAATAAATCCTAACCTAAGTTACAATTAAACCTAACACTACACTATCAATAAATAAATTAAATAAAATACCTACAATTATCTACAATTATACCTAACACTACACTATCAATAAATTAATTACATACAAATAAATACAATTAAATAAACTAACTAAAGTACAAAAAATAAAAAAAGAACTGTTACAAAAAATAATTTTTTTTTTTACAAACATAAAAATATTACAACTTTAAGCTAATTACACCTACTCTAAGCCCCCTAATAAAATAACAAAGCCCCCCAAAATAAAAAAATGCCCTACCCTATTATAAAATAAAAATTGAAAAGCTCTTTTACCTTACCAGCCCTTAAAAGGGCCTTTTGCGGGGCATGCCCCAAAGAATTCTGCTCTTTTGCCTGTAAAAAAAAATATACAATACCCCCCCAACATTATAACCCACCACCCACATACCCCTAATCTAACCCAAACCCCCCTTAAATAAACCTAACACTAAGCCCCTGAAGATCTCCCTACCTTGTCTTCACCACGCCGGGTATCACTGATCCGTCCAGAAGAGGGTCCGAAGTCTTCATCCAAGCCCAAGCTGGGGCTGAAGAGGTCCATCATCCGGCTGAAGTCTTGATCCAAGCGGGGGCTGAAGAGGTCCATCATCCGGCTGAAGTATTGATCCAAGCGGGGGCTGAAGAGGTCCATCATCCGGCTGAAGTCTTCTATCAAGTGGCCTCTTCAATCTTCTTTTTTCCGGATCCATCTTCATCCCGCCGACACGGAACATCCATCCTGGCCGACGACTTCCCGATAAATGACGGTTCCTTTAAGGGACGTCATCCAAGATGGCGTCCCTCGAATTCCGATTGGCTGATAGGATTCTATCAGTCAATCGGATTTAAGGTAGGAAAATTCTGATTGGCTGATGGAATCAGCCAATCAGATTCAAGTTCAATCTGATTGGCTGATTGGATCAGCCAATCGGATTGAACTTGAATCTGATTGGCTGATTCCATCAGCCAATCAGAATTTTCCTACCTTAAATCCGATTGACTGATAGAATCCTATCAGCCAATCGGAATTCGAGGGACGCCATCTTGGATGACGTCCCTTAAAGGGATTGAGCTTGCATTCTATTGGCTGATCGGAACAGCCAATAGAATGCAAGGTAGGGAGATCTTCAGGGGCTTAGTGTTAGGTTTATTTAAGGGGGGTTTGGGTTAGATTAGGGGTATGTGGATGGTGGGTTGTAATGTTGGCGGGTATTGTATGTTTTTTTTTACAGGCAAAAGAGCAGAATTCTTTGAGGCATGCCCCGCAAAAGGCCCTTTTAAGGGCTGGTAAGGTAAAAGAGCTTTTCAATTTTTATTTTAGAATAGGGTAGAGCATTTTTTTTATTTTGGGGGGCTTTGTTATTTTATTATGGGGCTTAGAGTAGGTGGAATTAGCTTAAAATTGTTGTAATATTTTTATAATGTTTGTAAAAAAAAATTATTTTTTGTTACTTAGTTCTTTTTTTATTTTTTGTACTTTAGTTAGTTTATTTAATTGTATTTATTTGTAGGTATTTGTATGTAATTAATTTATTTATAGTGTAGTGTTAGGTTTAATTGTAGATTATTGTAGGTATTTTATTTAATTTATTTATTGATAGTGTAGTGTTAGGTTTAATTGTAACTTAGGTTAGGATTTATTTTACAGGTAATTTTGTAATTATTTTAACTAGGTAGCTATTAAATAGTTATTAACTATTTAATAGCTATTGTACCTGGTTAAAATAAATACAAAGTTGCCTGTAAAATAAATATTAATCCTAAAATAGCTACAAAATAATTATTATTTATATTGTAGCTATATTAGGGTTTATTTTACAGGTAAGTATTTAGCTTTAAATAGGAATAATTTATTTAATAAGAAATAATTTATTTTGTTAGATTTAAATTATATTTAACTTAGGGGGGTGTTAGTTTTAGGGTTAGACTTAGCTTTAGGGGTTAATACATTTATTATAGTAGCGGTGAGGTCCGGTCGGCAGATTAGGGGTTAATACTTGAAGTTAGGTGTCGGTAATGTTAGGGAGGGCAGATTAGGGGTTAATACTATTTATTATAGGGTTTTTGAGGCGGGAGTGAGGCGGGATAGAGGTTAATAACTTTATTATAGTAGCGGTGAGGTCCGGTCGGCAGATTAGGGGTTAATAAGTGTAGGTAGGTGGCGGCGACGTTGGGGGCGGTAGATTAGGGGTTAATAAATATAATATAGGGGTCGGCGGTGTTAGGGGCAGCAGATTAGGGGTACATAGGGATAATGTAGGTGGCGGCAGATTAGGGGTTAAAACAATTTAATAGAGTGGCGGCGATGTGGAGGGGCCCCGGTTTAAGGGTACATAGATAGTTTATGGGTGTTAGTGTACTTTAGAGCACAGGAGTTAAGAGTTTTATGAACCGGCGTTAGCCCAGAAAGCTCTTAACTCCTGGCTTTTCTCTGCGGCTGGAGTCTTGTCGTTAGATTTCTAACGCTCACTTCAACCAAGACTTTAAATACCGGCGTTTGGAAGATCCCATTGAAAAGATAGGATACGCAAATGGCGTAGGGGGATCTGCGGTATGGAAAAGTCGCGGCTGCAAAGTGAGCGTTAGACCCTTTCCTGACTGACTCTAAATACCAGCGGTAGCCCAAAACCAGCGTTAGGAGCCCCTAACGCTGGTTTTGACGGCTAACGCAGAACTCTAAATCTAGGCGTTTGTCTTTAACAGACAAGAGACAATTATATTGGGTTCAGTTTGTTGGAACCTTCAGTCTCTATTATTTCCTTCAGTAGCTATATGCATGGAAGTTTTAGGTGTCATGGCTGCAGCATTGGATTCAATTCCCTTTGCTCATTTTCATATGAAACCTTTCCAGTTTTTTATGCTGAATTAATGGTGCAGGTATTATTCCAGGATATCACTTTTAATATCTTTGAATCCCAAAATTCAACTATCTTTGACTTGGTGGTTAAATCACCATCATATAGTTCTACCGGTCTCTTTGGTTCATCCAACCTGGACCATGATCACAACAGATGCGAGTCTTTTAGGTTGGGAGGCTGTCTGGGGATCTCTGTCAGCACAAGGAGTTTGGAAATCTCAAGAGGCAAGATTACCATTCAATATTTTGGAACTCTGTGTGTTTCTCAGAGTTCTTCAGTTTTGGCTTCTTTTTGAAGAGAGAGACGTTTATTGGTTTTCAGACAATGTCACAACTGTGGCGTATGTCAATCATCAGGGTGGGACTCTCAGTCCTTAGGCTGTGAAAGAAGTATCTCGGATACTTGCTTGGGCTAAATCCAGCTCCTGTCTAATTTCTGCAGTCCATATCCCAGGTATAGACAATTGGGAAGCGGATTATCTCTGTCAATCAAGCTTTACATCCGGGAAAATGGTCTCTTCACCCAGATGTGTTTTTTTCAAATTGTTCAGATGGGGGCTTCCAGAAATATATCTGATGGCATCTCATCTAAACAAGAAACTTCCCCGGTACCTATCCAGGTCCGGGGATCCTCAGGTGGAAGCAGTGTATGCATTGACACTGCCTTGGAGTTATCAACCTGCCTATATTTTTCCGCCTCTGGTTCTTCTTTTTAGAGTGATTTTCAAAATAATCATGGAGCAATTGTTTGTGCTGCTGGTGGCTCCAGCATGGCCGCTCAGGTTTTGGTATATGGTTCTTGTTCGTATGTTTAAGAAAGGATAATCCAGCTATCCTCAAGAGGTGCGCTGCTGTGCATCAGTTCCATTCCGGTGGGCTTGGTGCAAAGGCTGCGCTCTCCAAATGAACTCCCCACGGGATCCTAGATGTGCAAAAAGATAGAAAGAGAGGAGCCAGACCCATAAAACAGTATCGTTTGGATGGAAGGAAATATATACATGCAAAAATCCCCCTTTCTGAGTGAATACTCACAATCATGGCGTCACTTTTAGCATGCCCTTCACCGCAAGTCGGGACCGTTGAGAGTCGCCCGACAGACACCCCCAGGCAGATGACGTCACCGTC
The DNA here is from genome assembly GCF_027579735.1 of Bombina bombina. NCBI lineage: Eukaryota > Metazoa > Chordata > Amphibia > Anura > Bombinatoridae > Bombina > Bombina bombina. The sequence goes on along the minus strand of NC_069502.1, from coordinate 1,150,762,313 downwards.
AATGCTCCAATACGCTGTAGGCAGTATCGGTCTGTGGGATCTCCTTGAGCTCAGCTGGAACTGGCGGCATTCAGTATCACCAAGGGAATGTATCAACGATAACCTTATTGGCGGTCAGTAGACAGGTATTCAAAACACAGGAACACGTAAGGTGAAAGTAAAATCTTGGTTTATTGGAGATAAAAACAAACAGCAACGCGTTTCTCGGCCACAATGCCGTTTCATCAGGCTGTATCATATCATACCATTAGTCTCCTTAAATACCTTACATGCACCTGTCTAGAGGCGGTCCTACAGCTACTACCTGTCTTCCTCTCTAAATGTTAACTCTTACCTGTCTGACCAATTGCTCACTTAATAGTTTACCATATGCATCCAAAGATTAATAAAAAATATTTTTCACATAAAAAACAAATTAAATATAGTAAAAATACTAAATACTAAAATTAAAATTGCCAATACAATAGGTTATGCTATAGATAACTTGGACATTCTCTAAATAATAAACATGAATGCAGGCTGAATAATATACAGAAATTTTTAGAAAGGATGAACAATACAATTAGTTATTCAATATCTTAATATAGTGCTGTGCATTCTCCACATTCAGATATAACTTTTTGCTTACACATTAAATAAGTGAGGATAACAAGCAACTCCCACAAGAACACATATGTTAACAATGTGTACATAGACACAAAGCTATAAGGACTCTCTGACTAATCTCTGCGAATTACAATCCATGCCAATGTGCACATCTGTACACATACACATGTGGAAGTGCCTGTCGACCCTCACACATCAATTTATGCACAAATAAAAGAGTTCACTTTAACTATTTAATAATAAATAAATATGTAAATACATAGATAGTATATAAATATGATCATCTGTATGATACCACTACTGTTCTGTAGGCCTAAATATTGCTAACGAGAAATGTATAAATACACAATATTTTTGTCTAGATCAACTAAATGGATAAATTAGAAGTATAAATAACTTGGAGTTCGTAGGGGTTTTTGGCACTGGTGACCATAGGAGTAACTGGATAGTGGATAGATTATACTGGCTAGTTATATATAGAATAAGATGGACAAAACTAGATATATCTAAAAATGTTGATTTGGTGATATGACAACAATCCTATGATATCTACCATGTGACCTATACTCCAACCTATATCATATGGAGGAATCTAATTTCTCTGTGTGCATCTAAGTTTCCCAGGTAACCGAATGGGAGGAGACCCACTGGATACTCGATTGGCCTTAAAACGCTGCCAAATCTATATTTAGATTTAAACCATTGGGGTGAAGGCTTTTCAATGCGTGTATCCAGTAGGTCTCCCTCTGTCTAAGTCTCACCAGTCTATTGTACAAATGTGATGTGGGAATATGTTCAATGGGACAAATGCTAAAACATCCAGTTCGACCATTGTGTTTAAGATTACAGTGTCTAGGTACACTATGTTTCTTATAGTCATTTTCCATATTCCTTCTATGTTCAGACCACCTCACACTCAATCTTCTACAGGTTCTACCTACGTACTGTACCCCACAAACGCAGGATAGTAAGTAGATAACATATTTAGATGCACAAGTTATATGACCCATTATTGAGAAATTACAAAGCAATTATAGGAGCGCCTAAAAGGCTAAAGTAAACCACAGGTTCCTTGTATAGGTTACATACAATAATGTCACCAATATTAGGTTGTGACCCAATAGATATAAAAATACATCAAAAATTCATAAAAGAATTTTTACTTTAATAACAGAAAACAAAAAACAGAAACATATATTTTAAAATCCTCACAGATTTGATCAATAATTATGATCGATGTACCTCCAAATATGATTAGATACTAACAGTTATCCAGCTATGATTTTAGGAAAGAAGCTACATCTAAAGCAGTAAACTCATAATAAGGCTGGTACTCAATAATTATGAAAACCCTAATATCTTAGGGACCAATGCGAGCCCCAATATTTGTTATGTGTATTATAGTCAAGTAGTTAATGGGGTCTCCTAACTGATAACATAAAAATAAAAATAAAAATAGAATTATAGATGACACCGGACTCCGTTAATATAAAATAAAATAGTGGATAAACAATACAAAAAAGGAAATTTCTTAGGTGAATGTGTGACAAACACAACGATATCAAATGTAAAAATATAAGAAAAAATGTGTATATATATTCACTTGTGAAAACAATGTGTACCAAAAAATATATAACGATCTAATACCGGTATGATCAGTAAATTTGTTCACCAGTTAAGTGAAAAACATTTGTATCAAGGAGACAAAAAACGTTTTCAAAATGAATAACCAGAGCTGTCCTTAGCTATGATTTCTAAGAACATGGTCTGGTTATGTAGGAACTGTTAGAATCCTAAAGCTTATTCTTAAGTTACTATAAAAGGCAATATTAAAGATATTATTAAAAACGACACAATATTCACAATCAAAAAACAAATAAGATTAGAAGAACAATGTCCAATGTCCAATGAGGGAATAATCCATATAAAAGTCAAAATGTGAAATACGATGATCTTTGAATCCAATGGTCTCAGAAAACCTGTAGAAAAAAATAAAGTGCACTAAACAATGGGCTTAAGGGAACTGAGTCTACAGGTATTCAACTCACCCAATAAGCCTTGATCCTGGTGATATCTGAGCCTCACAAATCTCTCTAATTGTCTACGCGTTTCGGCCCTGTAGTGGGGCCTTTTTCAAGACAGTAGTGAGGCTCAATAATTACTAACCTTAAATATGGGGTTTGGCGCCAAAAAACTGAAAAAACGGCGCCAAATTTGCGCTAGCAAACCGGAAACACCCGCGACCGGAAATGACTTTTTTTGTCACGTGGTCTGACCGGAAGTTGCCGCGACCGGAAATGACGTCACGGTCATTTCCGGTATTCTCGCCAACTCCATATTTGTAATGGGCATGTATAGGCGGATATGGGCAATTGATCCTAGGTATTATACCAAATATGGAAGCAGCAAAAAGAGGAATTTTTATGTGAAGTTTTAACTTCCATAATAGATATAAATGGGAATATGTAAACGGATAAAGGTAATGGATACCAAATATGGAATCAACAAAAACGAATTATTATGTTAGATATCATTATATCAATATAAATATTTTCGCTAACACATTATTATTAAAAGGTATATAAAGGCGGGTAATCCTAATGGTAAATTAGAATTGGGGGATGCACTGTTAATAATGGATTCATTAAAAAATATATTAAATATTATATTACTTAAACGTTAATATTAAAAATCCTACTTGGATAATATCAGTTTATCACAATTTTGATTTTAGGCTCATATACTACCAGGATTTACAAATATCTCATAAAATGAGATGGCCTGAGGATCTACAAATATCTATTTGATTAGCTAATGAGTGAACTTCAGGTATACGAATATCTTATGCATTGTCAATTAAAAAGGAACCATTTAGATACATAATATCAAAGAGTGTAATTAAAAGGACAAACAAATGGTATTTCTTCTATATATAACAGATAAGCCCTATATGTATGGACATATAAGTTTAGGAAGAATATTAAACTCGGATTACATAAAGATCTGCACCAAATACTTCCTCTATTGTAAATGGCCCTATATATAAGAATAACTAAGTTCAACTAATAAAGGAAACTGAGATGATCTTGGATCTAGAAGATGTCAATTATTAATTTATAAGAAGATACAGAAGTGAAATGTCTAATATTATGAATATATAACTATCAAGCAAATGCTCTCTTCTGAAATTGCCATGAGAATAGTTAAAACAGGTGTACCATTTCAAAATTAGCATTTAGCCCTCTAGGGTGGATGCAATCCATTTTGAAAATCCATTCTGATTCTTTTTTGAGTAATCTTGACTCAATATTACCTCCTCTCCAATCTTTGGTCAATTTATGGATCCCCATATATCTCAGACTTTTATTGCTACCTCCATGTACCTCATAGAAATGCTTATATAGGGGTACATCAGTTTTTTTCCACTTTATTTGGAGTAGATGTTCACGGATCCTATCTTTCAATTTGCGGGTGTTCTGCCCTACGTATTGTAAACCACACCCACATTCAATGAGGTAGATGACACATTGGTCCGTGCATCTAATAGTTTGTCTGATCTTAAATAATTCTTGGGAGATATTAGACTTGCAGATGTCTTTCTTCAGTCCATGGGTACAGGCCTTGCATAGATGGCACGGGAAAAAACCTTGTAACCTCTTCCCCATAACTCCTAAGGTGTTATCATTTTTCTTATATTTAGGGACACTTGGAGCCAAGATCGACTTCAAATTTTCTGCTTTTCTGTAAATAAAGCTGGGATGTGAGGGGAGGTGTTCACCCAAGATATCATCGTCTCTCAAAAGATGCCAGTGTCTTCTTATTATATCCTCAATTCTTTTTTTATTTTCACTGTATGTAGTGATGAAGGGTATTTTTATGTTACCACTCTCTCTCATCTGTGTATTTTCTTTTGGTTTATATGTTAAGAGGGTGTCTCTTTTTATAACACTGATTTCTTTGATGGTGTTATTGATAAGGCCTTCATCATAACACCGTTCCAAAAACCTATTCTTTAATATCATCGATTGTTCCGTCCACATTTCATCGCTTGAGCAGTTCTTTCTTATTCTCAATAGCTGTCCCTTTGGGATTTTATCAATCCACTTTTTGTGGTGGCAGCTGGTCTGGTGGATGTAGTTGTTAGAGTCCACTTCTTTGAAATGAGTAGATGTTTCGATTTTTCCATTGATGACTTGGATGTTTAGGTCAAGGAAGGTTATGGAGTTCTTACTAATGTGGTTTGTGAATTTGAGGTTTAGTTCATTCAGATTCATGACCTCTAGTGTGTGTTTCAGGTCATTTTCGCTCCCTCTCCATATAATTAGGAGGTCATCTATGTAACGTTTATAGAGGACCAGATCTGCGCTTGCTGGGCAGGATTCCCAAAAAATGGTTTCCCACTTTCCCATATGTAAGTTGGCATAACTCGGCGCGAATCTGGTCCCCATAGCTGTTCCACAGATCTGCCGGTAAAATTTATTTTCAAATTTGAAGTAGTTATGTTTGAGAATGTAATCAATACCATCTAGTATAAACCTGCTTTGGGGTTCAGGCATATTCTCATCCTTATTCAAATAGTAACTTATGGACTCTAGACCTTTCTCATGGGGAAATTGGCAGAGAAATCACCAATATGGGACATATGACCAATATAGGTCTAACTACAATTCCCATGAGGGACCAAGGAGTGAAGTATATCCCCCACATTGGAATAGACGTAACAACAGACAATATCAGCCCTATGAGTCCAGAGATAATTATGGACAATACCGACAACAACAAGATGAATCAGGTTTTGGAGATTTCAATGAATCAATGGGGAGACGACAAGACAGAACCCTGTTCAGACAAACATGGCGACAACGTAGGGAGGAATACTATCCCCAGACAAACCCAATATGACTACCTCAGAGGGAAGAATACTATCCCTAGGTGAACCAGAGAAAACAGAACGAGTGGAAAGATAATTTTAGGGAATTGCCCAATAGGTTTTCTCCATTAGCCACCCCTCCATTTAGAGAGAGCGGCAACAACCCAAGGGAAGGAACCACTCAAGCTTCTTCTTCTGTACCTTTTTTAGAGATGGGCCACAATCCACAGATGAGGAACCCGAAAGGAAAAAGAAAACAAGTCACATTGGAGGACATGGATACACCTCTAAAAAGAAGATACATCAGGGACGAAGAGCAGGGTCTAGGAATAAGAACAGATACCACCTGGACCCCCCAATAACCTCGTCCAAAACTGTGGATACAGACCCAGAAGCTGAAAAGATTGAGGTGAAAGGGATATTCAATTTAAGCAGTACGGTCTTAAAACCAGAAGAAAAAGAAGTTTTAAGCTTGGGTCTCTCATATGCCCCATCGAGGGGACTGAACAAATTCCACACATAACTTAACACCAAAGAGTTTGTACGAAAGTTAACTCTGAAAAGATATTTTTTAAAGTCCCCATTGGAAAATACTCAGACACCTATACACAGACGCCCTGATGAAGATGAGTTTATACACACAGACCTCCGTCCAAAATCACGGTTCTATCCAACTCATTGCAAAGGTCCGGCCATCGAAACTTTCGAAACCATGGTCAGTAACGATATCAAGAAATTGACATCAAAGAAGGGGTTTAAAATGAACCTCAACACTAAACAAAGAAAAGTGATATCTGAGTTGGAAGATAACAATGAAATTGTCATTAAACCAGCCGATAAGGGATGGGGAATAGTGATACTGAATAAAGCTGACTACCTAAAGGAATCGAGTAGGATTTTGAATGACAAAGGAACATATGAAATATTGAGAAGTGATCCAACTGATGAATATAAAAGCATCCTAGATTCTCTCATTACAGAAGCCAGTGATATAGGGATTCTCAATGATAAAGAAACCAATTATCTTACCAATAAACACCCCAGGATTCCAGTGTTTTATTATTTGCCCAAAATTCATAAGAGTTTGGTTAGCCCTCCTGGGCGACCAATAATATCGGGCATTGATTCTCTTTCTAGTAACTTATCAGAATACATAGATAAGACTCTCCAACCGTATGTAAGATCGCTACCATATTATCTGAGGGACTCTACCGAAGTTCTTCATTTATTGAAAGACATCGAATGGGATGAAAATCTAATTATGGCTACTAGTGATGTCACATCACTCTACACCTCCATTCCCCATGAGAAAGGTCTAGAGTCCATAAGTTACTATTTGAATAAGGATGAGAATATGCCTGAACCCCAAAGCAGGTTTATACTAGATGGTATTGATTACATTCTCAAACATAACTACTTCAAATTTGAAAATAAATTTTACCGGCAGATCTGTGGAACAGCTATGGGGACCAGATTCGCGCCGAGTTATGCCAACTTACATATGGGAAAGTGGGAAACCATTTTTTGGGAATCCTGCCCAGCAAGCACGGATCTGGTCCTCTATAAACGTTACATAGATGACCTCCTAATTATATGGAGAGGGAGCGAAAATGACCTGAAACACACACTAGAGGTCATGAATCTGAATAAACTAAACCTCAAATTCACAAACCACATTAGTAAGAACTCCATAACCTTCCTTGACCTAAACATCCAAGTCATCAATGGAAAAATCGAAACATCTACTCACTTCAAAGAAGTGGACTCTAACAACTACATCCACCAGACCAGCTGCCACCACAAAAAGTGGATTGATAACATCCCAAAGGGACAGCTATTGAGAATAAGAAAGAACTGCTCAAGCGACGAAATGTGGACGGAGCAATCGATGATATTAAAGAATAGGTTTTTGGAACGGGATTATGATGAAGGCCTTATCAATAACAAAATCAAAGAAATCAGTGTTATAAAAAGAGACACCCTCTTAACATATAAACCAAAAGAAAATACACAGATGAGAGAGAGTGGTAACATAAAAATACCCTTCATCACTACATACAGTGAAAATAAAAAAAGAATTGAGGATATAATAAGAAGACACTGGCATCTTTTGAGAGACGATGATATCTTGGGTGAACACCTCCCCTCACATCCCAGCTTTATTTACAGAAAAGCAGAAAATTTGAAGTCGATCTTGGCTCCAAGTGTCCCTAAAAATAAGAAAAATGATAACACCTTAGGAGTTATGGGGAAGAGGTTACAAGGTTTTTCCCTGTGCCATCTATGCAAGGCCTGTACCCATGGACTGAAGAAAGACATCTGCAAGTCTAATATCTCCCAAGAATTATTTAAGATCAGACAAACTATTAGATGCACGGACCAATGGGTTATCTACCTCATTGAATGTGGGTGTGGTTTACAATAAGTAGGGCAGAACAACCGCAAATTGAAAGATAGGATCCGTGAACATCTACTCCAAATAAAGTGGGAAAAAAACTGATGTACCCCGATATAAGCATTTCTATGAGGTATATGGAGGTAGCAATACAAGTCTGAGATATATGGGGATCCATAAATTGACCAAAGATTGGAGAGGAGGTAATATTGAGTCAAGATTACTCAAAAAAGAATCAGAATGGATTTTCAAAATGGATTGCATCCACCCTAGAGGGCTAAATGCTAATTTTGAAATGGTACACCTGTTTTAACTATTCTCATGGCAATTTCAGAAGAGAGCATTTGCTTGATAGTTATATATTCACAATATTAGACATTTCACTTCTGTATCTTCTTATAAATTAATAATTGACGTCTTCTAGATCCAAGATCATCTCAGTTTCCTTTATTAGTTGAACTTAGTTATTCTTATATATAGGGCCATTTACAATAGAGGAAGTATTCGGTGCAGATCTTTATGTAATCCGAGTTTAATATTCTTCAATTTAGGGTCATCTCAATAAGTTAATGTTTGACGATTTTCCTAAACTTAGATGTCCATACATATAGGGCTTATCTGTTATATATAGAAGAAATACCATTTGTTTGTCCTTTTAATTACACTCTTTGATATTATGTATCTAAATGGTTCCTTTTTAATTGACAATGCATAAGATATTTGTATACCCGAAGTTCACTCATTAGCTAATCTAATAGATATTTGTAGATCCTCAGGCCATCTCATTTTATGAGATATTTGTAAATCCTGGTAGTATATGAGCCTAAAATCAAAATTGTAATAAACTGATATTATCCAAGTAGGATTTTTAATATTAACGTTTAAGTAATATAATATTTAATATATTATTTAATGAATCCGTTATTAACAGTGCATCCCCCAATTCAAATTTACCATTAGGATTATCCGCCTTTATATACCTTTTAATAATAAGGTGTTAGCGAAAATATTTATATTGATATAATGATATCTAACATAATAATTCGTTTTTGTTGATTCCATATTTGGTATCCATTACCTTTATCCGTTTACATATTCCCATTTATATCTATTATGGAAGTTAAAACTTCACATAACAATTCCTCTTTTTGCTGCTTCCATATTTGGTATAATACCTAGGATCAATTGCCCATATCCGCCTATACATGCCCATTACAAATATGGAGTTGGCGAGAATACCGGAAATGACCGTGACGTCATTTCCGGTCGCGGCAACTTCCGGTCAGACCACGTGACAAAAAACGTCATTTCCGGTCGCGGGTGTTTCCGGTTTGCTAGCGCGAATTTGGCGCCGTTTTTTCAGTTTTTGGCGCCAAACCCCATATTTAAGGTTAGTAAATATTGAGCCTCACTACTGTCTTGAAAAAGGCCCCACTACAGGGCCGAAACGCGTAGACAATTGGAGAGATTTGTGAGGCTCATATATCACCAGGATCAAGGCTTATTGGGTGAGTTGAATACCTGTAGACTCAGTTCCCTTAAGCCCATTGTTTAGTGCACTTTATTTTTTTCCACAGGTTTTCTGAGACCATTGGATTCAAAGATCATCGTATTTCACATTTTGACTTTTATATGGATTATTCCCTCATTGGACATTGGACATTGTTCTTCTAATCTTATTTGTTTTTTGTTTTTTGATTGTGAATATTGTGTCGTTTTTAATAATATCTTTAATATTGCCTTTTATAGTAACTTAAGAATAAGCTTTAGGATTCTAACAGTTCCTACATAACCAGACCATGTTCTTAGAAATCATAGCTAAGGACAGCTCTGGTTATTCATTTTGAAAACGTTTTTTGTCTCCTTGATACAAATGTTTTTCACTTAACTGGTGAACAAATTTACTGATCATACTGGTATTAGATCGTTATATATTTTTTGGTACACATTGTTTTCACAAGTGAATATATATACACATTTTTTCTTATATTTTTACATTTGATATCGTTGTGTTTGTCACACATTCACCTAAGAAATTTCCTTTTTTGTATTGTTTATCCACTATTTTATTTTATATTAACGGAGTTGTTCTATCCGGTGTCATCTATAATTTTATTTTTATTTTTATTTTTATGTTATCAGTTAGGAGACCCCATTAACTACTTGACTATAATACACATAACAAATATTGGGGCTCGCATTGGTCCCTAAGATATTTGGGTTTTCATAATTATTGAGTACCAGCCTTATTATGAGTTTACTGCTTTAGATGTAGCTTCTTTCCTAAAATCATAGCTGGATAACTGTTAGTATCTAATCATATTTGGAGGTACATCGATCATAATTATTGATCAAATCTGTGAGGATTTTAAAATATAAGTTTCTGTTTTTTGTTTTCTGTTATTAAAGTAAAAATTATTTAATGCATTTTTGATGTATTTTTATATCTATTGGGTCACAACCTAATATTGGTGACATTATTTTATGTAACCTATACAAGGAACCTGTGGTTTACTTTAGCCTTTAAGGCGCTCCTATAATTGCTTTGTATTGTCTTATTTCCCAGGACCTAATTAGGAGGTCCTTTATAGTGCAGCAAGTAAACAGATCTAGGCGCTGTTCTAATTTCTATTACACCCATTATTGAGAACTGTTTACCTGTAATATTTGATTTAAAAGTGGTTTGTTTGTGTTTGATCCTAGCACATAGTTTGCACCTTCTAATGTTGCATCTAAATGATCCCATTGGTAATAATCTCATACTATGTAGTTTGCGTGAAATTTTATTCTTAACTACTTTACTGGGGGCCAGTATTGATTTTAGGCTGGGTGCTTTTCTGTAGACTATTTCAGGTTTATTGCTTAATAGATTCCCCAAAATGGGATCCTTTTTAAGAATACCCCAGTATTTATTTATAATTTGGGGTATCAATTTATATTGACAATTTTATTCTGTAATAAACGGAATCGAATCTCTCATCATGTTCTGCCGCCCCTCATTAGATTTTAAGAAGTAATCTTCTCTTTTATCCTGCTTGGCTCGCTGGTATCCGCTCTCTACAATATGTAATGGGTAGTGTTTTTCCTTGAATCGTTCTTTTAATATCAGACTCTGGTCCTCATAGTCCACTAGTGTACTACAATTACGGCGAATTCTTTTAAATTGTCCATACGGTACGTTACGCTTCCATGGGAAATAATGATGGCTAGTAAAGTCTAAGTAACTGTTACAGTCCACCAACTTAAAATGTGTAACACTTGTCACTTTTGAGCCTTCAAATCTCAATGATAGATCTAAAAAAGCTATAGTTTCATGATGAATAGAGCTTGTGAGCGATATACCCTTATCATTTGAATTAAGATAATTCACAAAAGTCTTGGCGGAATTCAGATCACCTCTCCATAGAAAGATCATATCATCAATGTACCGCCCATAGAACACCAGGCTCGCCCCAAATGCCCCGTTATAGACATACTGTTGTTCGAAAGCGCCCATAAACAAATTGGCATAACTTGGGGCGAACCTGGTGCCCATGGCGGTACCCTTGACTTGAAGATAAAACTCATCCTGAAACACAAAATAATTGTGTCTCAGGATGAAAGATATTAACTGTAACAAAAATTCACATTGTACACTAGGTAAATATATATCATTCTGTAAAAATTCTGATGTGGCCAATAATCCTAAGTGATGTGATATATTGGAATATAAAGATTGCACATCACATGTTATCCATAATAAATCTGGAGTGATGGTAATTTTTTCCAGTTTTTTAATTAAATCACTGGAATCCCGAATGTATGATTCTAGGCCCAAAACATGTTTCTGGAGAAAAAAATCAACATATGAAGACACATTATCAGTGAGGCTACCAATACCTGCAATGATAGGTCTTTCCGGAGGGCATGTGAGATTTTTATGCAGTTTAGGTAAATGGTAATAAAAGGCCAAGTTTGGCTCTTTAGGTAGTAAATAATCTCTTTCTTTCTTTAATATTATATTCACTTTGAAGGCATATTCAACAATATCTTTTAACATTGCTGTATATTGAATTGTGGGATCATAATCAAGTTTTTTATAATATGTAGTATCATCAAGAATTTTATGAGCTTCTGCAAGGTAGTCTTCTAGATTCTACAGGACTATGGCGCCCCCCTTATCCGCCTGTCTCAGCACTATCGATTTATCATTTTTCAAGCTTTCAATTGCTCTTCGCTCATTTGCATTTAGATTGAACTTAGGCCTATTTGTGCCTTTATTCCTGGCCTTACTTTTGGGGATTTTTTCCATTTCTTCACTTACCAATTGCCTGAATATTTCTATATGTGCATTATTTTGTAGTTGGGGGGTAAAGTTTGATTTATTTTTAAAATTGGTCCTTATATAACCATTGTATAGTTGATCTATTAGTGTATCTGGCTCATATACTGGAAGAGGTGATTCCCTACATCTTATATCCATAGAGTCAGTGATTATCGGTATGTTATTGTCATTTTTGAGTTTTTTCTCTGCAAAATATTTTTGCAAGGATAACTTCTGCATAAACCGATTTAAATCTACAAATAAAGAAAAAATATTATGCTCATTGGTGGGGCTAAATGACAGGCCTCTACCCAGAATCCTTACTTCATCATCACTAAGTTTATGTGACGATAGATTATGTATACCCTTTCTCAATGTCTGTAGTTTTGCCTCTTTGAGGGCTGTTCCCCTTCCTCTATGTCCTCTTGGCCGTGAGGCCTTTTGCCTTTTTGGGGGGTTGTTAGAGAAACCACAGGCTCCAGATAGCTGGATATACTTTTCTGTTTCCATGCTGGCATTCGTTGGCCCTGCACTAAAAAATGGTTTGATGAATTAGTATTAGGTTGTCTTAAATCAGGATTTGCACTGGCCCCCTGGTTCTGATGATTATCATCATTATTCCCATTAGTGGAGGTTCTCTGCCTAAGTTCATGATCATCAACAACTGTAAATCGATCTCCACCATGATTAGTCGGTTTATATGACCTTTCCTGGTGGGAAGCCTGCCTACCACCATAATGGCGATAATCCTGACCATAGTCAGGCTTCCTATTATGTTGTTGATGATTGTTATAGTGACCTCTCCTGAAGTTAGATTGATGAGTATACTCGGGAGTTCTATAGTCCCTATCTGTGTATGTTTGTCTGTTGACTGGTGAATCATAGTCTCCATTCCTCCTATAATGATTATTTGAAGTATATTGTCTATAGTGGGAATTACTATCAAAGTGTGAATTTCTTTTGTTCTCATGTTTATCATGCCAGTGTGTTTCACGCTGCCGATAATAATTATTAAAATAATTATCCACTGGTAAATTCACACTGGCAGTATTCATATTCATATAATTGTCTGTTGCCTTAACTTTATTTTTATTTTTATTCTTATGATGGGATACTACTGTCCAATCTTAATTGAAATTTGTTTGTGAGGTATGCTCATTTGATGTTATATTTTGGGATGTTATTAGTGAAGTCTGGTTAGTTTTCTTTTTATTATAACTATAAACTTCACCTTTCAAATAGTCTTCTTCATCCCTCACCATCTTCCTATTTTTCACATTAGTCAAATCATTTTGGTATGTGTCAGTCTTCTTTAAAACCATATCATTCAACTCCTCATATAGTTTAAGATTTTTGAATTTCTCTAAACTCTCTTGTATTACATCTATTTCCTTGGTTGCTTGTTCTACCAGTGTTTTTCTATGTGAAATTAATATTAATAACATCCCAAAATATAACATCAAATGAGCATACCTCACAAACAAATTCCAATCAAGATTGGACAGTAGTATCCCATCATAAGAATAAAAATAAAAATAAAGTTAAGGCAACAGACAATTATATGAATACAAATACTGCCAGTGTGAATTTACCAGTGGATAATTATTTTAATAATTATTATCGGCAGCGTGAAACACACTGGCATGATAAACAAGGGAACAAAAGAAATTCACACTTTGATAGTAATTCCCACTATATACAATATACTCCAAATAATCATTATAGGAGGAATGGAGACTATGATTCACCAGTCAACAGACAAACATACACAGATAGGGACTATAGAACTCCCGAGTATACTCATCAATCTAACTTCAGGAGAGGTCACTATAACAATCATCAACAACATAATAGGAAGCCTGACTATGGTCAGGATTATCGCCATTATGGTGGTAGGCAGGCTTCCCACCAGGAAAGGTCATATAAACTGACTAATCATGGTGGAGATCGATTTACAGTTGTTGATGATCATGAACTTAGGCAGAGAACCTCCACTAATGGGAATAATGATGATAATCATCAGAACCAGGGGGCCAGTGCAAATCCTGATTTAAGACAACCTAATACTAATTCATCAAACCATTTTTTAGTGCAGGGCCAACGAATGCCAGCATGGAAACAGAAAAGTATATCCAGCTATCTGGAGCCTGTGGTTTATCTAACAACCCCCCAAAAAGGCAAAAGGCCTCACAGCCAAGAGGACATAGAGGAAGGGGAACAGCCCTCAAAGAGGCAAAACTACAGACATTGAGAAAGGGTATACATAATCTATCGTCACATAAACTTAGTGACAATGAAGTAAGGATTCTGGGTAGAGGCCTGTCATTTAGCCCCACCAATGAGCATAATATTTTTTCTTTATTTGTAGATTTAAATCGGTTTACGCAGAAGTTATCCTTGCAAAAATATTTTGCAGAGAAAAAACTCAAAAATGACAATAACATACCGATAATCACTGACTCTATGGATATAAGATGTAGGGAATCACCTCTTCCAGTATATGAGCCAGATACACTAATAGATCAACTATACGATGGTTATATAAGGACCAATTTTAAAAATAAGTCAAACTTTACCCCCCAACTACAAAATAATGCACATATAGAAATATTCAGGCAATTGGTAAGTGAAGAAATGGAAAAAATCCCCAAAAGTAAGGCCAGGAATAAAGGCACGAATAGGCCTAAGTTCAATCTATATGCAAATGAGCGAAGAGCAATTGAAAGCTTGAAAAATGATAAATCGATAGTGCTGAGACAGGCGGATAAGGGGGGCGCCATAGTCCTGCAGAATCTAGAAGACTACCTTGCAGAAGCTCATAAAATTCTTGATGATACTACATATTATAAAAAACTTGATTATGATCCCACAATTCAATATACAGCAATGTTAAAAGATATTGTTGAATATGCCTTCAAAGAGAATATAATATTAAAGAAAGAAAGAGATTATTTACTACCTAAAGAGCCAAACTTGGCCTTTTATTACCATTTACCTAAACTGCATAAAAATCTCACATGCCCTCCGGGAAGACCTATCATTGCAGGTATTGGTAGCCTCACCGATAATGTGTCTTCATATGTTGATTTTTTTCTCCAGAAACATGTTTTGGGCCTAGAATCATACATTCGGGATTCCAGTAATTTAATTAAAAAACTGGAAAAAATTACCATCACTCCAGATTTATTATGGATAACATGTGATGTGCAATCTTTATATTCCAATATATCACATCACTTAGGATTATTGGCCACATCAGAATTTTTACAGAATGATATATATTTACCTAGTGTACAATGTGAATTTTTGTTACAGTTAATATCTTTCATCCTGAGACACAATTATTTTGTGTTTCAGGATGAGTTTTATCTTCAAGTCAAGGGTACCGCCATGGGCACCAGGTTTGCCCCAAGTTATGCCAATTTGTTTATGGGCGCTTTCGAACAACAGTATGTCTATAACGGGGCATTTGGGTGAGCCTGGTGTTCTATGGGCGGAACATTAATGATATGATCTTTCTATGGAGAGGTGATCTGAATTCCGCCAAGACTTTTGTGAATTATCTTAATTCAAATGATAAGGGTATATCGCTCACAAGCTCTATTCATCATGAAACTATAGTTTTTTTAGATCTATCATTGAGATTTGAAGGCTCAAAAGTGACAAGTGTTACACATTTTAAGTTGGTGGACTGTAACAGTTACTTAGACTTTACTAGCCATCATTATTTCCCATGGAAGTGTAACGTACCGTATGGCCAATTTAAAAGAATTCGCATTAATTGTAGTACACTAGTGGACTATGAGGCCCAGAGTCTGATATTAAAAGAACGATTCAAGGAAAAACACTACCCATTACATATTGTAGAGAGCGGATACCAGCGAGCCAAGCAGGATAAAAGAGAAGATTACTTCTTAAAATCTAATGAGGGGCGGCAGAACATGATGAGAGATTCGATTCCGTTTATTACAGAATACAATTGTCAATATAAATTGATACGCCAAATTATAAATAAATACTGGGGTATTCTTAAAAAGGATCCCATTTTGGGGAATCTATTAAGCAATAAACCTGAAATAGTCTACAGAAAAGCACCCAGCCTAAAATCAATACTGGCCCCCAGTAAAGTAGTTAAGAATAAAATTTCACGCAAACTACATAGTATGAGATTATTACCAATGGGATCATTTAGATGCAACATTAGAAGGTGCAAACTATGTGCTAGGATCAAACACAAACAAACCACTTTTAAATCAAATATTACAGGTAAACAGTTCTCAATAATGGGTCATATAACTTGTGCATCTAAATATGTTATCTACTTACTATCCTGCGTTTGTGGGGCACAGTACGTAGGTAGAACCTGTAGAAGATTGAGTGTGAGGTGGTCTGAACATAAAAGGAATATGGAAAATGACTATAAGAAACATAGTGTACATAGACACTGTAATCTTAAACACAATGGTCGAACTGGATGTTTTAGCATTTGTCCCATTGAACATATTCCCACATCACATTTGTACAATAGACTGGTGAGACTTAGAGAGAGGGAGACCTACTGGATACACGCATTGAAAAGCCTTCACCCCAATGGTTTAAATCTAAATATAGATTTGGCAGCGTTTTAAGGCCAATCGAGTATCCAGTGGGTCTCCTCTCATTCGGTTACCTGGGAAACTTAGATGCACACGGAGAAATAAGATTCCTCCATATGATATAGGTTGGAGTATAGGTCACATGGTAGATATCATAGGATTGTTGTCATATCACCAAATCAACATTTTTAGATATATCTAGTTTTGTCCATCTTATTCTATATATGACTAGCCAGTATAATCTATCCACTATCCAGTTACTCCTATGGTCACCAGTGCCAAAACCCCCTACGAACTCCAAGTTATTTATACTTCTAATTTATCCATTTAGTTGATCTAGACAAAAATATTGTGTATTTATACATTTCTCGTTAGCAATATTTAGGCCTACAGAACAGTAGTGGTATCATACAGATGATCATATTTATATACTATCTATGTATTTACATATTTATTTATTATTAAATAGTTAAAGTGAACTCTTTTATTTGTGCATAAATTGATGTGTGAGGGTCGACAGGCACTTCCACATGTGTATGTGTACAGATGTGCACATTGGCATGGATTGTAATTCGCAGAGATTAGTCAGAGAGTCCTTATAGCTTTGTGTCTATGTACACATTGTTAACATATGTGTTCTTGTGGGAGTTGCTTGTTATCCTCACTTATTTAATGTGTAAGCAAAAAGTTATATCTGAATGTGGAGAATGCACAGCACTATATTAAGATATTGAATAACTAATTGTATTGTTCATCCTTTCTAAAAATTTCTGTATATTATTCAGCCTGCATTCATGTTTATTATTTAGAGAATGTCCAAGTTATCTATAGCATAACCTATTGTATTGGCAATTTTAATTTTTTGTATTTAGTATTTTTACTATATTTAATTTGTTTTTATGTGAAAAATATTTTTTATTAATCTTTGGATGCATATGGTAAACTATTAAGTGAGCAATTGGTCAGACAGGTAAGAGTTAACATTTAGAGAGGAAGACAGGTAGTAGCTGTAGGACCGCCTCTAGACAGGTGCATGTAAGGTATTTAAGGAGACTAATGGTATGATATGATACAGCCTGATGAAACGGCATTGTGGCCGAGAAACGTGTTGCTGTTTGTTTTTATCTCCAATAAACCAAGATTTTACTTTCACCTTACGTGTTCCTGTGTTTTGAATACCTGTCTACTGACCGCCAATAAGGTTATCGTTGATACATTCCCTTGGTGACACTGAATGCCGCCAGTTCCAGCTGAGCTCAAGGAGATCCTACAGACCGATACTGCCTACAGCGTATTGGAGCATTGACGGTGACGTCATCTGCCTGGGGGTGTCTGTCGGGCGACTCTCAACGGTCCCGACTTGCGGTGAAGGGCACGCTAAAAGTGCCGCCACGATTGTGAGTATTCACTCCGAAAGGGGGATTTTTGCATGTATATATTTCCTTCCATCCAAACGATACTGTTTTATGGGTCTGGCGCCTCTCTTGTTCGTATGTCCAGTTGCCAACCTTGGTCACTTCCATTAAGGCCAGACCTTATATCTTAAGGTTCATTTTTTCCGTCAGGAACTCAAATTATTAAATTTGATGGTATGGAAATTAACGCTTAGTGCTTAGTCATAGAGGTTTCTCTGACTCAGTGATTAATACTATGATGCAGGCTCGTAAATCTGTGTCTAGAAAGATTTATTTTCGAGTTTGGAAGACTTACATCTCATGATGCTCTTCTCATAAATTCTCTTGGCATTCTTTTAGAATTCCTAGGGCCTAGATTTGGAGTTTGGCGTTAGCCGTGAAAACCAGCGTTAGAGGCCCCTAACGCTGGTTTCTTACGGACTCTGGTATTTCGAGTTCATTTACCGACACTCAAAAATCACCCAACGCTCAAATTTCTACCGACACCTCAGACCCAGTAGTTAACATATACCGACAAAATAAACATTCACGAATCACAAAACAAATATTACACAAAGTACACTTACACTCATACAAACACTACACTATGTTTATTTTTCAGATTTAATAATTTTTCATCAAAATACAAACGATCAAAGTTGCGAGATCTCGGGTGTTAGAAAAAAAACTACACAAATCCATTTTCCCATTGACTTACATTGACACACGGGAAAAGACCCTCATATACCTACATCTAACTAATAACATTATCACAAATATACACTCATCGATGCATACAAACAATATACACCACATGACATACAAAAAATATTTATTTATTACAAAAAGAACACGATTTAGTGACTTTTTCACACAAGCTCATGACGTCACTCACTTTACGAGGAAAACCAGTCTTAGAAAAAAAAAATTACCAAATTTTAGAGCCTCCATTGACTTCTATTGGGAAGACGTGCTCGTGCACGCGAAACCCACATTTCCCTAACGCACGCAAATAGCGTAGATCGAAAAACTCCAAATACCAGCGCTAGAAAATACATACTTTTATGCGTTAGACCCAGCTATGATAAATAGATCAAGAAATGACTATTTCCCTATGGTGGATTTATGGATTTTACTTTTTGAATATTCACAACAACATTAAATTGTTTCAGACTTTTATATTACATCAACTACAAATCAACATCACTAGTAACAAACTTTTTGTTATCAAAATATTACATTTAAACGGACACCAAAATAATGTAAACTTTTCTGGATTCACAAACACTACACAATGGGAAACAATTCTCATTTACCTTTATTATTGCATTTCAGTTATTCAACTCATATGCTTGCAGCAACAGCATATCTACATAGGCTTAACACATGATCAGTCATGGATGCACATACATTAATTTTAACATTCACTCATACATGTGCATTTAAATGATGGGGTAAAAACACATTACATTCTCTCTAGGAATCACAAAACAGAACATATGAATTTTACTGTACTTTTAACATCATGATTCCATCACCAGAAACCATTAGGAATTACGTACAGCAAGAACATCATTACACAAGATTACAGATGTCACTTTATGGGAAGGAACAACAATGCCAGACCGCTATATAGAAGTCAGCATATGTGGGACACAATCACAATATATACGTACATGTACATAACACGCATCAACCATCACGCAACCACAAAGCACACATTTAGATTTTATTCAGCACACAATAACAATGTAGTCAAATACAACAACACAATGAGGATTTCAGAACTACATAGGCAGGTTAATAATATGATGACGTCATTAGAAGATTCAACCATACACATCACAGATTCACGACTGTACCGCCCCTTTCGGAACTTTAACACTCAATACTACAATACAACATATACGTAAACAACAGTTTGGAACAGCATTATTAGGGAGATTTGAATGGGACAATTAATAAATATTGTCAGATCGCAAATCACTTATATATATAATTTTACAGATGACAGCCGGAAGTTCTTCAGTATTAGTGCGATTTTAATGGGACGCCTTCAATATTTACATCTCGGCAATCACTTATATATACAATACTACAGATGACAGCCGGAAGTTCTTCAGTATTAGTGCGATTTTAATGGGACGCCTACAATATTTACATCTCGGCAATCACTTATATATACAATACTACAGATGACAGCCGGAAGTTCTTCAGTATTAGTGTGATTTGAAAGGGACGCATACAATATTGACATCTCGGCAATCACTTATATATACAAAACTACAGATGGCAGACGGGAAGTTCAGAATTATTATTGCGATTTGAAAGGGACGCATACAATATTGACAGCTCGGCAATCACTTATATATACAATACTACAGATGACAGCCGGAAGTTCTTCAGTATAAGTGCGATTTGAAAGGGACGCCTACAATATTTACATCTCGGCAATCACTTATATATACAATACTACAGATGACAGCCGGAAGTTCTTCAGTATTAGTGCGATTTGAAAGGGACGCATACAATATTGACATCTCGGCAATCACTTATATATACAATACTACAGATGGCAGACGGGAAGTTCAGAATTATTATTGCGATTTTACAGGGACGCATACAATATTGACTGCTCGGCAATCACTTATATATACAATACTACAGATGGCAGACGGGAAGTTCAGAATTATTATTGTGATTTGAAAGGGATGCATACAATATTGACAGCTCGGCAATCACTTATATATACAATACTACAGATGACAGCCGGAAGTTCTTCAGTATTAGTGCGATTTGAAAGGGACGCATACAATATTGACATCTCGGCAATCACTTATATATACAATACTACAGATGGCAGACGGGAAGTTCAGAATTATTATTGCGATTTTACAGGGACGCATACAATATTGACTGCTCGGCAATCACTTATATATACAATACTACAGATGGCAGACGGGAAGTTCAGAATTATTATTGTGATTTGAAAGGGATGCATACAATATTGACAGCTCGGCAATCACTTATATATACAATACTACAGATGACAGCCGGAAGTTCTTCAGTATTAGTGCGATTTGAAAGGGACGCATACAATATTGACATCTCGGCAATCACTTATATATACAATACTACAGATGGCAGACGGGAAGTTCAGAATTATTATTGCGATTTTACAGGGACGCATACAATATTGACTGCTCGGCAATCACTTATATATACAATACTACAGATGGCAGACGGGAAGTTCGGAATTATTATTGCGATTTTAAAGGGACGCATACAATATTGACATCTCGGCAATCACTTATATATATATATATACAATACTACAGATGGCAGATGTTACTTTATCATTTACAAACAATATTGCAGCAACATTGATCGATCACATTCGATGCACATTATACACAACTATGCACTTTCATTCATGTTAGCCTGGACGTGTGCTTGTTACTATAAGATCGCGTTTAAGAAATATTGATTACGCATATGATCAAACATTACAAACATGCACTGTATGTGTGATATTTGACACTTTCACATTGAAATTCATTGTTGGAAAACAACATTTCAGCAAACAACCAAAAAACGCCCACTGTGAAAGCATTCGCACCGCTCACATACAAACAGGTGAATACAATCAGCAATCATTACAAACTCACTACCATTGGACTAATCGTACTATAAATCCCCCAAACAACATGGCCAAAGCATCACTTGTGATCCACATCAGATCAAGTGCATACCTTGTTACGCTGTTTTGAAAGATGGATGACGATGACATGGTAGACGCTGCTGGTGCTGCTATTGGCGAACTAGCTGTTGGTCGAATCAGGCAGCCTCGGCGGCTCAGACTGAGATGAAGGGGTCGTCTGGTTCGAGGTCCTCCTGTCTACAGGGTGAGACCCACCTTGGAAAACATGAGCGACTTTGAGGTTTATGATAAGTATCGGCTCGATCGCGAACAGCTCATTGGCCTTTACGATCTTCTTAAACCTCATTTGGAGCCACGTATAAGAATAAGGACTACTGTTCCCGCCATGAGTAAGATGCTAAGCTGTCTATACGTCCTGGCCTCCGGGAGTTTTCAATCCGGAGAACTGTACATGCATGGCCTGGCTCAAGGTACATTCTCTGTGGTGTTTGATAACTTTCTGGACGCCATGGTACGTATCAGTAAGCAATACATAGGATTCCCACAGAATGATGGTGATTGGAGGCGCCTGAAGCGGGAATTCTTTGATATTGCTGAATTGCCCAATGTCTTGGGAGCCATAGATTGTACCCACATTGCACTGCGTGCTCCAATTGATGACTTGCCCTTCAGAAATCGCAAACATTTTCATAGCCTCAACGTGCAGTATGTTTGTGATGCACGGATGAGGATTATGCATGTGTGTGCGAATTTTGGAGGGGCTAGTCATGATGCCCGCATCCTCTCTCTGTCGTCCCTGTGGAGACCGTTTGAGGAAAGACAAATGCCCCCTGGTTATCTCGTTGGTGAGTATTTGTGCACAACATGGTTAATTAGTTTGACAATTGCCACTGTAGTTTTAAAATGTTAGCGTAATGTTCAGCTATAGGATGCAATTTAACTATTTATTTTTTTTCCCCGCTAATGTCTACTTTTAGTTCAATGCAGATATGTAGCATGTCTTACCTTAAATGCTCAGATAGAGAATGCAATGTAACCATGTAGTTTGCATTTTACACAAGGCTTGATTTAGGAGAAATATGCATATGTAGCATGTCTTAGATGAAATGGGAAGATAGAGAATAATATTGAACTAGATTTTTTTTTTTTTAACTAAACATTTGTTAGTGGATTATCGTGTACAAAACTTTTTATTGGACTCCAAATACTATTTTGAGGATTCTGTTAGAATTATGTTCTGTTCATGATTTATAGGTGATTCTGGGTACATGAGCCGGCCTTTGCTCATTACCCCCTTGCGTAGCCCGACTGATGTGTCTGAGGAGCGCTACAATAGGGCTCATAAGAGAACCAGGGCGGTGGTTGAACGGATGTTCGGGCACCTGAAGATGAGGTTCAGGTGCCTGGACAGGTCGGGAGGAGCCCTCCAGTACAACCCAAAGAAGGTGGCTAAGATCGTTGTAGCCTGTAGCGTCCTGCATAATATTGCACAGCGGGCTGGGATGCTGCAGGGCGTCCCGGCGGACCGAAACCTCCTCAGAGATGAGGAGGATGATCCTGTTCTAGAGGGGCCATTCCGGGACGAGGGGCTCAATGTCAGAGCAGACATCATCAACCGCCACTTTAGACGGTAAAGAATAGAAGTTAGACTGGAGTATTGTTAATAGATGTGAACTCTAGGGAAATGACAAGTAGAGAATTGTGCAAACATGTTAGGATTGTTCATCAAATGCTAAAAATGTGTTTCATTTATTAATATAGGTGATGCTCTGGGCATTGGGTCCTGTAGCGAGTCTTTGCCACCTGGTTTTTAAAGAGGACATCAGATGGTAAGTATAAATGTATGGACTGTTGCTGGCATGAATTGTACACAAATACATCATATGGCATACATTTTCTAAACTAGTATTTAGTTTACACATTACTTAAAATGTAAATACTCAGAAAGGGATCCTCTAGCATAACTATCCTCTAGCATGACTATGGTTCAATGTCACACATTAGAGGTTCGTCCTGCTCAATATGACTCATCTTCACACTTGATAGAACATAACACAAGATGCTACACACGCTTAGTAAGCTAGTGACAGAAATTTATTCTGAAATGGGGGGTGGGAGAGGGGTACAGAACTGATTCACACACTTGTAGTAATTTTTATTAAACTTTTTCTGCCATTAGGGAGCTGACTTAATCTAAAGACTGAAAGGGAAGAATTAGAAGCCTGACAGTGAAGATTGCCCAGACTGACAGTGGAAAAAGCCAAGATTGAAATTGAAGTATACCAATGGGATCATGTCTGGCATTATCTTTCCAATCTGCTGACCTTGAAAACCATACAAAGACATGTTCACATGGTAAGTGCCAACTATTTGATAGAATAAGGCTGTGGAGGCATCCTATTGGAGACACTTAGATTATTTTCTAATTTTTAGATGGTATTTCACAGTCCTCTATTTTGGAAATGATGAATAACACACCTATTGAAGATCAACTGTTTACCCCTGAATTGACTTTCAAAGACCATGCATTATCCAGGTTGGTGTACCAATGCATGCTAGTTAAGAATCACAGGAAGAATGTTGAATATTAGTAGCTTACATACATTAGTCATATTTAGTTCATAATTAGATATTTAGGGATCACAATCAGACACTTAGATGATTTTACTTTTTTAGATGGTATTTCACAGTCCTCTATTTTATGAACTGATGAATTTATTTTTTATTACACAATAGAATGGTGTATGTTTTTTTTTTTATATATATAAATTTAATTAATAAATATCTTGATAAAATGTTGAACAAAGTTAGAGCATAGACACAAGATGATTGTAAATGTATTTTTATGAATATTTGACAACGTGTGTATTAACTTTGTTAAAAAAAATTTTTTTATTTCAGATTGTCATCTGATGACTTCCAGGAATATTTTTTTGTTTTTGTTTCAGAAACTTTAAATTTTTTAAATGGTAATAATAAACATTTTATTATTAAATACACTCTTTTGAACAGATTATAATAAATATCCATATAATCTGTCAATAAAAAACAATTTGACTCCCATGACTGGTAGTTGGCTATTTGACAAGCACATGCATAAGATCAAATAATGCATTAATTTTAGAAAATCCACTGATTTCGAAAATATTACATTAAACTATCTTTTTTAACATTAATTGGGGAGTGAGATCCATCAATGCTTTTGTTTGGAAATTCTTAGATGTTAAAATAATTTAGGATATGTAGTCAAAATTTGACATAAATTATTTGTTTTCACTTTTAAGAAGGGGAAGTGGTTCAATTACATTAAAGTGACAGTGTTGTTGAATGTAAAATTAATTTTATAAGATCTTGTATCTTCCTTAGGTATCTCAAAACATTATTTTCTAAATTCTTTTAATTTTTACATTTATAAATGTTAGGTCATTTAACTTTATATTTTTCACAAGCTAGTTATTGGATGCCAGGTTAATCGATTTAATTTTCTAGTGGAGTCATTTAACTATAGTTATTAATATTATGTAGTTTTTAAAATCTTACCTCTTGGGTTAGACATCACATATCTATATATAATTTTCATTCCCCTTTAGTTTATTTTGACAATGTTAAATCAACATTCCGAATGTTTTTGTCCTTAAAGGGACATTCACAAAGTATATTGTGTATTGATTTTTAAATAATTCATAAAAGAATTTAAACATATTTAGAAAGTACTATAGAATTACATTCAGTCTTTAAATATACTTTGAAAAAAATACATCAAAGCACATATCTTAGTCAATTACATAAGGCATCTATGTGCAACCAACAATCAGCATCAAAATAGCCTATGTAGATATGTATTTAATCCAAGAATATATATAATTACAATCTAATGATTGAATACCAAAACATATTAAGTTGTTCAAATATTATAATCTTATCCAAAATGCATACATAACATATAGCTTAATGTCCCTCTAAGCTGAAGACTCCGAAATACCTCCTTTACAATATATATTTCAGTCAGTGAGTAAAACAATCCAGAAGTTAATCTAAATTTGCTTTACTCATATGTTATACTAATTTAGCAAAAGGAAGGTGCCTAGGTTTCGGATATTTCAAGCATTATTGTGAAATGTTTATTTAAAGGGACATGAACTCAAAATATACTTAAAGGGAGACAGTTAAAAAATTAATGATTTATACATTCTGAATGAGTATTCTATTTTAAGCAACTTTAAAAATTGTCTCATATTATGAATGCTCCTTGTGATGTTGCTATCATTACTTTAAAAATAAGGCATTAAATAGATAATTTATTTGCTTCAGTACTCTGGACAGAACTTGGTTTTTTTGGTTGGATTAATTTATCAAACAATCATCAAGGACAACCCAGGTTTTTTGAAACAATTGTCCGTAATCTAAAATATCATTATTGATTTGCAAAGAAAGATAACAAGATAATTCTTAACATTTGAGAATCGGATTAAATTATAAAGTTGTTTAACATTTCATGCTCAATCTGAATCACGAACGCTAAATTTGTTTGGACAGTGTCCCTTTAAGAGATTTAAAGAGTGTATTTACTTCTCTTCTTATCCTATATAATAAAAGACAAAAGTTTGTCTGAAGCCGTCATGCGCAGTTCAGACAAACTTGAAACCCCAGATTAGCATCTTTAAACATTAGAGTCTAATGTCACGCAATAGCACACAATCAATGTGCATTATGAAATACATTTAATAGAGCAATATCAATACTTCACAATAAGTCAATAAATGGATTTTATGAACAATAAAGACGTACAATATTAAATGTGTATTTGTATTAAAGAAACAGACTGTTATTAAACCGAGAAATGTCTACAACATTTAATAATGTGACAGTATTAGATTTTAAAGAGAATTTAATCATTAATATTTAACGGATCACGAATATTAAATCTGCGTCACACATATCCGCATGACAGGCCCATGAGTTACAAATAAGTCTACATGAAAAATGAAGTTACAGCACCACCAGGAGGTATGTGTAAGGAAGTTACTAAGATATGAAACATTAAGGAACGGCCAATCAGAGTTCATCACACAAACACAACTTGAGTCAGGATGGTCTCACAGACATTCTAACAATATTTCAAACTTTTATCCAATCAGATGTACAGATAACTTGTCCCATGGTGCATCTCATGTTTACTTCACCATATAAAAGTCCATTACACGTTGCCATCTTTGTCAGTTCTCTAATGCCTGCAGGCAGTATATAATATTTATTAATAATTATATTCTACAACCCAGCAGGCATGTCAGCTCCCAGGTTCACCAAGGAGGAGAGCGCTGCACTGGTCCACGCCGTCAAGGACTTTTATCCCCAGCTGTTTGGGAACAAGAGGAGGTTGACAGATGCGCATGTTAAGAAGGCCCTCTGGGAGTCTATCACCAATGCGGTTAGATTGGTGTGTGACGTCCAGAGGAGCCAGGATCAAATCATGAGGATATTCGGAGATATGAGGTTGCGCTTAAAAAAAAAGTCAACCTCATAAGGGACTGGGTACAAGCCCGTAAAAGAGGGGGCAAAAGAGAGGCCCCGCGGAAACTCTACCTACTCCCTTATGAGGTGACTTTATGCGAGCTCCTCAATCTCCGGGTCCCCAAAAGATTTAGATCCTCGCCATCCTCGGCCTCCTCTTCTTCCCTCCCAGCTGTGGGATCTGAAAGTCCTGACGCGGGGGACAGGGCAGCTGCTTCTCCGTCCGGTGGCCTGGGAGGAGATGATGGAGAATCTGAACCAGGTAACTATCCAACTTCATATAATATCTTAATATTTGATTTTTTTTTTAAAAATGTGTATATAGTCAGATACTAAACCAATACAGATCTCACAACATACACTACATATGATGTTTAGATATCTGATTTTATATTAGTGACACATGAAATAGGAATGATGTTTCTTGCACTCTACAGAATATGCGTCACAGAGCGAAAATGGAATAGCGCATACACGTTAACATGGGTTAGCTGTAAGTGGCATTGCTTTATACATGTTGGTCAAATGACGGATGCGTAATTCCGCTTGGAATCATTGCGCAATGATCGCGAAAATGGAATTTCGCATACACGTTAACATGGGTTAGCTGTAAGTGGCATTGCTTTATACATGTTGGTCAAATGACGGATGCGTAATTCCGCTTGGAATCATTGCGCAATGATCGCGAAAATGGAATTTCGCATACACGTTAACATGGGTTAGCTGTAAGTGGCATTGCTTTATACATGTTGGTCAAATAACGGATGCGTAATTCCGCTTGGAATCATTGCGCAATGATCGCGAAAATGGAATTTCGCATACACGTTAACATGGGTTAGCTGTAAGTGGCATTGCTTTATACATGTTGGTCAAATGACGGATGCGTAATTCCGCTTGGAATCATTGCGCAATGATCGCGAAAATGGAATTGCGCATACACGTTAACATGGGTTAGCTGTAAGTGGCATTGCTTTATACATGTTGCTCAAATGACGGATGCGTAATTCCGCTTGGAATCATTGCGCAATGATCGCGAAGATGGAATTTCGCATACAAGTTAACATGGGTTAGCTGTAAGTGGCATTGCTTTATACATGTTGGTCAAATGACGGATGCGTAATTCCGCTTTGAATCATTGCGCAATGATCGCGAAAATGGAATTGCGCATACACGTTAACATGGGTTTGCTGTAAGTGGCATTGCTTTACACATGTTGGTCAAAATGAAATGTGAATTATTATATATGTGAAGAATACAGTATTCTTATTTTCAATATTATACATAATAAAAAAAGAAGAATCCAAATAAATTATAACATATGCCCATCAATTGATGAAAAAGAAATAACACAAAAAATAATTTAAGCTACAGTAAACAACACAACTGATTGAAAATAAGAGTACAGGATATATTTATCATGAATTGAATTGAGGAAACAATTAACTCATGGGACTACCAAAGGATTAATATTTTTTAATTGATTTGCTAATAATGTAAAGATTTTAAACATGGCATGATTTGTATTAATGATATCCAATCTGGATGTTGGTGCTGGATCCTCAAGCCAGGGCTTGTCACAGTATGGTATGTCTCATTTTAATTGACATTTGTCTTAGAAACATGGACAGAACATTACATACTAAATCCACATTGTTCAATATTTATATGTATCTTCAAAATGGATTTTAAAACTTTTTTCAAATAAGAATAAATAAAACCAAAAAATAGGATTTCATTGTAAGACTACTCTGATTTTGTTTTGAATTTAAGATATCCCATCTATTCTGGATGTCTTAATTTCTCTTGTTAAGTGTATCCAGTCCACGGATCATCCATTACTTATGGGATATTAACTCCTCCCCAACAGGAAGTGCAAGAGGATTCACCCAGCAGAGCTGCTATATAGCTCCTCCCCTAACTGCCATTACCAGTCATTCTCTTGCACCCAACGAATAGATAGGATGTGTGAGAGGACTGTGGTGATTATACTTAGTTTCATACCTTCAATCAAAAGTTTGTTTTTTATAATAGCACCGGAGTGTGTTATTCCTTCTCTGGTAGAATTTGAAGAAGAATCTACCTGAGTTTTTCTATGATTTTAGCCGGAGTAGTTAAGATCATATTGCTGTTTCTCGGCCATCTGAGGAGAGGTAAACTTCAGATCAGGGGACAGCGGGCAGATTAATCTGCAAAGAGGTATGTAGCAGCTTATTATTTTCTGACAATGGAATTGAGGAGAAAATTCTGCCATACCGATATAATGTAAACTCAGCCTTAAATGCAGTAGCAGCAACTGGTATCAGGCTGTCATGTATGTATATTTTACACTTCAGTATTCTGGGGAATGGCACTTCACTGGAATTATACTGTATGCATAAAACTTTAGCCTAATTTGCAGGGACTAGCAACAGGCTTTTTAATAACTCTCAATTTATTAATGTTAAACGTTTTTTGCTGGCATGTAAAATCGTTTAATTTTCTGAGGTACTGGGTGAAAAAATGTTTTGGGCACTATTTTTTCCACTTGGCAGTCGTTTTATTTAATTTCTGACAGTTTACTGATCTCTCTCACTGTTAGCTATCAGGGTTAGTTATCCTTTGCTAATGGGAGCAATCCTTTGCTAAAATTGTGTTTTTTACAAAGATTTGATGCTATAACTTTTCAGTTTATTAATTTTCAACTGTCATAACTTTTTCTGTGCTTCTTATAGGCACAGTACGTTTTCATATTATAGTAAATTACTTGAAAAGTATTTCCAAGTTGCTAGTTTATTTGCTAGTGTGTTAAACATGTCTGATTCAGAGGAAGATATCTGTGCTATATGTGCTAAAGCCAAAGTGGAGCCCAATAGAAATTTATGTACTAACTGTAATGATGCTACTTTAAATAAAATTCCAATGCGTCACAATTTGCAGAACATGAGGACGGAGAGCTTCATTCTGCGGGTGACGGTTCTGATCCAAACAAACTGGATTCAGATATTTCAAATTTTAAATTTAAGCTGGAAAACCTCCGTGTATTACTAGGGGAGGTGTTAGCGGCTCTGAATGATTGTAACACAGTTGCAATACCAGAGAAAATGTGTAGGTTGGATAAATATTTTGCGGTACCGGCGAGTACTGACGTTTTTCCTATACCTAAGAGACTTACTGAAATTGTTACTAAGGAGTGGGATAGACCCGGTGTGCCGTTCTCACCCCCTCCGATATTTAGAAAGATGTTTCCAATAGACGCCACCACACGGGACTTATGGCAAACGGTCCCTAAGGTGGAGGGAGCAGTTTCTACTTTAGCTAAGCGTACCACTATCCCGGTGGAGGATAGCTGTGCCTTTTCAGATCCAATGGATAAAAAGTTAGAGGGTTACCTTAAGAAAATGTTTGTTCAACAAGGTTTTATATTGCAACCTCTTGCATGCATTGCGCCTGTCACGGCTGCAGCAGCATTTTGGTTTGAGTCTCTGGAAGAGACACTTGAATCAGCTCCATTAGATGAGATTACACACAAGCTTAAAGCCCTTAAGTTAGCTAACTCATTTATTTCAGATGCCGTAGTACATTTAACTAAACTTACGGCTAAGAATTCCGGATTCGCCATTCAGGCACGCAGAGCACTGTGGCTAAAATCCTGGTCAGCTGACGTTACTTCTAAATCTAAATTGCTTAATATACCTTTCAAAGGGCAGACCTTATTCGGGCCCGGGTTGAAAGAAATTATCGCTGACATTACAGGAGGTAAAGGCCATGCCCTGCCTCAAGACAGAGCCAAACCTAAGGCTAGACAGTCTAATTTTCGTTCCTTTCATAATTTCAAAGCAGGAGCAGCATCAACTTCCTCTGCACCAAAACAGGAAGGAGCTGTTGCTCGCTACAGACAAGGCTGGAGACCTAACCAGTCCTGGAACAAGGGCAAGCAGGCCAGGAAACCTGCTGCTGCCCCTAAGACAGCATGAATCGAGGGCCCCCTATCCGGGAATGGATCTAGTGGGGGGCAGACTTTCTCTCTTCGCCCAGGCTTGGGCAAGAGATGTCCAGGATCCCTGGGCGTTAGAGATCATATCTCAGGGATACCTTCTAGACTTCAAATTCTCTCCCCCAAGAGGGAGATTTCATCTGTCAAGGTTGTCAACAAACCAAATAAAGAAAGAGGCGTTTCTACGCTGCGTACAAGATCTTTTATTAATGGGAGTGATCCATCCGGTTCCGCGGTCGGAACAAGGACAAGGGTTTTACTCAAATCTGTTTGTGGTTCCCAAAAAAGAGGGAACTTTCAGGCCAATCTTGGATTTAAAGATCCTAAACAAATTCCTAAGAGTTCCATCGTTCAAAATGGAAACTATTCGGACAATTTTACCCATGATCCAAAAGGGTCAGTACATGACCACAGTGGATTTAAAGGATGCTTACCTTCACATACCGATTCACAAAGATCTTTACCGGTATCTAAGGTTTGCCTTTCTAGACAGGCATTACCAGTTTGTAGCTCTTCCATTCGGATTGGCTACGGCTCCGAGAATCTTCACAAAGGTTCTGGGTGCTCTTCTGGCGGTACTAAGACCGCGAGGAATTGCGGTAGCTCCGTACCTAGACGACATTCTGATACAAGCTTCAAGCTTTCAAACTACCAAGTCTCATACAGAGTTAGTACTGGCATTTCTAAGGTCGCATGGATGGAAGGTGAACGAAAAGAAGAGTTCTCTCTTTCCACTCACAAGAGTTCCCTTCTTGGGGACTCTTATAGATTCTGTAGAAATGAAGATTTACCTGACAGAAGACAGGTTAACAAAGCTTCAAAATGCATGCCGTGTCCTTCATTCCATTCAACACCCGTCAGTAGCTCAATGCATGGAGGTGATCGGCTTAATGGTAGCAGCAATGGACATAGTACCCTTTGCACGCCTACATCTCAGACCGCTGCAATTGTGCATGCTAAGTCAGTGGAATGGGGATTACTCAGACTTGTCCCCTACTCTGAATCTGGATCAAGAGACCAGAAATTCTCTTCTATGGTGGCTTTCTCGGCCACATCTGTCCAGGGGGATGCCATTCAGCAGGCTGGACTGGACAATTGTAACAACAGACGCCAGCCTACTAGGTTGGGGCGCTGTCTGGAATTCTCTGAAGGCTCAGGGACAATGGAATCAGGAGGAGAGTCTCCTACCAATAAACATTCTGGAATTGAGAGCAGTTCTCAATGCCCTTCTGGCTTGGCCCCAGTTAACAACTCGGGGGTTCATCAGGTTTCAGTCGGACAACATCACGACTGTAGCTTACATCAACCATCAGGGAGGGACAAGAAGCTCCCTAGCAATGATGGAAGTATCAAAGATAATTCGCTGGGCAGAGTCTCACTCTTGCCACCTGTCAGCAATCCACATCCTGGGAGTGGAGAACTGGGAGGCGGATTTCTTAAGTCGTCAGACTTTTCATCCGGGGGAGTGGGAACTTCATCCGGAGGTCTTTGCCCAAATACTTCGACATTGGGGCAAACCAGAGATAGATCTCATGGCGTCTCGACAGAACGCCAAGCTTCCTCGTTACGGGTCCAGATCCAGGGATCCGGGAGCGGTTCTGATAGATGCTTTGACAGCACCTTGGACCTTCGGGAGGGCTTATGTGTTTCCACCCTTCCCGATGCTTCCTCGATTGATTGCCAGAATCAAACAGGAGAGAGCATCAGTGATTCTAATAGCGCCTGCATGGCCACGCAGGACTTGGTATGCAGATCTAGTGGACATGTCATCCTGTCCACCTTGGTCGCTACCTCTGAAACAGGACCTTCTGATCCAGGGTCCCTTCAAACATCAAAATCTAATTTCTCTGAAGCTGACTGCTTGGAAATTGAACGCTTGATTTTATCAAAACGTGGTTTTTCTGAGTCAGTTATTGATACCTTAATACAGGCTAGGAAGCCTGTTACCAGAAAGATTTACCATAAGATATGGCGCAAATACTTATATTGGTGCGAATCCAAGAGTTACTCATGGAGTAAGGTTAGGATTCCGAGGATATTGTCTTTTCTACAAGAAGGTTTAGAAAAGGGTTTATCCGCTAGTTCCTTAAAGGGACAGATTTCAGCTCTGTCCATTCTTTTACACAAACGTCTGTCAGAAGTTCCGGACGTTCAAGCTTTTTGTCAGGCTTTAGCTAGGATCAAGCCTGTGTTTAAAACTGTTGCTCCACCATGGAGTTTGAACTTAGTTCTTAATGTTTTACAGGGGGTTCCGTTTGAACCCCTTCATTCCATTGATATCAAGTTGTTATCTTGGAAAGTTCTGTTTTTAATGGCGATTTCCTCGGCTCGAAGAGTCTCTGAGTTATATGCCTTACATTGTGATTCTCCTTATCTGATTTTTCATTCAGACAAGGTAGTTCTGCGTACTAAACCTGGGTTCCTACCTAAGGTGGTCACTAACAGGAATATCAATCAAGAGATTGTGGTTCCATCTTTGTGTCCTAATCCTTCTTCGAAAAAGGAACGTCTGCTACACAATCTAGATGTAGTCCGTGCCCTGAAATTTTATCTACAGGCAACTAAGGATTTTCGACAAACGTCTTCCCTGTTTGTCGTTTTTTCTGGTCAGAGGAGAGGTCAAAAAGCTTCGGCTACCTCTCTCTCCTTTTGGCTTCGTAGCATAATACGGTTAGCCTATGAGACTGCTGGACAGCAGCCTCCTGAAAGAATTACAGCACATTCTACTAGAGCTGTGGCTTCCACTTGGGCCTTTAAGAATGAGGCTTCTGTTGAACAGATTTGCAAGGCTGCAACTTGGTCTTCTCTTCATACTTTTTCCAAATTTTACAAATTTGACACTTTTGCTTCTTCGGAGGCTGTTTTTGGGAGAAAGGTTCTTCAGGCAGTGGTTCCTTCCGTATAAAGAGCCTGCCTGTCCCTCCCGTCATCCGTGTACTTTAGCTTTGGTATTGGTATCCCATAAGTAATGGATGATCCGTGGACTGGATACACTTAACAAGAGAAAACATAATTTATGCTTACCTGATAAATTTATTTCTCTTGTAGTGTATCCAGTCCACGGCCCGCCCTGTCACTTTAAGGCAGGTAATTTTTCCATTAAACTACAGTCACCACTGCACCCTATGGTTTTCCTTTCTCTGCATGTTTTCGGTCGAATGACTGGTAATGGCAGTTAGGGGAGGAGCTATATAGCAGCTCTGCTGGGTGAATCCTCTTGCACTTCCTGTTGGGGAGGAGTTAATATCCCATAAGTAATGGATGATCCGTGGACTGGATACACTACAAGAGAAATAAATTTATCAGGTAAGCATAAATTATGTTTTTAATGTAAGATTCTTTGAATGTCCAATTTATATTCTTCCCTTGTGTATTGCTTAATCTTATTTGTATACATTTTTAAATAATACACACAATTTTGCATATGTTTAGATTTTAAAAATATAGATTCAATTTTTGAAATTGATCACGTCATTTAAGGGACATGCCAACTAAATTTTACATAGAATTATTTTTAAACGTGATTTTATTGTTTTGTTTAAACATTTTATGAGCTACATTGCTTCAGTCTATTGTTTTAGTTCATAAACAAATTAATGGATTTTGGTTTAGGTTAAACAATGCATTACTGGTATTATCCGGCTGTTTTTCTATGCATAAATTGGCATATTTCCAAAAGTTAAAATCATGGGGTCGATCCGATAAAAATCGTCGCCCGCAAAAGCCGGCGACGCCAATAATTGCGCGGATTTGGTATCCTATATGCGGCGTAAGCTATAAGTTACGCGCGTATATTTCTGCCGTCGCCCGCAGTTTTTTGGGCCATAGGCAGGTATACCAAACCCGCGCAGTTTGGTATCCAATATGCAGCGTAAGGACTTACGTGGCGAAAATGGAGAAAACTTACTCCATTTTCACCTCGCCACAAAAAGCAGCCGTAAGAAGCCTTACGCTGACTATTGGAGCCCCGTAACTTCCTAAACTGGCTGCTAAAATAAACCTAACACCTAACGCATGCGCAATGTCTATCTCCCTGTCAACCGCGATCTGCTAAAATAAACCTAACACCTAACGCATGCGCAATGTCTATCTCCTTGTCAACCGCGATCCCCCCCCCCCCCCCCGAAATCCCTAATAAAGTTATTACCCCCTAAAACGCCGCTCCCGGACCCCGCCGCCATCTACATAAACTAACCCCCTACTGTGAGCCCCTAAAACCGCCGCCATCTACCTTATCTATCCCGTAATCTGACCCCTTACACCGCCGCCACCTATATAAAAATTATTAACCCCTAATTTAATCTACCTACCCCGCCGCCAGCTATGTTATCTATATTAACCCTAAGTATATTATAGTTAATATAGGTATTACATTATATATATTAACTATATTAACCCTAATTATATTAGGGTTAATATAGTTACTATAGTATTTATATTAACTATATTAACTCTATCTAACCCTAACTAAATTTATATTAAATTAATCTAATTCATTTATAAACTAAAATATTCCTATTTAAATCTAAATACTTACCTATAAAATAAACCCTAAGATAGCTACAATATAATTAATAATTACATTGTAGCTATGTTAGGGTTAATATTTATTTTACAGGTAAATAGTTAATTATTTTAACTAGGTATAATAGATATTAAATAGTTATTAACTATTTAATATCTACCTAGTTAAAATAATTACCCAATTACCTGTAAAATAAATCCTAACCTAAGTTACAAATACACCTACACTATCAATAAATTAAATAAACTACAAATATCTATCTAAAAATACAATTAAATTAACTAAACTAAATTACAAAAAAAAACAAACACTAAATTACAAAAAATAAAAAAAAGATTACAAGATTTTTAAGCTAATTACACCTATTCTAAGCCCCCTAATAAAATAATAAACCCCCAAAATAAAAAAAATTCCCTGCCCTATTCTAAATTAAACAAATTTCAAAGCTCTTTACCCTACCAGCCCTTAAAGGGCCTTTTGTGGGGCATGCCCCAAAGAATTCAGCTCTTTTGCATTCAACAAATACAATCCCCCCCCCCATTACAACCCACCACCCACAAACCCCTATTCTAAACCCACCCAAACCCCCCTTAAAAAAGCCTAACACTACCCCCCTGAAGATCTCCCTACCTTGTCTTCACCACACCGGGCCGAACTCCTGATCCGATCCGGGCGATGTCGTCCTCCAAGCGGCAAAGAAGAATTCTTCCTCCGGCGATGTCATCCTCCAAGCGGCAAAGAAGAATTCTTCCTCCGGCGACGTCTTCCTCCAAGCGGCAGCAAAGTCTTCATTCTTCCGGCGGCATCTTCAATCTTCTTTCTTCGCTCCGCCGCCGCGGAGCATCCATCCCGGCCGACTGCTGAACTTGGAATGAGGTACCTTTAAATGACGTCATCCAAGATGGCGTCCGCCGAATTCCGATTGGCTGATAGGATTCTATCAGCCAATCGGAATTAAGTTAAAAAAATCTGATTGGCTGATTGAATCAGCCAATCAGATTCAAGTTCAATCCGATTGGCTGATCCAATCAGCCAATCAGATTGAGCTTGCATTCTATTGGCTGATGGGTTGTATTGGGGGGGGGGTATTGTATTTGTTGAATGCAAAAGAGCTGAATTCTTTGGGGCATGCCCCACAAAAGGCCCTTTTAAGGGCTGGTAAGGTAAAGAGCTTTGAAATTTGTTTAATTTAGAATATTTTTTTATTTTGGGGGTTTATTATTTTATTAGGGGGCTTAGAATAGGTGTAATTAGCTTAAAAATCTTGTAATCTTTTTTTTTTTTTTTTTGTAATTTAGTGTTTGTTTTTTTTTGTAATTTAGTTTAGTTAATTTAATTGTATTTTTAGATAGATGTTTGTAGTTTATTAAATTTATTGATAGTGTAGGTGTATTTGTAACTTAGGTTAGGATTTATTTTACAGGTAATTGGGTAATTATTTTAACTAGGTAGATATTAAATAGTTAATAACTATTTAATATCTATTATACCTAGTTAAAATAATTAACTATTTACCTGTAAAATAAATATTAACCCTAACATAGCTACAATGTAATTATTAATTATATTGTAGCTATCTTAGGGTTTATTTTATAGGTAAGTATTTAGATTTAAATAGGTATATTTTAGTTTATAAATGAATTAGATTAATTTAATATAAATTTAGTTAGGGTTAGATAGAGTTAATATAGTTAATATAAATACTATAGTAACTATATTAACCTTAATATAATTAGGGTTAATATAGTTAATATATATAATGTAATACCTATATTAACTATAATATACTTAGGGTTAATATAGATAATATAGCTGGCGGCGGGGTAGGTAGATTAAATTAGGGGTTAATCATTTTAATAGAGATGGCGGCGGTGTAAGGGGCTTACATTAGGGGTTAATAATTTTAATATAGATGGCGGCGGTGTTAGGGGCTCACTTTAGGGGGTTATAGATATAATATAGCTGGCGGCGGGGTACGGGAGCGGCGGTTTAGGGTTTAATAACTTTATTAGGTTGCGGCGGGGTAAAGGAGCGGCGGTTTAGGGGTTAATAGCTTTTTTATTGTTAGGCTAGTGAGGGGGGATAGCTGATAGAGGGTTAGACAGTGCGGGCTATGTTAGGGAGGCGTGTTAGACAGTGCGGGCTATGTTAGGGAGGCGTGTTAGACAGTGCGGGCTATGTTAGGTAGGCGTGTTAGACAGTGCGGGTGTTTTAAACTTTAGTCAGGTTTTATAGGCGCCGGCAGTTTCTAACGTGCCGCAAGTCACTGGCGACGCCAGAAATTTGTACTTACGCAGATTTCTGGACATCGCTGGTTTGTCAGACTTACGGCACGTTAGCATCTGACGGCGACTTATATGGGATGGCTCGAGTTGCGAGCTGAAACTGCGGGCGACGCCGGTCTCCTCGCTTGCGCCGCAAACTGCGATCTATATCGGATCGCGCCCCATGTGTTCAGATAACAGTAGTACATAGTTTAAAAAAGTATACAATTACACATTTAGATCTTCATGTCCCTTTAATAGATGAAAATTAAATAATTCTTAGGATATCCTTAAATAACATATTAGATTGGAATTGCATGCTCAATCCCATTCATTACATCAACATATGGAGTAGAGAATTCATTAACACCAACATTGTCAAATCAATATAATGTTATATTAAAGGGATACTGATCTAAAATTATTAATGTTGTCATTCAGATAGAGCATGCAATATTAATCAACATTTAAATATAATACTATAATCATATGTGAAATATTCTATTGCTAAATGTATTTTAAAATCAAGAATGTACGTTTATCTGCAGCTCAATTTTGGTTGACCAACCTGGGTTTTGATTGATGATTGGTGGATACCTTCAACAAACAATATTTATTGAATCCAATATTGCTTATCTGCCTTTAAGATTAAAATGTAGCAACATTCAAATTATAATAGGAGTCAATGTTAAATCATTTGGAACAGTTTGAACAGTGAAATCAATGATTGAAATAAATCATGTCAGTGTCCCTTTAATAAACAATAGATTAATTCATCTTTACATTCTTTGGATTAGACAATATTGATATATAATTCACATATTCACTGTTGGAGTTACTTTATAGATATCAGCATACTCTAACAGCACCATGATTACATATTTGTACTAATCAATTTGGTTTTGTATTGTGATAAATATGTGTTGTGTCCTAAACAAGATTACTGTACATTGCACAAATGGCTCGATGTGCCACATGTCTTTTTTTATATTTGTCAACAGCTGTTATTCAAAATGTGGTTTGTGTGTATTCTTTTAAGAACATTGATCAATGGGTATATTTAGATATGCAATAGCATCGTATGAGATGAGTTTGATGTCTAATATAGTCAGAAATTAAACATATGTTCAATACATCATTTTTAACAGAATCCCCTTGATTCAATCAAGCATTTTTTTGTTTAATGACTGCTCTATTCTTCACATTTTCAAGTTGATTATTCTTAAAATTCGCTACAGATGTGATTTAGTGCTATCCCAAATGTGTTCACTAATATATATCTATATCATTCATAGAGAGAGTTGGTGTGGGGAGCCCACAGGAATCCAGCACTGACACAGAGCCGCCTTTGTGGTCTCCTGGTAAGTCCATTGACTCATTTATATGTCATTGAAGGTGTATTAGTAATCAATATTATGAGCATGATTCTGATGAAGCATAACATTTGAAACAAACATATAATTTACTCCTCTGATTATATATTAATTTTCTTTGAATATTGAAAGATTAATGAGCATGATTCTGATGAAGCATAAAATTTGAAACAAACATATAATTTACTCCTCTGATTATATATTATTTTCTTTGAATATTGAAAGATTAATAATTAAAACTTTCTTAGTCTACACCTTTGTTATTCAGAAGATGTATAGCATATGTTTGTTTACATGTTCATTTTTGACAACAGTCATCAAGTGATACACACATGAGAAATCTTAAATGTTCTATGTACTATGCTTTTATGATTTTAAAATTAATACAAACAATACATCGAAAATCTGAATCATTGAGAATAACAAATCTAATGTCATTTGTATGCTCCATCAAAATTATGTAAATCATAACTTTGGGTGTGTATATCTTTAATGCAACATTGATGTGTGTCTTTGATCAACAGTAACATATGTTATAATATCTGATCTTAACGTGTACACAACATGTTATGTTTTACAGAGATTGATTTAACATGTGTGACGGAGGAGGAAGAGGCTGCCTTGAAGTCTGATGGTATGTGAAATATATCTATCATGTTTCCAACATGTTGCTTTATTGGAAATCATTTTATTGAAGACATTCAAAGTCTACAGCTTTTGCACTTTAAAAAGGAATATTATTTGTCTGTTCAAATACACTACTGCCCCCTTTCTATATCAGGCAGCATGAAAATATGTTTTTTTTTTTTTTTTATTTATAATTCATGTCACATGCATATTCCAGGCCAAAACACAATAATTATGTTATAATTGTACAGACAGTCATTGATATTCATCTGAGTGCCTATATGCAGTCACAGACCCCTGCCCATGCCCAGACCCCTGCCCATGCCCAGACCACTGCCCAGGCCCAGACCCCTGCCCAGACACAGACTCCTGCCCAGGCCCAGACCCCTGCCCAGGCCCAGACCCCTGCCCAGGCCCAGACCCCTGCCGGCCCTTCCCATTTGTCATTTCCTGTCCCTCCCAAAAAACGCCCCTTCCCTGTCCCTCCCAAAACACGCCCCTTCACCCCCCTTCGCCGCTCTCCCCGTATTATGGCCCGTACAGCTGCCCAGACCCCGACTCACCACTCCCCAGCTGTACGGCCTACCCCGGAGCAGCAGCTCATCCCTCCCCAACCCAATCCCATCCCTCCCCAACACAATCCCATCCCTCCCCCCTGTCTCAACCTTCATTGTCCTGGGTGTCGGATTGTCCTTCCCAGGCGCAGCTGTAAGTATCATTCAAAATCCACATTATAAGATACTTAAAGGTACACTGAAGGAAAATTGTTTCTATTGTGATTCAAATAGAGCATGCAATGTTAATCAAATTTATAATTTACTACTCTTATGAATTATTCTTCATTCTCTTGCTATCTTTATTGAAACAAAGAAATGCCTAGAATTAATTTTAAATAGAAAATAATTGTGGACATCATTTCTTTATTGTTGGATGAATGTATCCATCAACCAGCAGGGACAACCAAAGTTGATAAACAAATATGGCCTGCCCTATAAACCTACATTCTTGCATTCAAAATCTAGCTAGAGAATTCTAACATTTAAAGAATATGTGTAATTTTTTCATATTTATAATGTCATGCTCTATCTGAATCAGTCAATTAAATATTTAGGTTCAGTGTCCCTTTAATTTGATATCACTACATATAGCAATCACCACTACTTGGATCCAACAATTTATGTACAAATGTTGATACATTATCTCTTGTCTAACCCAGTGGGAATGTAATTTCTTCAGGTTGCTATGTTTACACAGCTTGTCCTCGACGCCAAAATGTTTAAGGATAGGTGTGCCTACCACAGTATAATTAAAATATTTAAATTGCTAATGTAAGTACAATGTAAATCCTTTAACAAGATTTGATACACTCAAGCTGTATAAGTGGATCATCGAAAACCAATTAAAAGGGACAACATGTTTGAGTAAACTGTCCCTTTAATGATTTCGGTCTGTCTGAATAACATATTTAATGTGTAAAGAATCAATTTAAACAAATTGATGTAAAGAATGATTTGTCTTTATGATGACAATGTATCTTTGCTTATTTTTTCGTCTATTGTGTAATTATCCTTAATATTTGATTTATTCTTTATTTTAGGCTGTGACTCAGCATGGCTCATGCTCGGCTAGATTTGGAGTTTGGCGGTAAAAGGGCTGTTAACGCTCCGCGGGTTTTTTTCTGGCCGCACCATAAATTTAACTCTGGTATCGAGAGTTCAAACAAATGCTGCGTTAGGCTCCAAAAAAGGAGCGTAGAGCATATTTAGCGCAAATGCAACTCTCGATACCAGAGTTGCTTACGGACGCGGCCGGCCTCAAAAACGTGCTCGTGCACGATTCTCCCATAGGAAACAATGGGGCTGTTTGAGCTGAAAAAAAACCTAACACCTGCAAAAAAGCAGCGTTCAGCTCCTAACGCAGCCCCATTGTTTCCTATGGGGAAACACTTCCTACGTCTGCACCTAACACTCTAACATGTACCCCGAGTCTAAACACCCCTAGCCTTACACTTATTAACCCCTAATCTGCCGCCCCCGCTATCGCTGACCCCTGCATTACACTTTTAACCCCTAATCTGCCGCTCCGTAAACCGCCGCCACCTACGTTATCCCTATGTACCCCTAATCTGCTGCCCCTAACATCGCCGACCCCTATGTTATATTTATTAACCCCTAATCTGCCCCCCACAACGTCGCCGACACCTACCTACACTTATTAACCCCTAATCTGCCGAGCGGACCTGAGCGCTACTATAATAAAGTTATTAACCCCTAATCCGCCTCACTAACCCTATCATAAATAGTATTAACCCCTAATCTGCCCTCCCTAACATCGCCGACACCTACCTTCAATTATTAACCCCTAATCTGCCGACCGGAGCTCACCGCTATTCTAATAAATGTATTAACCCCTAAAGCTAAGTCTAACCCTAACACTAACACCCCCCTAAGTTAAATATAATTTTTATCTAACGAAATAAATTAACTCTTATTAAATAAATGATTCCTATTTAAAGCTAAATACTTACCTGTAAAATAAATCCTAATATAGCTACAATATAAATTACATTTATATTATAGCTATTTTAGGATTAATATTTATTTTACAGGTAACTTTGTATTTATTTTAACCAGGTACAATAGCTATTAAATAGTTAAGAACTATTTAATAGTTACCTAGTTAAAATAATTACAAATTTACCTGTAAAATAAATCCTAACCTAAGATATAATTAAACCTAACACTACCCTATCAATAAAATAATTAAATAAACTACCTACAATTACCTACAATTAACCTAACACTACACTATCAATAAATTAATTAAACACAATTGCTACAAATAAATACAATTAAATAAACTATCTAAAGTACAAAAAATAAAAAAGAACTAAGTTACAGAAAATAAAAAAATATTTACAAACATAAGAAAAATATTACAACAATTTTAAACTAATTACACCTACTCTAAGCCCCCTAATAAAATAACAAAGACCCCCAAAATAAAAAATTCCCTACCCTATTCTAAAATACAAAAATTACAAGCTCTTTTACCTTACCAGCCCTGAACAGGGCCCTTTGCGGGGCATGCCCCAAGAATTTCAGCTCTTTTGCCTGTTAAAAAAAACATACAATACCCCCCCCCCCAACATTACAACCCACCACCCACATAGCCCTAATCTAACCCAAACCCCCTTAAATAAACCTAACACTAATCCCCTGAAGATCTTCCTACCTTGTCTTCACCATCCAGGTATCACCGATCCGTCCTGGCTCCAAGATCTTCATCCAACCCAAGCGGGGGTTGGCGATCCATAATCCGGTGCTCCAAAGTCTTCCTCCTATCCGGCAAGAAGAGGACATCCGGACCGGCAAACATCTTCTCCAAGCGGCATCTTCTATGTTCTTCCATCCGATGACGACCGGCTCCATCTTGAAGACCTCCAGCGCGGATCCATCCTCTTCTTCCGACGACTAGACGACGAATGACGGTTCCTTTAAGGGACGTCATCCAAGATGGCGTCCCTCGAATTCCGATTGGCTGATAGGATTCTATCAGCCAATCGGAATTAAGGTAGGAATTTTCTGATTGGCTGATGGAATCAGCCAATCAGAATCAAGTTCAATCCGATTGGCTGATCCAATCAGCCAATCAGATTGAGCTCGCATTCTATTGGCTGATCGGAACAGCCAATAGAATGCGAGCTCAATCTGATTGGCTGATTGGATCAGCCAATCGGATTGAACTTGATTCTGATTGGCTGATTCCATCAGCCAATCAGAAAATTCCTACCTTAATTCCGATTGGCTGATCGAATCCTATCATCCAATCGGAATTCGAGGGACGCCATCTTGGATGACGTCCCTTAAAGGAACCGTCATTCGTCGTCTAGTCGTCGGAAGAAGAGGATGGATCCGCGCTGGAGGTCTTCAAGATGGAG
The DNA here is from genome assembly GCF_027579735.1 of Bombina bombina. Lineage (NCBI taxonomy): Eukaryota > Metazoa > Chordata > Amphibia > Anura > Bombinatoridae > Bombina > Bombina bombina. The sequence goes on along the minus strand of NC_069502.1, from coordinate 1,150,718,276 downwards.
CCGGTCGTCATCGGATGGAAGAACATAGAAGATGCCGCTTGGAGAAGATGTTTGCCGGTCCGGATGTCCTCTTCTTGCCGGATAGGAGGAAGACTTTGGAGCACCGGATTATGGATCGCCAACCCCCGCTTGGGTTGGATGAAGATCTTGGAGCCAGGACGGATCGGTGATACCTGGATGGTGAAGACAAGGTAGGAAGATCTTCAGGGGATTAGTGTTAGGTTTATTTAAGGGGGTTTGGGTTAGATTAGGGGTATGTGGGTGGTGGGTTGTAATGTTGGGGGGGGGGTATTGTATGTTTTTTTTAACAGGCAAAAGAGCTGAAATTCTTGGGGCATGCCCCGCAAAGGGCCCTGTTAAGGGCTGGTAAGGTAAAAGAGCTTGTAATTTTTGTATTTTAGAATAGGGTAGGGAATTTTTTATTTTGGGGGTCTTTGTTATTTTATTAGGGGGCTTAGAGTAGGTGTAATTAGTTTAAAATTGTTGTAATATTTTTCTTATGTTTGTAAATATTTTTTTATTTTCTGTAACTTAGTTCTTTTTTATTTTTTGTACTTTAGATAGTTTATTTAATTGTATTTATTTGTAGCAATTGTGTTTAATTAATTTATTGATAGTGTAGTGTTAGGTTAATTGTAGGTAATTGTAGGTAGTTTATTTAATTATTTTATTGATAGGGTAGTGTTAGGTTTAATTATATCTTAGGTTAGGATTTATTTTACAGGTAAATTTGTAATTATTTTAACTAGGTAACTATTAAATAGTTCTTAACTATTTAATAGCTATTGTACCTGGTTAAAATAAATACAAAGTTACCTGTAAAATAAATATTAATCCTAAAATAGCTATAATATAAATGTAATTTATATTGTAGCTATATTAGGATTTATTTTACAGGTAAGTATTTAGCTTTAAATAGGAATCATTTATTTAATAAGAGTTAATTTATTTCGTTAGATAAAAATTATATTTAACTTAGGGGGGTGTTAGTGTTAGGGTTAGACTTAGCTTTAGGGGTTAATACATTTATTAGAATAGCGGTGAGCTCCGGTCGGCAGATTAGGGGTTAATAATTGAAGGTAGGTGTCGGCGATGTTAGGGAGGGCAGATTAGGGGTTAATACTATTTATGATAGGGTTAGTGAGGCGGATTAGGGGTTAATAACTTTATTATAGTAGCGCTCAGGTCCGCTCGGCAGATTAGGGGTTAATAAGTGTAGGTAGGTGTCGGCGACGTTGTGGGGGGCAGATTAGGGGTTAATAAATATAACATAGGGGTCGGCGATGTTAGGGGCAGCAGATTAGGGGTACATAGGGATAACGTAGGTGGCGGCGATTTGCGGTCGGAAGATTAGGGGTTAATTATTTTAAGTAGCTTGCGGCGACGTTGTGGGGGGCAAGTTAGGGGTTAATAAATATAATATAGGGGTCGGCGGGGTTAGGGGCAGCAGATTAGGGGTACATAAGTATAACGTAGGTGGCGGTCGGCAGATTAGGGGTTAAAAATTTTAATCGAGTGGCGGCGATGTGGGGGGACCTCGGTTTAGGGGTACATAGGTAGTTTATGGGTGTTAGTGTACTTTAGGGTACAGTAGTTAAGAGCTTTATAAACCGGCGTTAGCCAGAAAGCTCTTAACTCCTGCTTTTTTCAGGCGGCTGGAATCTTGTCGTTAGAGCTCTAACGCTCACTGCAGAAACGACTCTAAATACCAGCGTTAGAAAGATCCCATTGAAAAGATAGGCTACGCAAATGGCGTAGGGGGATCTGCGGTATGGAAAAGTCGCGGCTGTAAAGTGAGCGTTAGACCCTTTAATCACTGACTCCAAATACCAGCGGGCGGCCAAAACCAGCGTTAGGAGCCTCTAACGCTGGTTTTGACGGCTACCGCCGAACTCTAAATCTAGGCCGCTAGAAGGTATAGCACGAGTAGAGCAGGCCGTGTTGAGGAACGCAGCTGTCCTGACAGGGATGAACGACACCATGCAGGCCCAGCTCCGGGTTCAGGATTTGACTTTGCGGCAGATCATGCTATTAAATTCAAGGCCTGAATCCGGAGCTGGACATGCACAGGACGATGAAGAGGATGACCAGTAAGTGGAGGATCTGGAGATGCTCCAAGGTCGCAGATAAGAATCCTCCGTCCACATGTTGATGTTTTTGTTATTGTTGCTATTTGGCCTTTTTATAAGTTTATTGTTGTGCCTGTTGCACTCTTTTACCTTGTCATATGTCTCCAATGTGGCTATGCTGGCCCTTGGCAACTCTCTTCATGGACTGTGATGCACTCTGTTACCTTGTCATATGTCTCCAATGGGGCTATGCTGGCCCTTGGCAACTCTCTTCATGGACTGTGATGCACTCTGTTACCTTGTCATATGTCTCCAATGGGGCTATGCTGGCCCTTGGCAACTCTCTTCATGGACTGTGATGCACTCTGTTACCTTGTCATATGGCTCAAATATTCCTTATTTTTACAAGATTATTTATAAACGTTGTTGATGTTTTCTTACATACTAATAAAAGACATGTCATTGCACGATTCTTTGTCCTCATTCTTCATTTTATTGATTGGAAGCTCTAGTTTATCTGGTTGATCCTTAAAGGGACCTACCAAAAATAATGGATTTTCAAGAATCATATATGTAATACAATTGTAAATGACTTTAAGATTGACATCTCCAATGTAATTTTATTATTTGTCTTTATATATTTTTCTCAAAGCTTTATCATTGCATGATTATGATTAGCATAGTAATTCTTTTATATATGTATATATAGATTGTTATTTGCGTATATATGTATATTTCAATTTTCACATCCATGTGTGTATTTAGAAACTCTGCATGAATTGATGCACCTTTAACAAATGATCTGACGATTGATACAATGATATAATCCATGTAAAGTGTTAATTTTATTGAAATAGTATTGTCTATGTGTATCCTCTTTTTAAAAACAAAATAATGTCCCTTTAAGTGATGGTGAGCACAATTGTTAATGAATGTATTTCCATTTCTAAAGCGTTTTTGTCCTTTTTACATGAACAAGGACATATAATCTTATTAATAAACAAGCTTATTGTAATGTTGAGAGCACATGTATTTCATTTTCAATTCTATCTTATTGTAAAAGTGTAACCAAATAAATCTCTGTGTGTAATGCGCATATTTTAGATGATGAATATTTTTTAACAAATATGTTAACAAAATACTTCTCCTCCCATATATGGCTATAGGTAGGCTGACCATATTTCAACTTGAATAAATGACACGTTTAATCAATACATGTGTCATTATTGTTATTCCAAAACAATCTTAAGGATAGGTGTGCCTACCACAGTATAATTAAAATATTTAAATTGCTAATGTAAGTACAATGTAAATCCTTTAACAAGATTTGATACACTCAAGCTGTATAAGTGGATCATCGAAAACCAATTAAAAGGGACAACATGTTTGAGTAAACTGTCCCTTTAATGATTTCGGTCTGTCTGAATAACATATTTAATGTGTAAAGAATCAATTTAAACAAATTGATGTAAAGAATGATTTGTCTTTATGATGACAATGTATCTTTGCTTATTTTTTTGTCTATTGTGTAATTATCCTTAATATTTGATTTATTCTTTATTTTAGGCTGTGACTCAGCATGGCTCATGCTAGAAGGTATAGCACGAGTAGAGCAGGCCGTGTTGAGGAACGCAGCTGTCCTGACAGGGATGAACGACACCATGCAGGCCCAGCTCCGGGTTCAGGATTTGACTTTGCGGCAGATCATGCTATTAAATTCAAGGCCTGAATCCGGAGCTGGACATGCACAGGACGATGAAGAGGATGACCAGTAAGTGGAGGATCTGGAGATGCTCCAAGGTCGCAGATAAGAATCCTCCGTCCACATGTTGATGTTTTTGTTATTGTTGCTATTTGGCCTTTTTATAAGTTTATTGTTGTGCCTGTTGCACTCTTTTACCTTGTCATATGTTGTTAGTGAGAGTTAGTTAGCACTAACTCTCACTAACAACTCTCACTAACAACTCCCACTACCACTAACTCACTCATGCTCCCACTAACTGACTCTCTCCCACTCCCACTAACTCCCACACGATAACACTAACAACTGACTCTCTCACGCTAACACTAACTCACTCACAATAATGCACAAACTCTCTAATCTTAAACCTCCAATCTCCAAAGACCCACCAGCAACACAGTCAAAGAAGCCATGCTTGTGTGGTGCTTATATACCCTGTGTAAATGTTTAATGATGTACCAATTTCCGTTGTAAATTGTGTTCAGGTGTGCTTTATTAGCAATTAATATTAGTGCAATGTGTATTAGTTGTGTGAATTTGCGCATGCTCATTTTGAGTTAGTATTTGTGGAATGTGTAGAATGCGATGATGTCATAGTGGTCGTTTTCTCTAACATTGTCCAATAGTATTCTGTTTAAATGTGAATTTGCGATGGTGTGGTATTAGTGAAGTGTTGTATATGTATGTTTGTCCTAATATATAGTGATATTGAATGCGATTATTTTTCTAGTGTATGTATATATTTTTTATTCCTTGTTGTTATTTTGCGAATTTCTGCATCTTAAAGTATATGCGTATTCCCCGTATTAAATTTTATTTAAAATCCCCCCGCTTGTGAATGTGTAATGCTTGTGTGCTTTGTTGATTGATTGTTGTTGTGACATTTGCGGCGTGTTATTGTTGTGCATGATGTGGTATGCGTCATATGACCGAGCTGTGCGTATTTCTCGCGAGATCGAGTGTTAGGGGAAAAAAGCTATTTTTTTGCTTTTCCATTGATCTCTATGGGAGACTGTCTAACGCGGGCAGGATTCCGCGTGTGACATACACGCGTTAGGAGCATCGTTAGATGGTCTTTTTTCAACTCTAAATACCGGAGTCAAACAATGCCGTGCGTTAGACATAAACCACGCGTAGCGTTAGCAACCCATCTACCGCCAAACTCCAAATCTAGCCGTAGGATTTTACAGTTTCTTCAGGATGGTTTGGATAAGGTTTTGTCTGCAAGTTCCTTGAAAGGACAAATCTCTGCTCTTTCTGTGCTGTTTCACAGAAAAAAATGCTAATTTTCCTGATATTCATTGTTTTGTTCAGGCTTTGGTTCGTATCAAGCCTGTCATTAAGCCAAATTCTCCTCCTTGGAGTCTTAGTTTGGTTCTGAGAGCTTTACAGGCTATTCCGTTTGAGCCTATGCATTCTTTTGACATTCAATTACTTTCATGGAAAGTATTGTTCCTTTTGGCCATCTCTTCTGCTATACGAGTTTCTGAATTATCCGCTCTTTCTTGTGAGTCTAATTTTCTGATCAGGATAAGGCGGTTTTGCTGTCTTCATTTAAATTTTTACCTAAAGTTGTTAATTCTAACAACATTAGTAGAGGAATTATTATCCCTTCCTTGTGTCCTAATCCTAAGAATTCTTTGGAAAGATCCTTACATTCTTTGGATATGGTAAGAGCTTTGAAATATTATGTTGAAGCTACTAAGATTTCAGAAAGACTTCTAGTCTATTTGTTATCTTTTCTGGTTTTAGGAAAGGTCAGAAGGCTTCTGCCATTTCTTTGGCATCTTGGTTAAGCTTTTGATTCATCATGCTTATTTGAAGTCGGGTTAATCCCCGCCTCAGAGGTTTACGGCTCATTCTACTAGGTCAGTTTCTACTTCCTGGGCTTTTAAGAATGAAGCTTCTGTTGATCAGATTTGCAAAGCAGCAACTTGGTCTTCTTTGCATACTTTTACTAAATTCTACCATTTTTATGTTTTCTCTTCTTCAGAAGCAGTTTTTGGTAGAATAGTACTTTAGGCAGCTGTTTCAGTTTGATTCTTCTGCTTCTAATTTCAGTTTTTTTCATTATAAGATTAAAACTTTTTGATTTGGGTTGTGGGTTAATTTTTCAGCAGAATTGGTTGTCTTTATTTTTATCCCTCCCTCTCTAGTGACTCTTGCGTGGAGTTCCACATCTTGGGTATTTGCTATCCCATACGTCACTAGCTCATGGACTCTTGCCAATTACATGAAAGAAAACATAATTTATGTAAGAATTTACCTGATAAATTAATTTCTTTCATATTGGCAAGAGTCCATGAGGCCCACCCTTTTCATGGTGGTTATGATTTTTTTGTATAAAGCACAATTATTCCAATTCCTTGTTGATGCTTTCGCTCCTTTTTCTTATCACTTCTTGGCTATTCGTTAAACTGAATTGTGGATGTGGTGGGGGTGTATTTATAGGCATTTTGAGGTTTGGGAAACTTTGCCCCTCCTGGTAGGAATGTATATCCCATACGTCACTAGCTCATGGACTCTTGCCAATATGAAAGAAATGAATTTATCAGGTAAGTTCTTACATAAATTATGTTTTTTATCATAGTTATAAAAAGCAGGTGCATTGTCTTTGTGTTTGAATTAAATACAGCAAACACAAAGAACTGTGTTTGGAATGTAAATGTATAATTGCAAAGATGGAAGAAACACTAGAGTTACATGTGACAGTTGCCAATAAACCATAGAGGGCAGAGGAAGACCAGACATACCATATATAAAGGAAGTGGAAATGTTTTCTAGCAAAAGACTGATAAGTAGGATCCTACTTGTCTCTGATAATCATGTACCATTCAGTTATCCCCCCCCCCCCCCTCATGTCCTGTGATATTTATATATAAATAGAGTTTTAATTCAAGCATTTTAATTGTTTATGAAAAAAAACCAAAACAACTGATCTCTAGGGACAGTCTGACAACTGGTTGACAAGGCAGCTCCCACTACTTTACTAAAGTGAAGAGTAGTCTTGAAATTGAAAATCAGTTTTAATCAGGTTACCTAGAGACCAGCTGTGCACAAACATTAATTTCCTGCTATAATATCAATTTAAGCAACCACTTATAAAAAATATTTTTTGCATGTAAAGGGATAAACAGTTACTTTGTACTTCAAGTTGGGAGGGATATTTTGAAAGCCCTGGGTATATATATATATATATATATATATATATATATATATATATATATATATATAAAACTTTATAATACCCCTACATTATAATTACCCTTTGTCCTTATATTAACCAACTACAACCTAAGATCCATCTTTCACGCTCTGCCCTTATATTACCCACATATAACTTTATAAGAACCTCCATTACCATCTGCCCTTATATTAGCCCTGTATAACTTTATAAGACCCCTTTGTCTCCCTCTGTATACTATTGCCCAATGCCCATACATTAGCGTATAATACTACCATTTGTCCTTTCTGACCACCTCCTTGTATTACCCATACATGATACATTATAATGGCCGCCATTACCCCAAATCCTTTTTATGCCCCAATAATACAAGTAAATAATTCAGTCTAGAAACAATTCAGTACCTACCAATGAAGCAGAAGGAGACATAAACTAGAAATGGTTAAATTGGTGTAAAAGCCTTTAAAGGGACATTGCACACTAGATTTTTCTTTACATAAATGTGTTGTAAATGATCCATTTATATAGCTTATCTGGGGGTGTTTTTGTAAAAATGTATAGTTTTGCTATTTTTAAATAATATTGTGCTGATTTTCAGACTCCTATCCAAGCCCCAAAGTTTTAGATGTATACTGATGTATACTGACTTCACATTGCTTCTGTTTTTTATAATGGGTCTTTTCATATGCAGGGGAGGGTCTGCTCTCAACCCCTTTCAGTGGGTGTTCCAGACTAATCTCATCAACAGTGCTAAATTGGGAGCTTCTAAGTAAGTTTTTAAAAAAGGTTTTATACTGGATTTTTATATCAGTATCTGCACATATTATTCTACTTGATAGTAGTGTCTACATGCAGTAGTTAAATTAAAATTGGTGTATACTGTCCCTCTTAATATCATTTTTAAATCTGGCATAGTCAGATGTAGTAAGTAGCTGTAAACTACTATTTTCATCAGTATATATAATATATCCAGCAGCCTCCTTGCTCAGAAAGGAAGTGTCAGGCGAGCTAAACTGGGTAGTAGAGAAATAAAGCAGAATATCTTAGCAGAGTCTCTCTGCTAAGATATTCTGCTTTATTTATTTTCTAGTGCACGTCCTCCAGTAGAAAACACGATTAAAACTCGGCTATAATTTATATGCTGATGAGAATCCCTCTAAGTGACAGTTTAATGCTGTGTGCTTAAATATTGTACATTACATGTGACTCAAGAGTTTTATTATCTCATGACTCGTAATGAGTCTCTTGCCGCCAAAGAATGTGCGTCCTGACTCTCCTGAGCTGAGTGATAGATCATAGGAAGTGCAGTGCCAAAAACCAGGGGGTGCTGACATAAGGAGATCACTATTGTACATTTCTTTATGTAAAAACCTTTTTTTTAGTAACCTTAACCTAATGCTGTCTGATTTTTATCAATTCCTTTTTTCAGTGTGTCTCACTGTACTTACTGACCCCATTGCAGAAGGTTTTGCTGATTGTTTCAGATTATCATCTGTTACTGACTGTTACATCATTTTTGGAGAATCTTATCAGACAGTGTATTAGTTAGTATGGAGAAGAAGGCTTAGGGGCCTATCTATCAAGTTCCGAATGGAGCTTGATGCCCCGTGTTTCTGGCGAGCCTGCAGGCTCGCCAGAAACAGCAGTTATGAAGCAACGGTCACAAAGACCACTGCTCCATAACCTGTCCGCCTGCTCTGAGCATGCGGACAGACATCGCTGCAATTCAACCTGATCGAGTATGATCAGGTTGATTGACACCCCCTGCTGGCGGCCGATTGGCCGCCAGTCTGCAGGGGGCGGCGTTGCACCAGCAGCTCTTGTGAGCTGCTGGTGCAATGCTGAATACGGAGAGCATATTGCTCTCCGTATTCAGCGAGGTCTGGCGGACCTGATCCGACAGTGCGGATCAGGTCCGCCAGACCTCGATAAATATAGGCCATAGGCTCCTGTTTGCATCAGGCAGACTTTGACAAAAAAACAATACATTCAAGCATTAATGAATCAATAATGCTTGCATGTATTTTGTCACAGTCTGCCCGATGCAAATAGGAGCCGCTGCCTAAGCCTTCTTCTCCATACATACCAACTAGTACACTGTCTGATAAGATTCTCCAAAAATGATGTAACAGTCAGTAACAGATTTATATTGCACTGTGTGTCTGCCAGTCTGGATTGCCACTTACCTTAGTCGACTGACTCGTCAACGTCGTTGTCGCCTACTAGGCCCGCCTGCCTGACTCAGTCCTCAGCAGATCGGCTCCTAATCACGTGTGGCCACCGTCTATCTGCTGCAGCTGCCGCCTAAGCCTCTAATGCGCAGTTAAAATTTTGTGCGCACAGCGTGTGGAGGCGGAGCTGAGCAGCCAGACAGAGTCAGGGCAGGTGATGTGACCATTAATATGTGGACCGGATTCCGGATTGTTTGTTACACCAGCCGGTCGGTCCACATATTGCAGGGCAGGCTGCCGCTTACTACACCCAGCTCCACACTCCAGTCCAGTGTCTTTTCTTCACGTGATGTTACCTAGACTAACCGGCTCTGAGTTCTAGTTCCTGGCTTCATTGATTCACAGTCACGAGTTATGAGTCACGTCTCCTTCACCACCGCACCGGGGACCCCCCAGCCCCCTCCACAAAAAAATAAAAAATTATTTAAGGCAAAATATATATATATATATATTTTATAAAAAAAAATGTATTGAAAAAAAATGCAGCATCAGTATAATGCATGGGGCCCCTTTAAGAAGCCGGCCCCTCGGGCCAGGGCCAATTTGCCCGACTTGTCAGCTTTCCCAACCTTTTCAGAAGCCAGTGTCCTTAGAGGTATAATATATTCCCTAAAGTTTATCCTCCAGTTAAGGCAAAGAAAAGCTTAGAAACTTTACCAAAAATATAATTTTCGGGGGTTTCATTCCAAAAAAGTTCCAAACCTGAACCCCAAAGAAAATTAAAGGTATATGAAACCCCACATTTTTCTTTCATGATCCAGATAGAGCATATAATCTTAAACAACTTTGCAATTTACTTCTATGATCTAATTTACATAAAAATCCTGGTATCCTTTTTTGAAAAGCATACCTAGGTAGGCGGAGTAGCTGTGAGCTAGCTGCTGATTGGTGGCAGCACATATATGCCTTTTTGTCATTGGTTTACCAATGTGTTCAGCTAGCTCATCAATGTACATTTCTATTTCTTCAATAAAGACAGATAAGCGGAAAACTCAAGTTTAAACATGGCGGTACCAAGTACTCTATAGAAACTCAGTGGAATTTTAAAAAACAAACAATTATTAGAAAAGTGTAGAAGATAAATAATGAAAGTATATTGTAAAGCTGTTTAACTACACACAATTAAACATTTTATATTATTATTTTATACTGTTTAGTATCCCTTTTAGGTGTTTTATACTAAATGTGATGCTGGCTATGATCTGGATAATTACACATTTTTACAATCTCTTTGAGAACATGAAAATCAAGCCAGTAATTCTGGCTCTACCTCCTAAAGTTTTTTTTTAGCTTACTGGTTATATTATGACAGTAGTAAGAGTACGGAGGTTATGTCAAACTAATTTTGACAGGTGGACATGCCCCTAACCCCACCCCCTTTTTATTCCCACTTTCAAGCCCCTTTTTAATATCAATTTGATATAAAATTGATATAAAAAGGTGATTTTGATATAAATTTTATATTAAATTGATATAAAATTGATATAAAAATTGATATAAAAAAGGTGATTTTTATATAAATTTTATATTAAATTGATATTAAAAAAGTGTTTTTAATACGAATTTGATATCCAATTGATATTTTTTATTTACTAGGATTGGGATTAAAAGGTTTTAAGACGTGTATTAAGCTTATTTAAACATTTTTTATTAGGAGATTTATAAAAGATTATAAAAGTTATTTAATTCTAAAAGTTGTAAATTACACTTTGATATTGTATTCTATTAAATATTAGGAGGTTTTAAAAAGGGAGATAAAAGTATAATTTTGATAATGTTTTATTAACATTTGTTATGAGATTTCTGTGAATGAAATAATTGAATTCAGTATTACATATCTTCTCTGTCTTCATGCCACTATCAACAGTCTGCTTATATCTCGCAATGTTAAGTCATTGATTAAAATAAATAAACAGGCATCTTTACACATGACGAGTCCCTGCTAAGCATAACACGCTGCATTAAACTTTTACCTACATTTCTGTAGCAAGGGGTTGCTATGAAAAGGATATAAAATGTAAAATGTTTGAACAGACTGCTTATATCTTGCAATGTTAAGTCATTGATTAAAATAAATAAACAGGCATCTTTACACATGACGAGTCCCTGCTAAGTATAACACGTCGCATTAAACTCATCCATACATTTGCTGTAGCAAGATAATGTCATTAAAATATGTTATAAAATCTAGTTGATTAAAATGGTATTTGCAACACAGCCAAAAAACAAATTCATAATGGTTTACACAAGGTCAATTATTGATTACAAAATAAACACAGGGTTAGGTCCTTGCTAATAACACGTGTCAAAACTGTCTAATCTGTTTTTTTTTAAAACTTAAACTTCTACCTACATTTATGTAGCAAGGGGCTTGCTATGAAAAAGGATATAAAATGTAATATGTATGAACAGCTTGCTTATATCTCACAATGTTAAGTCATTTATTAAAATAACTTAAAATTTGGCCTTCTGGCTGTGTTATATAACAGGGCTCATACAGTTTCAAAGTACAAGTGACTCAAAGTATAGTGGAGCAGTTTCATCACGATGTTGCTTATCAACAACAGTATCCAACGGTAAGCTATGTTATTTTTTTATTTATATTTATAAAAATGTTTAAAAAAAAACCAAACAGCTCTTTTATTGAAATATGTATATTAATTATGATTTAACATTGAAATATTCCCTAACTTTATTAGGATAACAATATGTAGCAGAGTTTTGAAGAACTAAACTATTTATATTAAAAAAAAAATGTTCTAAATATTTTCTAGCCTTAGTTAAAAAAAAAAAAAAAAAGTTCTAATTTTTGATTTTAGGCTAACAACATGCAACAGAAGCAAATTCTCAATTATCTTTTTAAATTAACTTTATACCCACAAAACAAAAATAAACATTTATACATCACAAATACAAATAAGCATAATGCAGACATCTTAATAAAATTATTAACTCACCATATTATTTTATTTTGAACTCACAGCTGATGAAGCAATTTAAAACAAATACAGATACACAAATACAATATTTTTTAAAACATTGCATTTATTACCTCTGACCACATTTCTGTAACAACAACATAATTTCATCTATACATATTGCTGTGTTAAGTAAAACGGTGGGGGTGGGTGAGGCTGGTTGTGGGCGTGAAACTTAAAAATCGCTGTCCCTTATCTTTTGGTGTGAGTATATAAGTTATGCTATTCATTCTAAATTGTCTTTTATAATAATTAATGCTAAACTTTGAAACTAAGTAATGTTATCTTAGCTTAATAAAAAAAAAAATACATCTCTTATAGAAATATTTTTTCTATCTTATTTTAAAAACCTCTCGTTTTACCAACCCTGCATGGATGACAATATGTGTACCAACAAACTCTTTTATACTTTTTATTGTAAAGTGTTACACTAAGTAATTAAGCTTAACTTATATTAATGAAACTAATGTTACCATCAGTTTACACAGTTTACAACAGCAATGTGTTTTCATTGTGACCACTTAATATAGCTAATGATTGTTAACCTCTCATACTAATAATATATCACTTAATGCACTTGTTGGCTATATCAGATGAGTCTATTTTCATCTTGTTTACTAAGGACAAACTGCATTTGTATATTAGGTATGGTGTATATGAGCATATTTATATTAGGTATGGTGTATATGAGCATATTTATATTAGGTATGGTGTATATAAGCATATTTATATTAGGTATGGTGTATATGAGCATATTTATATTAGGTATGGTGTATATGAGCATATTTATATTAGGTATGGTGTATATGAGCATATTTATATTAGGTATGGTGTATATGAGCATATTTATATTAGGTATGGTGTATATGAACATATTTATATTAGGTATGGTGTATATGAGCATATTTATATTAGGTATGGTGTATATGAACATATTTATATTAGGTATGGTGTATATGAACATATTTATATTAGGTATGGTGTATATGAGCATATTTATATTAGGTATGGTGTATATGAACATATTTGTATTTGGTATGGTGTATATGAGCATATTTATATTAGGTATGGTGTATATGAGCATATTTATATTAGGTATGGTGTATATGAGCATATTTATATTAGGTATGGTGTATATGAACATATTTATATTAGGTATGGTGTATATGAGCATATTTATATTAGGTATGGTGTATATGAGCATATTTATATTAGGTATGGTGTATATGAGCATATTTATATTAGGTATGGTGTATATGAGCATATTTATATTAGGTATGGTGTATATAAGCATATTTATATTAGGTATGGTGTATATGAACATATTTATATTAGGTATGGTGTATATGAGCATATTTATATTAGGTATGGTGTATATGAGCATATTTATATTAGGTATGGTGTATATGAGCATATTTATATTAGGTATGGTGTATATGAACATATTTATATTTTTCCACAGGGATGCCAGTTTTATAGCAATTCAATGCAATCTCTAGGATTTTATTTGTATCTTGTACTATTAACAAAGAACATTTCGTATCTGAAGATGCTGGTGTGACTGTTATTTGCTATAACAATGATTGCATTTATTCTGCAAGGGTAGTGTAGGGCAAGATCTACTTATTTCTTTTCTCTCTCTCTTTTAGTGTGTATATATTTTGCTTTTTACCTCCATGCACTTTCCCTGGATATTGTTTTGGGACCATGTGCCTTAGTAACTGTCTAACTCACACACATTCATTTGTGAAGGGGAGTGCTATCCTAGTTGCATAATATTTCCTAACATCAGCTTCCAGGGATTGCGAGAAGCCATATTTAAAGTAGTGAAGCTTTTGGTATAGTGAAGGCTCACCTATCAGCCCTAAAGCTCTCTAATTAAGGAGAGGATTACCAATTTATTTCCAGAAAACACATGTTGGCTATCTACTCTCTCAAAACACGTCCACTCCCTTACTATTTCCCATTACCTATTCATCAACCATATAAATAGTAGATTTAAACAGTATGGGCTGTTTTCTGAAGCTGGGGATGCAGCTTTGGACCTTTGTGACCCTGCAACATCTAGTTAAGAAGCAAAAGTCTTAAGAAGCTGCACATGAACAAAGTTACCAGGCAAAGAAAGCTGACCACCCATGCTAGCTACCAGTAAACTCTCTTAATTATAACTATTGTCATCCATGCAGGGTTGGTAAAAGGAGAGAATTTTAAAATAAGATATTTCTATAAGAGATGTATTTATTTTTTTATTAAGCTAAGATAATATTACTTAGTTTAAAAGTTTAGAATTAATTATTATAAAAGACAATTTAGAATGAATAGCATAACTTATATACTCACACCAAAAGATAAGGGACAGTGATTTTTAAGTTTCACGCCCACAACCACCCTCACCCACCCCCACCGTTTTACTTAACACAGCAATATGTATAGATGAAATTATGTTGTTGTTACAGAAATGTGGTCAGAGGTAATAAATGCAATGTTTTTAAAAAATATTGTATTTGTGTATCTGTATTTGTTTTAAATTGCTTCATCAGCTGGGTGCAGATATGTGAGTTCAAAATAAAATAATGTGGTGAGTTAATAATTTTATTAAGATGTCTGCATAAGGGATAAATCTCCTATTACGTCCTACGTTTTCAATAAAAACACAACACAACTGCTTGGGAAAAAGACCGGTCACGGTCGCGTTTATTAAACAAATTGAATTCTGCCTAATCTTAGCCAATAATTAGGCAGCTCAAATCAACCTATCACTGAACTTGTAGCAAGTTCATTCCAGTTGGTGGCGGCATCTTCTTCTAGCTAACTAACCCCTACTTATTGACGGACAAGGCCCCTCCGATGTCTGCAGCGTGGCACAGGGGTTGCGCACGCTCATTGGCACAGTGAGAGAGATTTTGTTATGGAGAGCTCTTCGGCCTGCAGCTCTTTAAAAGGGGGAGAGGAACCCCTAAGCCGGCACTTAGTGGGCGACACCTCTCCCTGTGTTCGGGCCGTCACTCTGCTCACACTGCGCCCGCTCCCAGGGCCTTGCCCGACCGCCACAAAAGACGACCTCTTGCCGCCACACTTAACCAACATAGCCCTTAAATAACAGTATAACAATATAACATACAACCAAATTCAACTTTTTTTTTTTTTTATATATATAAATAACGCTGTGTTAACAACGTTCGGATGCCAACCATAGCACAGAACTTTGAAACTAACTAATGCCCTACTAAGTGTTCATTTTAAACAACCGATGAGATGGCTGTCTTAAGGTTAGCCAGGAAAATGTCCAACCCGACGTCCGCCAGGTGAACCCCATCCGGTCGATAAAGGGACTTCTTGTCGGCCGTAATAGTGTCATGCCTGATGACGAAACCTCCCACGGCCGTGACCGCTCTCCCCACTTCCCTATTAACTTTCTTGCGGACATTGTACGCTGCCCTCTGTGTCACAATGTGACGCCAACGCAGCCGTGCAACCACGTTAGACCAACCTATCCGCACATCCTGAAGCCATGTGCACACCCACTTAATGTCCGCAACCATAATCCGAATTAAATCCAACACGGGAATGGATCCCAAGTCATTTCCGCCCAGATGCACAACAATCACTTGAGGCTTTCCCCACCTCCTATGCGCATCCTGTAACAGAGCGGGGAGCTCACTTCAATTAAGACCCCTGCGCCCGAGCCAGCGAATGTTAGCCCTGGATGCTGCCAATCCTAGCTGTTGCCCTCCCGGGGAATGATGCGCCCTGATAGCCGCCCAGTGGATAAAGGAGTGCCCAATAATCCACACGCGCACTGGGGTCTTTCCTGTACCTATAACAACATGGATGGGGACAATGAAACGGTGACAAACCACTAGCAATACACCCCTTTTCACCCCCCCACTCCCCACCAAGTCGGGAAGGTATCAAGAGGTTACGCACCTTACACGCCCTCATCACTAAGCATTCAACGGGCGAATATAGCCCCTATATCGCTCAGACTTCCAGCACCCCATTTTCTTAATGACCGCCTGCGACGACCCCACAGCCGCAGCACTAGTCGCTGCCCCGATACGGAATGAATGCGGCGCAATCTTAGATGGATCCAATCCCGCTGCCGCTGCCACTTTGGCTAGCACTTTGCGGAACTGGAAAGCTGAAAGAGAACTGCCGTCCTCATGCACGAGAAACTGTAGCCCTCCGCCCGGCCGTACACGGCAATAATCCGCCACGCTCGATACCGGGCAGCACTCTGTACATTCGTGTCTGGCTAAAGGCAACCAGGCCCCCTTCCCATCCTGATCAGTTTTGGATCTGGGAATGAGCAATAGCACGCAATCATCCGTGGTCCTTACATGCCCCACTTTAATACCGCCTACCTCCCCTCTTGTGGAGGAGGCGACCACTTCGCCTATCCTCAGCGCCCCCGCAAATGCCGGCGCGAAAGCAGCCCGAAACAAGACCGCCTCGTAGGCTGAACTGCACACTGCCCCCAGATTTACTACCAGCGAGCGCAATCTTTCTGTCGTGATCGGCTCCCTCCGATCCTTTGCGGGTGGGGCCAACCGGCCCCATCCCTTCAAGATCTGCCTTACTAAGAAAGTACCTGTATAATCCCTGAAACCTAAGGCTTTGTTGAAAAAGGACAATGCCGCTAACCTGCTCAAAGCTGACAATCTGGACACACCCTCAAGCTTCAAGCACGCAAGCCATTCCAGAACGTGTACCTGAGATGCCTGACACAACAAGAAGCCCTTCTGCACGCTGAAACGCTCCCATGCCCTCCAATGCGACGAGTATGGACTCCCAACCCCCGCCAGCTGCCAAAGGAAAAGAGGGCACGTTAGACCCTCAGCTGCTGCCCTCGGGGCTACCCTTCTAAACTGATCCCATTGAAATCTTGAAAGGGCATCTGCTATCACATTGCTCACCCCTGGGATGTGCCGCGCTGTGAAGCGAACATTAAGCTGCAAACACCGCAAGACGAGGTGCCGGAGGTAGGTCACCACCACCGGCGAGGCTGCTGACAACCTGTTTATGGCATATACCACGCTCATATTGTCTGACCAGAAGATTACTGACCGATTTGACAGCCTCTCTCCCCATAGTTCTACTGCTACCACAATAGGGAAGAGTTCTAGCAATGCAAGGTTACGCGTGAGACCCGCGGCAATCCAGCCCTCTGGCCATGGCTCCGCACTCCAGTCCCCGTCCAAATAGGCTCCATAGCCAAACCCGCCCGCGGCATCTGTGAACAGATGCAGGGCTTGATTGGAAATGGGCCCGTCTCTCCAAAGGCAGACCCCGTTAAAATGGACAAGGAACCTTTCCCAAACTCTCAGGTCGTCCCTCATCTCCTCTGTCACCCGACGCTTGTGGCTAAGCGTCCGAGGCCCCTTCAATTGAGCTTCTAACCTGCGGTTGAAGACCCTCCCCATGGGGATCGCCCTCCCTGCAAAGTTAAGCAACCCCAGAAGAGATTGCAGCTCAGTAATGGAGATATGCTCCGCGCGACATGCTGATTGAACCGCCCCAAGTAGGCGGTCGACTTTATCTTTTGGGAGCCGGCATAGGGATGCAACAGTGTCGATCTCTATGCCTAGGAATGTCAGGCAGGTACATGGTCCCTGCGTTTTTTCGTGCGCGAGCTGAACTCCAAACTCTGCTGTAAGATCCTGCATCACACGCATCAATGCCGCACATTCGTCAGTATCTGGACCCCCTACCAGCAGGAAATCATCCAGGTAGTGAGCCACGGCCCCGCCCCCAGACGCCCTCTGCACTACCCAGTGCAGGAAGGAGCTGAAGCATTCAAAAAGGGCACATGACAAGGAGCAACCCATGGGCAAACACCTGTCAACAAAAAATTCACCCTCGAACTTCATCCCCATCAGCCGAAATGAGGAAGGATGAAGCGGGAGCAAGCGGAAGGCGGACTCAATGTCCAGCTTGGCCATCAAGGCCCCGCGACCCCTGGAGCGAACCACCTCCAGTGCCTCGTCAAAGGACTGATAATGCACAGAACTGAGGTCCGGATCTATCGCGTCGTTCACTGACAAGTGATGAATAAGCCTGTACTTCCCCTTCTCCCGCTTGGGAACTACTCCCAGTGGAGAGACTACTAGATCCGGGATTGGTCGCTCCCGAAATGGGCCGACCACCCTCCCCAGCCTCAGTTCCTTATCCAGCTTCTCCCTCACTACGTGCGGGAACTCATAAGCTGACTTTAGGTTACGGTGGACGGAGGACCCAGTTACTTGTGAAGTAACCGGTATCCTAAACCCCACCCTCAATCCTGACGACAGGACTGCCGCTGCCTCGCCATCAGGGTACAGCGCCAGCCACGGCGCCATCTTCTCGTACTTAAGTGGAGTTGGGGCCCTTGCCACCAGGTCCCCCTCTACTAATCGGGGAGGGTGCACCGGATCCCCTTCTATTCGTGCATTCTGAACCCGGGTGGGGACCGCTGCAAAACTTGCAGATGTGCCGAAAGGAGCAGTTTGCTCCCCTGTCACACTGCTTGTCCTGGAATTTCCAGCACTCCCTCCCCCGTCTCTTCGGGCGCAGAAAGGACCGCTGCGTCCCAGGCTACGCCGCCCCGGGTGGCGAAGTAGACCTCTCGCGCCCCAACTTAGACCACAGGTGCATATCTTGCGTCCCGAAGTGTAAGATGGGGTTACCCACCATTTTCCTGCGAAACGCTACATCGTAGTCCCTCCAAGCACCTTCCCTGAACCTTTTGTAAATATCACCAATCGTGTCTTGATATTTAAAAAGGTTATGCCCCTGAGTCGGCCACCTATCAACATAGCAGGACGCCAACACCCTATATCCTGCCTGCCATTCATCATAAGTTTCCTGGCGCCGAACTTTTTTGGGGCCAGAGCCCTCGGCCGCCCTCTCCTTAGCTCTACAGGCTTCCGGAGTGAGTTCGTAGATATTCACATATCTACCCTCTTGGATCTTTTTAATCACTTTAGCCTTCAAATGGCCATAAAGTGAGTGGACTAGGCATGGGTAGGAATCCCCGTGCACCGCCACTTTCCTTGACGCCACCTGCCCTGCCGGCGCAACTCCCGCTTGCGCTAAGGAATTGTTCTCCACGACGCCCTGCGTGCCTGCCTTCGCCTGTACCTGCGCTGCCACTAATTTTTTAATCATTCTAAACATTTGTTGTTGGCCCTTGCCCACTAAACCCAGCCCTGTCTCGCTATCAGAACCTGAGTCACTAGAGGAAGACCCCATGTTAGTGTGTGTAATATCAGTGATGGTGCACTCACCAGCCTGAGACAGCTGCTGCGAAACGCCTTCCGATGGCTGTGGTTGTCCGCCTGCTGAGGTGCTAGCAAGTCCCGCAGCTCCTCCATTTGCCGTGCACTGGCTGCTTGCACCAGCCTCCATTCTGTGTTCAGCAACCGCTGACACCTGAGGAGACAAAACAGACTGGGGAGTACTCTGAGTGACGAAGAGGGCCCCAGATGGGGCCGTACCCTCCTTTTCGCCACCCCTAGCCCTCTCTTGCACCCCAAGTGCTGCAGCCACCGCCCTTCTAATCAAGTCCTCCTGAACACCCAATGCCTGACTAACGCATTCTCTCACCTCCCGCTGTACCTCAGCAGCGATCTGCGCACTGTCCACACGTGCATTCACACCCCTCAACTGGCCCTGCCTAGAAGCATCTTCATTACCTATAGCACCTGACCCATGATTCACATTATCATTGCCTTGTCTATTCGCTGTGTGCTGACCCCTGCCGGGAGCTTGCATCTGCTCCCTCTGCTGCTCAAGAGGCTGTTGCGGACGTACCGCTTCCTGAAAGTTGGGGGCATCATTTGTACCTAAACTTTGTCCCCTGCAAACTCTCACACATTGCTCCTGACTCTGTGGCTGATCTCTCATGATAAGATCCCTGTTCATACCGGTAACAGCACCATTCGAGCCACTACCCCTCAGCACCACAACCTCCACTTCTATTGGAGGTCTAACCTGTTGCCTGTGACCCTGAGCCTGGGAGTCCCCAGCTGCCGTGATGGCGTCATCTGCGCCTCTAACACATGAGCCTCTCACCTGCCGCCTATGCTCCTCGCTTGCAGCCACACTCACCACCTGCCCGGTGCCCGCCCCCCTGCCCCCTGCGGCCGTCGTCGCCACCCGGAGTCTCCCCAACTTACTAGGGGCTGCTCCGGAAGGCTCCTCCGGCTGTTCTGCAGGGCGGCGTTGTGTGCGCGTGCGACCGCGCTCCTCCCCAGAAGAAGATCTGTCAGAGGGGGAGGAGACGCGACGCACGTTACGTGCGGGGGCGTGGCCACGCCCCGTGCTACCAGAAGGCCTCAAGCCCGCCCGGCCGCGGCAGCCACCGGCAGTAACCCCGGACCCTCTGGCACCATCCAGGCCCTGCTCTATGCCGCCCGGCCCCCGGCCTGAGGCCAGAGACTGGGCGAGGGCCAAGACAGTGGCCAGAGCACCCGGCGGTAGCACCGGCAGCTGCTGCATAAGGGCCCCTATGTCTGCGCCATGCTCCCCGGCTCCCCCTACCTCAGGCCCAGCCCTAGCAGAAACCTGGGCAGAGCTAACACTTGGAACCGCTCTCCCTGCTCCTCTTCCCCTAGCCCTGGTGCTTGCCCCGGCCCCCGCCCTGCTAGAAGGGGTGTAACTGAGCTCCCTCCTAACCCTCTGTCTAGCAGCAATGGAGGGCCTACTGGGAACCCTAGCTTGGGGGGTAGGGGGTACCACATCTTCCAGGTCTGACTCCTCATTTCCTCCTGCAGGTCTCTTCCTTCTTGAAGGCTCCACCACCGCATCCCTGTACCTCCTGGGAGGCAAAGAGGTATGCCTGGCACGCTTCATGATCACTGGGGCCTAGAGTTCAAGATATCCAGCACAGAAGAAAGTTCTCCTCGAAGTCTGGAGGCAGGAAGAGGCCGAATCCACTGGAACAGGACCCTATAAAGGCAAGAGGTACACCCTCCCACACATTTGCAACATTGTAGCATGCACACACTTCTAGAATCCTCCAGACTTCAAGTCAGCTATCCCTTAATTTTGCTACAGGCCCACTAGAGGGCCTTCCACTTCCATTATGCTTATTTGTATTTGTGATGTATAAATGTTTATTTTTGTTTTGTGGGTATAAAGTTAATTTAAAAATATAATTGAGAATTTGCTTCTGTTGCATGTTTTTAGCCTAAAATCAAAAATTAGAAGTTTTTTTTAAAAAAAACTAAGGCTAGAAAATATTTAGAAACATTTTTTTTAAAATATAAATAGTTTAGATTCTTCGAAACGCTGCTGCATGTTGTTATCCTAATAAAGTTAGGGAATATTTCACTGTTAAATCATAATTAATATACATATTTCAATAAAAGAGCTGTTTTTTTTTTTTTAAACATTTTTATAAATATAAATAAAAAAATAACATAGCTTACCGTTGGATACTGTTGTTGATAAGCAACATCGTGATGAAACTGCTCCATTATACTTTGAGTCACTTGTACTTTGAAATTGTATGAGCCCTGTTATATAACACAGCCAGAAGGCCAAATTTTAAGTTATTTTAATCAATGACTTAACATTGTGAGATATAAGCAAGATGTTCATACATATTACATTTTATATCCTTTTTCATAGCAAGCCCCTTGCTACATAAATGTAGGTAGAAGTTTAAGTTTTAAAAAAAACAGATTAGACAGTTTTGACACGTGTTATTAGCAAGGACCTAACCCTGTGTTTATTTTGTAATCAATAATTGACCTTGTGTAAACCAGTATGAATTTGTTTTTTAGCTGTGTTGCAAATACCATTTTAATCAACTAGATTTTATAACATATTTTAATGACATTATCTTGCTACAGCAAATGTATGGATGAGTTTAATGCAACGTGTTATACTTAGCAGGGACTCGTCATGTGTAAAGATGCCTGTTTATTTATTTTAATCAGTGACTTAACATTGCACGATATAAGCAGTCTGTTCAAACATTTTACATTTTATATCCTTTTCATAGCAACCCCTTGCTACAGAAATGTAGGTAAAAGTTTAATGCGACGTGTTATGCTTAGCAGGGACTCGTCATGTGTAAAGATGCCTGTTTATTTATTTTAATCAATGACTTAACATTGCGAGATATAAGCAGACTGTTGATAGTGGCATGAAGACAGAGAAGATATGTAATACTGAATTAAATTATTTCATTCACAGAAATCTTATAACAAATGTTAATAAAACATTATCAAAATTATACTTTTATCTCCCTTTTTAAAACCTCCTAATATTTTAATAGAATACAATATCAAAGTGTAATTTACAACTTTTAGAATTAAATAACTTTTATAATCTTTTATAAATCTCCTAATAAAAACTGTTTAAATAAGATTAATACATGTCTTAAAACCTTTTAATCCCAATCCTAGTAAATATACATAACAATTGGATATCAAATTCGTATTAAAAACACTTTTTTAATATCAATTTAATATAAAATTTATATCAAAATCACCTTTTGTATATCAATTTTTATGTCAATTTTATATCAATTTTATATAAAATTTATATCAAAATCACCTTTTTATATCAATTTTATATCAAATTGATATTAAAAGGGGCGTGAAAGTGGGAGGAGAAAGGGGTGGGGTTAGGGGAGGAGAAAGGGGCATGTCCACCTGTCAAAAAAGTTTGACATAACCTCCATACTATTACTACTCACAATAATGCTGTGACAACACTGTTGGTCTATAAATAAATATTTAAAAAAAAAAAAAAAAAGATTGTTCATATCAATAATTATACCTTATAAATAACATTAAAGCCATAACTTCGTCAAAAATTTATGCTCATAAGCAAACCACAGATATAGCAGAAATTTACAAATTCCATAAGTTATCTCACGTCACAATACCAATCGTGTGATTCGATATACTGGAGTGACTCGGAGCTCACCGGTCCCCCTCGGTATTTGCTGTGAGTTGTTTGACTCTTGTCTAGGGTGCCCCATCATTCTGTTTTAAACACAGATATAGGAGAAATTTGCAAATTTCATAAGTTATCTCACGTCACAATACCAATCGGGTGATTCGATATACTGGAGTGACTTGGTGCTCATCGGTCCCCCTCAGTATTTGCTGTGAGTTGTTTGACTTTCGTCTAGGGCGCCCCTTCATTCTGTTTTAACCACAGATATAGGAGAAATTTACAAATTCCAATAGTTATCTCACGTCACAATACCATCTGTGTGATTCGATATGCTGGAGCGACTCGGAGCTTACCGGTCCCTCTCGGTATTTGCTGTGAGTTGTTTGACTTTCATCTAGGGCGCCCCTTTATTCTGTTTTAAACACAGATATAGGAGAAATTTGCAAATTCCATCTCACGTCACAATACCAATCGTGTGATTCGATATACTGGAGTGACTCGGAGCTCACCGGTCCCCCTCGGAATTTGATGTGAGTTGTTTGACTCTTGTCTAGGGCGCCCCTTCATTCTGTTTTAACCAAAGATATAGGAGAAATTTACAAATTTAATAAGTTATCTCACAATACCAATTGAGTGATTCGATTTGCTGGAGCGACTCAGAGCTTACCAGTCCCCCCAGGGTATTTGCTGTGAGAGAGAGTTAGCATTATATGGACATGCTAGAAGACAATAAGAGAAGGCGCCACAATAGTGTGAAATCCGTGGTATAATGTCCCCACGCAAGCAGTGAGTATTACTTAGTAGATGTAAAGCACTTTTGAAGTGCCACAGGTACAAGCGGGACTATTGATAGCTGCCCAGCGAGCTATATCCACGAGCTGCAGGACGACAAGCAGATTCCAGCGTCTCAGTCTCATATATATCCGTCAAGATCTTTGTGGTATGTTCAGCAATTTCTCTGCCCGCTTGTAATATCCAGCAGGTTTGTAATAGAAAAGATTGTGCAGAAATAACTTTGTGATGGCAAGAGGTTTAAAAAAACACAGTTAAAGTTTATTAAAAACCATATACACAACGCATTTCCCGGTTCAACAACCGTTTCATCAGGTGTAAAGTATTAAAATGCCATCACAACTTATAATACAAATTCGGCGTCTCGAGCCGATCAGTGCGTCTGTGCACTAGGAGTATGAACCAATAGAATCCCTGCATTGAGCCGGCTAAGTGGTGATAGGATAGCTAGTTGTAGGTGTGTTTCCTATCTAGCGAAACAGCTGATCGAAAATGCTGACAGCCGCTGCACTGATAGCTGGTCAATACGTAGTGATACGACTAAGTATGTGTTTGTTACCTGTCCCCCCAACCGCTGATAAATCGTATTAGCATCCATTGCCATAACAGCTAGTCACTAAGATACGGATATTCTTTATTTCACAATTTGGCGTTTTGAAAATAGCCAATATTCACTCGCAACTGAAGGGTAAAAATTAATACTTATATGTCAAGATACTATATATTCATTTGAAAAGACATACATTACGATGGTGTGACATATATTGTGACTCACACATCCTGTATTCTGTAATGCATGTCAATTCAATGGCACAAATATATATATCGATAATAAAAATTCTAAAACAAAAACAAAAAATGGGGAATGAAAAATGTATCAATACATAATTATAGTAAAATAATTTACTAACGAATCAACCAAATTTACTAAATGATCTAGTACATCAATAAGAGAAATTATAACTAATTAAGTCTACTACAAATATATGACTGGCCTCTTTAATGTATAGAGAGATCAAATAATAAAACAGAACTCCATACAATAAAAAATAAAATATATAAAAATATATATATTAATATTCAAAAATACGTTCCAAACATTAAAATATTCTATATATATAGAAAGAGATATAACCAGCTTAAACATTATAAAACTAAAATAAACTCTCAGAGTACCCAATGTGTGTGAGAACTGATTCTAATGTCCATATGATTCTCTGACTAATACCGGCTTAGAGGTAGACTATTGTTCCATGGACCTTTACATAGTCTTGATAGGAACAAAAAAATTTATAACACACATATAAAAACACTCAATTAAAAGCAGCCATATCGATATCTTCAGTAAGACCATGTGGTTTAAGAGTTTTCAACCTCCATATCCAATATGTCTCTCGTTGTCGTAAATGAATATGCCTATTCCTACCCCATTTGGGTGCTATATACTCAATTGGGAAAATCTTAAAGGTATCTATTTCTCCTGTATGGAATCTCTCTTTGTGACGAGCCACACTATGATTTATAATTGGTTTCTTCAGATTTCTTAAGTGTTCCCCCCACCTCTTTTTTAGGGGTCTCGATGTTCTCCCAATATATTGAACCCCACATTTACATTGTAATAAATATATCACAAATGCAGAATCACAAGTGAAGTGTGATGATATATTAAAAATTTCCTTAGTAGAATGGGAGATAAATTCAGTTTTGTTCCCTACAGTGTACATACATAGACCCCAGATGGCTTTTCTACATCTAAAGGAACCATTTCCCCCCCCCCAAAAGTTACTGTTGATATTTTGTTTACTATTCATTTTATTGGTTGGTATTTTCATTACAATTTTATTTGGTGCTAGCTTATTTTTTAGGGTTTGAGCTCTCCTAAAGGTGCATATAGGAGTATCATCAAGAATTTCCTTCAGTATCGGATCAGTTTTCAAAATGAACCAATATTTTCTTAAAATGTTCTTAATTAAACCATGATTATTATTAAATATAGTAATCGGTAACCTAACATGTAACCTATCTGAATATATAGATCTATTTTTGAAAAAAGAAGTTAAATGTTTACCATCTTACATCAAAGATACACCAGATCTAATAAAGAAATTATCTAGTTTAAAGAATATAGATAATAAAAAGAGAATCATATGGACATTAGAATCAGTTCTCACACACATTGGGTACTCTGAGAGTTTATTTTAGTTTTATAATGTATAAGCTGGTTATATCTCTCTCTATATATAGAATATTTTAATGTTTGGAACGTATATTTGAATATTAATATATATATTTTTATATATTTTATTTTTTATTGTATGGAGTTCTGTTTTATTATTTGATCTCTCTATACATTAAAGAGGCCAGTAATAAATTTGTAGTAGACTTACGGCTAGATTTAGAGTTCTGCGGCCAAAGGTGCGTTAGCTACGCGTGCTTTTTTTCCCCCGCACCTTTTAAATACCGCTGGTATTTAGAGTTCACAGAAGGGCTGCGTTAGGCTCCAAAAAGGGAGCGTACAGGCATATTTACCGCCACTGCAAATCTAAATACCAGCAGTGCTTACGGACGCGGCCAGCTTAAAAAACGTGCTCGTGTACGAATCCCCCATAGGAAACAATGGAGCCGTTTGAGCTGAAAAAAAACCTAACACCTGCAAAAAAACAGCGTTCAGCTCCTAACGCAGCCCCATTGTTTCCTATGAGGAAACACTTCCTAAGTCTGCACCTAACACCCTAACATGAACCCCGAGTCTAAACACCCCTAACCTTATACTTATTAACCCCTGATCTGCCACCCCCGCTATCGCTGACCCCTGCATTATACTATTAACCCCTAATCTGCCGCTCCGTACACCGCCGCAACCTACGTTATCCCTATGAACCCCTAATCTGCTGCCACTAACCCCTGCCGACCCCTATATTATATTTATTACCCCCTAATCTGCCCCCCAAATGTCGCCGCTACCTACCTACAATTATTAACCCCTAATCTGCCGACTGGACCTCACCGCTACTCTAATAAATGTATTAACCCCTAAAGCTAAGTCTAACCCTAACACTAACAACCCCCTAAGTTAAATATAATTTTTATCTAACGAAATAAAATACATTTTATGAAATAAATGAATCCTATTTAAAGCTAAATACTTACCTGTAAAATAAACCCTAATATAGCTACAATATAAATAATAATTATAATGTAGCTATTTTAGGATTAATATTTATTTTACAGGCAACTTTGTATTTATTTTAACCAGGTACAATAGCTATTAAATAGTTAATAACTATTTAATAGCTACCTAGTTAAAATAATTACAAAATTACCTGTAAAATAAATCCTAACCTAAGTTACAAATACACCTAACACTACACTATCAATAAATAAATTAAATACAAATACCTACAAATAAATACAAATAAATACACTAACTAAAGTACAAAAAATAAAAAAAAATTAAGTTACAAAAAATAAAAAAAGCACTAAGTTACAAAAAATAAAATAATAATTTACGAACATTATAAAAATATTACAACAATTTTAAGCTAATTACACCTACTCTAAGCCCCCTAATAAAATAACAAAGCCCCTCAAAATAAAAAAATGCCCTACCCTATTCTAAACTAAAAATTGAAAAGCTCTTTTACCTTACCAGCCCTTAAAAGGGCCTTTTGCGGGCATGCCCCAAAGAATTCTGCTCTTTTGCCTGTGAAAAAACATACAATACCCCCCAAAACATTACAACCCACCACCCATATACCCCTAATCTAACCCAAACCCCCCATAAATAAACCTAACACTAAGCCCCTGAAGATCTTCCTACCTTATCTTCACCACGCCGGGTATCACCGATCTGTCCAGAATAGGGTCCGAAGTCTTCCTCCTATCCGGGGCTGAAGAGGTCCATCATCCGGCTGAAGTCTTTATCCAAGCGGGGGCTGAAGAGGTCCATCATCCGGCTGAAGTCTTTATCCAAGCGGGGGCTGAAGAGGTCCATCATCCGGCTGAAGTCTTTATCCAAGCGGGGGCTGAAGAGGTCCATCATCCGGCTGAAGTCTTCTATCAAGCAGCATCTTCAATCTTCTTTCTTCCGGATCCATCTTCATCCCGCCGACGTGGAACATCCATCCTGGCTGACGACTTCCCGACGAATGACGGTTCCTTTAAGGGACATCATCCAAGATGATAGGATTCTATCAGCCAATCGGAATTAAGGTAGGAAAATTCTGATAGGCTGATGGAATTAGCCAATCAGATTCAAGTTCAATCCGATTGGCTGATCCAATCAGCCAATCAGATTGAGCTCGCATTCTATTGGCTGATCGGAACAACCAATAGAATGCAAGCTCAATATGATTGGCTGATTGGATCAGCCAATCGGATTGAACTTGAATCTGATTGGCTGATTCCATCAGCCAATCAGAATTTTCCTACCTTAATTCCGATTGGCTGATAGAATCCTATCAGCCAATCGGAATTCGAGGGACGCCATCTTGGATGACGTCCCTTAAAGGAACTGTCATTCGTCGGGAAGTCGTCAGCCAGGATGGATGTTCCGCGTCGGCGGGATGAAGATGGATCCGGAAGAAATAAGATTGAAGATGCAGCTTGATAGAAGACTTCAGCCGGATGATGGACCTCTTCAGCCCCCGCTTGGATAAAGACTTCAGCCGGATGATGGACCTCTTCAGCCCCCGCTTGGATAAAGACTTCAGCCGGATGATGGACCTCTTCAGCCCCCGCTTGGATAAAGACTTCAGCTGGATGATGGACATCTTCAGCCCCGGATAGGAGGAAGACTTCGGACCCTCTTCTGGATGGATCGGTGATACCCGGCGTGGTGAAGACAAGTTAGGAAGATCTTCAGGGGCTTAGTGTTAGGTTTATTTAAGGGGGGTTTGGGTTAGATTAGGGGTATGTGGGTGGTGGGTTGTAATGTTGGGGGGGTATTGTATGTTTTTTTTTCAGGCAAAAGAGCAGAATTCTTTGGGGCATGCCCCACAAAATGCCCTTTTAATGGCTGGTAAGGTAAAAGAGCTTTTCAATTTTTATTATAGAATAGGGTAGGGCATTTTTTTATTTTGTTTTTATTTAATTGTTGTAATATTTTTATAATTTTTGTAAATTATTTTTTTATTTTTTGTAACTTAGTTCTTTTTTTATTTTTTGTAACCTAGTTCTTTTTTTATTTTTTGTACTTTAGTTAGTGTATTTATTTGTATTTATTTGTAGGTATTTGTATTTAATTTATTTATTGATAGTGTAGTGTTAGGTTTAATTGTAGATAATTGTAGGTAGTTTATTTAATTAATTAATTTATTGATAGTGTAGTGTTAGGTTTAATTGTAACTTAGGTTAGGATTTATTTTACAGGTACTTTTGTAATTATTTTAACTAGGTAGCTATCAAATAGTTATTAACTATTTAATAGCTATTGTACCTGGTTAAAATAAATACAAAGTTGCCTGTAAAATAAATATTAATCCTAAAATAGCTACAATATAATTATTATTTATATTGTAGCTATATTAGGGTTTATTTTACAGGTATTTAGCTTTAAATAGGATTAATTTATTTAATAAGATTTATTTTATTTCGTTAGAAAAAAATTATATTTAACTTAGGGGGGTGTTAGGGTTAGGGTTAGACTTAGCTTTAGGGGTTAATACATTTATTAGAGTAGCGGTGAGGTCCGGTCGGCAGATTAGGGGTTAATAATTGTAGGTAAGGTAGCGGCGACGTTGGGATGGGCAGATTAGGGGTTAATAAATATTATGTAGGGGTCGGCGGTGTTAGGGGCAGCAGATTTGGGGTACATAGTGATACTGTAGGTTGCGGCGGTGTGCGGTCGGCAGATTAGGGGTTAAAAAAAATTATTAGAGTGGCGGCGATGTGGGGGGCCTCGGTTTAGGGGTACATAGGTAGTTTATGGGTGTTAGTGTACTTTAGAGCACAGTAGTTAAGAGCTTTATGAACCGGTGTTAGCCCAGAAAGCTCTTAACTCCTGGCTTTTCTCTGCGGCTGGAGTTTTGTCGTTAGATTTCTAACGCTCACTTCAGCCAAGACTCTAAATACCAGCGTTAGAAAGATCCCATTGAAAAGATAGGCTACGCAATTGGCGTAGGGGGATCTGCGGTATGAAAAAGTCGCAGCTGGAAAGTGAGCGTTAGACCCTTTCCTGACTGACTCCAAATATCAGCGGGAGGCCAAAACCAGCGTTAGGACCCCCTAACGCTGGTTTTGACGGCTAACGCAGAACTCTAAATCTAGGCGTTAATTAGTTATAATTTCTCTAATTGATGTACTGGATCATTTAGTAAATTTGGTTTATTCGTTAGTATATTATTTTACTATAATTATGTATTGATACATTTTTCATTCCCCATTTTTTGTTTTTGTTTTAGAATTTTTATTATCGATATATATATATTTGTGCCATTGAATTAACATGCATTGCAGATTACAGGATGTGTGAGTCACAATATATGTCACACCATCGTAATGTATGTCTTTTCAAATGAATATATAGTATCTTGACATATAAGTATTAATTTTTACCCTTCAGTTGCGAGTGAATATTGGCTATTTTCAAAACGCCAAATTGTGAAATAAAGAATATCCGTATCTCAGTGACTAGCTGTTATGGCAATGGATGCTAATACGATTTATCAGCGGTTGGGGGGACAGGTAACAAACACATACTTAGTCGTCTCACTACGTATTGACCAGCTATCAGTGCAGCAGCTGTCAGTATTTTCGATCAGCTGTTTCGCTAGATGGGAAACACACCTACAACTAGCTATCCTATCACCACTTAGCCGGCTCAATGCAGGGATTCTATTGGTTCATACTCCTAGTGCGCAGACGCACTGATCGGCTTGAGACGCCGAATTTCTTTTATAAGTTGTGATGGCATTTTAATACTTTACACCTGATGAAACGGTTGTTGAACCGGGAAACGCGTTGTGTATATGGTTTTTAATAAACTTTAACTGTGTTTTTTAAAACCTCTTGCCATCACAAAGTTATTTCTGCACGATCTTTTCTATTACAAACCTGCTGGATATTACAAGCGGGCAGAGAAATTGCTGAACATGAAGATCTTGACGTATATATATGAGACTGAGACGCTGGAATCTGCTTGTCGTCCTGCAGCTCGTGGGTATAGCTCGCTGGGCAGCTATCAATAGTCCAGCTTGTAGCTGTGGCACTTCTCAAGGGCTTTACATCTAGTAAGTAAGTAATACTCACTGCTTGCGTGGGGACATTATACCACGGATTTCACACTATTGTGGCGCCTTCTCTAATTGTCTTCTAGCATTCACTCATCATTCTGGTGGCCTACCAGTTTCGGGAGAAGTCTAGCAGCCGCACATCATACTGCTTGTGGACACACAGCCCAATGAAACCCTGGAGAACTTTGGGTTTGATTTGAACATTTCTTTATTTACCTATTAGGATTTGTTCCTTTATATCATTAGAAACATATGTATCTATATTTGATGGTACACCAGTTTGATACATTGTTTACTAGTCATTTTTTAAACACTTTGTACGCACACATAGTGCTCTATTTATACACTTATTATCTGTATTAGCATATTGTTGTGTTTGTATTTATGCTAAGGTAATCTACTTGGCTTTGCACTGGTCCATTTAACCTGGTTATAATTGTTTTTCTTGGCACATGTACACTGTCTTGGAATGACATAAGGATATAATTTTTATAGATAGTTTGCAATATTTTTTTTTTATTTTTTTTATTAAATTTTTATTGAGGTGCTTAAATTAGGCATACAAACAGTATAAACACAAAGGAAATTGCCATTCAGTACAGAAGGAGAAATTTACAGTCCAGCTTAGATCTATAATGGTATAGGAAACATTCTGCACAACTCACCTATGAAATAAAAACAGTTAGTGATGGCAAAATTAAATACATGGTGCCTATTCATAAGGGGACCTTCCATATCAAAACTAATAGGTCTCTCTTGGACCTTAAGTAAAGAAACACAGCTTATAGAAAGGAAAGGTATAATGGAGTGTAGAGACCACTCTTGGATCTCTCTATGCTAACCTCATTTTTTATTTTTCTAGAAGATACCACGGGATACACCCTCATTTATGCCCATCTTATTTTGCTAATCTCTAATCCCCAAAAAAGAAAAACAAAGGCCTCACTTGGACCTTATCTTTTAGTGTTTGATGATAGGGGAGCTTGATAAGGGGTATAAAATAATATTGGGAGAAATTAACTATTTGAATTGCTTTTACTGTTGCGCCCGCTTTACATTGACGGCAAAAATAATATATAAGAGAAGCTAGGGAAAAAAGAAGTATATATATATATAACTATACATGAAATGAGGCACATGGAAGGTTAGGAATGCCTGGGATCTGTAGGGTATAGTGAAAACATTTTATGCTGGTGAGGGAAAAAAAAAAAACTGATCAGTGACTAATATGGTTCAGGGTAAGTATAAACAGCAAATTAATTAGGAACAAGAACAGCGCTATCCTCGAACAAATCAAGGGTCTCAACTGAGGTAAATTAAAATGAGAGTCCCCCCTCTATGCATAGAAATAAGAAAATAAAAAATAAAAAAGTCTGTCCCACCTTGACATAAGTGCAATGCGATAAACCTGTGGTGATAAGTACCAACTCAATGCAATGACAGTTATAGCAATGATAGTGTGCGAAACTAAGGGGCAAGAAAACTTGGTTAAGTAGATGACATTATTCCCCAAGCAGCTGGAATAAAATTAAACATGGGATAGAAATAGGGGGCTCACCTCCCCGGCCGCAGGAAGCCAACCCTCTCTGCGAGGATCATATAGATGTCAAATGACACGCAGCAGGAAAATATATAGTAGTGTTGCCCCAAGTGTGCTAATATCTACCAAGTAAGTAGTGGAGTCAGGCAGGCAGTATTCGAATATCTACATACGGAACATATGTGTTCGGCAACCCATGCAGTCGGGGGGGAGAGGAGAACACACATAAGAAAATAAACCAGTATGAACATAAGTTGAAACGTAAACATTTCTAGTGTCCTCGTTCCAGCAATAAAACTGATCAATGGCCAGTCCGGGAGCAAATTTCAATGACGTGAGGCAAATACTCTGTTACCCAACTCCGGTTTTTGATGGTATGTAGAAAGTCCCAATTGATGTAAGTTGGTCACCGGGTTTCCCTGAGAACAAAAGTAGGACATAATGATTGATCCCTGGGTATAACATTGGGGGTAAATACTGAATAAGGGAGCTCCTGCGCTCATAGGTCTTAGCCGCATCTGCTGTTGTGAGGCTCGAGGCTAGCGCTGCGATGCTGTATCTGTCGGCTCTCTGCATGATGGCAAAATCCGAAACGGCTCTCTCAAGCTTTAAGTCCTCGGCTGGCATATCGCTCCCTGCTGGGATCAAGGCATCAGATGCCCGGTCTTTTAGATCCACATCCAGAGTAAGAGTGAAGCGCTGGGGCCCCAAAGCACTACCACCCTCATCTGTTGTAGAATCATGTTCCAGCCGAGGGACCAGGCAGGGTCCATAAGTGATTCCAGGGTTGGACGCCATGTGCAGTGTTTCGTCAAAGTCAGCTCGGTAATCCATGAGCAGATAACTCAGCTGCTCCAAGATTTCCATAGCACCCTTCATATCCATCTTCTCTGTGAGGTGTAAAGCGGGCATGTTAGATAAAGGTTGCACAATTTGAGCAGTGATTTGTAAGGTAACACTGCGAGTAACGACAGAGAAGATACTCCGCCGGGGGGTCTAGTAGGAGGCCGGAACCTCTAGTAGTATCCAGGAGGCTTAAACTTACTCCTATGCTGGTGTGAGTGGCTTCGATCTGTAGGGTATGCTCTGCTATAGGATAAATGTTGTAAATCTGGATTCAGTTAAGCTGCAAAATTTAGCTTTTGAGAGATTTAAGTTCAAGGGTTGGAGCAGTAAGCAAACATGCGACCTGTCATGGCCGCCGCCCGGAAGTTCCCCAGTTTGCAATATTTTAATCATATGGTTCCAACTCCAGAGCTTTCCTGATAGGGACAACGTGAAACACTATTGTTATTCACTATTATCAGGCGCCTTCAATATTCATCACTTTTTTGTAATTATATGGACATGGACTCTTCATTAATATGGCTTAAAATGTTATTTATAAGGCACAATTATTGATATGAACTTTCTTTTCATATTGTTGTGCTGAAGTATATTTGGAAAAAACAAGAATAATGGTTATGCATGCAGTAAATAATAAGCTGTTATGAAATATTAAAGTAATGGTTTTTTGCTTGTAATGGTGTATAAATTTCTGCTTTCATGGATATTTTATAAACTTACAACTCTGTGCACCGTTAGGAATGATGAAACTACTTGTTACTTTTTATATGAATAACATCACTTGTCCACTTAAGCTATTTGATATTAACTCTATATTAGAATTAGAGTGTATGAGTGTTTATGTTTGGACATATCATAAATGTTGATGAGATAGTTAAAAATAAATGTTTCATTGTATACAGGCCTGTGAAAATAGTTTACTTACAATGAAAACAAAAAATTAAAACAATTTCTAGGATAAAACTGAATGTCATCCAGCCTTGTACACATATTAACTGCCAGTCTGTATACCAGCACAGCCCATACTCTAGCTGTAAGTGCTCATCCGCCTCAAACCCATATCACTTGCCTCTGTGTACCATTTGTGTTGATAAGTATAAATATTGGAACTATATTTGCAAATATTTATCAACTATTGAATTATTTTCTTACCTGTATGCGATTGCGTGTGTTGTAAAGAATGCTAATTGTCATGTAATTTAATCGTAAATTTAAAGGGACAGTAAAATCCAAAAGAAAATTTTCATGATTCAAATAGGGCATGTAAATTTTAAAGAACTTACAAATTTAGTTTTATCACCAAATTTAATTTGTTCTCTTGGTATTCTTAGTTGAAAACTAAACCTAGGAGGTTCATAATCATATACTTACTAATTTCTTAGACCTTGAAGACAGCCTCGAATCTGAATGCATTTTCACAGTTTTTCAACACTAGAGGGCGTTAATTTATAGCTGTGTCGGTTATACAAAACTGAGGAATGGGTAATAAAGCAAATGGATTAGCTATCTTTTTAAACAACAAAAAATCTGGTGTTGACTGTCCCTTTAAGCTACATCTATTGGGTTTATATATATGTTTCTTGTGCGTTTTATAGCCGTTGGCAGTGCCCTACAACAACCACCAGGCTCTGACCTGATAATGATAATGTAGACATCTAGTGCTCTTTCAAATCATTCATGCAAAACTGCTGCCATTTAGTGATCAAGAGACGTGCACACTCCTGAACTTTGGTACCTGCTTATTTTCTTAAAAAATACCCAGAGAAGACAATACATGTTGTCACTTGTCAGTACAGTAGAAGTAAATTGGGAACTTAAAACCATATGCTCTTTCAGAGGCTAATTTCTTAGACCTTGAGAGCCGCCTCTATTTTGAATGCATTTTTACATTTTTTCACCAATATAGGGTGTTAGTTCATGTGTGTCAAATAGATAACACTGTGCTCAGACACTTTAAGTTAACTATAAACCAGCACTGATTGGGTGAAATGCAAGTCTTTTTATACAACAAACATTCTGGTGTTGAATGTCCCTTTAACAAATAAAAAGGTTTTGTTTTTTTTATTTACATTTTTGTTGAAGGTTTTTTTTTTCATTAGAAAGAGTAGAGGAGAATAGAGAGTTTAGAATAAGAAAGAGATACAAACCTGAAATGTAATGTGGACAATGAAAGACGCCCCCTACAGAGCACAGCAATTTTAAAGGGACAGTCTAGTACAAAATAAACTTTCATGATTCAGATAGGGCATGTCACTTTAAACAATTTTCATATCTACTTTTATCACCAATTTTACTTTGTTCTCTTGGTATTATTATTTGAAAGCTAAACCTAGCAGAAGGTTTATTATATACTAATTTCTCAGCCCTTGAAGGTCACCTCTCTTCTGAATGCATTTTGACAGTTTTTCACCACTAGAGGGTGTTAGTTCATGTGTGTCAAATAGATAACACTGTGCTAAGGCACTTGAGGTAAAAAGTGTATTAATATAACCACGTTGGTTATGCAAAACTAGGGAATGTGTACTAATAAAGGGATTATCTATCTTTTTATACAACAAACAGTACAGTAGAAGTAAATTGGGAACTTAAAACCATATGCTCTTTCAGAGGCTAATTTCTTAGACCTTGAGAGCCGCCTCTATTCTGAATGCATTTTTACATTTTTTCACCAATATAGGGTGTTAGTTCATGTGTGTCAAATAGATAACACTGTGCTCAGACACTTTAAGTTAACTATAAACCAGCACTGATTGGGTGAAATGCAAGTCTTTTTATACAACAAACATTCTGGTGTTGAATGTCCCTTTAACAAATAAAAAGGATTTGATTTTTTATTACATTTTTGTTGAAGGTTTTTTTTCATTAGAAAGAGTAGAGGAGAATAGAGAGTTTAGAATAAGAAAGAGATACAAACCTAAAATGTAATGTGGACAATGAAATACGCCCCCTACAGAGCGCAACAATTTTAAAGGGACAGTCTAGTACAAAATAAACTTTCATGATTCAGATAGGGCATGTCACTTTAATCAATTTTCATATCTACTTTTATCACCAATTTTGCATTGTTCTCTTGGTATTATTATTTGAAAGCTAAACCTAGCAGCAGGTTTATATACTAAACAATTTCATGTACTGTGTAATTTCATTAAATTTCATCAGACCACATGACCGTGTACATGAAATTGTTTAATATAATCCACCGTATACACTAAAAGTTGAAAATTTGGGCTTCTCATATTTATTTGATGTTTAATAGTTGTGTTTTTTCTTTTTTACCCCGTTTACGGCAGTGCGCGCATGCACACTAAAGGCCAAATCACCTGTAAAAATGATGGACCATGTGATGCTGTTTATTAAACTGAGCGTGAGGAGTCGGGTTGTGTGTGTCTGCATGTGCGGTATTCTGCATGCCTGTGCAATGAAGTATACTGCCAATATAATTCCTTGACCCGTTGTGTAGGCTTCAACTGCTGATTTTAGGAGGATGGGCCTCTTGCGCATGTGCAGTGAGCACCACACACCTCCAACAGCAGATGTCACGTCACCGGAAGTGACGCGGGTCCTGCATTCTTATAAGTCAAGACTAATTTTAGAACAGGGGCAATGGACAAAGAGAAATAATACTAATAATGTTGTGAAAGCTAAAAATTGCTTTCACAACAAGAAGACCCCTTTAAGTGCTCTCAAAATGAGGCACTGATTTTTTTATTTTTTTTGGGGGGGGAGGTTAACTATAACAAGCCCTCCTCTACTCTCCTGAGCTCCTCAGGGTGCTTCTCAGACAAATGAGCACGCAAAACTGCATATCTGCTGGAAGCAAAACAGTCTCCATATGACACGACCGTTGAGTACAAACCACATACTAAGCCAAAAAAGGTGAAAAATCCTTTGATAACCACCTGCAGTAAGGTCAAAAGATCACTCTACCTGCAGTGTATGTGTAGGGGACTGGGAGGGGGAAACCGGTGAAAATTGTGCAGGTGATGTAGCAAACCCAGCTATTACAGCTGAGGCTTGTGTTACAGAGGACTGTAGAGGAGAAGAGGAATGAAGGGGCGCAGCTACACTTGTCGTGGCTGTACTTAAGCTTGTTGATGGCACCACTGGTGCCTCAACACTTCCAGGACGGGGTCTTATCCTGGAAGTACGCAACCCCTTTGACTGTCCAGCAACAGTATTGGATCTCCCAGATTTCTTGGAGGTTCCAGAACTTGTTGATGGACTATCCACCACACTCCTGCTGGATGTAGTGCATGTGGTGTCTAAAACTGGAGGAGGGGTTCCAACCACCTGGGAGCTCGCTCCTTCTCCACTGTCAGCACCAGGAGTTGCACGTGGCCTCTCTATCTCCTTGTGCACAGTGGAGAGGTGCTGCGTAAGGGCAGTAGTGCCCAATCTCCCTCCTTTCCCCCTCTTAATGCTCCTCCCACAATGAATACACTGCACCTGCAGTGCTTCATTTACACTGGAGCCGTCAGGGATACAAAAATGTTCCCATGCCCACGACCTGAGTCTGAATTTCACAACTCCAGCGTCATGCCTGCGCTGTGATTCAGCAGGCATGGTGAGAGACACTGGTGCATCAGAAGAGGGTAAGGTAGTGGCAGATGTGGAAATAGTGGTGTCGTCAGAAGTAACTATAGTACCTGTAACACCTGGAGTTGCTGGGCGTTGGACCCCGGCCTCCACAGGCACAGCAACACCAGAGTGCTGGTAATTACCACCACACTCAGGTACAACAACTAATTCTGACCCCATTGCATCTGATGTGTCAGCTGACACATCATGCAAAGAAGCATCAAGTCCCAAATTCACCGAATGGTGGATGAGATCCGCCGCCACGGGAGAAGAAGTTCACGTGGAACTTAACTTCTCCCCGGAATCATCAAACTTGGCACTTGTTTCTTCCCCACTGAAGTCAATATCAAAGGTTGTAAAACCCTTGCCTTGACTTGCTGCAGAATGACGAATCTCACTAACATTAGGAGACAACATATCCTGCAGGTCCACATCTGTTAGCAATGAGTGCCCTTCAAATCCTGCAGCCAAAGAAGTACTTGGATCACCAGCGGTATGCGATCCATTTCCTTCTTTAACAGAGGATTTAAAAGCAGCCTCATCACTAAGACCCGCAACAACATCAGCAGCAGCGGATGCACTCCTCCTATCTTGCCTATCAGGGGAGATACCACCAACAGGTAAAGACATGTTTTTTTTTTAAGTTAAACTAAGAATAAAAAAATACTACTCCTCAAAAGTTTTCTGACTGCTTGTTATACTAAATTTGCTGCTTGCTGTGTTTAAAAAAAACAACAAAATAAAACAAATAGCACAGAAACAAAGAGAAATTTGACCTAGCTAGACAAATAAATGAACAAGCAATGCCACAACCAACCTGTCTCACCCACAGCTCTGAAGTGTCTGATATTAGTTGTTTTTCTCCCAGAATTTTTTTTTTTTCTAGAACACAGCCAAAAAGATACATTTTCGATACATTTCAAATATTCGATTTAAATCGAATGTATTCGAATGTCATATTCGAAATAATGCAATCCATTTTGATTTCGAATGTCCATAAAAATCGAATATATACATTCGAATTTTGAATGTGTATATTCGATCTTTTATTTACAATCGAAATCGAAATTGACATTCGAAATCGAAAGTAACATTTGAAAATGGAAATACGCATTCGAAAAAGGAAGTTACATTCTAAATGGAATATCAACATTCGAAATGGAATATACACATTCGAAATCGAAGGTCACATTCGAAATCGAATGTCACATTTGAAAATGAATGTCACATTCGAAAACGAATGTCACATTCGAAAACGAATGTCACATTCGAAAACTGAAAAAACATTCGAAAATAGAATTTTACAGAATATTTGTTCTTATCGACATTCAAATTTATAATTCGAATTTCGGTAATAAGATTCGTTCTATATTTGAAATTTGAAAATTTACACATTTGCCCATCCCTACTTTTTATCATAGTTATAAAAAGCAGGTGCATTGTCTTTGTGTTTGAATTAAATACAGCAAACACAATTAACTGTGTTTGGAATGTAAATGTATAATTGCAAAGATGGAAGAAACACTAGAGTTACATGTGACAGTTGCCAATAAACCATAGAGGGCAGAGGAAGACCAGACATACCATATATAAAGGAAGTGGAAATGTATTCTAGCAAATGACTGATAAGTAGGATCCTACTTGTCTCAGATAATCATGTACCATTCAGTTATCCCCCCCCCCCTCATGTCCTGTGATATTTATATATAAATAGAGTTTTAATTCAAGCATTTTCATTGTTTATGAAAAAAACCCAAAACAACTGATCTCTAGGGACAGTCTGACAACTGGTTGACAAGGCAGCTCCCACTACTTTACTAAAGTGAAGAGTAGTCTTGAAATTGAAAATCAGTTTTAATCAGGTTACCTAGGGACCAGCTGTGCACAAACATTAATTTCCTGCTATAATATCAATTTAAGCAACCACTTATAAAAAATATTTTTTGCATGTAAAGGGATAAACAATTACTTTGTACTTCAAGTTGGGAGGGATATTTTGAAAGCCCTGGGTATATATATATATATATATATATATATATATATATATATATATATATATATATATATATATATATATATATATAACTTTATAATACCCCTACATTATAATTACCCTTTGTCCTTATATTAACCAACTGCAACCTAAGATCCATCTTTCACGCTCTGCCCTTATATTACCCACATATAACTTTATAAGAACCTCCATTACCATCTGCCCTTATATTAGCCCTGTATAACTTTACAAGACCCCTTTGTCACGCTCTGTATACTATTGCCCAATGCCCATACATTAGCGTATAATACTACCATTTGTCCTTTCTGACCACCTCCTTGTATTACCCATACATGATACATTATAATGGCCGCCATTACCCCAAATCATTTTTATGCCCCAATAATACATGTAAATAATTCAGTCTAGAAACAATTCAGTACCTACCAATGAAGCAGAAGGAGACATAAACTAGAAATGGTTAAATTGGTGTAAAAGCCTTTAAAGGGACATTGCACACTAGATTTTTCTTTACATAAATGTGTTGTAAATGATCCATTTATATCGCTTATCTGGGGTGTTTTTGTAAAAATGTATAGTTTTGCTATTTTTAAATAATATTGTGCTGATTTTCAGACTCCTAACCAAGCCCCAAAGTTTTACTGATACTGATGTATACTGACTTCACATTGCTTCTGTTTTTTATAATGGGTCTTTTCATATGCAGGGGAGGGTCTGCTATCAACCCCTTTCAGTGGGTGTTCCAGACTAATCTCATCAACAGTGCTAAATTGGGAGCTTCTAAGTAAGTTTTTAAAAGGTTTTATACTGGATTTTTATATCAGTATCTGCACATATTATTCTACTTGATAGTAGTGTCTACATGCAGTAGTTAAATTAAAATTGGTGTATACTGTCCCTCTTAATATAATTTTTAAATCTGGCATAGTCAGATGTAGTAAGTAGCTGTAAACTACTATTTTCATCAGTATATATAATATATCCAGCAGCCTCCTTGCTCAGAAAGGAAGTGTCAGGCGAGCTAAACTGGGTAGTAGAGAAATAAAGCAGAATATCTTAGCAGAGTCTCTCTGCTAAGATATTCTGCTTTATTTATTTTCTAGTGCACGTCCTCCAGTAGAAAACACGATTAAAACTCGGCTATAATTTATATGCTGATGAGAATCCCTCTAAGTGACAGTTTAATGCTGTGTGCTTAAATATTGTACATTACATGTGACTCAAGAGTTTTATTATCTCATGACTCGTAATGAGTCTCTTGCCGCCAAAGAATGTGCGTCCTGACTCTCCTGAGCTGAGTGATAGATCATAGGAAGTGCAGTGCCAAAAACCAGGGGGTGCTGACATAAGGAGATCACTATTGTACATTTCTTTATGTAAAAACCTTTTTTTTAGTAACCTTAAAGGGACACTGAACCCGAATTTTTTCTTTTGTGATTCAGAGCAACTTTCTAATTTATTCCTATTATCAAATTTTCTTTATTCTCTTGGTATCTTTATTTGACATGCAAGAATGTAAGTTTAGATGCCGGCCCATTTTTGGTGAACAACCTTGGTTGTCCTTGCTGATTGGTGGATAAATTCATCCACCAATAAAAGAGTGCTGAACCAAGAAAAAAAGCTTAGATGCATTCTTTTCCAAATAAAGATAGCAAGAGAACGAAGGAAAATTGAAAATCGGAGTATATTAGAAAGTTGCTTAAAACTGCATGCTCTATCTGAATCTCGAAAAAAAAATTTGGGTTCAGTGTCCCTTTAAACCTAATGCTGTCTGATTTTTATCAATTCCTTTTTTCAGTGTGTCTCACTGTACTTACTGACCCCATTGCAGAAGGTTTTGCTGATTGTTTCAGATTATCATCTGTTACTGACTGTTACATCATTTTTGGAGAATCTTA
Organism: Bombina bombina; assembly: GCF_027579735.1. NCBI lineage: Eukaryota > Metazoa > Chordata > Amphibia > Anura > Bombinatoridae > Bombina > Bombina bombina. The sequence goes on along the minus strand of NC_069502.1, from coordinate 1,150,676,280 downwards.
TCAGACAGTGTATTAGTTAGTATGGAGAAGAAGGCTTAGGCTCCTGTTTGCATCAGGCAGACTTTGACAAAAAAACAATACATTCAAGCATTAATGAATCAATAATGCTTGCATGTATTTTGTCACAGTCTGCCCGATGCAAATAGGAGCCGCTGCCTAAGCCTTCTTCTCCATACATACCAACTAGTACACTGTCTGATAAGATTCTCCAAAAATGATGTAACAGTCAGTAACAGATTTATATTGCACTGTGTGTCTGCCAGTCTGGATTGCCACTTACCTTAGTCGACTGACTTGTCAACGTCGTTGTCGCCTAGACCGCCTGCCTGACTCAGTCCTCAGCAGATCGGCTCCTAATCACGTGTGGCCACCGTCTATCTGCTGCAGCTGCGGCCTAAGCCTCTAATGCGCAGTTAACATTTTGTGCACACAGCGTGTGGAGGCGGAGCTGAGCAGCCAGACAGAGTCAGGGCAGGTGATGTGACCTTTAATATATGGACCGGATTCCGGATTGTTTGTTACACCAGCCGGTCAGTCCACATATTGCAGGGCAGGCTGCCGCTTACTACACCCAGCTCCACACTCCAGTCCAGTGTCTTTTCTTCACGTGATGTTACCTAGACTAACCGGCTCTGAGTTCTAGTTCCTGGCTTCATTGATTCACAGTCACGAGTTATGAGTCACGTCTCCTTCACCACCGCACCGGGGACCCCCCAGCCCCCTCCGCAAAAAAATAAAAAATTATTTAAGGCAAAATATATATATATATATATATTTTATAAAAAAAAATGTATTGAAAAAAAATGCAGCATCAGTATAATGCATGGGGCCCCTTTAAGAAGCCGGCCCCTCGGGCCAGGGCCAATTTGCCCGACTTGTCAGCTTTCCCAACCTTTTCAGAAGCCAGTGTCCTTAGAGGTATAATATATTCCCTAAAGTTAAGGCAAAGAAAAGCTTAGAAACTTTACCAAAAATATAATTCCTGGGGTTCAGTCACAAAAAGTTCCAAACCTGAACCCCAAAGAAAATTAAAGGTATATGAAACCCCACATTTTTCTTTCATGATCCAGATAGAGCATATAATCTTAAACAACTTTGCAATTTACTTCTATGATCTAATTTACATAAAAATCCTGGTATCCTTTGTTGAAAAGCATACCTAGGTAGGCGGAGTAGCTGTGAGCTAGCTGCTGATTGGTGGCAGCACATATATGCCTTTTTGTCATTGGTTTACCAGTGTGTTCAGCTAGCTCATCAATGTACATTTCTATTTCTTCAATAAAGACAGATAAGCGGAAAACTCAAGTTTAAACATGGCGGTACCAAGTACTCTATAGAAACTCAGTGGAATTTTAAAAAACAAACAATTATTAGAAAAGTGTAGAAGATAAATAATGAAAGTATATTGTAAAGCTGTTTAACTACACACAATTAAACATTTTATATTATTATTTTATACTGTTTAGTATCCCTTTTAGGTGTTTTATACTAAATGTGATGCTGGCTATGATCTGGATAATTACACATTTTTACAATCTCTTTCAGAACATGAAAATCAAGCCAGTAATTCTGGCTCTACCTCCTAAAGTTTTTTTTTTTAGCTTACTGGTTATATTATGACCCCCATACCATGCGGGGGGCAAAACAATAAAATACCCTTAACATAATAATATCAGTGGCAACATGTGAAGCAGATAGAGTCGCTTGTCATATGCATGAGCTGCACATACTTTTAAACATGGTAGCTCATTGGCATGAGTGCTTATGCTTACATATAAGGAGGCAGGGCTTTATATCTCTCTCTATATATATAGCTCTCTCTCTCTCTCTCTATATATATATATATATATATATACACACACTCACACTCACACATGCACATAGCACATAGAAAATCTAGCACTCTCTTGTAAGCACACAGCTAGATTAAAAGCAAAATGGTTAGTTACAGTATTTGGCCAAATGGTGATCGCCCAGGAACACGTCAAACTATTTATAGTGCGTTCCAACCTGTAGGCTAAGACAAATAGCAAAGATATGTGGTAAGGAGATTCGGCAGCAGTGGTAGGTCCAGTAAAGGTGAGAGTGGAGATTGGAAAGAGAAAGAATGACAATCCGGAAACTGAGTGGCGTTGCAAGGGTAAACACAGCAGACAACTCAGTAGGAGATCCGACATCCGGAGCAGACATCCTGTAGAAGCAATCCGATGATTGGAAACAGGACACAGCAACCTGCAACAAAACTTTAGAGAATAACAGAACAGCATACACTGCTGAAACTTGACGATATCCAAGCACCTCACCATAGGTGCAGTTGTCTTTTATTAGCCTGAGTGACGTCAGCAAGGAATACGTGATTGACTGTGTGCGTCAAGGAGGCGGGGCTGCATGCGAGCGCAAAGGAGTGCTCATGTGCAATAGTAAATGCGGCCAGAGGAGAAGCCCGGCGGACAGGTGCCAGTGTTTGATAAATTGAGCTCTTAGTGTAGAAGCTTATGGGAGCCCCTAAATGGAGACCAAAGTTATATAAATATACCCAAAGTGCCTTTTTTATATCTGGATATCCCCTTATTCATTTTACAATAGAGTTTAGACAATAACACACACATGCACTATTGTTTGCAACGTTGTTTATTAATAATGTATAAAAATATACATGTTTGTCACACTTTTTGCAGTATATTTCTCATATCATTATATATACATACAGTTATGGGATACTTTGAATCTGATGGGTCTGCTGAAAGAAAAAATATATAATTTGAGTGGATTTCTGACGAAAAATGACTTGCAGTGTGCCTTCAATGCAGGGCCACCCATAGTATTTGCTGGGCACTGGGCAAGATAAATTGGGGGGCCTCTCAGCCTAGTGCCCTTATTCCCCTCCCCTGAATACCTTGCCCCTTGTATGGCCAACCCCTGTGCCAACATTCAGATATACCTATATAAAGAATAACATAAAATATTGGACCTCCTGATACCATAAACACTTCTCATAAACTAAATACAACATATACATTGCACCATCTCAAAACCTCACCACAAACATTGCGGGGGCCCTGGACGGGTGCCCCTCTCGTCCTGCCCAAAGGTCTGCTTTAATTTAAGCTGCACCTAAGGGGGGGGGGTGGCTTAGCAGTTAAAGGGTTAAGTGTCAGGCATTATTGGGAAGGTTTTACTTGACAGCTTGCTAAAATACTGGACATCTGGTAGCCCTTGGTGGTGGCAGTGAGCCAGTGAGTTTTATGAGTCTTAGCTGTGTTAGTGCACTGAAACGTACCCACTTGCAGCAGATATATTTATTATTATTACAGGCTGCAGTATTAGCTTTACAGCAATATTGTATATATAAAAAGAATAAAATGACAGAATGACTTATGGACACTTCTATCCTTTTTGCTACTCTGCTCCCCCTCCTTCCTAGTATACTCTAATCTTCATCCATTATTTGTCATTTAAGAATTATCTAATAACAGTGATTGATGAGTACATAAATACTGTAAGCCAGCATTCAAATTATATCAGAGCCCAAGAGCTACGCACTCACCACTTTAAAAAATACATTGGGGTCAATTTATCAAAAGCTTCACCCCGCTACGGCTGCAGCTTATCACAAGAGAACATACAGACCGTATTTAACAAGCAGCGGTCATTAGGTGACGAATTTCAATCTCCCTGGTCTCGACCGACCGGGGTGATTGACAGCTCTTGCCTGCACGTGATTGGCTTGTGCAGGCAGAGGGCGTGTTTGCGCAAAAATAGTGCTCGTGTGCAAAGCTAAATTTCCACAGTGGAATTCAGCCCGCCAGAGGCGAGCTGCCGTGGACGGGAGTGCGTACGTGCGCCCCTATCCGCCGCAGCTTGATAAATCAACCCCATTGTATTTTTTAAACAGTTTATTACTAACCTATTGTTTGCTAAACAGAGCTGTAACACATTCTCTTGCTGCAAAGGGACCCCGAGACTCTGGGAATTTACAAGGCTTATCTAAAAGATAAAGGAGCATATAGAAAACTAAAAACGAACACTACACTCACATTTAAATCGGAATTTAATTACATATTAGAGAAGGCAAATAGAAAGAGAATTTTGAATGAAAGAGTTACATTTTCTATATCCTAAATCTCCAAGAAAATCATTGTTTTATGTCTAACCAAAAAAATATAAATCTGTAACTAAGCCTCCTGGAAAGCCTATTACTTGTGGTATTGAATTACTCACTGCAATGTATCTTTGTACACAGACATAGGTTTGCAAAAATATGTCTGTTTGTTACCATCTTATCTTAAAGGGAGAGTCTAGTCAAAATAAAACATTCATGATTCAAATAGGGCATGTAATCTTAAACAACTTTCCAATTTAATTTTATCATCAAATTTGATTTGTTCTCTTGGTATTCTTAGTTGAAAGCTAAACCTAGGTAGGCTCATGTGCTAATTTCTAAGAACTTGAAGGCCGCCTCTTATCGGGATGCATTTCACAGCTAGATGGCATTAGTTCACGCGTGCCATATAGATAACATTGTGCTCACGCATGTGGAGTTACCTAGGAGTCAGCACTGATTGGCTAAAATGCAAGTCTATCAAAATAACTGAGATAAGGGGGCAGTCTACAGAGGCTTAGATACAAGGTAATCACAGAGGTAAAAAGTATATTAATATAACCGTGCTGGTTATGCAAAACTGGGGAATCGGTAATAAAGGGATTATCTATCTTTTTAAACAATAATAATTCTGGAGTAGACTGTCCCTTTCTTTCGTGATTCAGATAGAGGATGCAATTTAAGCAACTTTCTAATTTACTTCTATTATCAAATTTTCTTCATTCTCATGGTATCTTTATTTGAAAAGCAAAAATGTTTAGATGCCGGTCCATTTTTGGTGAAAAACCTTGGTTGTTCTTGCTGATTGGTGGATTAATTTAACCGACCAATAAACAAGAGCTGTTCAGAGTTCTGAACTAAAAAAAAGCTTAGATGTCTTCTTTTTCAAATAAAGATAGCACAAGAACAAAGAAAAATTGATAATAGGAGTAAATTAAAAAGTTGCTTAAAATTGCATGCTCTATCTGAATTACAAAAGAAAAAAATTGAATTCAGTGTCCCTTTAATTTAAACATAATTTTTAATACACTTAAATAAAAAAAAATGTTATAGACGAGTATATCACATAATCTTGTATGTACATATTAAAAATTAATTAAACATAAAAGCTCCACAAACCCTGAATAATGACAAAATGGCTCAACAATAAAGTTTAAAAATGTGCTACAGTTGTCCCATTATAAGTGGCACTGGCAAGGGCATGATGGAACAACCGTAGCAAATTGCTCCATAACTGTACTTAGACCGTATATATTGTTTTTGAAACTTTATTGTTGAACCGTTTGGCATTATTCAGGGTTTGGGGAGCTTTTTATGTTTAATTTATTTTTAATATTTACACACAAGAGTATGTGACATACTCGTCTATATCAATTTGTATTATTTAAGTGCATTAAAAGTTATGTTTTAATTGATATACTAACATCTCTCAGTGAGTATATATTGCAACTGAAGTGAGTGCTTGTATAAGGTGCTTCTTTCCTATCTCTCTCTTAATTTACTTTGTAATGTGACAAAGGCTGTCTTTTGTTGGAAGACGACTGGCATCGGACATTTATATTACTTCTTAAAGGGACATTAAACCCCAAAAAATTATTTCATGATCCAGATAGAGAATACAATTTTAAACAACATTCCAATTTACTTCTATTATCTAATTTGCTTCATTTTTTAGATATCCTTTGTTGAAGAAATAGCAAGGCACATGGGTGAGCCAATCACATGAGTCACCTATGTGCAGCTACCAATCAGCAGCTACTGAGTCTATTTAGATATGCTTTTCAGAAAATTATATCAAGAAATTGAAGCAAATTAGATAATAGAAGTAAATTGGAATGCTCTTTAAAATTATATTTTCTATCTGAATTATGAAACAAATTTTTGGGGTTTAATGTCACTTTATAGGTGTTTGTATATACTGGTTATGTTATAGATTTTATTGGAGTTGTAATAGGCACCCTATTTTTTCTGTGTAGCAGAATTTTAACTATGATGTATATTCCTATATTCTTCACATAGAAAATAAAGTACATTTTATTATTAAATATACATGTCTATACATTTCTGATACTGTTCATGTAAATTACAAATCTATACATATACATCTATAGGAATAGACATGAAGGTATAGGTATACACACACACACATATATATATATATATATATATATATATATATATATATATATATATATAAATATGTATTCAATAATCAAGGACATTATCCTGTACAAGGTAAAGAAGGAAAGCAGGCACTGCTCAAAAGGGTTCCATAAAAGCTTGATCCTTTATTTCAACATCTTTAAAAAGTTAACAGCTTCAAACGCTGAAAGTAGCGTTTTAGAAAAAGGTACAAAAAATGACAAATACAAGGCAGGGGATGTGTGACACAGGTAGTCTGACTAGTTTCGAGTCCTCACAGGACTCTTATTCATAGACATGAGGAGGGAAAGGAGAAGCCTGCATTTAAAGGAAAACCTGTGTGCAACAGGCAGCTGATTCCTATGTAAATTAATTAGGAAACTCAGTTCATGGTTAACCTCTAAATGTGCAGGTACCTCCTAAACCTCAACCAAATTTTTTTATTAAAAACAAAGTAATGAATATCCCAGTAACATAATGTTAGGTTTAACAGTTGATAATCTCATTTACAAACATTTAGCAAGATACATGCACTCAAACAATCACTATGTGTAATGTATATAAAGGATTATAATTTCTTAGTATCCTTCATTTTGCAAAGAGATAACATAACAAACAATTATCTGTCTATTGGATGTTCTGAGAATTATTTATTTAAAACAAAGCTATATTTTTATCATGATAGAACATTTTTTGGCAAAAATTTCTAAGTAAAACAAAGGTCATATATGTATAAATACACTATGGTGTGGTATTCTGTGTGCATGTGATTTATTGTAAACATCCTTAGATGAAGATAAGCATTCTTAGATGAAGATAAGCATTCTTAGATGAAGATAAGCATTCTTAGATGAAGATAAGCATTCTTGGATGAAGAAAGATATTTTTACATTAAGTGTCAATGAAGAAATTTATGTCGCATTCTCGATTCATGCCCCTAGGGGAACGAGTTTGTAATTTTAACATCCAATATAATTCCTTCTTTTCCAAAGATTTAAATTTATTTCCGCCTCTAATGGGTAATTTTACTATATCAATTATTTTTATACTTATGTTTGCTTCGTTTGTAAAGTGAAAACTATTGAAATGGTTGGCTACTGCAGAGTCTTTATTGTAAATTTTGGTATCTCTTATATGTTCATTGAACCGCTTTCTAACTTCCCTAGAGGTTTGTCCTATATACTGCAATTTGCATATGTTGCATGTAAGAAGATAAACCACAAAAGTGGTGCTGCAATTTGCATAAAAATCTATAGTGTATTCTTTTTCTATGCTGTGCTGAAAAATGCATTCCCTTCCTGAATATGATAGCACATATTGCAATTTCGTCTGCCACATTTGTAGTTTCCTTTGTGTGTTAGCCAGTCATATTTATTTCCTTTATTTCTCACAACTAAACTAGGGGATATTCTTTGTCCCAGGGTTTTTGATTTTTTAGAAACATATTTAATGTTGTTTATGAAAGGTCTTAGAATGTCATCTCCTGAGAGGATATGTGAATGTTTTTTTAGAATTTTTACAATGTCATTGTATTGTTTAGAATATGCTGTTGTGAAGACTATTGCATCTTTAAAACTGGATTCTTTTCTCTTATTTTTATTGTTTTGTGTTCCTGATGTTGTATTGTAATTTTTAATTTCTTTTCTACATTTTTCTAAGCTGTTAGCATTATATCCTCTACAAATTAATCTTTTTTTCAATTCTAAAGATTGTGTTTCATAAATATTGTCTGATTTTGTATTTCTCTGGATCCTAATGAATTGACTACGTGGTATTGCTTTAATTAAATGTGTGGGGTGTTGTGACGTGGCATACAGAATGGTATTGCCTGCAGCTTCCTTACGATAAGTGCTAGTAACAATGCAGTTGTTGATAATTTCTAGTGTGAGATCTAGATAGTTTACAGCCTGTGTGCTGAATATCCCTGTGAATTTCAAATTAAATGGATTAATGTTAATATAATCCATAAAAATTTTAAATTCTACATCATTTAATGGTTTCTTTGCAATGACCAACAAATCGTCTATGTAACGAATGTACAATAAGATGTCCTCGAGCCAAGGATTTTGTGTACTGTAGATATGTGACAATTCCCACCAGGAGACATATAAGTTTGCAAATGCAGGGGCAAACTTAGCCCCCATGGCGGTGCCACATATCGGATTATAAAAACATCCGTCAAACCAAAAATAATTATGTGAAAGTAAGAATCTTAATACATCTCCCACATATTGTTTTCTATGGACACTTATGTTCATCTCTCTTTGAAGGAAAAATTCTATTGCCTGTACCACTAAATCTTGGGGGATGCATGTATATAAAGAACATACATCAATTACTGCCCATGAGTAACTCTCCTTCCAGCTGACAGTGTCCATAATTTCAATTAATCTGGCACTGTCTTTTAGATAGGAAAGCTGCTTCTTTGCAATGGGTTGCAATACATCATCTAACCTTGCCCCCAAGGGCTCAAACAAGGACCCCACCCCTGAAACAATGGGTCTCCCTGGAGGGGAGATGGGGTCCTTGTGAACCTTGGGGACATGATAGAAAATTGGTGTAAGGGGATGTTCAGGTATCAAATGTGAAATATCCTTTTCTCCAAAGACTCCCAAAGCTATACCCTCCATAACAATGGATTGTAGTTTCTTTTTTGTATAGAAAAATGGGATTACCTGGAAGCTTCCTATAAATTTCTGTGTGACTAAGTTGTTTCATGGCTTCATTGAAATAAGCCTCCTTGTCTTGTATAACAATGCTGCCGCCCTTATCTGCATTTTTAATGACAATGTCATTATTGCCTTGAAGAGATTTCAGAGCTAGTTTTTCTTTATATGACAGATTGTGGGCGGCAGCATTGGTACTATTCTTTTTCTCTAGTTCAAAAAGATCTTCTTGAACCCATTTTTGGTAAGAGTTAATGATAGCACCCCTATATTGTGTGGGATAAAAATCAGTTTTTGTCTTTTTTGGATGGACAAGCCTATTGGAATTACCAATTTCTTGGTCTCCACTGTATAGATCTGTAAGAGTGACCAAGGCCTGTGCATCTTCAAATGACAAAATTGAATTTTCATTGTTGACATGTGAAATAGATGGTTCAACCTTAGATGCCCCTTCATATACATTTTCAGAATTTGTCAATGCAAAAAACCTTTTTAAAGTTAGTTTACGAATAAACTTATTAATATCAAGTAATGTATTGAAACATGAAAAATTTCCTGAAGGGGCGAACCCTAATCCTTTAGATAGAACCTGAAACTCTTCTTTCTTAAGGATATACTTGGATAAATTAACCACACTAATATTATCATTAAAAGAAAGAATTCCAAGGTTTTGTTCTTCAGACTGAGTAGGAACAGATCTTATTGTCCTTTCTTTGTCACTTTGTTTTTCCCTTTTTGTTCTCCATCTCTTCCGTTTTCTTTTTGTTTGGAATTCTCTGATCGTGTCTTCGGACGAACCGGTTGTCCTGGGTCCCGCGACTCTGCTGCCTCCACCGCTTCCTGTAAAAAATCACATGAAGAGGAAGGAGAGATAGAAGGAGAGGAGGAAGAAAGAAGAGAAGAACAGTTGGAAGAGTAAGAAGTGCCTGAGAAGCAGGCTTCAGAATCAGTTGTTTCTTCTTCAGGGGGTTGGTGGAAGGCCACCTTTCTTTTTTTCTTTCCAATTTTTTTCAGAATGGATTTAGGTTCATTTGATTCTACTTCTTGTGTTTTTGCTTTTTGATTGTGATTGTTGCCTCTGTTTTTTCTGTTTTTATTCTTATTAATTCTTTGTTGTCTGCGTAGGGCTGCCCAATTATACACTCTTTGTTGTTCATAGTCTTCTTTGTCTCTCTGGAATTTTGTGCCTTTTCTTTCGGCCTGTTCTTTATCTTGTTTAGAGATGGATTCTACCATTTTTTTATTCAGAGATACAAATTCAGCATGACTTTTATAGGGTGTTAATTCATCTTTCTGGACAGTAATGGTTTCTTGTATCTTATTTCTTTTTTTGTTTTTTACTTTGACAAGAATATTAAGTAAAGTGAAGGAACATGTATTTAATGCTTCATTCCACTCCTCCATATCGGCTGGATCCTCAAATAGGAAAGAGGGATACTTTTTTAAGCGGAGCCCCCTAGGTATCCTATTATTTTCTATGTATTTTTCAAATGCCACGATGTCCCACATTAGTCTTAGGTCTGTAATTAATGATTGTTCCAATATTTTGAATAGTTTTTTTACTTCAGTGTTGTCTGTGTGCACTTCATCTGTTGTGAAAATGGTATTGAAGTATTCTTGTCTGGAGTTTAAATTTAAAAATTCTTCATGTTCTGATGTTGTATAAATATGAGATGTGTCTGAACTGGGAAATTCATTTGTGTCAAGATTTACCCCTGCCATTGTACTTACCAAAAAAGAGAGAGCCAATATATAGTAAATATGTATTTTCAACTATAATTATTGTTGTAAAATACAATTGTCCTTTGATGTGTTATTTGTATACTTTTCTTTCACCAATTTTTTGTTATATTTTTCTTTTCTTGGAATGGTTTGTATACGTTTTTTTGCTCTTTTTATGATATGCATGTACCTTTTTTGAAAAAAACGTATGCTGCTTGTTTTGTGCAGCAAGAGGATACCCTGTGTGTACGTTAGTTCAACATATGTGGAAATGCACGCCACATTATCTTCATTTATATGAGTACTGTTGTGTGCAGTAGCTATGTATTGTAAACTGACACCTTTCGTTTATTTGGACTGCTGTAATGTTTTACGAAACAAAGCCTTTTATTTTTGCAGACTAAAAATGTCTCACAATTAAGTATAGACTATTAGAAAGTCCCACATAATGTTTAGTATTAATGTTCTTCTAGTACTGCTTTAAAAGTTTAGTATTAATGTTCTTCTAGTACTCACGATTTTGTCTTGTGTGTAAAAGGCTTTTTAGCTTTATGGGGTTATAAAAAACCGTTGTGGAGGCAATATACGTTTGGAGTAAATACAGCCTTGAAATCGACAATCTTGCTTTTTGTAGCTTTGGAGATTATTATGAACAAGCTGTTGATTTGTTTCTATTTCCTTTGTTAGGCTGATACAATGTATATCTCCAATTTGTTGTGCTAGAGAAAAATCTTAGCCGTTTTAACGCTGTTAAGGTGTTTTAATTTAAATTGAATTATCCGTTGGTCTCTGAGACTGTATACCCTATTTTGTGCTAGTATGCTATTCAGGGTTTGCAGGAGTCTCTAAGAGGCTTGTAGCGTTTGAAAATTCCTCAATCTTTAGCAGGAGTTTGTTTTGCGAATTACCGTTGGTCTCTGAGACTGTTTACCCTTACGATTTTGCTTGAGGTTGTTCAGGGTTTGCAGGAGTCTCTAAGAGGCGGTTCTGTCTGTTGTCCGGTGGTTTTCTTCTTTTGCGCTTATTATTTCAAGCGCTAGATAGAGCTGAATCCGTTGAAGGGAAGATAGTTCTTGTCCCACAGTGTGGGCATAGACTGTCAAAGAGGGTGCACACTCAGGTGGGCAGATCTACGCGTTTCGGCGGGTGCCTTTATCAAGATGCCTCTGAGAGTGTTCGCGGTCCTTTTTAAAAAGGGGTAGGTAGCTCCTGATTGGTTAATTACAAATTCTTAGTTGACCAATCTTTATGCAGATATTTGAGCAAAGTGTTCGGTTCCAATTTTAAGCTGTAGTACAGATTTGTGAAATGATATAATAATAACGTATGCTAGAATGAAACTTTTAACATATAAAGCTATTCATAATTTCCTAAACATAGTTGATCTGAATAAGTGTTTAGTTTGTGTGTGCGCCCTCTAAATGATAGACATATACAGTATAATTTTGTGAATAAGTGAAGATAAACTCAAAATAATAGTGAGTTGGAAAGAAGGGGGTGTTTTTGTTTTGGGACATATGTGATAACTTAGAATTTTTGTGTCCGCATGAAAATGCTTTAATTATTTTGCTGTTTTGTTGCTGAATGTTGTGTAAAATTTGCGACAAATTTGTTATATTCCTCTGTGAGTATATGTGGATATAGAAATGTTTAAATCCATAAGTTTTAGATCAGAAAGTTTAAATCAAACTCCATATTTAATCCATGTGGATATAAAGTTTTAAAGGAGTAAATATATTCCGCTTCTTTTCTAAGTAGGAGGTTTTCTAGATTTCCCCCTCTGGGATTAAGGAAAACTTTTTTGACTCCCCAATATTTCAGGTGGTGAATATTGCCATTATGATATTCAGTAAAATGTTTATATAGGTTGGTGCTAGTTGATTTATGTTCGATATGGTGAAGGTGTTCTCTTATGCGGTCTCTGAGCATGCGGCTAGTTTGGCCAAAGTATTGGTAACCACATAAACATTGTAAACAATAAATTACATTCTTATCTGAACATCGTATGATTTCCTTGATGTTGATATATTGGTTGTTATTATTAGATTTCAGGGTTTTAATTTTGCTGCTATGTTTGCATGATTTACATGATATACATGGAAAGAAGCCTTCAACTTTTTCTTTGTTAAGATCGAATGTATTGGGGTTGTGTATTTCCTTATTTTTGAATTCACTTGGTGATAGTATGTTTTTTAGATTTTTTGCTTTTTTAAAAATGATGTCGGGATTATTTTTCAATCTATGTCCCAAAATTTGGTCATGTTTTATATAATGCCAGTGTTTGTTTAAAATCTTTTTGATTTCATGATGTTGTGAGTTGTATTGCGTTATAAAAGGAATAAATAAGGGATCGTTTTTGTTTTGGTTAGGTGCTGATTTTTGTTTTGGTGCGAGTATCAAGTTCCTATCCATTTCTTTTACCTCTAATTGTGTTTTCTCCAAAGTGTGGATGTTATATCTTTTTTCAATGAATCTTTGTTTTAGAGTTTCTGATTGGGTGGAGTATTGATTAATATCTGAACAATTTTTCCTGATTCTGGTGAATTGATTTTTGGGGATATTTGTTTTCCATTTATTTAGGTGGCAGCTTTTATTGTGTATGTAGTTATTGGCGTCTGTTTTTTTAAAAAAGGTTTTGGTTGTAATCATCATATTTTTAATTTCTATTTCTAAGTCCAAATAGTGAATTGAGTTTGTGCTAAATTCATGAGTGAAATTGAGGCCTAGTGTGTTGTTATTTAAGTCTTCTAGAAATAATTCTAGAAGTTCAGGTTCGCCTTTCCAAATTATAAATAGGTCATCTATATAGCGGTAATATAGCACAAGGTTCGCCCCCCATGGGCTAGAATTTATGTAATTATGTTCAAAATAACCCATGAATAGATTAGCATAACTGGGGGCGAACCTTGTGCCCATAGCAGTCCCCTTGTGTTGTAGAAAAATCTCTTCATTAAATAAAAAAGAGTTGTTATATAATATAAAATGGATACAATCAATTAGGAATTTATTTTGTTCTTTATTTAAATTTGGATCCTTATCTAAGAAGAATTTTATAGCTTTGAGCCCTTTTTGGTGATCTATGTTTGTGTATAGGGAATTTACATCACATGTTACTAAAAGGAAGTTTTCTTCCCAAGATATATCTTTTAGGATGTTGAGTAGTTGAGTCGAGTCTTTTAGATAGGAGGGTAACTGGGAAACGTATGACTGTAAGAAGAAATCGACATATTGCGAAAGATTTGATGTGAGGGATCCTATGCCTGAAATGATAGGTCGTCCAGGGGGTTTAGTTAAGTTTTTATGGATTTTGGGAAGTATGTAAAAAGTAGGTGAAATGGGGTTTACAGTGTTTAGAAAATCAAATTCATTTTTTGTAAGTACTCCTGAGTTAAATGCTTTTATGAGAAGATCTTGTAGTTTTTTTGTTTGTTTTTTTAAGGGATTAGATCTTAATTTTTTATATGTTGTCTGGTCATTTAGAAGTCTGTACGATTCCTCTAAATAAAAAGATGTGTCCATAAGGACTATTCCTCCGCCCTTGTCTGCTTGCTTGATGGTGATTTCGTTATTATTTTTTAGATCTTTTATTATTTTTAGTTCCTTTTGAGTCATATTCCACTCTATGAATTTGTTTTGATCTAGTTTGTCTATATCTTGTTTGACCATTTTCTCAAAGAGTTTAATGTCTTCGCTTTTTTCATTTGTGGGATAGAACGTTGAGGGGGCTTTTAGATTAGTGTGTTTAAATTTTTGTTCATTTTCTTTGAGGGTTTTGTTCTCAAGAGGGTTCTTTATGAAATATCTTTTTAAGGTGAGTTTACGTATGTATTGGTTTATGTTTATGAGGGTTTCAAATTTATTTAATTTGCATGATGGGGCAAATGATAGGCCTTTACTTAGAACTGTTTTTTGAAGAGGATTCAATTGGTATTTACTTATGTTGAATATTCCTGTATGTTTTATTTCTGTCTTTTCGGGATTTTGTCTAGATTTTCTTCCGTTTCTCCTACCTCTAATCCTCGTTTGTTTCTTACGATTCTTTTTGGGAGGATGCGGTGTGTGTTGGTTTTTGATGTTCCTTCCCCTTCCATCATCTTTAGGGGAAGGAACATCAAAAACCAACACACACCGTATCCTCCCAAAAAGAATCGTAAGAAACAAACGAGGATTAGAGGTAGGAGAAACGGAAGAAAATCTAGACAAAATCCCGAAAAGACAGAAATAAAACATACAGGAATATTCAACATAAGTAAATACCAATTGAATCCTCTTCAAAAAACAGTTCTAAGTAAAGGCCTATCATTTGCCCCATCATGCAAATTAAATAAATTTGAAACCCTCATAAACATAAACCAATACATACGTAAACTCACCTTAAAAAGATATTTCATAAAGAACCCTCTTGAGAACAAAACCCTCAAAGAAAATGAACAAAAATTTAAACACACTAATCTAAAAGCCCCCTCAACGTTCTATCCCACAAATGAAAAAAGCGACGACATTAAACTCTTTGAGAAAATGGTCAAACAAGATATAGACAAACTAGATCAAAACAAATTCATAGAGTGGAATATGACTCAAAAGGAACTAAAAATAATAAAAGATCTAAAAAATAATAACGAAATCACCATCAAGCAAGCAGACAAGGGCGGAGGAATAGTCCTTATGGACACATCTTTTTATTTAGAGGAATCGTACAGACTTCTAAATGACCAGACAACATATAAAAAATTAAGATCTAATCCCTTAAAAAACCAAACAAAAAAACTACAAGATCTTCTCATAAAAGCATTTAACTCAGGAGTACTTACAAAAAATGAATTTGATTTTCTAAACACTGTAAACCCCATTTCACCTACTTTTTACATACTTCCCAAAATCCATAAAAACTTAACTAAACCCCCTGGACGACCTATCATTTCAGGCATAGGATCCCTCACATCAAATCTTTCGCAATATGTCGATTTCTTCTTACAGTCATACGTTTCCCAGTTACCCTCCTATCTAAAAGACTCGACTCAACTACTCAACATCCTAAAAGATATATCTTGGGAAGAAAACTTCCTTTTAGTAACATGTGATGTAAATTCCCTATACACAAACATAGATCACCAAAAAGGGCTCAAAGCTATAAAATTCTTCTTAGATAAGGATCCAAATTTAAATAAAGAACAAAATAAATTCCTAATTGATTGTATCCATTTTATATTATATAACAACTCTTTTTTATTTAATGAAGAGATTTTTCTACAACACAAGGGGACTGCTATGGGCACAAGGTTCGCCCCCAGTTATGCTAATCTATTCATGGGTTATTTTGAACATAATTACATAAATTCTAGCCCATGGGGGGCGAACCTTGTGCTATATTACCGCTATATAGATGACCTATTTATAATTTGGAAAGGCGAACCTGAACTTCTAGAATTATTTCTAGAAGACTTAAATAACAACACACTAGGCCTCAATTTCACTCATGAATTTAGCACAAACTCAATTCACTATTTGGACTTAGAAATAGAAATTAAAAATATGATGATTACAACCAAAACCTTTTTTAAAAAAACAGACGCCAATAACTACATACACAATAAAAGCTGCCACCTAAATAAATGGAAAACAAATATCCCCAAAAATCAATTCACCAGAATCAGGAAAAATTGTTCAGATATTAATCAATACTCCACCCAATCAGAAACTCTAAAACAAAGATTCATTGAAAAAAGATATAACATCCACACTTTGGAGAAAACACAATTAGAGGTAAAAGAAATGGATAGGAACTTGATACTCGCACCAAAACAAAAATCAGCACCTAACCAAAACAAAAACGATCCCTTATTTATTCCTTTTATAACGCAATACAACTCACAACATCATGAAATCAAAAAGATTTTAAACAAACACTGGCATTATATAAAACATGACCAAATTTTGGGACATAGATTGAAAAATAATCCCGACATCATTTTTAAAAAAGCAAAAAATCTAAAAAACATACTATCACCAAGTGAATTCAAAAATAAGGAAATACACAACCCCAATACATTCGATCTTAACAAAGAAAAAGTTGAAGGCTTCTTTCCATGTATATCATGTAAATCATGCAAACATAGCAGCAAAATTAAAACCCTGAAATCTAATAATAACAACCAATATATCAACATCAAGGAAATCATACGATGTTCAGATAAGAATGTAATTTATTGTTTACAATGTTTATGTGGTTACCAATACTTTGGCCAAACTAGCCGCATGCTCAGAGACCGCATAAGAGAACACCTTCACCATATCGAACATAAATCAACTAGCACCAACCTATATAAACATTTTACTGAATATCATAATGGCAATATTCACCACCTGAAATATTGGGGAGTCAAAAAAGTTTTCCTTAATCCCAGAGGGGGAAATCTAGAAAACCTCCTACTTAGAAAAGAAGCGGAATATATTTACTCCTTTAAAACTTTATATCCACATGGATTAAATATGGAGTTTGATTTAAACTTTCTGATCTAAAACTTATGGATTTAAACATTTCTATATCCACATATACTCACAGAGGAATATAACAAATTTGTCGCAAATTTTACACAACATTCAGCAACAAAACAGCAAAATAATTAAAGCATTTTCATGCGGACACAAAAATTCTAAGTTATCACATATGTCCCAAAACAAAAACACCCCCTTCTTTCCAACTCACTATTATTTTGAGTTTATCTTCACTTATTCACAAAATTATACTGTATATGTCTATCATTTAGAGGGCGCACACACAAACTAAACACTTATTCAGATCAACTATGTTTAGGAAATTATGAATAGCTTTATATGTTAAAAGTTTCATTCTAGCAGACGTTATTATTATATCATTTCACAAATCTGTACTACAGCTTAAAATTGGAACCGAACACTTTGCTCAAATATCTGCATAAAGATTGGTCAACTAAGAATTTGTAATTAACCAATCAGGAGCTACCTACCCCTTTTTAAAAAGGACCGCGAACACTCTCAGAGGCATCTTGATAAAGGCACCCGCCGAAACGCGTAGATCTGCCCACCTGAGTGTGCACCCTCTTTGACAGTCTATGCCCACACTGTGGGACAAGAACTATCTTCCCTTCAACGGATTCAGCTCTATCTAGCGCTTGAAATAATAAGCGCAAAAGAAGAAAACCACCGGACAACAGACAGAACCGCCTCTTAGAGACTCCTGCAAACCCTGAACAACCTCAAGCAAAATCGTAAGGGTAAACAGTCTCAGAGACCAACGGTAATTCGCAAAACAAACTCCTGCTAAAGATTGAGGAATTTTCAAACGCTACAAGCCTCTTAGAGACTCCTGCAAACCCTAAATAGCATACTAGCACAAAATAGGGTATACAGTCTCAGAGACCAACGGATAATTCAATTTAAATTAAAACACCTTAACAGCGTTAAAACGGCTAAGATTTTTCTCTAGCACAACAAATTGGAGATATACATTGTATCAGCCTAACAAAGGAAATAGAAACAAATCAACAGCTTGTTCATAATAATCTCCAAAGCTACAAAAAGCAAGATTGTCGATTTCAAGGCTGTATTTACTCCAAACGTATATTGCCTCCACAACGGTTTTTTATAACCCCATAAAGCTAAAAAGCCTTTTACACCCAAGACAAAATCGTGAGTACTAGAAGAACATTAATACTAAACTTTTAAAGCCTCAAAAGAGACCGTATAGACCACAGAAGCAAGCAAAAAGTGTACAATATTTAAGCAAACAAATAAGTGTACAATATTTTAGCAACTATTTTCAATCTTCAATTATTGTTATTACAAATTGTTTATTGTATATTGTTTTATATGTCTTAAAGTAATAGAGCTCTATACTTTTATTATGCACATGTTTTAAAGTGTTTTAAAATAAATATATTATTTTTTCAACCATAACGCTTAAGCATAAACTTTTATTTAGGTTACACAGTAACATACAATCACCACCAATTATACCTTTAGCTCCCCTCACCTTGGTTATTGCGCTTCTTTTTTTATTATGTCTAATATTGAAAATAAGAATACTGTATTCTTCACATATATAATAATTCACATTTCATTTTGACCAACATGTGTAAAGCAATGCCACTTACAGCAAACCCATGTTAACGTGTATGCGCAATTCCATTTTCGCGATCATTGCGCAATGATTCCAAGCGGAATTACGCATCCGTCATTTGACCAACATGTGTAAAGCAATGCCACTTACAGCAAACCCATGTTGACGTGTATGTGCAATTCCATTTTCGCGATCATTGCGCAATGATTCCAAGCGGAATTACGCATCCGTCATTTGACCAACATGTGTAAAGCAATGCCACTTACAGCAAACCCATGTTAACGTGTATGCGCAATTCCATTTTCGCGATCATTGCGCAATGATTCCAAGCGGAATTACGCATCCGTCATTTGACCAACATGTGTAAAGCAATGCCACTTAGAGCAAACCCATGTTAACGTGTATGCGCAATTCCATTTTCGCGATCATTGCGCAATGATTCCAAGCGGAATTACGCATCCGTCATTTGACCAACATGAGTAAAGCAATGCCACTTACAGCAAACCCATGTTAACGTGTATGCGCAATTCCATTTTCGCGATCATTGCGCAATGATTCAAAGCGGAATTACGCATCCGTCATTTGACCAACATGTGTAAAGCAATGCCACTTACAGCAAACCCATGTTAACGTGTATGCGCAATTCCATTTTCGCGATCATTGCGCAATGATTCCAAGCGGAATTACGCATCCGTCATTTGACCAACATGTGTAAAGCAATGCCACTTACAGCAAACCCATGTTAACGTGTATGCGCAATTCCATTTTCGCTCTGTGACGCATATTCTGTAGAGCGCAAGAAACATCATTCCTATTTCATGTGTCACTAATCTAAAATCAGATATCTAAACATCATATGTAGTGTATGTTGTGAGATCTGTATAGGTTTAGTATCTGACTATATACACATTTTTAAAAAATTTATTTTTAAATAGACATTACAAACAAACAATTGTATCAAATGATCTGTAGAGATAGAAAATTGTTTAGACTTTAAAATGTAAATCAATTTATCTTAGTATTTAGATATCCTCAACAGAAGAAATTTAAATGCACATGGTTGAGCCAATCACATAAGGCATCTCTGTGCATCCACCAATCTTCATCTACTGAGCCTATCTCGATATGCTTTTCAAGCAAAGTATGTCAAGATAAGAAGAGAAGTAAATACACTCTTTAAATCTCTTAAAGGGACACTGTCCAAACAAATTTAGATTCAGATTGAGCATGAAATGTTAAGCAACTTTATAATTTAATCCGATTCTCAAATGTTAAGAATTATCTTGTTATCTTTCTTTGCAAATCAATAATGATATTTTAGATTACGGACAATTGTTGCAAAAAACCTGGGTTGTCCTTGATGATTGTTGGATAAATTAATCCAACCAAAAAAAACAAGTTCTGTCCAGAGTACTGAAGCAAATAAATTATCTATTTAATGCCTTATATTTGAATTAATGATAGCAACATCACAAGGAACATTCATAATATGAGACAATTTTTAAAGTTGCTTAAAATAGAATACTCATTCAGAATATATAAATCATTAATTTTTTAACTGTCTCCCTTTAAGTATATTTTGAGTTCATGTCCCTTTAAAGAGACATTTCACAATAATGCTTGAAAAATCAGAAACCTAGGCACCTTCCTTTTGCTAAATTAGTATAACATATGAGTAAAGCATATTTAGATTAACTTCTGGATTGTTTTACACACTGACTGAAATATATATTGTAAAGGATGTATTTCGGAGTCTTCAGCTTAGAGGGACATTAAGCTATATGTTATGTATGCATTTTGGATAAGATTATAATATTTGAACAACTTAATATGTTTTGGTATTCAATCATTAGATTGTAATTATATATATTCTTGGATTAAATACATATCTACATAGGCTATTTTGATGCTGATTGTTGGTTGCACATAGATGCCTTATGTAATTGACTAAGATATGTGCATTGATGTATCTTTTTCGAAGTATATTTAAAGACTGAATGTAATTCTATAGTACTTTCTAAATATGTTTAAATTCTTTTATGATTTTTAAAAAATAAATACACAATATACTTTGTGAATGTCCCTTTAAGAACAAAAACATTCGGAATGTTGATTTAACATTGTCAAAAGAAACTAAAGGGGAATGAAAATTATATATAGATATGTGATGTCTAACCCAAGAGGTAAGATTTTAAAAACTACATAATATTAATAACTATAGTTAAATGACTCCACTAGAAAATTAAATCTATTAACCTGGCATCCAATAACTAGCTTTGGAAAAATATGAAGTTAAATGACCTACCATTTATAAATGTAAAAATTAAAAAAGTTTAGAAAATAATGTTTTGAGATACCTAAGGAAGATACAAGATCTTATAAAATTAATTTTACATTCAACAACACTGTCACTTTAATGTAATTGAACCACTTCCCCTTCTTAAAAGTGAAACAAAATAATTTATGTCAAATTTTGACTACATATCCGAAAAATTTTTAACATCTAAGAATTTCAAAAGAAAAGCATCGATGGATCTCACTCCCCAATTAATTTAAAAAAGATAGTTTAATTTAACATTCTCTGAATCAGTGGATTTTCTAAAATTAATGCATTATTATATATGGAATCTATATTTTTAAAATCTAAACATATGCAAAAGTGTGTGTATTTTTAAAAAATGTATACAAATAAGATTAAGCAATACACAAGGGAAGAATATAAATTGGGCATTCAAAGAATCTTACATTAAAATTAAGACATCCAGAATAGATGGGATATCTTAAATTCCAAACAAAATCAGAGTAGTCTTACAATGTAATCCTATTTTTTTGTTTTATTTATTCTTATTTGCAAAAAGTTTTAAAATCCATTTTGCAGATACATATAAATATTGAACAATGTGGATTTAGTATGTCATGTTCTGTCCATGTTTCTAAGACAAATGTCAATTAAAATGAGACATACCATACTGTGACAAGCCCTGCCTTGAGGATCCAGCACCAACATCCAGATCTGTAATATATTAAATGAGGATTGGATATCATTAATACAAATCATGCCATGTTTAAAATCTTTACATTATTAGCAAATCAATTAAAAACTATTAATCCTTTGGTAGTCCCATGAGTTAATTGTTTCCTCAATTAAATTCATGATAAATATATCCTGTACTCTTATTTTCAATCAGTTGTGTTGTTTACTGTAGCTTAAATTATTTTTTTGTGTTATTTCATTCTCATCAATTGATGGGCATATGTTATAATTTTTTTGGATTCTGCTTTTTTCTTTTTTTATTATGTCTAATATTGAAAATAAGAATACTGTATTCTTCACATATATAATAATTCACATTTCGTTTTGACCAACATGTGTAAACCAATGCCACTTACAGCAAACCCATGTTAACGTGTATGCGCAATTCCATTTTCGCGATCATTGCGCAATGATTCCAAGCGGAATTACGCATCCGTCATTTGACCAACATGTGTAAAGCAATGCCACTTACAGCAAACCCATGTTAACGTGTATGCGCAATTACATTTTCGCGATCATTGCGCAATGATTCCAAGCGGAATTACGCATCCGTCATTTGACCAACATGTGTAAAGCAATGCCACTTACAGCAAACCCATGTTGACGTGTATGCGCAATTCCATTTTCGCGATCATTGCGCAATGATTCCAAGCGGAATTACGCATCCGTCATTTGACCAACATGTGTAAAGCAATGCCACTTACAGCAAACCCATGTTAACGTGTATGCGCAATTCCATTTTCGCGATCATTGCGCAATGATTCAAAGCGGAATTACGCATCCGTCATTTGACCAACATGTGTAAAGCAATGCCACTTACAGCAAACCCATGTTAACGTGTATGCGCAATTCCATTTTCGCGATCATTGCGCAATGATTCCAAGCGGAATTACGCATCCGTCATTTGACCAACATGTGTAAAGCAATGCCACTTACAGCAAACCCATGTTAACGTGTATACGCAATTCCATTTTCGCGATCATTGCGCAATGATTCCAAGCGGAATTACGCATCCGTCATTTGACCAACATGTGTAAAGCAATGCCACTTACAGCAAACCCATGTTAACGTGTATGCGCAATTCCATTTTCGCTCTGTGACGCATATTCTGTAGAGCGCAAGAAACATCATTCCTATTTCATGTGTCACTAATCTAAAATCAGATATCTAAACATCATATGTAGTGTATGTTGTGAGATCTGTATAGGTTTAGTATCTGACTATATACACATTTTTAAAAAAAATTCAAATATTAAGATATTATATGAAGTTGGATAGTTACCTGGTTCAGATTCTCCATCATCTCCTCCCAGGCCACCGGACGGAGAAGCAGCTGCCCTGGCCCCCGCGTCAGGACTTTCAGATCCCGCAGCTGGGAGGGAAGAAGAGGAGGCCGAGGATGGCGAGGATCTAAATCTTTTGGGGACCCGGAGATTGAGGAGCTCGCATAAAGTCACCTCATAAGGGAGTAGGTATAGTTTCCGCGGGGCCTTTCTTTGACCCCCTCTTTTACGGGCTTGTACCCAGTCCCTTATGAGGTTGACTTTTTTTGTTAAGCGCAACCTCATATCTCCGAATCTCCTCATGATTTGATCCTGGCTCCTCTGGACGTCACACACAAATCTAACCGCATTGGTGATAGACTCCCAGAGGGCCTTCTTAACAGGCGCATCTGTCAACCTCCTCTTGTTCCCAAACAGCTGGGGATAAAAGTCCTTGACGGCGTGGACCAGTGCAGCGCTCTCCTGCTTGGTGAACCTGGGAGCTGACATGCCTGCTGGGTTTTCAGATATGATAGAGATATATATATAAATTATATATACAGTACGCCTGCAGGCATTAGAGAACTGACAAAGATGGCAACGTGTAATGGACTTTTATATGGTGAAGTAAACATGAGATGCACCATGGAACAAGTTATCTGTACATCCGATTGGATAAAAGTTTGAAATATTGTTAGAATGTCTGTGAGACCATCCTGACTCAAGTTGTGTTTGTGTGATGAACTCGGATTGGCCGTTCCTTAATGTTTCATATCTTAGTAACTTCCTTACACATACCTCCTGGTGGTGCTGTAACTTCATTTTTCATGTAGACTTATTTGTAACTCATGGGCCTGTCATGTGGATATGTGTGACGCAGATTTAATATCCGTGATCCGTTAAATATTAATGATAAAATTCTATTTAAAATCTAATATTGTCACATTATTAAATGTTGTATACATTTTTCGGTTTAATAACGGTCTGTTTCTTTAATACAAATACACATTTAATATTGTATGTCTTTATTGTTCATAAAATCCATTTCTTTACTTATTGTGAAGTATTGATATTGCTCTATTAAATGTATTTCATAATGCACATTGATTGTGTGCTATTGCGTGACATTATACTCTAATGTTTAAAGATGCTAATCTGGTGTTTCAAGATGCGTTTCCCACGCAATATTTCTTAATGTTCAAATTCAGGTTATAATGTCAGTAACTTGGATAATCTGTTTATAAATGTTAAACTACAGGTTTGTTTGTTATTAGTAAATAAACCTCGAGCTTGTATTTGTCTGAACTGCTCATATATGTTATTGTGCAATGGCGTCTTTATTTTTAAATAGACATTACAAACAAACAATTGTATCAAATGATCTGTAGAGATAGAAAATTGTTTAGACTTTAAAATGTAAATCAATTTATCTTAGTATTTAGATATCCTCAACAGAAGAAATTTAAATGCACATGGTTGAGCCAATCACATAAGGCATCTCTGTGCATCCACCAATCATCATCTACTGAGCCTATCTCGATATGCTTTTCAAGCAAAGTATGTCAAGATAAGAAGAGAAGTAAATACACTCTTTAAATCTCTTAAAGGGACACTGTCCAAACAAATTTAGCGTTCGTGATTCAGATTGAGCATGAAATGTTAAGCAACTTTATAATTTAATCCGATTCTCAAATGTTAAGAATTATCTTGTTATCTTTCTTTGCAAATCAATAATGATATTTTAGATTACAGACAATTGTTGCAAAAAACCTGGGTTGTCCTTGATGATTGTTGGATAAATTAATCCAACCAAAAAAACCAAGTTCTGTCCGGAGTACTGAAGCAAATAAATTATCTATTTAATGCCTTATATTTGAATTAATGATAGCAACATCACAAGGAACATTCATAATATGAGACAATTTTTAAAGTTGCTTAAAATAGAATACTCATTCAGAATGTATAAATCATTAATTTTTTAACTGTCTCCCTTTAAGTATATTTTGAGTTCATGTCCCTTTAAAGAGACATTTCACAATAATGCTTGAAAAATCAGAAACCTAGGCACCTTCCTTTTGCTAAATTAGTATAACATATGAGTAAAGCATATTTAGATTAACTTCTGGATTGTTTTACACACTGACTGAAATATATATTGTAAAGGATGTATTTCGGAGTCTTCAGCTTAGAGGGACATTAAGCTATATGTTATGTATGCATTTTGGATAAGATTATAATATTTGAACAACTTAATATGTTTTGGTATTCAATCATTAGATTGTAATTATATATATTCTTGGATTAAATACATATCTACATAGGCTATTTTGATGCTGATTGTTGGTTGCACATAGATGCCTTATGTAATTGACTAAGATATGTGCATTGATGTATCTTTTTCGAAGTATATTTAAAGACTGAATGTAATTCTATAGTACTTTCTAAATATGTTTAAATTCTTTTATGATTTTTAAAAAATAAATACACAATATACTTTGTGAATGTCCCTTTAAGGACAAAAACATTCAGAATGTTGATTTAACATTGTCAAAAGAAACTAAAGGGGAATGAAAATTATATATAGATATGTGATGTCTAACCCAAGAGGTAAGATTTTAAAAACTACATAATATTAATAACTATAGTTAAATGACTCCACTAGAAAATTAAATCTATTAACCTGGCATCCAATAACTAGCTTTGGAAAAATATGAAGTTAAATGACCTACCATTTATAAATGTAAAAATTAAAAAAGTTTAGAAAATAATGTTTTGAGATACCTAAGGAAGATACAAGATCTTATAAAATTAATTTTACATTCAACAACACTGTCACTTTAATGTAATTGAACCACTTCCCCTTCTTAAAAGTGAAACAAAATAATTTATGTCAAATTTTGACTACATATCCGAAAATTTTTTAACATCTAAGAATTTCAAAAGAAAAGCATCGATGGATCTCACTCCCCAATTAATTTAAAAAAGATAGTTTAATTTAATATTCTCTGAATCAGTGGATTTTCTAAAATTAATGCATTATTTGATCTTATGCATGTGCTTGTCAAATAGCCAACTACCAGTCATGGGAGTCAAATTGTTTTTTATTGACAGATTATATGGATATTTATTATAATCTGTTCAAAAGAGTGTATTTAATAATAAAATGTTTATTATTACCATTTAAAAAATTAAAAGTTTCTGAAACAAAAACAAAAAATATATTCCTGGAAGTCATCAGATGACAATCTGAAATTAAAAAAGAAAATTTTAACAAAGTTAATACACACGTTGTCAAATATTCATAAAATACATTTACAATCATCTTGTGTCTATGCTCTAACTTTGTTCAACATTTTATCAAGATATTTATTAATTACATTTAAAAATAAAGAAAATAAACATACACCATTAAATTGTGTAATAAAAATTACATTTAAATATCTGAATTTCTAATTATACATAATAATGTATATCACATTTCAATAATATATATGTATGCTGAACATAAATTTAATATTTCATGTCCATTCAAATACCTCGATATCAACTATAATATGTATTCCTTTTTCTGATTGTGATCCCAAAATATCTAATTATGAAATAAGTATGACTAATGTATGTAAGCTAATAATATTCAACATTTTTCCTGTGATTCTTAACTAGCATGCATTGGTACACCAACCTGGATAATGCATGGTCTTTGAAAGTCAATTCAGGGGTAAACAGTTGATCTTCAATAGGTGTCTTATTCATCAGTTCATAAAATAGAGGACTGTGAAATACCATCTAAAAAAGTAAAATCATCTAAGTGTCTGATTGTGATCCCTAAATATCTAATTATGAACTAAATATGACTAATGTATGTAAGCTACTAATATTCAACATTCTTCCTGTGATTCTTAACTAGCATGCATTGGTACACCAACCTGGATAATGCATGGCCTTTGAAAGTCAATTCAGGGGTAAACAGTTGATCTTCAATAGGTGTCTTATTCATCAGTTCATAAAATAGAGGACTGTGAAATACCATCTAAAAAAGTAAAATCATCTAAGTGTCTGATTGTGATCCCTAAATATCTAATTATGAACTAAATATGACTAATGTATGTAAGCTACTAATATTCAACATTCTTCCTGTGATTCTTAACTAGCATGCATTGGTACACCAACCTGGATAATGCATGGTCTTTGAAAGTCAATTCAGGGGTAAACAGTTGATCTTCAATAGGTGTCTTATTCATCATTTCAAAAATAGAGGACTGTGAAATACCATCTAAAAATTAAAAAATAATCTAAGTGTCTCCAATAGGATGCCTCCACAGCCTTATTCTATCAAATAGTTGGCACTTACCATGTGAACATGTCTTTGTATGGTTTTCAAGGTCAGCAGATTGGAAAGATAATGCCAGACATGATCCCATTGGTATACTTCAATTTCAATCTTGGCTTTTTCCACTGTCAGTCTGGGCAATCTTCACTGTCAGGCTTCTAATTCTTCCCTTTCAGTCTTTAGATTAAGTCAGCTCCCTAATGGCAGAAAAAGTTTAATAAAAATTACTACAAGTGTGTGAATCAGTTCTGTACCCCTCTTCCACCCCCCATTTCATAATAAATTTCTGTCACTAGCTTACTAAGCGTGTGTAGCATCTTGTGTTATGTTCTATCAAGTGTGAAGATGAGTCATATTGAGCATAACGAACCTCTAATGTGTGACATTGAACCATAGTCATGATAGAGGATAGTTATGCTAGAGGATCCCTTTCTGAGTATTTACATTTTAAGTAATGTGTAAACTAAATACTAGTTTACAAAATGTATGCCATATGATGTATTTGTGTACAATTTATGCCAGCAACAGTCCATACATTTATACTTACCAGCTGAAGTCCTCTTTAAAAACCAGGTGGCAAAGACTTGCTACAGGACCCAATTCCCAGAGCATCACCTATATTAATAAATGAAACACATTTTTAGCATTTGATGAACAATCCTAACATGTTTGCACAATTCTCTACTTGTCATTTCCCTAGAGTTCACATCTATTGACAATACTCCAGTCAAACTTCTATTATTTACCGTCTAAAGTGGCGGTTGATGATGTCTGCTCTGACATTGAGCCCCTCGTCCCGGAATGGCCCCTCTAGAACAGGATCATCCTCCTCATCTCTGAGGAGGTTTCGGTGCGCCGGGACACCCTGCAGCATCCCAGCCCGCTGTGCAATATTATGCAGGATGCTACAGGCTACAACGATCTTAGCCACCTTCTTTGGGTTGTACTGGAGGGCTCCTCCCGACCTGTCCAGGCACCTGAACCTCATCTTCAGGAGCCCGAACATCCGTTCAACCACCGCCCTGGTTCTCTTATGAGCCCTATTGTAGCGCTCCTCAGACACATCAGTCGGGCTACGCAAGGGGGTAATGAGCCAAGGCCGGCTCATGTACCCAGAATCACCTATAAATTATGAACAGAACATAATTCAAACAGAATCCTCAAAATAGTATTTGGAGTCCAATAAATTTTTTTGTACACGATAATCCACTAACAAATGTTTATTTTGTAAAAGAATAATCTAGTTCAATATTATTCTCTATCTTCCCATTTCAGCTAAGACATAAGACATGCTACATATCTGCATTGAACTAAAACTAGACATTAGCGGAGACAATGACATGGTTAAATTGCATTAGCTAATATCTTCCCATTTCAGCTAAGACATGCTACATATGCGTATTTCTCCTAAACCAGACCTTGGGTAAAATGGCAACAAAATGGTTACATTGCATTCTCTATCTGAGCATTTAAGGTAAGACATGCTACATATCTGCATTGAGCTAAAACTAGACATTAGCGGAAAGAGACAATGACATGGTTAAATTGCATTAGCTAATATCTTCCCATTTCAGCTAAGACATGCTACATATGCGTATTTCTCCTAAACCAGACCTTGTGTAAAATGGCAACGAAATGGTTACATTGCATTCTCTATCTGAGCATTTAAGGTAAGACATGCTACATATCTGCATTGAACTAAAACTAGACATTAGCGGAGACAATGACATGGTTAAATTGCATTAGCTAATATCTTCCCATTTCAGCTAAGACATGCTACATATGCGTATTTCTCCTAAACCAGACCTTGTGTAAAATGGCAACAAAATGGTTACATTGCATTCTCTATCTGAGCATTTAAGGTAAGACATGCTACATATCTGCATTGAGCTAAAACTAGACATTAGCGGAAAGAGACAATGACATGGTTAAATTGCATTAGCTAATATCTTCCCATTTCAGCTAAGACATGCTACATATGCGTATTTCTCCTAAACCAGACCTTGTGTAAAATGGCAACGAAATGGTTACATTGCATTCTCTATCTGAGCATTTAAGGTAAGACATGCTACATATCTGCATTGAACTAAAACTAGACATTAGCGGAAAGAGACAATGACATGGTTAAATTGCATTTGCTGCTATCTTCCCATTTCAGATAAGACATGCTACATATGCGTATTTCTCCTAAACCAAACCTTGTGTAAAATGCAAACTAAATGGTTACATTGCATTCTCTATCTGAGCATTTAAGGTAAGACATGCTACATATCTGCATTGAACTAAAAGTAGACATTAGCGGGAAAATAAAATTAATGGTTAAATTGCATCCTATAGCTGAACATTATGCTAACATTTTAAAACTACAGTGGCAATTGTGAAACTAATTAACCATGTTGTGCACAAATACTTACCAACGAGATAACCAGGGGGCATTTGTCTTTCCTCAAACGGTCTCCACAGGGACGACAGAGAGAGGATGTGGGCATCATGACTAGCCCCTCCAAAATTCGCACACACATGCATAATCCTCATCTGTGCGTCACAAACATACTGCACGTTGAGGCTTTGAAAATGTTTGTGATTTCTGAAGGGCAAGTCATCAATTGGAGCACGCAGCGCAATGTGGGTACAATCTATGGCTCCCAAGACATTGGGCAATTGAGCAATATCAAAGAATTCCCGCTTCAGGCGCCTCCAATCACCATCATTCTGTGGGAATCCTATGTATTGCTTACTGATACGTACCATGGCGTCCAGAAAGTTATCAAACACCACAGAGAATGTACCTTGAGCCAGGCCATGCATGTACATTTCTCCGGATTGAAAACTCCCGGAGGCCAGGACGTATAGACAGCTTAGCATCTTACTCATGGCGGGAACAGCAGTCCTTATTCTTATACGTGGCTCCAAATGAGGTTTAAGAAGATCGTAAAGGCCAATGAGCTGTTCGCGATTGAGCCGATACTTATCATAAACCTCAAAGTCGCTCATGTTTTCCAAGGTGGGTCTCACCCTGTAGACACGAGGACCGCGAACCAGATGACCCCTTCGTCTCAGTCTGAGCCGCCGAGGCTGCCTGATTCGATCAACAGCTAGTTCGCCAATAGCAGCACCAGCAGTGTCTACCATGTCATCGTCATCCATCTTTCAAAACAGCGTAACAAGGTATGCACTTGATCTGATGTGGATCACAAGTGATGCATTGGCCATGTTGTTTGGGGGATTTATAGTACAATTAGTCCAATGGTAGTGAGTTTGTAATGATTGCTGATTGTATTCACTTGTTTGTATGTGAGAGGCGCAAATGCTTTCACAGTGGGCGTTTTTTAGTTGTTTGCTGAAATGTTGTTTTCCAACAATGAATCTCAATGTGAAAGTGTCAAATATCACACATACAGTGCATGTTTGTAATGTTTGATCATATGCGTAATCAATATTTCTTAAACGCGATCTTATAGTAACAAGCACACGTCCAGGCTAACATGAATGAAAGTGCATAGTTGTGTATAATGTGCATCGAATGTGATCGATCAATGTTGCTGCAACATTGTTTGTAAACAATAAAGTAACATCTGCCATCTGTAGTATTGTATATATAAGTGATTTCCGAGATGTCAATATTTTATGCGTCCCATTAAAATGCCACTAATACTGAATAACTTCCGGCTGTCATCTGTAGTATTGTATATATAAGTGATTTCCGAGCTGTCAATATTGTATGCGTCCCTTTAAAATCGCAATAATAATTCAGAACTTCCCGTCTGCCATCTGTAGTATTGTATATATAAGTGATTTCCGAGATGTCAATATTTTATGCGTCCCATTAAAATGCCACTAATACTGAATAACTTCCGCCTGTCATCTGTAGTATTGTATATATAAGTGATTGGTGAGCTGTCAATATTGTACGCGTCCCATTAAAATCTGCATAATAATTCC